>NC_134354.1:390849388-391449388 GCF_048569485.1 Anomaloglossus baeobatrachus | reverse complement strand
GAGTACTGAATTTAACTAAGGGGGAGTGTGGCGCCCTAGGACCTGGTCGCCACAACGGCATTGTCCTCCTGAGGGTTAATGCTGAGCCTGGAGGTAATGGGGAAATCTACTGGCCAGTAAGTTAACATCCACCGCAGTTTCTCCCTCAGGCCAGTAGGGGGAGCTCTGAACCTGAAGTTTCAGGGAGCTTCCTTAAGCCTGACCTGGGGGAGGAGTTAGTTAGTCTGTAGGGAGCAGCAGAAGTGAACAGACACAGAGTGAGCTGTCCTGTGAATCTGGGGCCTAGAGCTGGAGCAGTTTGGCCCAGAGAAGCAGGAGTAGCTGAGAGGCAGCAGAGAGACTCGGACATCGGAGTCTGTGGTTGCCAGGGTATAAAATCCGTCCCTGGTAGCCGAATCCGAAGGGCAGGGGAGCTGCAAGCCCCTGGCCCAGACACAACCAAGGTACAGCTGCAGCATCAGGGCCCGGTGTGGACCCCAGCGGAGAAGCACCAGGGAGCGGGCCTGCGCAGCCACCTACAGAGGGAAGGGACGTGCTATTGGTCCCAGCAGCGAAGAGGGCCATTGCTGGATTCAGAGAAGCAGGGTCCTATCATCACCAAGAAAGGTACAGGAGTAGGCCTCATACTCAGCTGGCCAGAAAGATCACCCCAAGTACTTCCAGGCCGACCGGATCCCCATCACCACCTGTAACGGTCTCCCAGGACTGGACTGTTCCCAGAGTAAAAGAGGAAAAGGTAAAGAGACTGTTGTTTGTGCCTGGTTCTTTCCTCGCCTGTCGGCCCTGCACCGTGTTAGTCACACAGCACCATAGACTTTCACAAGCACCAACTGTGCCCCGGGCATTGCTCCACCTGTGGGGAGCAGTACCACCATTGCTGCCATAACATCATCCCGGAGGCCTCACACAGCAGCGGCGGCTTAATAGCCGCATACCACAGGTGGCGTCACGAACACAACCATTAACAAGCAAGCCACATATTTTACTGACACCCGCCAGGGCCACGGAGCCGGGCCCAGCCACCACTGACTACCACCGGACTAGTCCGGCCCGGCACCGGGTGTCCCATAGCCCTGGGGTGGGCGAGTCATATACATTTCCTTTCCTTTCAACCACATGCTTATTAGCAACTGCATGTTATAATTCCCTTTGTCAACAGGATTTATCTCTACGCAGTCTCATACAGTGAGGAATGTATGAACGCAGCCCTTTGACAACAAAGAATATAGCACCTACTTGCCCATTTACTCATACAAGCAGAACCAGGACTGTTTAGCCATAATAAACGTGCTGGTACTGAAGAGTGTTATCGAATACAGATATAATAAAGCAGTTTTGGGAAACAACTCAGGGCTATAGTGACCGAAATTGATTCTGAAATGTCTTGAGGGACATTACAGTTGAAGATAGTGAAGTGACCTCCAAATTCTCCACATCTCAATCCAATCAAGCTTCTGTGGGAAATGCAAGAAAGATCAATAGAAGCCACATCTCACAACTTAGGAGGATTTTACTCAACTTGCCCAAGAGTATGGACGTTCAGTAGGCAACCACATACCAAACAGCACACTTTAGGGAAACGTTGGGTTATGTTACAATCCGGAAGATGTAAGAAAAAAATGTGTTGGGTGTAATTTTTTTTTTTTTTCGGGCAATGATGGTGCCTTGAATGGTGAGTCTAATGTGTGACAATGTGAATATTTCATTACAAGTATATTTTTTATTTTTTAAACACAACATTATATCATGAGTTGTTCAGTCTCTTTTAGAAGTTATTAAGCAACTATCCCTGACACATGAAAGAAGTGAAAACCTAATCTGGCTATAAACATTTTCTAAGTGTCCGGTTTAGTCTACACAATGACATTGTACATTTACTGGTGTGCAATGAAAGGGTTATCCTTTTGCATTCCACACGCTACAGCAACTAAATGTGCCACATGAGATTTAGAAGATCCTCACTGGCGCTTGGGAATAAAGCAAGGGCCACCCATCTTAACTAATAAGGAAACTTCTGACCTTTTGACTTTCTACTCTAAAAATAGAAGCAGATGTTATGATAACATGGGCATGTGCAATCTTTTTTATACAAGACTAGATTTTAACCCACTAAAGATATTTGAAGTAATTTCTACTAACATTGAGAGAGATTTACTGAATGAGATTCACCAGTCTCTCCATTAGGATTCGTTCAGACCAGCATATATTCGGTCCACGTGCTGTCCGTGTGCATCATGAACTGTACACGGGGCCATTATAGCCAGCAGGGCCCGGACAACATATTGGTGCCTGAGGTAGATGAGGCCGATGGTGCTCCTCACCAGCAAAGAGTAAAGCCTGCTTTACACGTTACAATCAATCGTGCGATTGCATTTGCGATCGCACCCGCCCCCATCGTTTGTGCGACACGGGAAATTTGTTGCCCGTGTCGCACAATGCTGTAACCCCCGTCACACGCACTTACCTTCCAAACGACCTCACTGTGGGCGGCGAACATCCACTTCCTGAAGGGGGAGGGACGTTCGGCATCACAGCGACATCACACAGCGGCCGGCCAATAGAAGCGGAGGGGCGGAGATGAGCGGGACGTAAACATCCCACCCACCTCCTTCCTTCCGCATTGCCGGCGGCTGCAGGTAAGCTGCAGTTCATCGTTCTTGGGGTGTCACACGGAGCGATGTGTGCTGCCTCGGAAATAATGAACAACCAGACGCTCGTTTTTTTTTATTTTTGAAAATGAGCGACGTGTCAACGATGAACGAGAAGGTGAGTATTTCTGCTCGTTCACCGTCGCACATAGCTGTCACACGCTACGATATCACTAACGATGCCGAATGTGCGTCACTTACGACATGACCCCGCCGACATATCGTTAGATATATCATAGCGTGTAAAGCCCGCTTATGGGTATGTCCGCACACTGCGTTCTTGATTTGACAAAAAAAAATGCACCACTGTTTGACAAAAAAAACCACATCTAAAACGCATGCGTTTTGGATTCGTTTTTGACAGTGCGTTCCCATGGTGATTCAGCTCTGCTACATCCCTGTCCTGTCACAGCAGCACCATAGAGCATGACTGGCCGCTGACAGCAGACAAAGACAGAGCCACATGATGAGAATAAACTCGGGTGAACCTTTGACATCAGTGCTGCAACAGAGGCAGTAGAGCGGGGCCTACAGCTGTGACTTCAGAGGTTCACCGGAGTTCATTGTCATTGCACAGCTCTGTCTCTGTGTGCTCTCATAAACTTAGGTGAACCTCTGACGTCAGTGCCGCGACACAGGCAGTAGTGCGGGGCGGGCTCGCAGTTGTGACGTCAGAGCTTCACCCGAGTTCATTGTCATCGCGCGGCTCTGCCTCTGTGTGCTGTCTTAAACTCGGGTGAACCTCTGACATCAGCGGCTAACCTGAGTGATGTCAATGCTGATAGCGCGACTCACTTCAGTTGCTGCGTGGAGCTCACAGCGAGCAGTCATGCTCAATGGTCATTCGCTGTAAATGTCAGATGTAGTAGTGCTGGAAGCGTCGTAGGACCTTGTGTCACGCTGGGTGTGGGGTGAGACACCCAGCAAGTGGACTCCAGGGAATAAGGCTGTAACACAAAGAGGGGGCTTGGAAACCAAGGGCTCCTGTGCTGACCTTGACACTGGGGAGCCCTGCGCTTACCCTCAAACCACAGGTACAGTCATATGAAAAAGTTTGGGCACCCCTATTAATGTTAACCTTTTTTCTTTATAACAATTTGGGTTTTTGCAACAGCTATTTCAGTTTCATATATCCAATAACTGATGGACTCAGTAATATTTCTGGATTGAAATGAGGTTTATAGTACTAACAGAAAATGTGCAATCCGCATTTAAACAAAATTTGACCGGTGCAAAAGTATGGGCACCTCAACATAAAAGTGAAGATCCTCCTTTTGCAAAAATAACAGCCTCTAGTCGCTTCCTGTAGCTTTTAATGAGTTCCTGGATCCTGGATGAAGGTATATTTGACCATTGCTGTTTACAAAACAATTCCAGTTCAGTTAAGTTTGATGGTCGCCGAGCATGGACAGCACGCTTCAAATCATCCCACAGATTTTCAATGATATTCAGGTCTGGGGACTGGGATGGCCATTCCAGAACATTGTAATTGTTCCTCTGCATGAATCCCTGAGTAGATTTGGAGCGGTATTTTGGATCATTGTCTTCCTGAAATATCCATCCCTTGCGTAACTTCAACTTCGTCACTGATTCTTGCACATTATTGTCAAGAATCTGCTGATACTGAGTTGAATCCATGCAACCCTCAACTTAAACAAGATTCCCAGTGCTGACATTGGTCACACAGCCCCAAAGCATTATGGAACCTCCACCAAATTTTACTGTGGGTAGCAAGTGCTTTTCTTGGAATGCCGTGTTTTTTTTTACCTATAATGGTTAGGAGATGTGACCTGCCAACGTGCCCCTGTCTCCTAGCCAGACCCTAGGACTAAATCCCATCACCCACGGGGTGAAAAACAAACACAAAAATAACCAGCAAAAGGGGAAAAAGGAAAAAGCAACAACTTATCTTTGAGAGGGAATCTTCAGAAAATAAAGCTACAGTAGTCTGAAGCAACATGCACACCAGAGCAAGCAACTTCTCCAATTGAAGAGTATAACCCGCACTGGAGGAGTGAGAGGCCCAACCTTATAAAGGCCCTTAATTACCAGCTGGTGGAAAGGCTCCTCCAACCTGGCAAGGAACAGAAAAAAACATAAATCCAGCCTTTAAAGGGTCAGCGTCCATTAATGTCTGGACGATCGCCGGGGCCTTCTGCACTTGGTCCCAGTAGCAGTACCTGAAGGTCCAGACACATTTGTGACAACTCGTGGGGATTACATCGGACCTGGAGGGGTGTTTGGGGGTTAATAAAGTGGTGAAAGAGGATGTTTTTTTGTCTTTTATGTCAAATAAAGGATTTTTGGGTGTTCGCATTTATTTGCTTTCACTTACAGATTAGTGATGGAGGGTGTCTCATAGACACCATGACTAATTTAGGACTTAGTGGCAGCTATGGGCTGCCATTAACTCCTTATTACCCTGATTGCCATTGCACCAGGGCAATCGGGATGAGCCGGGTAAAGTCCCGGGACCGTCGCATCTAATAGATGCGACAATTCCGGGTGGCTGCTGGCTGATATTTTTAGGCTGGGGGGCTCCCAATAACATGGGTCTCCGAAGCCCCCAGCTGTGAGGCTTTATCTCGGCTGGGTATCAAAATTAACGGGGACTGCATGCGGTTTTTTAAAATTGTTTATTGTACTGTACAATATAGACCCGCCCACTGGTAGCTATGATTTGTTGCAATCAGACAGTTGTCACTCAGCGTGGGGGAACATCTGACTGCAAGCAATCATAGGTGCCGGTGGGCGGGGGAAGCAGTGAATATGAGATGAGCCTAACATTTTAGTTGTGTTTTGACACACTTCATTAATTTCAATAGGTGGAAAATGTTCACAAAAAGAAGTGGCATGCTGCTTTTTTTAGGAAACAATTTTGACAAATATTTGTCAAAGAAAACGCTGCCTAAAAAAAGCAACGTGCGGATGGAATTTCTGATTTATCATAGACTTTGCTGGGGAAGCAAAACGCATGCATTTTGTCAATAACACAGTGCAGTTTAAAATGCAACCAAAACACAAGAAAAAATGCAACGTGCACACATGGCCTAAGGTAAAAGGATCCATAATAACCTTAGATTGTGAGCCCCAGTGGGGACAGTATTGCTGATGTATGTAAAGCGCTGTGGAATTAATAGCGCTATATAAATGAATAAATTATTATTATTATTATTATTATTATTATTAATAATGCATTGCAACTGCCCCCCCTTCCATATGTTTAAAGCCTCTGTCACACGTTCGTGCCTCCGGTACATGTTTGGTAGTTTTTTCACGTACCGGAGGCACGTACACACGTGGACATATGATTTCATAATGGTTTGGACACACGTAAGTATTTTGGAATGGAACGTGTGTCCGTTCCGTACTTACATGTGTCCGTGTGTTCCTCACGCCGACATGTCCACGTTTTCTCCGGGAGCACGGGTGTCATACGTCCCGCACCCGTACCACACGGATGTAGTGTGGATGCAGTCCCGTGTGACACGCGCCGGAGAAACACGTGTCATTATGTTAAAATAAAAAAAAACATACTCACCTCCTTCAGCCCTGTAGAATCTTCCACTCCAAACAGTTGTTGCCGCCTGCTGATCATTATGAGCGTGTTATGGAGGTGGGTGTGCTGTCACAGGCTCTAATCTCTGACCCTCCGCTCGGCCGGAAGCAGCATCAGCTGGGAGTGGGCGGGGCTGGAGCCGAAGATCAGAACCCTGGACAGCAGCATCTACCACGTGAGTATGCAAATTACCGGTTCTCCGTGTGTTATCGCAGATAGCACACGGAGAACACACGTGGCCTGCACGTACGGGAGACACGTACTTACCACATGCAACACGGAGGGAAAATACGTGTCTCACGGCACGTGCGTGATTTCCACGTGAGTGTGACACAGGCCTAAGGTCATAAGTTCTGATGAACATTTCCACTAGAATTATCTTTTTCACCCGAAAATGCCAGCAAAAGTAAAAGGTGTTGTACCTTTATGGGCGAGTCGTAATATGGTGTGCAATTTCATAGTTGGATATAGAAACAACAAATTTTTGGGACCATTTATACAATACCAGGGACAAATTGTGATATTCATCCCTGACATTCTATTGTCAAGGAAACTTACATAGCTTGGCTATAATGGGGTCCGTTTGGTTTAAACTAAGGTGTCCATTTTGACGGATACCTTATTGGAAACCAAACAAGTCCCACTATAGTTAAAGTGATATATCTGATGATGTTTGGCTATGTTCACACACAGCATTTTTACTGTATTTTTTTAAAGGGAACGTGTCACCAGAATTGGGGCCTATAAGCTGTGGCCACCACCAGTGAGCTCATATATACATCATTCTAACATGCTGTATATAAGAGCCCAGGCTGCTGTGTAGGACATAAAAATACTTTATAAAACTCACCTAGGAGGTTGCTCCGGTGCAGACTGGTCAGATGGATGTCTCCGTTCTCCGGGACCAGAGCCTCCTCTTTTGGCCATCTTTGTCCTCCTCCTTCTGTAGCCGGGGTGCATGACGCGTCTAATGTCATCCACACTCGCCGACACTGAGGTCCTGCGCAGGCACACTTTGATCTACCCTACTCAGGGCAAATCAAAGTATTATAGTGCGCCAGCGCAGGACCTCAATACCGGCCTGTGTGCATGACGTAGGACGCGTCATGTACACTGGCTTCAGAAGAAGGAGGCCCAAGATGGCTAAAAGAGGGGCCCCAGTCCCGGATAACAGCGCCACCCAATTGACCAGTCTGCAGCGGAGTGACCCCCTAGGTGAGTATTATAACGTGTTTTTTATACTCTACACAGCAGCGGCCTGAGCTCTTATATACAGCATGTTAGAATGCTGTATACAAGAGCTCATTGGTGGTGGCCGCAGCTTATAATCGCCAACTCTGGTGCCAGGTTCCCTTTAGGCTATGTGCGCACGTCTGCGTTCTGGTTGTCAAATAGTCCGCAGCGTTTTGTTAATGCATGTGCGTTTCAAACCTCAGCTGAAAAGCTGCGTTTTGAATGCATTGTGAATGCAGAATGGATGCTGGCTCTGCCATAGATACAGTGGGAGATAACAGAGAGAGGTAGAAACCGGGTTCTTCAAAGCCGCGCCAATTTTTTCCACAGCTTCTTCTATAGATACAGTGGGAAAAGCATCCAAAACGCACAAAAGAAGTGACATGTTGCTTTTTAGAACACAGTGTTTCGGCAAAAAATTTCACATGCAAATCGCTGCGTTCTAAAACACAACGTGCGGATGGAATTTGCACAATCTTCATAGATTGTGCTGGGGACGCAGGACGCACGCATTTACGCTGCAGTGCAATACGCAGCATAAAGGCATGCAAAACGCACACATGCACACACAGCCTTAAAGCCTGCTCTCTTGGCAGTAAAAACTCTGTTCAAAATGCCCCTTATGCATTGGTTTTCCCTATTATTTTGTCTTTTTTTTTTCAACTTTTTTGGGTGCAAATTACATGTGTACTTTGTACACGTTTAATAAAGTTTAGGTGTATTCACAAAAGAGCAGCTGCGTTTTTTGTAGCATTATTTTTAAACTCTCTCATTGCTTTCTGACTGGAAAAAAAAACACAGAAAGAATTGACATGCTGCAGATTTCAAAAAAGCTGAAATTCTCAAATTCAGGTAGGAAAAAAAAAACCCAAATGTGGCCGGTACAGGCTGGTACTTGTATAATAGTCAGGAGAGTCTGCAGGTCATCGTGACAAATTAATTATTCTATATTGGTTTCTGGAAAGGGGGTCTTACTGCCCTATCAATGGTATCTAAAATCTCATAGCTTTTACTGGTGTTATAAAAAGCAACTTTAAAATTAAAACTATTTCTCTAATTAGGATGTGAATACCCTCAAGTTCAAGCTGAGAGTCTGCACTTAAGTCCATATTGATTATATAACTGTATGTTGGATATGTTTTGGTAAACACAGCTAAAATGACAAAACTTGTGTCACTGTCGAAATATTTATGGACCTAACTATAAGGCTGTGTGCGCACATTGCGTTTTTTCATGCGTTTCCGCAGCGTTTTGCACTGCAGCGTAAACGCATGCGTCCTGCATCCCCAGCACAATCTATGAAGATTGTGCAAATTCCATCCGCACGTTGCGTTTTAGAATGCAGCGTTTTGGCTGCTGACATTTTTTGCCAAAACGATGCATTCTAAAAAGCAACATGTCACTTCTTTTGTGCGTTTTGGATGCATTTTCCACCCATTGAAATCAATGTTGATCTCTCTCTCTCTCTCTCTGTCTGTCGGTCTCTCTCTCTGTCAGTTGGTCAGTCGGTCTCTCCCTCTCTCTTTCATACTCACCAGCACGGCGGTGCACAGCTGTCACACTGCTCCGGCGGCTTCTCCTGCTTTTGAAAATGCTGGCCCCTCATTATTTCATCTCGTATTCACTGCTTCCCCCGCCCACCGGCATTTATGATTGGTTGCATTCAGACGAGCTCCCAGCCCTGCAACTGTGACAGCAACTCTCCCGAGTGATTGAAGTGAGCCTCCACGCTGAGTGACAGCTGTCTC
The DNA here is from genome assembly GCF_048569485.1 of Anomaloglossus baeobatrachus. Classification (NCBI taxonomy): domain Eukaryota; kingdom Metazoa; phylum Chordata; class Amphibia; order Anura; family Aromobatidae; genus Anomaloglossus; species Anomaloglossus baeobatrachus. The sequence continues at coordinate 391,440,200 of NC_134354.1, read as the reverse complement.
ACTGCAACCAATCACAGCCGCCGGTAGGCAGGTCTTTATTGTGCAGTAAAATAAATAAATAAATAATAATAAAAAAAAAACAACGTGCGGTCCCCCCCAATTTTGATACCAGCCAAGGTAAAGCCACTTGGCTGAAGGCTGGTATTCTCAGGATGGGGACCCCTATGTTATAGGGAGCTCCCAAGCCTAAAAATACCAGCCAGCAGCCGCCCGTGATTGCCACATCCATTAGATGTGACAGTACCGGGAGTCTACCCGGCTCATCCCGAATTGCCCTGGTGTGGTGGCAATCGGGGTAATAAAGAGTTAATGGCAGCCCAAAGCTGCCACTAAGTCCTAGATTAATCATGGCAGGTGTTGATATACCCCCATGATTAACGTGTAAGTTACAGAAAATAAACACATACACGCAAAAAATCCTTTATTTGGAATAAAAGACGAAAAAAAATCACCCTCTTTCACCACTTTTATTAAAATCCTGAAACACCCCTCCAGGTCCGATGTAATCCACACGAGGTCCCACGATGCATTCAGCTCTGCTACATCGGAAGCTGACAGGAGCGGCCGTAGAACACGGCTGCTCTCTGTCAGCTCCACGCAGCAACTAAAGTGAGTCGCGCTGTCAGCGATGACGTCAGTCAGGTTACCCGTGGCCATCACTGGATCCTCCAACTGTCTCAGGTGGAGGACTACAGCTGTGGCCGCGGGTAACCTGAGTGACGGCACCGCTGATCGCGCTTGCTCACTTCAGTTACTCAGGTCACCCGCGGGCGACCATAGCTGGAGCCCTGCAACTGTGACAGCAACTCTCCCGAGTGATTGAAGTGAGCCTCCACGCTGAGTGACAGCTGTCTCACTGCAACCAATCACAGCAGCCGGTGGGCGGGTCTTTATCGTGCAGTAAAATAAATAAATAAATAATTAAAAAATAAACGACGTGCGGTCCCCCCCAATTTTGATAACAACCAAGGTAAAGCCACATGGCTGAAGACTGGTATTCTCAGGATGGGGAGCTGATCACGCGGCTCACTTCAGTCACTCAGGTCACTCACGGGCAGCCATAACTGGAGCCCTCCAACTGTGACAGCAAATCGCCGAGTGACTGAAGTGAGCCCCACGATCAGCGGTGCCCTCACTCAGGTGATTTGCGGTGATCAGGCGGAGGACTCCAGCTGGCCGCCGGGTCACCTGAGTGATGGCACCGCTGATCGCGCGGCTTACTTCAGTCACTCAGGGGATTTGCGGTCACCGGTGAGTCCAATCACCAGTGACCACAAATCAGGCCGCGGCACACAGACAAAGCTGTGCGATGACAATGAAGTCGGGTGAAGTTCATCCGAGTTCATTCTGATCGCGCGGCTCTGTCTAGCAGCCAGCTAGACAGACATTGTGTTCCCACTCGGCTCTATGGGGATGTAGCAGAGCCGAGTGGGAACGCACTGTCAAAAATGCATCCATTCTGCATTCAAAATGCATCCAAAACGCAGCGTTTTGGATGTGTTTTGAAACGCACATGCAGTGACAAAGCGCTGCAGAATATTTGTCACAGCAAAACACAACGTCTACATACCCTAACATCTGTTTTATAAATCAATAATTAAAACATAGGAAACTAATTGTCTGTTTATTATGTTAACCCTTTCACGACCTAGGACGTAACGGTACATCCTAAATCATTAAGGGGTGATCACCACTGCCTGCTGGGGTGAGCCATCGGCAATCCCCACACATGTCTGCTGATTTGTACAGCAGACATGCGGCTATCAGGCGCAGGTAGATCCGTGATCCACCCGCACATGTTAACCCCTTAAATTACTCTGTCAAAATCTGATTGCACGATGTAAAGTGTCGCAGCAGGGAACACGCCTTTCCCCGCCGCCATTGGAGGCCCCGTGACGCAATCACGGAGAGCCGATGGTTGTCATGGTAGCGATGGGTCATGTGATGACTCCTGTCGCTATCATGATGTAGTTACTGTTAAAGCCAGCAGCACAGCAGCTGTAACAAGAGTGCAGAATTTCAGCTGATTAGAGCTGTGCAGCTCTGATCAGCAGAAATGAACGAGTGATCAGACTGCTGATCCTTAGAATCCCCTAGGGGGACTAGTAAAATAAAAAAAAAGTTTTAAAAACAATATAAAAAAACGAAAAAAGTTCAAATCACCCCACACCCCATTAAAAGGTTAAAAGTAAAATACACTTATTTGGTATCGCCGCGTTCAAAAATGCCCGATTTATCAAAATATAAAATCAATTAATCTGAAATGGCATAGCAGCAAAACAATTCCAAACGTCAAAATTACGTTTTTTGGTCGTCACAAATTTTGCACAAAATGCAATAACAGGCGATAAAAACATAGCATCTGCGCAAAAATGGTACCATTAAAAATGTCAGCTCAAGACGCAAAAATAAACAATCACTGAGCCCCATACCCCAAAAAATGAGAACGCTATGGGTCACGTAAAATAGTGCAAAAAGTGTGCCACTTTTTTTGGACAAATTTCTGATTTTTTTTCAACCTCTTATGCGGGCGTCACACGAGACGAGCTATCGCGCGATGCATCGTCGGGGCCACGGTTTTCGTGACGCATATCCGGCATCGCTTGCGACGTCGTTTCGTGTGACACCTCCGAGCGATGCAGAATCGCTCACAAATCGTGAGTCGTGTACTCGTCGCTTATTTTAAAAAATTGTTTATTTTTAATGGCGCTGGTTGTTCATCGTACCCGGGGCAGCACACATCGCTCCGTGTGACACCCCGGGAACAATGAACAAAGCCTACCTGCGTCCCGCGGCTCCCGCCGGCAATGCTGAAGGAAGGAGGTGGGCGGGATGTTTACGTCCCGCTCATCTCCGCCCCTCCGCTTCTATTGGCCGGTGGCTGTGTGACGTCGCTGTGATGCCGAACGTCCCTCCCCCTTCAGGAAGTGGATGTTCGCCACCCACAGCGAGGTCGCTCAGCAGGTAAGTACGTGTGACGGGGGTTTAACGACTTTGTGCGCCACGGGCAACTAATTGCCCGTGACGCACAAACGACGGGGGAGGGTACGATCGCTCGGATAGATCGTACCGTGTGAATCTTGCAGTAGCTAAAAGTAAACCTATACATGTTTGGTGTCTACGAACTCGTATCAACCTGAGGCATCACACGACACATCAGTTTTAGCATATAGTGAACACGGTGAATAAAACACTCCAAAAACAATTATGCAATTGCACTTTTTTTTTTTGCTAATTTTTCCACACTAACAATTTTTATTGCCGTTTTCCAGTACACTGTATGGTAAAACTCATGGTTTCATTTAAAAGTACCACTCGTCTTGCAAAAAACAAGCCCTCATATGGGAAGATTGATGGAAAAATAAATAGATACGGCTCTCAGAAGAAGGGGAGCAAAAAGAAAAACAATACGGAAAATCGCCCGGGGGTGAAGGGGTTAATAATTGTAATGGATCGATAAAATACAGATGCCATATAGATATTAACCAATATGTGCTTTGTTTTTTCCACACCCATTGACTTATACTGGTTGAATCTGATCCGAAATATGGATGAAAGCAGCTTTAAAGCATGACATTCCAAAAAGAGACAGAAACTGGAGCAATAAAAATTACGGTACTTAATATGTGAAAAATTGCTTTAGAAATCTGGCATATAAAACTCACGAAAAGATTAATAAGGCTGTGCAAACCGATGGGCAAATGGGCCAGATAACAATCTTGTTACACGGCATTAAATAACCAGACAACATAATGCTGCTAAAGTAATAGATTTACAATAATGTATATTTATTTCTATTTATTCAATGGATGTCCATTAAGGTTGCAAAAATCCTGAAAACTTTGCGTTCTTACCCTGAAGTGACTGATTGACTTTATGCAGAAATTCCTGTGTGTGGGAACCAAATGGAAGCAGAATCTCGAGCTCGGTGTCTGGAGTTTTTATCCTCACCGTGATGTCAGAGCCTGAGGGATAAATGGAAAGATAGCAGATGCACTAACTTTTATTTCCATATATTACCGCTATATCTGTGTTCTACTTAACATAAGAAAAAACGGACACATTTTACATGAATGTTTAATGCATCTAGGTAAAACCCAGGCTGTTCTTGTCTCTCCATTAATCAAGTGGTGGAATAGAAAAACTCATGTTGCAGATTTTTTATAAAATCAGCATCAAAATAAAAAATTCCTGCTCCCAAAGTTTGAATTCACTTTTACTGTATACATCCGTAAGGCAGTAGAAATTCCAATCAAAAATTATTCCTACGACTTGCTAAAGTCCATACCACCGTGACGGGCGGCTTTGTAGTTGCTAAATTCCTCAGACTCTATTCCTTTGGCTTAGCCCTCAGCCAAGTCCCAGGCTCAGCTTATTCTGTAAGCGTTTTCTCAGGTCATAAACTCTGCTGGCATTCTGATACCAATGCAGGTCCTGACGTCTAATGGTTGGCCCAAGCGGTTGTACACCAGAGACATGAGAAACAGAATATTGTCCAGGCTCTTTAAAATCAGTTCTGGACAGCTGAAAGCCATGCTGTCTATTCCTCCTGCCCAGTTTGTATACCCAGCTTCTACAATTATGACAATTTCATCAAAGACGAATTGTGAATTTCTGAACCGCTGTACTGACTAGTTTGAGGTTCAGGTATTATAGTTCTGCACAGAAAAGTGTCATGTGTCATCTCTCTCGGCTCTTGGATGGGCTACTCCATTTTGTGAACAGAACAATTACTTGATATCGAAAAGAAAATTTGCAGTGGTGTCTGTACATGTTGCAGATTTTAAAACATTTTTAGGACTTTCTGATTTCCTCCATGGAGCTATATGCAGTTATTGGTAATTAGTTGCTAACTATCTGCCTGTGCCGCCCTGCGACGATCTCTCCTGTTGATAGAGCAGTTTCTTCTCTTCTGCTCTGCTCTATTTACGTGGTGTCACTGCTGACGTCATGTTGATTGACAGCCAGCTCAGCCTAACTCAGGGACGCCCCATTGACAGAGCAGAGTGGATGAGAATTAACTTCTGTGTCAATGAGATATTGTTGCGGGCGGGGGCCGCTGCCGCTTGTCTCTCGGGGAACCTGCTCGGATCCGGGTTCGCTGCTATGGATCGAGTGGTAACCGGACCTCAGCTCGCACGGCCGTCCGTCCTCACAACCGTCGGAAAGGGAGATATTTACAAGAGAGGTGTTGTGTCTGTGATGCCACCGGGGTTGCGGTGAGGGATGGTGACACTGCCACTGCCTGGTGATGAGGGCGCCCAGGGCTGATGGAGCGGGGCAGCTAGATGGAATCCCCTCCACGGGTAGGGGAGGTGTAGTCCCGGGGCCCGCGGTCTGAACACGGGAGTGATGGTTGCTAGAGGTGGCGCGCCGGATTGGACCGGGGGGCAATGGTGTACTCACAGTTCAGTAACTTCACACAAGTCCAGTAGTAAACCAAGTTGCCAGTGGCCGGCTGCCTTAGGAGGGTGCATTTGGGTCCCGCACCCAGATTGATGAACAGGTTTCCCTTCCTCCTGCACTTTGTGTTTTCTTTCCTTTTTGGACGACTTCGCTTGGAACGGAGAAGTCCACTCCCGGTTCTATGTGTGTTGGGAGCTGTGGCCCGTGAAAGCTGACCCTTGGGATTTTAGTGGGTCCTGGCGGACACCCTATCCCCCGCGTTGGGCTTCCATTTGCTCTGTCTGGGCAGTAAATGAGAAAACGTCTTTAACCTTGTCCCCGGCTGGTCAATTATCGAGGGGGCTTGCAACCGTCCTCGTCCTAGGGTCCAGGCACCCCGACTGTGCATGGCCTCCGGACCGGATTCTCGCTGTCGGCACCGGCGAGCTACAACCCTGCCCCTGTCTCCGTCGCCTGTGGCCCTTTTCACCATCTGCCACCTAGCCTGGTAGTCCAAGGGCTCCTACCCCTGACTACACTTCAAAGCCTGAACTTGATCTGAACTCCTCACTTGAGCTGTCAACACTGTTCTGTACTTTAAGACCAACTGACGTATTCCCGCCTCTGACACCTCAGGACGCCTAGGTGAAAGTTCACAACCGCCTGATCCTGCCCACTGGTGTGCCCCTATTATCATGAGGGGGTGGCTAGGGTTTAATGGCTGTGTGGTATGTCTGAGTGTGGGTTTCTGGTGGTAGCAAGGAGGATTAACTCTTTTGTGACTACCTGGTTTTGCCAGGGTGTCACACTCCCCCTTGGTTGAATACAGCCCGTCCGCGGACTGTCCAGCCACTGACGTTTATTTTTGCAGCAATTGAAAGTAGAAAAGGCAAAATACATAACATCATAAAACATAAAAAGATTTCTTCCCTTACAGGGAGGCACATTTCTTAAACGTTGCAGTAAACAAGAACATGCATCTACTTTTCCCATTTTCACCCTCCACCCAAAACACCTGAACCCACCCTCGGTGCCACCGCTAATCCCAAGTGCACACCGTTCCGGGTTCCTGGGGGCGTTCGCAATGTCCGGGTAAAGTTCCTCACCCGCCAGTCCACCCCAAGAGTTCCATAGTCCGGGAACCCTTGGCCTGGAGGATAGCCACCAGTTTTGTTAGTGACTGGGCCTCGGCCGACTCCACCGCAGGCCCTTCCTCCAACCAACCTCTACAGAGGTGTTGCAGTCCTGGTTGTGAGGCAACAAGAAAGTAGATGGGGGTTATTTACAAGACCCAAGAGAGTTTTTGGTGCGGCTTTGCCAGTCCTAAGCCAGGGTCCATTTTTAACTTCAAAACAGGGGGGGGTAAACATTAGCAAACTTGTAGAAGAATACCCGGAATCCGCTACCTACTCCTTATCTGCAAAAAGGTGACGGTGGGAGGCGAGGCAGGGTGTTTCATTCAGCACCACCCATTTCTTGATGTCTAGGGCAAACCACCCCCGCTCTCCACAATGCCGGGTGTAGCTCACCATATCCCCGGGTTACAGATCTCGGTCAGGATGGCCGGTGGGTAGGTGAGGGGCTACATCCCTCCAGGACACAGGAGGTGATTTCTGAATCCAGTCCCGGTTCGTAGATGAAACCCCATCCCTTCTGGGGGTCAAAATAACAGACCTGTCCTCTGTAGGTCGGGCCCCGGACCTGGAAAGTAGCCTGCCGAAGGTGGTCCTTCTCTTTGTAGGTGTGGGCCAGCACTTTAGCCTTGCGCTTCTCTCTAGCGGCAATCTCTTGGCGCAGCTGCCGTTGCTGCCGCTCCCAATACAAGGCACGGGTTCCATGCTCCACCTCCTGCTTGGGAGCCAGGCCCACACGGATGCCCTTGGCGCCGGCGACGACCGGCTTCTCACATTGCCGTGGGCCCCATCGCTCAGTGGCCTGCTCCGCCTCTCTGCAGGTGTATTCCCGCTGTTCCACAGTCGGGACGAGGTATTTGGGAGCGGCTGGGGCAGGCTTCCGGTCGAGTTCCACCTTCGTTGCGGCCAGTCGGACTGCCGGAACCATCGTCATCTCCGTCGCGGCCAGGCGTACTGCCGGAGCCGTCGTCATTTCTCTTGCAGTCGGGCCGACTGCCGGAGCTATCATCTTCTCTGTTGTGGCCGGGCGGACTTCCAGAGCCGGGGGTGTGGGTCACTGCTTACCCGCTCCTCCGAGGCCATCTCTATCTCGCGCGCCCGGACAGCTGCGGCCAGGCCCTTCATCTCGGTCGTCCACCTTTTCAGGATGAAGTGAGCCTGGGCCTGGATTCTTCGGCACATCTTCTCCGTCTGCTCCTCAATGCAGTCGGCGGTCCTGGGAATGGGACCCTCCACACGCTGGTTGCCGGACCACTGAGATATCCTGTCGCTCTTGTGTCCAGGAACGGGATTTGGCAAAGTCCTGGTGTCCCTGCCCTTTATTTTCTCGGATCATATGCCGCTCCTCCTTCCTTTTCCCCCCTGGTTTTTCAGCAGCAGTCTCGCGGGACCCACTGTCCTTTGCGTTTCCTGTCTTGGGAGTCACCGGCTTCCGCCCGCGTTCCCAGGGGGCTTGGTTTTGCGCCTTTTTCGGGGAAGAAGAAGATGGTGCTGTTGTTTTGCCGCCAAAGATGGCGGGCAAGATGGCGGCAGTTCAAAATTTTCTTACAGTTCACGGAATTTAAAGCAAGGCGCACGTCATCTACAGATGGGGTAGGAATCCTGTTCGTGACGCCAGGTTCGCGTTGTTGCGGGCAGGGGCCGCTGCCGCTTCTCTCTCGTCCTCACAACCGTCGGAAAGGGAGATATTTACAAGGGAGGTGTGTCTGTGACGTCACCCGTGGGATGCGGTGAGGGATGGTGACACTGCCGCTGCCTGGTGATGGGGGCGCCCGGGGCTGATGGAGCGGGGCAGCTAGATAGAATCCCCTCCACGGGTAGGGGAGGTGTAGTTTCGGGGCCCGAGGTCTGAACACGGGAGTGATGGTTGCTGGAGGTGGCGCGCCGGATTGGACCGGGGGACAATGGTGTACTCACAGTTCAGTAACTTCACACAAGTCCAGTAGTAAACCAAGTTGCCAGTGGCCAGCTGCCTTAGGAGGGTGTGCACGGCCTCCAGACCGAATTCCCGCTGTCGGCAACGGCGGGCTACAACCCTGCCCTGGTCCACTTAAGGTCTCCCGCAACCGTATCTCCGTCGCCTGTAGCCCTGTTCACAATCTGCCACCTAGCCTGGTAGTCCAAGGGCTCCTACCCCTGACTACACTTCAAAGCCTGAACTTGATCTGAACTCCTCACTTGAGATGTCAACATTGTTCTGTACTTTAAGACCAACTGACGTGTTCCCGCCTCTGACACCTCAGGAACCCTAGGTGGGCATTCACAACCGCCTGATCCCGCCCACTGGTGTGCCCCTATTATCATGAGGGGGTGGCTAGGGTTTAATGGCTGTGTGGTATGTCTGAGTTTGGGTTTCTGGTGGTAGCAAGTAGGATTTACATCTTTTGTGACTACCTGGTTTTGCCAGGGTGTCACAATATCACGGTAAGAAGGAGAATTGCAAGTAGGAGCGGTCCGTGACTGATCTGAACCGAGGAAGATGGTCGCAGGGCAGCATGGGCAGGTAGTTAGCAACCAACTGCTAATTAAGTGCTTAGACCCATAGGGAAAATAAGTCCCAGATAACCTCTTTAATGGGCTGTAGAACAGCTAATATGGACTTCTTGTAGGGATTTTTTTTACAATAAATTACTTTTTAATTTTATAAATCAATAGGACACATGAAAATATGTAACTTAAGATATATCACTATTAGCTAAATCTGCTTATTCTCCTGGACTCATCATTCACATGGGTAAAATCTGCATGCAGTGAAGACAGACATTCCCACTACTGAACTAGATGGCAGTTGGTGTGTTTAAAATTCTGTTGAGAGAAGGGATTGCATGGGAGGAGTTAAAGGGTTATTCCCATCTCCAAGATCCTATCGAAATATGTAGTCGATGTAATAATAATAATATTAGCAAGTATCTCCAATTAGAAGTGTAGTATAGTTCTCCTGATACAGCCATGTCTCTTACCTCATGTGCAGGGCATTGCACCTTAGGTATCCACGGTTACATCCACTCATATAGTGACTGCTAGTTGCTTGTGGTCACTTAAGCTGCAATTCTCTGTACATGAGGTAAGAGACATGACTATATCAGGAGAACTATACTACATTTCTAATTGGAGGTATTTGCTAATATTGCTATTATTTCACCTACTACATATTTGGATAAAATCTTGGAGATGGGAATACCCGTTTAAAGGCAGACAGAAATATTCTAATGAAAGTTTTCCCACTTCCGTTATGTTCACCACTTGGCCACATGGGGTGATTGGTGCATTATTTTATGCTCCATTACCACCTTTCAGTTTAGTTGGTATTTGTGTCCTTGGTGGGTGTCCGTTTCATGTCTCAATATTATTAATGTTCTATGCTTAATGCAAATGCTTTGTGTCTAATATACAGATACACTGTTATAGCTCTATATTTTTAGGAGAGTCTGTGCTATATGCCTTTATGCCTGCGTCCCAGTCTGGTGAGCAGAGTGATGTGAATGCTCAATGCGATACCCCCATTCAGTATGACTATGCTATATATGCTGCTGTTTGAAGGGTACCCTGGGCAGACCCATTTGAGGCACGCCCACACATCATTCGTCTGTGAGACCACACGTCATCCTTGACAGTGCGTCTCACATTGAAGTGCAGGCTGAGGCTTATGGGTTGTGTACATGAGCACTAACTACCCCAGGGACATACGATACTTCCGTTTATGCGTCCTGAGGTGGAACACCTACTGAAGGAAATCAGCTGTGCGCCTGTACACCATCTACTATTGGGAGCTCACATTCACTTAGATTTGCGTTCCACGTTGATCCACACACCGTGGGACTCATCTTGGCAGCCAACATAGCTGATACCAGGAAGCAACATTTTGTCTGTTGGCTGAGGCCCAGCCCCTTTTGGTGACATAGGTATGATATCAGCACATGTCCTGTTAGTCACAAACTAAATCGATTCTATAATAGAATTAGCATAAGTAACAGGGCGAGGGGACAACTATGAATACCAATGAAAACCTAAAAACAATGAAAACCTAAACATCCGAGCTGACCACTAAAGGTATGTATAGACTCAGCCTGATAGTGCCAGTATAGCACTGGCTTTAGGTTATATACGAAAATCCTAGTGATTGTTTCGCTTCAAGTCTGCCATCCCCGTGAGTGTCTCTACACAAAGAGTATAACCTTTAGGTATTTTGATTACAGAAACTCAGAACCAAGAGGTGTTTCCATGAGAATACAGAGGGTGTCATTTGTGACTCCTTAGGCCTCTTTCACACATCAGTTTTTTGCCATCAGGGACAATCCGGCGAATTGCGGCTAAAACGGATGCGGTGTATGATGCCACCGGATCCGTTTTTTTTCATAGACTTGTATTAGCGCCGGATTGTGCCGCATGGCCTTGCATTTTATCCGGCGTGCGCTGGATCCGGCGAAATTTGTTTGTCCAGCTGCCGGAAATGACGCACAATGGAACGTTTATTGGCAACAGAAATCACAGACGCCGGTGGGGGGGCTATATCTTGCAGTAAAATAAATAATAGGTTTAAAAAACAGTGTGCGGTCCCCCCCAATTTTGATACCAGCCAAGGTAAAGCCACTCGTCTGAGGGCTGGTATTCTCAGGATGGGGAGCTCCACATTATGGGGAGCCCCCCAGCCTAAAAATATCAGCCAGCAGCCGCCCTGGAAAGCCGCATCCATTAGATAAGACAGTCCCGGGACTCTACCCAGCTAATCCCAATTCCCCTGGTGCAGTGGCAATAGGGGTAATAAGGAGTTAATGTCAGCCCATAGCTGCCACTAGGTCCTAGCTTAGTGATGCCAGGTGTCTATGGGACACCCCCCATCACTAACTGTAGTGAAAGTAAATAACACAAACACCGAAAAAACCTTTAATTGAAATAAAAGAAAAAAACACCCTCTTTCACCACTTTATTAGTCCATAAATACCCCTCCAGGTCCGACGTAATCCACACGAGGTCCCATGACGCTTTCTGCTCTGCTACATCGGACGCTGACAAAAGCAGCCGTAGAACACCGCCGCTCGCTGTGAGCTCCACGGAGTAACTGAAGTGAGTCGCGCTATCAGCGGTGACGTCACTCAGGTTACCCGCGGCCACAGCTGGATTCTTGGTACAAACTGCTACAACTGAGCCGTTTTTTTTAACAGATTCGTCCCATCAGTTGTACCACAATCTGCAACGGATCCGTTGCATCAGTCACAAACCGGATTGTGCCTGATGGCATAAAACTGATATGTGAAAGTAGTCTTAGCCTGGTGAGTCTGAGCTTCAAAGCCTGAACAGATGGTACCTTGTGGGCAGGCTTGATATTTTTAATTCACTATAGGAAAGATTTTGATTGGAAGAAACAGGGCATTTAATATGCAAAGTGCTCACTCCTAAATTAGGCCACAATCCAGTCACTGACCTAAGATTGGAATATTAAAATCCAGGTCATCCTGGAAACATGAGCCCAGGGTCAAACATAGAAAAAGCTGGGTGGCACAAAAGAAAGCTGGTAGTCGGCCTATGCTGGTATAATCCATATTTAATTTCTTCTTCCCTCAATAAAACGGAAAATAACTTTTGATTGCTGTTTAGGTGTTTCTGTTGTGTCTCCTTTTTTATTTTATAACTATTCTGGATATTTGTGTGTAGATTTTATTATTATCTAGTATATGTTGTTATTGTTAGCACTGTATTTTTGTAGTAAAATTTAAAATTGTAATAAATTTGATCTTTGTATGTTTTAAAGCATCTATAGCCTTAAGCCTGCTTTACACGTTGCAATTTGTTGTTCAATGACGTTTGCGATGTGACACGCCCAGATCGCATATGTGATCTAATGAGATCACACGTAGGTCGTTCATTTGCTGTCACACGTGCGTTAGTAGTCTATGTTAAATTCATCAATTTTGTGTGCGATCCTTTAGATCATGTGTTCTGTGTCGTATACATTGGGCACCCTTTTTTTTTTTTTATTTATTAACTTGCCAAGCGTGTGTAATGTGTAGGGATGCGTTTTTACTATGTCATCTGCCATTCAGCTCTGCTACATGGCCGCTAACAGCAGACACAGACAGCCATGTAGCAGAGCTGAATGGCAGATGACAGCAGACACTGAAAGAGCCGCACGATCAGAATGAACTCGGGTTAACTTTACCCGACTTCATTGTCATGCTGCGGCTCTGTCTGTGTCGCGTCCTGATTAGCGGTCACCTGTGAAGGACTCACCGGTGACCGATAATCCCCTGAGTGACTGAAGTGAGCAGCCCTCTCTTATATACTCACCGATGCCCGATCCCCGGCGCGGCGCTGCACGGCAACTGAGGTGAGGAGCGCGATCAGCTGAGCTGTCACTGAGTTTACCTGCTGTCACTGGATACAACGGTGGCCGCGGGTAACCTCAGTGACAGCTCAGCTGATCGCGCGGCTGTCTTCAGTTGCTGCGTGGAGCTGACAGGAGCGGCGGTGTCTTCTGCAGCTCCGGTCACCTCCATGCAGCAGAGTTGGAAGCGACGCTGGAGCATCATAGATTACGCCGGACATGGAGGGCTTTTACGAGCTTATTAAAGTGGTGAACGAGGGTATATGTTTGTGTTTTTTATTTCTAATAAAGGATTTTTTCGGGTGTGTGTGTTTATTTACTGTCACTTACAGATTAATCATGGAAGGTATCTCGGGGAGACGCCTGACATGATTAATCTAGGAGTTATTGGCAGCTAAGGGCTGCCAATAACTCCTTATTACCCTGATTTGCCAAAGCACCAGGGCAAATCGGGAAGGGCCGAGTACAGTCCCAGAACTGTCGCATCTAATGTATGCGGCAATTCTGGGCGGCTGCTGGCTGATATTGTTAGGCTGGGGGGCTCCCCATAACGTGGAGCTCCCCATCCTGAGAATACCAACCTTCAGCCGTATGGCTTTATCTGGCTGGTTTTAAAATTGGGGGGACCGCACGCCGTTTTTTTTTAATTATTTAATTATTTATTTCACTGCACAGTATAGACACGCCCACCGGCTGCTGTGATTGGGTGCAGTGAGACACCTGTCACTCAGCGTGGGGGCGTGTCTCACTGCAACCAATCATAGGCGCCGGTGGGCGGGGAAAGCAGGGAATACTAGATTGTTTAATGAGCGGCCAGCTTTTTCAAAATAGTAAAAGCCGCCGGAGCAGTGTGAATGCCGTGCAGCGCCGCGCCGGGGATCGGGGATCGGTGAGTATGAGAGAGGGGGTAAGAGGGATAGACTGACATGGACAGAGAGAGAGGGACAGAGATAGTGACCGAATGACAGAGATTAGTGAATGACAGACATTGTGAGGCACTTCAGAACGCAGCTTTTCAGCTGCGCTCTGAAGCGGACCTTTTTTAAGCTGCGGTGCAGAGCGCACACCTGCGCACATAGCCTCAGACATCAAAATCGTATGAGGGATGTCACACATTTCAATTGACTAGGTTCGTGCAACAAAACGTTCAATTCTAGACAAAGATACGATGTGTTTGCGATCAACGGTTTTGCGTTCAATCCTGATCACACGTAGGTGTCACACGCAGATACCTCACAAACGATGCCGGATGTGCGTCACTTACAACTTGACCCCAACGACGGATTGTGAGATATATTGAAGCGTGTAAAGCGGGCTTTACAGAGAGTGTGTGACCCTTTTGATTGTCAGTCAGTTGTATATTTTGAGGACTCAACACTCATAGTGTTTGATGAGTGTTGGCAGTGTGTTGTGAAGTCAGTGTGGGATTTATGCTACCTTTATAGCCTATGACAGTGCATAACCTTGACAAATGTTTATTTTTCCACACACTTACCATAATTAGTTTTAAGCAATCGCTGTATTCTATTTTTAAAAATACAATAATACAAAAAATGTAAAAACTTACCAATGACGTGGAATCTTTCATGTGGTGTCACTACAAATTAATCCAAAAATTCACAGGTTAGAAATGTGTTATCAGTAATGGCTCTTCTATGCTACCATTCCTATCTCAAGTCTGCCCCCCAATGGCAGCAGTGGTCGGCTACAGCAAAATATTTGAAATTCTAAGGTAGTTTTTTCCCCCACAAATTGCAGATATGACTGTGCCCATGTTCAGCTAAGTGCACTTGTCCACATGGAGGACAGGTACATCAGTTAGACCAGTCACGTTTCTACTGCAAAAACAACAAGAGCCATGCATACTGCATGTGCAGACCATTGTGCACACTAAAGGGTGCTTTTCCCCCTGCGACATCGCTAGCGATGTCGTGCGTGTTAGCACCCACCCACGTCGCTGTTTCGTCATGGGGGTGATCGCTGCCGTAGGGAACAATATCGCTACGGCAGCGTCACACACACATACCTGCTTAACAACGTCGCTGGAGACACCGAGCAATGTCTCGTTTAAGGGGAAGGTTCGTTCGGCGTCACAGCGGCGTCACTAAGCGGCCGCCCAATAACAGAGGAGGGGTGGAGATGAGTGGCCAGAACATGCCGCCCACCTCCTTCCTTCCTCATTGCCGGTGGACGCAGGTAATGAGATGTTCGTCGTTCCTGCGGTGTAACACATAGCGATGTGTGATGCCGCAGGAATGACGAACACCCAGCGGCATGCACTACCAACAATATTATGATAAGAAGCGACGTGTCAACGATCAACGATTTGTGACGTTTTTGCGATCGTTGATCGTCGATCCTTTTAGTCACACACAACGATATCGCTAACGGTGCCGGATGTGCGTAACGAACACCGTGACCCCGACGATATATCGCTAGTGATATCGTTGTGTGTAAAAGTACCCTTAAGGGTAGTCTCACAAGAGCATATAAAAAAATCGTCAACCTTTCATCCAGAAAACTCAAATGATGTTTTTCTCACTGGTCATTAATGCAAAATTCATTTTTTACAGCAGCATCTATCAGTAATTTACAAAATAATTTACATTACAGTTTCCTTTGTTACACAACTGCAGTCTAACCGTAAAAATGTAATGCTATAAATTATGGCAGCCGATATTATTGCACATCCATAGACAAATGGATGAGTCTCATTAGATTTACAAAATAAACTAGTGCATGCTGCAATTTTATTTTTCACGAGCACAGTCGGTCAGTTAAAAAAAAATGCTCATCGCCATTGCTCCTTTAAATAACATTGGTCCTAGTGCTATCCATTTTTCCCACGGACAGCACTGAGACCAAAAATACAGTTGCATGAATGAGCCCTAACAGAAATTACAGTCATCTGGACTAGTCATAACTAAATAGTTCATGCAGTTTCTCTCCTTGTTGTTAATCACATTACACAGTATAAATGTTACTTTTTGTCTTGAAATACTTCTTTGGGAGTATGTTCTCATTGAAAAAATCCTTAAAGGGACTCAGTCAGCACATAATTACTGTTCAATCCAAGTACAGGTGCTCGGTGCATCATAATGGGGCTAATAATCATTTAAATAAATCTTCCCACCTGCTTGTTTTCCATCTCCATATCCTCCCCTTTTCTTTGATTGACAGCTATGCCTTCATGGAGCTAGAGAAGGGTGGAAATAAACAAGTAGATGGCAAGGTGCACTTAAATGTTTGGCTGCCCCATGATGCACCAAGCGCCTTTACTTGAGTTCAACAGTCTTTCTGACAAAGTCCCTTTAATGTAGTGTGTTTGGTCTTAACCCCTTCATAATATATGACATACAATTTGCTGACTTCCTGACTGTAATGCGGACTCGCAAGCTGAGCCCACGTCATTCATGGCAGATGATGGCTGTGTTATTCAGCCATCATCTTCCTCTAATAGATGCGGATGGACCAGATCTCCACTTGAGGGTAATGTATTAAATGCTGCTTTCAATCTGTGACAGTGGCACTTACAGAGCACCGGCAGGGGGGAGTGGTGTTCTAACTACTCATCGGTGCTCTTCTGATGAGTTTGTGGGATGCCGATGGCTTGCAGTGACAGCCAAGGGCCTCTTGAAGACCCCTGTACCTGTCATGATGGTACTCTTGTGAAAACTAGTTTATGTCTTGTGTTCATAAGAGACCATGATTTTTGTTCTATACTGCAATACTGTAGTATTGTTGTATATAACACAAGAGATTGGATGATTGCAAGTTCAAATCTTCTAAGAAGACTAACAAATACAGTAAAAAGTTATAAAAATCATAAAAATATGAAAAAAATATATACAAGTTCAAATCACTTCCCTTTTCCACATTAAAAATTAAGAAATAAAAAAAAATATAAAACAAACATTTTTGATCTTGCTGCATTCCTTAATGTTCAATCTATTAAAGTATCAAATTATGAACCCGATCAGTAAACGGTGTAATGAGAAAAAGGATTAAGACCCAAGAATTGTCTTTTTTTTGTCTGACGCAACAACACAAAAATATATATTAGGAGGCGATCAAAACATTTTATCCACCACAAAATGACATCAATATAAAAGTGAGATGGGAATATATTTGGTTTTTATTAAGCTGCCAAATAATTCTGCACAGTAATAGTTACCTGCAGAAACAGATATCCTCCTAAGAAAGCCAAATCTAAAAAAACCCACTCCAACTTCCAAAAATATTAAGGTTTGATATTTATGAGTCTTTTGGGTATCAATAATAAAAAAATCCTCTAAAATACAACTTGCCTAATAATTCTGCACACAGTGTGTGTATATATATATATATATATATATATATATATATATATATATATATATATATGTATATATATATATATTATTTTTTTTTAGTCCATGGCCTTGAAGATATACAGTATGTGCCCATGCAGCCAATCACTGCTTAGTGGTGATGTTGAGGTGGTTGTGAACTACAGCCTATAATTTGTACGTTTCTAAGGCTGTGGACTATAAAAAGAAATTTAGTAGAAAAACTCCAAAAGAAACAAAATATGGAGGACTCAATCAAGGACCATTCCAGTTTGACAGATCTTGAGCCTAGTTTACCTTCCTCAATGGTAATTCCTTTTGTCAGTGGGACAATTACATCCAATGATACATCCTCCGCACTGATAGCCATTCTTCTGTGCTTGTATAAAAACAATCTGTAAACACAAATCAATATCTACTAATGTCAACTAATTTACTACTAATGAACTATTTATAGTCTACTATGTATTGCTGAGCACCTCAAATAGACGTATATGTCTGAAAATGATGTACAACAGAGCACTTGGTGACATTAGCATAGGCGATGGCCCGGTCAGTGCATATGCCGAATCCTGTTTTGCAGGGAGTTTGGATATTAGCCCTGATGAAGCCACTGAACGGAGGTGAAAACGCAGCCCTTAGGCTTTGGCACCTTACAGTTATGAACATTATTCATTCCTATTCCTTTCCTACTATTCACCACTATGAGTATAACATTTCCAGAGTGAACTATTGTTTCTAATAATCAAAAGCAATTGCTATGTCTCCCAACACTTCTCAATTCTATACCCATGATTTCTAACATTGGCAAATTTTAACAGTAACAATATCAAGTAGGTAGAAAATTCTCACTAATAAATGTTGGGGAGAGATATATGTAATAAACCTGTATGAAAAGATAATCTTGCACCTTATCTTTCATCCATTAAGTATACCAATCCTTCAAGCATGTATGGTTTTAAAATATTTGTCTGCCATTACATAATAAATCACCAAAAAAGATTAGCCGAACAAAAGGTCATAAAAACAGTTTTTATTAATGTCTATTAAAATATTGAACATAACATATATGTTTAAAAGGCACACTGTGACTGAAAGACACCCCCTGAAGAAGACGGCAACGAAACGTGCGCGCGCCGGGGTGTGGGCGTCCTTTTTCTTACCAGGAGGCAGCATTATATCATCAGTTTGGTAAATATTTCACTATTATGTGTACCCTGATTTGTACTTTGACAGTTGATGGGTTTTCCTCCATTCATTACTGCCTCCTGCATTAAATGTAATCTTTTGCGGTGGTCTGGGTGAACTGCACTGGCTACTACGGAGATAGGTATTTGTGCTCCTGTGGCTTGCCTTAGCTTCAATTTAGTGCTCTTTGCCTCTATTCTTATGCATATGTGTATGTGTGAATATGACTTATATGTGCATATTTGTATTTACATTATATACACTATATGATTGCATTATCTCCTGTTAGTTCACCTACACCACTGTATGATACTATATGATATTATGTGACATTATGTAATTTTGTGATGCCCCCTTTTTTTCAGTCACAGTGTGCCTTTTAAACATATATGTTATGTTCAATATTTTAATAGACATTAATAAAAACTGTTTTTATGACCTTTTGTTCGGCTAATCTTTTTTGGTGATTTATTTTGAATCCGAATGGTCCTATTGGTCCAATATACCCTCACATATATTATGATCTCTATACAAGACTTATTGAAATATTAATTATTTTGTGATGTGATATGGGTATCTTTCTCTAACTATTGGTGTCCATTGCATAATAAAGTAGAACATTGTGGTACACTTTTCAAAACCTCTATCACCTTCCTTTAACTACTAAAAATTATACAGGCAGTTTCGTTGAGTTAAAATCTTATAATGGTGTTTTGTCATTTGTGATAAACGTGAAATGCTTGATAAATGCTACATTTTGTTATTGTGTTTTTTTTATACTTACGCTGCTGCTTCGATGTTCTCTACCATTCCAATGAGTCTGCTTTCGTTACTGTGAGGGTTCATTAAGACTCCTTGCACCGCATGATAGAATAGTTAAAGGATTGCAATGAGGATAATTCATGTTGTTATTTGATGTTAATGGAATTTTGCAGGTTTTGAGTATTGATAACCTCTCCCTAACTCAGGCTATTAACATCCAATCAATGGAAATTTTACTTTTTTGTCACCCCACACCCCACAAGCTCTGTGAAGGGGCCACAGATTTCTGTAATTGCAACGGCTGTCTAAAAGGTCCTATTGGCTCATACACTGACGAGTAAAAGGTAACAATATTTTGAACTTTTTTCTTTTATGCTCCATACCTCACCATTTACTACAGCTTCAAACGTGAGATTACCATCATTTCATAAATAATCATCTTGGCTATGTCATACATAAATTTGACATGCAACTTTTTAGCATATGATTCTTTATTCAGATTTGTGTCATGTCACTGCATTGTTACTGTTTTGCTCCTGGTGTTTGGAAAAAAAAGGTTTTTTTCCTGTGTACTACAAATTACTACCTGTTGTCATATTTCCTAATAGCTCAGTGTTTTATTAGGTTGATTCCCAAGCAAAAGATCACCGCTTCGAATCGAGGAGCAGCCATAAAGAAGAGTTATAAAGAAAAGAGAAACCGGATCATTCAGCTTATTGATAGCGGTCTCTTGGCTAAGAAAATTGTCAAACTGCATCATGAGAGTGTCATAACTGTTGAAATAATACAAAATGGAGTCTGCCCATCCCTTCAAAATCCAAGACGTGGATGGACGGACAAGCCAAAATATTGGCATCAACGAGTTGGCTCATCACAAGGTCTATTAGTTCTGGTGCGACAAACACGGCAGTGGAGGTGGCTCATATTCTTATTAATAGTGAGATCATAGATGTCCATGCATGCACCGTGCGACACATGTTAAACTAGTCTGGAATGGTGGCCCGAAAAAAGGTGAAGAAGCCTCAACTTCAATATAGTCATAAAACGCGTCAGCGCGAGTTTGCAAAGAAGTACGAAAAGTGGACAGTAGAAGATTGGAAACGAGTGATTTGGAGTGATGCAATGAAAGTCAATAGACTAGGCTCTGATGAGTGTGAAAGGGTCTGGAAGAAACAAAGGAAACAGAGCTTAATGTATTGAGAAATTGAAGGAACTGTCTAGTTTAGTGGAGGAAGCCTGATGATATGGGGTTGTTTCACTGCCAAAGGGTTTGGATACTTGACCAGGATCGAGGGTGGTCACAATGTTGAAGTACATGTGAGTAATCTAGAAGAGTTACTTCGTATACTCGAGTACTATGGGTATGAAAAGGACAACATAGTTTTCCAGCATAGCAAGGACACAAAGAATAAGTCGAGATTGGCGAATAAGTGGTTCAATGACAATGAAGTAGAGGTGTTGGATTGGCCTTGACAATCCCAAGACATCAACCCGATTGAACACTTAGGTAGACTTAGCTATAGACATACCAAATTGACTTGACCATCAACATTGGAAACGTGTAGAAGAGACCTGGAATCAGAACTCGGTCGAGACATGCTTGAATCTGAGCATCCCGAGAAGGATTCAGGTGGCATTGAAAGCCAAAGATGTATTTTCAAAATACTAACAAAATAATAATACAAACTTGGATTTTTATGAGCAAAATAGTAGCAATGCAGCGACATGACAACAATCTGCAAAACTAATCATATGCTAAATAGTTGAAAGTCACATTTATGTATGAAATAGCCAAGATGATTGTCTATAAAATGAATGTAGTCTCACTCTCAAAGCTGTAGTGGATGGTTAGATATGGTGCCTGAAAGCCAAAAGTTTAACAGTGTACGTATATGAAGGCCATGGAAAGACTTGTGACAGTTAGTGGCCATGTTGGAAATCTTGCATTGATGCCCACTAGCGTCATGTTTTGCCACTGGCAAATGCTGGAACATCTTCTGCTCTGACTACGGTACTTGCATGCTATTTACAAAGTAGCTGAGGGCAGCTTTCTCTGCATTGCAATATTTTTTTTTTCATTCACTTGAATAGAATATCTATGCAATTGTGATTGATTTAGAAAATTAAAAAAAAGGAAAAAAAGGAAATAGCCATAGTACGGTAGATTTCAAGATAGAGGATAGACTAAAGGATGGAGGGAAATATCAAATAATGTTATTTCCTATTCCTTAGGATCAATAAGTGAATGAAAGTAAAGCTAAGGGTCTCGTATTTTGAATCCCTGTGGTTCCAGAAAGCGTTTTGATATGAGTCGTCAGGCTCCAATTCAAGCTCTACATTGATGGGGAAAGCACTGCAAGACAGGCTATCAAAGGAAACGCCAAATTGACCAATACACATTACGATGGAGCACGTTATGATTTGTGTGTCTATATGGTGGCATACATTATGAGCCTTTAGCAGGCTGCCAGCAATGTATATGACTTTATAACACAGATCAGTAATATGGCTGTGAACATGAAATACCAAACTAGCTTCAATATTGTAGGTAAAGTATTATAAAGGATACTACAGTGCAGTATTCTCCATGTTCCAGTGTGTCCTGGATTGCTATAGACTGGTCCATAATTTCATCTGTAAATGGAAAATTCACAGATTACGGAATTCACTTCTGATCCTTGCATACACCTAAAAAAAGAAAAAAAAACAGTAGACCTCTGTGACTTTTTTAATTTTAATGGTTTTGTGTAAATGGAGTTCTACACTATAAGGTCCCCAAGCCTTTTTAGTGGTGTATAAAACCTATTTTAACAGAAACTATTAGTTAGTAGCTGGGTTCAGAACCCTCATCTAATTACCTGAGCAGAAAGCGACTACAGAAGATTATTTCTCACTCTAAAAACCTAAAATATGTACATATTACAATAGCCATCCTTTGACTTCGGTAGGAAATCTTAACTATATGTTTCCCCACAATTTAGAGATGGTCCCAGTGCGGTCAGTGGTGTGATCAGAATATTGTCAAGGGACCATTGTGTTGAAAATAGAATGCAGAAAGAACACAATCCTGGAGATAGACAGTATCAGGGTAGATTTAGTAAGTAGTCCGTAGAGCGACACATTTATTTATTTATTATTTATAACCATGTATGAATGTGTGGTATTCTGTAGATGAATGTTGCACACTACACCAAAACAACGTTTTATTGAAGTCCCGTCGCTAATATAGGTCCCCAATATTAGATTTGTGGTTATCTAACATCTGAAGCTATACCGATCAATGTTTGCTCCCGTGGTAGCTGGAAGTACACAGTGCATGCAATCGGTACACCACAGCGCTATCCACTGAGTAGTGGCCATTCTTGGGTACTGCAGTTCAGTTCCCACTCACTTTGATCTGCCATAAATATCAAAGTCGTGTACAAACCCTTCAATATTTTGCTCTGGTTTTGTTAAAACGTCTCACATTTTGATCATTTCATTGTTTTTCCAAATGTCATGATAAATATGGATAATCTCGTTTCTATTTTCCAACCAAATCTCATTAATTTATAATGGCTGGCAAGTTTATGCTTCTTTTTTTTTACAGCAGTGGCAATCTGATGGGAAAGAATAAATGTGAGTGTAAAAAGATGAATGCATTAAAGTGTATGGCCAACTATCAAATGTCACATTTGTTGTATATTTCAGAGTTCGTTATATATATTAGAAAAAAATATAAATTATACTTGCACATTGTATGCTGTTAATGGTTAAGGGCGGGGGGAATTTTTTTGTACAGTTTGGTGCTGCCTGTTTTTTAAAGGCTTTTTTTTCTTCAATGGGTCTCTTCATTACATGAGGCTCTATGGATCGGTTTATTACATCCGTTGGGAGCTTTCCATAAGATAAATGGGGAAATAAGAGAAAAAGTGTAAAATAACCTTTTTATGCAACTTAAGGAGCTAGTTGTATGGTTCTCAGCCTGATGTAATTAATAACACTACAACAGATTATAACAGCATCTGATTTGACAAAAGCTGCGGAGCCACGTGTACAAAGCCTCAGTCTCAGAGGTCTCAAGTCAGCAATTACTGTGTGTTTATTAGAGTAGTCCATTTCTGTCTACAGAAATTGAATAGGAAGGTACTTAATGCTGCTTTACACGCTGCGACATCGCTAAAGTGATGTCGTTGGGGTCACGGAATTCGTGACGCACATCCAGCAGCTTTAGCGATGTCGTTGCGTGTGACACCTACGTGCGATCGAAAATCGTCGCAAACACGTGCAAAATCGCTAATCGTTGACATGCTCCCCTATTCCCAATTATCGTTGCTGCTGCAGGTACGATGTTATGCTTCGTTCCAGCGGCAGCACACATCGCTATGTGTGACACCGCAGGAACGAGGAACCTAACCTAACCTGCTGGCGCCTGCAATGAGGAAGGAAGGAGGTGTACGGGATATTCATCCCGCTCATCTCCGCCCCTCCGCTTTGATTGGGTGGCCGCTTAGAGACGTTGCTGTGACGCCGAACTAACCGCCCCCTTAGAAAGGAGGCGGTTCGCCGGTCACAGCAACGTCGCTAGGCAGGTAAGTACGTGTGACGGGTCCGCGCGATTTTGTGCACCACGGACAGCGATTTGCCCATGATGCACAAACGATGGGGGCGGGTACGCACGCTAGCGAGTATGTAAAGCGGCTTTTAGTTAAATAGAAGCTGTGTGGAAAGGTGCTGATTAGTGATGAGCAAGCACTACCATGCTCAGTACTTGGTACTCATAACGAGCAGTTGGATGCTTGGATGGGTGAAACTTGAGCACCCAAGTATAATGGAAATCAATGGGGAATTTCAGCATTTTTCCAGAAGATCTTCTGGAAAAATGCTACAGTTCCCCATTGACTGCCATTATATTCGGTACACGAATCAACCCATCTGAGAATCCAACTGCTCGGTACGAGCAGGGCCGCCATCAGGACATGACAACCATGACTGGTGTATTGGGCCCGGTGAAGAGGGGGACCAAGCCGGGGTAATTACTTAGCTTTATTAAGCCCTGGGCTCGGGCCAGGCCTCCCTCTTCACTGGCCCCAGTCCCAGCTGAAGCAGAGGGGCCTGGCCGTGTTGCTTCAGCCACTACACATGGCTAATTTGCATACGAATGGGGCATCATATGCAAATTAGCCGTTTGCTGATTCTGAAGGCAAGGTCAGTGGAGCAGTGCAGGGTGCCGGCACGTCATCCAGCTGCCCATCGTGCAGCAGCATGATGAGGTCATCACTCTGTGACCTCACCACACTCCTGCAGGCAACACAGAGCTGCGGAGGAGGCGAGGACACAGCAGTCAGCGGGAAAAGGTAAGCGCTCCATGAGCTGAAGACAGGAGCGGGAGATCGCCTGGGGTGGTGGAGGGCCTCCCGACCCCAGTACCTTCCTTGCATCCGCTGGATGTGTGTCGGAGGGTGCACATCCTGCTGAAATGCATTTCGGCTCAGAGAGGACGCCCCGAGATGTGGGAGATGGGAAGGGTGAGTAAAATGTTTTTGTTTTTTTTTTCTTTTTGCGGCGCACAAATATATCTGCAGGAGCCCAGGAAGGGGACATATAAACCAGGAAGGGGACAGAAACTAGGCTGGAGACCTGTATACCAGAATGTGCCCGGGATGGTGTTATATATACCAGGAGTGGCCCAGAATGGGACATATATACCAGGATGGGGACAAATAAACCAGGATGGGGACATATATACCAGGAGGGGCGCAAGATGAGACATATATACTAGGATGTGGAAAATAAAACCAGGATGAGGACATATATATACCAGGAGGAGCCCAGGAATGGAACATATAAACAATGGAACAAATAAACCAGGATGGGGACATGTATACTCGGATGGGCCCAGGAGGGTGACATACATACCAGGAAGGGTCCAAGATGGTTATATGTATACCAGGATGAGGAAATGTATACCAGGAAGGGGACATAAACCAGGATAGAGACATGTATACCAAAATGTGCCAAGGATGGGGATATATATTCCAGAAGGGGCCCAGGATGGGACATATATACCAGAATGGGGACAAATAAACCAAGATGGGGACATATATACCAGGAGGGGCCCAAGATAGGGACATATATACCAGGAACAGCCAAGGAAGGGGACATATACCAGGAGGAGGACATATATGCTAGGAAGGGGACAAATAAACCAGGATGGGGCCATGTATGCTAGGATGGGACCAGGTGGGGGACATATCTACCAGGGAGGGCCCAGGATGGGGACATGTATACCAGGATGGAGACATATATACCATGAAAGGTACATATATACCAGGAGGAGGACATATATACCAGGAGGATATTATACAGAGGGGCAGTGTGTGGGGGGATAATATACAGAGGGGTCATATGTGGGGTAGCGATATGCAGAGGGGTAGTGTGTGTGGGAGGATAATGTAAAAAAGGGCAGCTTGTGTGGGGGGATAGTATACAGAGGGTCAGCTTATATGAGGGATATACCGAGGAGCAGTGTGTGTGGGGGATATTATACAGAGAGGCAGTGTGTGTGGGAGAGATATTATACAGAGGGGCAGAGTGTGTGGGGGGATATTATACATAGGAGCAGTGTCATAGAAATATTATGGAGAGAGGCAGTGTAGAAGGTGTATTATGGAGAGGGTGGTGTACTGGGTGTAATATGGAGAGAGCCGGTATAGAAGGTGTTTTATGAAGCGGGGTGCTATAGAGGATGTATTATGGAAAGAGGCAGTGTAGAAGATGTGTTATATAAAGGGGTGGTGTGTGTGTTTTTCCAAGAGTGGTCACGGGACTGTGGAGGGTTTGAGGGGTGGAGCTGGAGCTGGGATGGAACCTGGGCGGAGTCTCAAGGGGTACTGAAAATTTTGCCAGTATGGGGCCCTAAAATTCCTAGTGGTAGCCCTGGTTACGTTATAAGGAGTAAGCACCCGACCATGGTAGTGCTCGCTCATCACTAACGCTGATATTTAATACATCTCCTGTATCAGTTCCTTCTTCCTTCATGATGGGAAAATTCCTAAATATGATGATATGGAGAACATTGCAATGTCAGCTTCAAACTGTACATCTGGTCAGAATCGCAGTTCGGTACGTTAAAATAGCACCACATCCTGATTTTGCTGACATAGCTACCTCCATATAGTATAGGAACACATTCAAATGATTGCAAAGAATCACAGGAATAAGTTTGACTTACTAGAAAGCACAAGAGGCGTTTACAGTGTCACTGCCTCAGTCTTATCAAGCACATGCAAATGGGGCATAATACCATATACAGCAAATACAATTATCTGCAAAAGGAAAATTACCGATCAGGTCTGCAAAGCTGTAAAATGGAAGCCACTGGATGATGTTTTCCTCTTCAGACAGAGGAGGATGGGTGACTACAAGAATACAGAACAGTTACTCCCTCACTGGCCTACAATCTGCTGGGGCTACGTCAGCATTTCCTTTCCCCTCCTGTCACCAGTTATTTCTCTGTAACTGGTTTTAATTTCCTACTTTACCACTAGATGGAAATAAAGCGCAGCAAGTTTTACTTTGCAGAACATGAACAGATACAAAGTGAACAGAAATACATTCTGAAACACAGACTTGGTTTCCCTTTTTCTTCATGGCCATGAATGTCATGTTAAAAACCCACACAGCGGATAGCAGTGGGTTTTCCATGGTCGCACAGGCATCCGGTATATATCTTTTATATATATCGGTTCATTAAGGGTTAATTTGATGATTTCATAATATGGAGTAATCTACCTGGTAACACGGACAGCTGGAATAAACTGGTTTTGTCCAACTGTTGCGCGCTTGGGTTTTTTCTAGGTTCTGATTGGCTGAATGTAAAAAGTGCGGGAATTTGAATTATATTTAAGGCAGTGTCCGTGGGTCAGCTGTGCAGTTCCAGCTGACTGAAGCAAGAAGCATGGAAGAAATGCTGCAGGAGCTGGTGCGGAGAGCGGGGGAAGAAGGCGGAGAAGACTGGCTGCGGGCGTGCCTCTCTACTGCGGCACCGTTACCCGAGCCTGAAGTGAATGAAACAGCGGCGATGGATGAAGTGAGCGAAGAAGAGGAGGTCGCGCCGCGTATGGATTCGGCTACTAGCAAGAACCTGCGGAAGAAAAGAAGCCGTCGGGATGTTTACTCACCTCCGCCGCTGCCAGTGAGGAAGACGACAAGCAGGAAGACGTCTGGGAGGCGGCGAGATCAGGACAACGCATCGCGTGAACAGTGTCGTCATGGAAAGGAGACGGTCGGCGTGTCAACAGGAAGTGCGACGTCATCAAGCAGCGCGGACCGGAAGAAGATGGCGGCGACCAGCGAACGCGGCCGCTGCAGAGACCGGAGTGTCGTGCCGCTGCCCATGCAAAAGAGCCTTTCTGGGGCAGCGGCGGCGCTCAGGGTCTGGGCAGGCAGTGCGCCTGCAACAGCGGTGAGCGATAGCCGGTCGGACACAGGGCGGCAGCAGATCGTGGAGGAAGAACCGGTGATCCTGGACGCGGCCCCCAGTGTGAATAGGGGTGAAGAGGTCCGTGGCTTGCCGACAGATGGAAAGGGTAAGAACACCCATACAATGTCTAATGTGTCAAATACGAGTTTTGATGCTATTGAGTTTAGGGAATTAGTGAATGAAGCTGTATGTCATGTATTGCAGAATAGGGTTTGTACTAAAAAAGCATCGGAGGTGTCTGCCTTACGTAAGGACAGACCCTCGGGTGTAGCGGACACTTGTTTTAAGGAGACACTTACTTGTGAAATCTCTCCTTTAGGTTTCCATTTGAGTGTCTCCTTGAAAGAAAAAATATGGAACAGGGAGTTCATTGATTTGTTCTCCCTGTTGCCTTGTACTAGAGAACAGCAGCATAAATCAGATAAAAGAGATGAGAAACAGGATTTGGAGGGTAGGAAGGTGTACAAATCTTTTAATAATTGGGTGCAAGCGTTTGCCATTTATGCTGCTGTTCTAGGTGAAAAACGTCCGGAGCTGTGCAGCGGACTTTTCCAGCACTTAGATATAATATTGGAGGCATACCGTAACTTTGGCGGTTTGGCCTGGTTAAATTATGATGAATCTTTTCGTCAAAAAATAGCGATTCATCATAGTTTAACATGGGGTGTAAAGGATGTTGGGCTTTGGCTCAATCTAATGCTTCCACAAAGGAATGTTGGATTGAGACAAACATCTAATCAGACAATTAGGAAGGGAGTGTGTTTTGCCTTTAACGAATCCGCTTGTCGCTGGTTAAACAATTGTCGTTTTCGGCACGAGTGTTCGTTTTGCGGCGGAGCACACTCCATGTCAAAATGTTTTAAGAAGCAATCCCAATCTACACAGCAGGTGCATAACACTAAAGAACACATTTCTAAAAGCAGTGACGCCAGTGAAGTGGGAAAACATGCTGCCATGGTTAGAAATGTTTCCAGACAGGGAGAAGCGTAATGTTGTTTTGAATGGTTTTAGGTCAGGTTTTCCGGTGCCAAGGTTTAATGGGGTTGGTTGTTTAATGTTTGAAAATTTGCGTTCAGTTAATGAGAATAGGGACATAGTGAGGGATAAAATTGCAAAGGAGGTTGAAGCCGGTAGAGTAGCAGGGCCCTTTGAAGGGCCACCATTTGTCAATTTTAGAGTGTCTCCATTGGGCTTGGTGCCAAAGAAGGAATTGGGTACGTTTCGGCTTATCCATCATCTTTCTTACCCAAGTGGTTTTTCTTTAAATGACGAGGTAGATTCATCGGTGGCCTCAGTGAAATATGCGTCATTTGATATGGCGGTTGATTTAGTGAGGAGGTTTGGTAAGGATGCTCTGTTGGCAAAATCAGATATTAAATCTGCATTTAGGTTGTTACCTGTGGATCCTGATGGTTTTAGTTCTTTAGGTTTTTCTTTTGATGGTTATTTTTATTTTGATCGTTGTCTCCCTATGGGTTTCTCCCTGTCGTGTTATTATTTTGAGGCTTTTTCGTCTTTCCTGCAATGGGTGGTTGAGTTTG
This sequence comes from Anomaloglossus baeobatrachus, assembly GCF_048569485.1. NCBI lineage: Eukaryota > Metazoa > Chordata > Amphibia > Anura > Aromobatidae > Anomaloglossus > Anomaloglossus baeobatrachus. The sequence goes on along the minus strand of NC_134354.1, from coordinate 391,411,077 downwards.
AGTTACCTATAGAGGGAATTGTTCATTATCTTGATGATTTTTTATTTGTGGGTAAGGCTGGTTCGACGTGTTGTCAAGAGCTGCTTTTTAAATTTATGGCAATGAGTGGTATCTTTGGTATCCCGTTAGCAGAGGAAAAAACAGTCTTTCCTTGTACTAGTTTAGAATTTTTGGGTATTTTGATTGATTCTACAAAAATGGAATGCAGTTTACCAATAGAGAAGATTGTGAAATTAAAAGAGCGGGTGTTGGAGCTGCTTGGAAAGGAAAAAGTGACATTGAAAACGTTGCAGTCTCTGCTAGGATTGTTGAATTTTAGTTTGAGAATCATTCCAATGGGAAGAGTTTTTTCCAGGAGCTTGTATGATGCAACAAAAGGGGTTAAATCTAATAGGTGTCATATTAGAGTGACGAAGCATATGAAAGATGATTTAGTTGTTTGGTTGGAATTTTTGGATAATTTCAATGGGATTAATTGTTGGCAGGATGAATTTCAGTCGTCAGATGCGTTATCTTTATTTTCTGACGCAGCCGGAGGTGTTGGTTATGGAGTATTGTTGGGTAATCATTGGTCAGCGGAGTTGTGGCATGAGTCTTGGGTTCGACAAGGTGTTACCAAGAATATTTTAGTATTGGAATTATTTCCAGTTTTAGTGGCTCTTGTGCTTTGGGGTAGTGTTCTAGCAAACAAGAGGATATTGTTGTTTTCAGATAATCAGGGTGTTGTATTTAGTGTTAATACATTGGGGTCCAAGTGTCGGTGGACTGTCAGGATTTTAAGACAGATAGTGTTATGCTGTCTTAAATTCAATATTTGGATGAAAGCGAAGTATATTGAGGGTAAGTCTAATGTCATGGCTGACTCTCTTTCTCGCCAGCAGTGGGAGGAGTTTCATCGGGTGTGCCCAGAGGCAGATCAAGACAATACAGCCTGCCCACCGCATCTTTGGCAGGTTTTATGGGACTGATTCCCATGGTTATTCAAAATTCAGTGGCGCATAGTACATGGAAGGGGTATGCATCGGCATGGGTTAAATGGACAAAATTTTGTGCTCTGAACAATATTAATCCGTATGTGACTAATTCTGTGTCAGCATTGCAATTTGTTAATGAACTGCTTGAGGCTGGTGTCACTTATGCTTCATTGGCGAAATTGATAGCGGGTATTTCCTTTTTGTCTGAAGCTTAGTGGCAGTAAGCCTTTGAGTGGTTTGTTCTCAATTGTGCAAGTGATGAAAGGGCTGAAAAGATTGAATTTTCAGCCGGATACAAGAAGACCTATATCCATTGATTTATTATATCGGTTATGGGAGGTCTTGAACTTTGTATGTAAGAATGAGTTTGAGACTTGTTTGTTTCAGACAGCATTCATTTTAATGTTTTTTGCTGCATTACGAGTGGGTGAATTACTTAGTGCTAGCAAAAGTCGTCCTTCAGGGCTGAGAGTTGAGGACGTGGCTTTTGTTAACACTCAGTTGTTAATTAATATTAGATGATCTAAAACGGATCAGATGGGGAGAGGGTCATTAATAAAGTTGAATCCTTTGCTTTACACATCTATTTGCCCGATTGCTAATCTTAAAAAGTGGCTTCAGGTACGGCCTGTTGGTAAGGGGCCTTTGTTAGTACATATTGGAGGTGACCCTGCTACAATATTTCAATTCAATAGCGTATTGAAGAAATGTTTATGGAAGCTGAACATGGGTAAGTGTAACATTTCATCACACTCATTCAGAATAGGTGCAGCTACAATGGCTGCAGGGTTTGGTCTCAGTGAGGATAGTATTAAAGCTATAGGGCGGTGGCAGTCTAATAGATTTAAGTTATATGTCAGGCCTAATTTACTAACTTAATTGATCCTCATTTTTTTAGGCCCAATAATTGTCTGGATATTGGGACATTCTTACGTTCATTGGGCACAGAAGAGAGCGAGTCAGCGGCAATATACAGAGAATTTGTCGTTTGATTTGGACTTTATTCAGGTTATGTGGTTTGGTTATAGAGGCATGGTTTGGTCACAGTTAATGGGTAAAATAAGGAAGTTGTTATTGTATTATCCTTCCCCTGATGTGATCATTATTCATCTTGGTGGGAATGATATAGGTAAAGTAAATACTGTAAATTTGTTATGGGAAATGCATAGAGACCTTGTAGCCCTAAAAAATTATTTTCCCAATACATGTCTAGTTTTTTCAGAAATAATCCCGCATTTAGCTTGGAAATTGGGTGGAGTGCAATTTATGGATAAAATTCGAAAGAGGGTTAATAGAGATTTAGAGAAGTTTTTCAAATTGTTAGGTGGCTTTACATATAGACACCTAGATCTTGAAGGTTTTACGCCGGGATTATTTAGACATGATTGGGTTCATTTGTCGGATATAGGAATGGACATTTTTAATCTGGGCCTCCAATCAATGGTAGAAAAATGGCTGTGTGGTTTTGTGGGGGGGGCCACGCCTGTGTAGTCGTGTCCTGGTGGGAAAAATCACCCAGTTTTTGCTGGGTGGATTTGGTGTTTTTATTAAATAGATATATGGTTGATAAAAATGTTATTAATTCAGTTAAAAGGTGGAATTTTGAATATTTAATTTTCTATGTTTCTGGTTGTTTTAATTCTTACGAAACTCTTAATAAAACATCACGGCCATTTTTCACCATTATTGACTTTGCTGTTTTTATTTACTATTGTAGTGTTATTAATTTAAGAATTATTTATATTAAGGTATGCCTTGTGCTACCATGTTAAAAACCCACACAGCGGATAGCAGTGGGTTTTCCATGGTCGCACAGGCATCCGGTATATAGCTTTTATATATATATATCGGTTCATTAAGGGTTAATTTGATGATTTCATAATATGGAGTAATCTACCTGGTAACACGGACAGCTGGAATAAACTGGTTTTGTCCAGCTGTTGCGCGCTTGGGTTTTTTCTAGGTTCTGATTGGCTGAATGTAAAAAGTGCGGGAATTTGAATTATATTTAAGGCAGTGTCCGTGGGTCAGCTGTGCAGTTCCAGCTGACTGAAGCAAGAAGCACCCGCCCTCCCTCCCAGGATGTTTGTTATTTTATGTCGTGATGTTTTGTTAGAGGGAAAAATCACCCAGTTTTTGCTGGGTGGATTTGGTGTTTTTATTAAATAGATATATGGTTGATAAAAATGTTATTAATTCAGTTAAAAGGTGGAATTTTGAATATTTAATTTTCTATGTTTCTGGTTGTTTTAATTCTTACGAAACTCTTAATAAAACATCACGGCCATTTTTCACCATTATTGACTTTGCTGTTTTTATTTACTATTGTAGTGTTATTAATTTAAGAATTATTTATATTAAGGTATGCCTTGTGCTACCATGGAAAGCTTATAAAGCCATACTTTGATAGCCGTGATACAATGTTTTATCCCAGAAAAATCCACATTTTTATTCATATGTAAACAAACTGTTAAGATCTATTGGCCAGACTTAGATCTCCCTGAGAATCTGCCTCCTGTGCTTATTTTAAATGGAACCTGTCAGCAGAAATTTCGCATTAAACCTAAAAGATTCCCCTTCTGCTGCTCCTGGGCTTCATTCTAGCAAGGTTCCTGTTTCTATTGTGCCCCCTTTGAGACCTAAATAAATACTTTATAAAGTCTTATCTTTTTGTATGCAAATCTTTTTTTAAGTACACGGGGGCGGGCTGTCTTGTGTCCGTTAGTTGCCCTCCTGCCGCTTTACGCCGTCCCCCATCGCTCATTTCCATACCTGAGGACGCCGCCCAGTGCTCCCGAGGTCTCGCGCATGCCCAGTGCCACTCTCGCGGGAGTGAGCACTGTGCACAGTGTGACCGCTGGTGACATGATTGCGCAGGCATGAGATTATGGGCGGCGCTGTGATTGTCATCAGCAAGTACCCACCCATAATCTCGTGCCCGCGCTTTTCACTCTGCCTCCACCGTTATGCTGCTCCGCTCCTCCCATCTATTTCCTGCTCCAGGGAAAGATGGGTAAGAGATGACATGGGTTCATATGGCTAACACTTGCGCATAACGGTGGAGGCAGAGTTAAAAGCGTGGTCACGAGATTATGGGCGGGTACTTGCTGATGACAATCACAGCACCGCCCATTATCTCACGCCTGTGCAATCACGTCACCAGCGGTCACACTGTGCATAGTGCTCACTCCCGCGAGAGTAGCACTGGGCATGCGCGAGACCTCGGGAGCACTGGGCAGCGTCCTCAGGTATGGAAATGAGCGATGGTGGACGGCGTAAAGCGGCAGGAGGGCAACTAACGGACACAAGACAGCCCGCTCCCGTGTACATAAAAAAATATTTGACATACAAAAAGGTAAGACTTTATAAAGTATTTATTTAGGTCTCAAAGGGGGCACAATAGAAACAGGAACCTTGCTAGAATGCAGCCCAGGAGCTGCAGAAGGGGAATCTTTTAGGTTTAATGCGAAATTTCTGCTGACAGGTTCCCTTTAAATGAAAAGGGACATTACCAGTGTGAGACATATAATGACTACAGTCTACTTTCCTCATCTTTTTGGCCTATATATCATAACCGCTCATTTACATATTAAGAAAACTTAGATTTCTCAGGAGCCATTCATCCAGGGGCGGTGTCGAGTATCGGGGCTTTGGACCGCCGGAGGGCCCACTTGCAGTCGGCAGGGACAGTGATGTATTCTGCGATCCCCGGCTGATTTCCGGGGACTGCACTTTTCGGGCCGGCACTAGCACGCAGTGTTCACTGGTGAACACTACTTGCAGGGGCATTAGTTAATCTGTGGGTGGAGCTAACACACGGTGTGCTGCGCTCCGTCCCACAGATGAAGAGAGAGGAGCTGCAGCGCTGCCTGCATCCTGCTGGCACCGAGCTGAATTTCCCCTCTAGCTCAGTGCTGTATGCCCCCCAAAGCTGTATGTCCCCTCAACCCCAGTGGTGTATACCCCCCAGAGCTGTATATCCTTCAACCCCAGTGATGTATACTCCCCTCAGAGCTGAAAATCCCCTCCAACCCAGTGCTGTATACCTGCCCAGAGCTGTTTGCCCCCATTCCCAGCGCTCTGTACCCCCCAGTTCTGTATGTCCCTTAACCTCAAATCTGTATACCTTTCAGAGCTGTATGTCCTACCACACCAGTGCTGTATACACCCCCAGAGCTGTGTGTCCCCCACCCCAGTGCTGTATACCCCCATTGCGGAATGTACCCCCCAGAGCTGTATGTTCCCTCCAGAGCTGTATGTTCCCCCACCCCAGAGCTGAATGCCCCCCTCCAGAGCTGTATGCTGTATTCATATGAAAGCCCCAATGGATTCATTCACTAATGAGGCAGCAGAGTTACTCTGGACACCGGCAAGGGAACCAGTATAAAGGGATTATCTTGGCACAGCCCTGGAGTCCGACAGCCGCTTGCCAGAGGGAAGACTCACGCTGAACATCACGAGAGGAGTGTTATGGTCAGGAGACCACATAAGATCTTGCAAAAATCCCATAAAAAAGGTAGAAAATAATGCACAAGAGTAGTTGTAAACTTAGCTGGCTCCACTGACTACACAAACACAACTAGAAGTAGCGGTGGAGTGTTCCTAACAAACCAAGATGCCTCGTCACCGCCGGAGAACTAACTAACCTCAAAGATGAAATGAGGAATCCTGACTTGCCTCAGAGCAGCCTCAAAGGAAAGTCAAAAGCCCCCAACATATAACGACGGTGATGTCAGAAAAACACACACAGATGGTAGATATAGAATTAAGCAAAGTGAGGCCCTGCTAGCTAGATACAGAAGTATAGGATAGAGTGCTGGTTCAGCTAGTAAAAACCCTGAAAAACAACAACAACTGATAATCAAAAGTTCCTTTAAAAGATAACACGATCTTTCCTCCCACTATATCAGGAACTCTTGGGCAAATACATTTAAATAGAAAATACATATATAATAGAAAAGATCTTTACTATAAAAAACACATGAGATACAAAAATACAAACTCCAAATCAGACTGGGAGCAAAACTCCCTTTCTTGCTGGGAATAAATCGTCCTCCAAAAATAGTGCAGGAAGAGCGCTTATTCACATGCAAGAAACAAAAGGGAATATTCTCAAACACAGATTTAGAAAAAGACTTACGTAGATTAAGCAGAAACGCCCTTCAGTGCAAATTCAGCCTTTAACCAAGCCCAAACTAAGAGAAAAAAACCCTCACAAGGAAAAGCCACTGAGATTGTACAGTTCCCATAAACTGCAAACAAAAAGACAGAAATATGCATAAGAACTAATTAAATTTCAGGAAGAAAAAACAAAAATACTTATCAGGCATAGCTGCAGACTCTGGATGACATGAAAACAAAACCGATGCAAGGAACGAAAAACCGCCGTAGAAAACATTCCTGGAGAATCCAAAAAGGAGCAGAAAAAAGCAAAAACAGAACCTACAGGGAAAAAAAGCCTAAAGGCTGGAGGACACACTTCAGGGCATCTTCACATGGAGCAGAAATAATTACCACCTGCAAAGGTTATACAGAGACTGCCTTCCTATATTCCCCGGGGCTGGACTCCATAGGCTTCCTGAAACAGCAATCATCTCCCACACCTCTCTGAGAAACAGATGCAGAATCAGACTCACTACCAGCACTAGCCACCAGAGGGAGCCCAGAAACACTCCCGGGAGCAGCACCATCTCTGATGATATTCACAACAGAGGAGCTACTGGCGAGGGAACGCCTATACAGGGATTATCGCAGTCACAGCTCCGGAGGGTCAGACAGTTCTTAGGAATCCCGGCTAGACAGTAGAATAATGGCTCAATAGAAGAGTAGAATCCAGAATGCTCTGTACCTTCCAAGAAAAGTGGATCCTGTAGATGAAGGAATCCGAAATGGTCTGCACCTTTTCTGGCAAAGCGGATACGGCCGTTGTAGGTATCAGGAGTGTTCCAAAAGGACCTAGAAGGTTCAGTTGGCAGTAAAGGAATATAGAGCATAAGATGAGACAAGATATAATGGACCAGCTGATGAAGGTTCAGTGGAGAGAAAGAAGTAAGTATTTTTGCACAGCAGACCGTAGCACAGTCAGACCCGGCCGCATCACCGGGCCCGTAGTCTGATATGGAGCACCCAGACTCTGCATCCCCGGTGGCTGCTGGGGCCGCAGAAGTGCATTTACAACCAGTATTAGAGATCAAAGTTAAGCCTGATATCAGCTCCCATGACTGGGAAAGGCATTGGCGACTGCTGATGCGATTGCGTGCAAAAGTGCTTGCTAGGGAGTGGCGCAGGAGAGGAATCGCCGCTCAGGAGCTTGCGAGTGAAAGTGCTGTTTGGGTCCGGGACTGTGGCCCGATGCAGCGTTGTACCCTGGAGGGGACGCTGGCGCAGGTAGACCACGATTGTCTGCTGCAGTAATGATAGCAGTACCAGGCTATCTAATGTGTTAATACTGTGTTTTCTTTTATTGTTTTTCTTAGTTTGCTATTTTCCTGAAAAATGATAAGTAAAGTTTTGAAAATGCTGCTAATGTTGAATGAAGATGTGATTATCCGGGAAAGTCACCTGATTTACTGCCAAATATCTAAAGTTAAAATATGGACCATGGCTGCGGGGCTGGCAGCGGCCAGCACGAAATTGTGCTCTTTGTATATAGTTGCGCCCAGTGCACCCACCAGAGTCGTCTTTTCAGCCTCCAGGACTTCAACCCTGTCACAGAACCAAGTAGGACAAAGGCTTAAGGTTGTTTTGGTGGCGGGTTGAAGGGAGAGGGACATTCGGAATGGACTATCGAAGGAAGGTGCTGCAGTGGAGTAGGCTGAGCCACCGACTACCGCTACAACCGGTAGCGTTCCCAGGGTTCTACTAATAAAAAAATGAACTCTAAAGGCCATGTCTCACACAGAGATAAATCTTTGGCAGATCTGTGGTTGCAGTGAAATCATGGACATATTGTTCCATTCGTACACAGCCACAAACCTGGCACTGATTGTCCACAATTTCACTGCAACCACAGATCTTTCGCAGATTTATCTCTGTGTGTGAAAGGGCCTTAAGAGTTTTAAATGTAACGTTTAAGTAATGTGCCTCCCCTGTGAGGGAAGAGAAATTGTTCATTAAACTTGTTATCTTTCTCTTTTCAGTTAAAATAAATCTCTGGATGTCCTGTAGCTCGGGGATGAGCTACATTTAACCAAGGGGGAATGTGACGCCCCTGGACTAGTCAGGTCGTCACAGGGTACTGCACAATCTTTCTCTCCCCGTGCAGGGCTCAATTCCCCTGGTTCTGGGTCCCCATCTTGCAGTACTGCCTCCACCAGCATCCACAAATCCTAGTTACACTTCGCACCACACCCTGTCAGGCACACCAGTGGGCTGCTAAGCTGGAATAAGGCCGCCCACCTAGGGATCAGGCAGGGAGGTGGGAGGTGAAAAGTCAGAACAGTAGTAGCCCTCGAGCTGTGTAGAGCTCGGAGGAAGCTGGGAGTTGGAGCTCCCAGGGGGAAAGCAGATTAGTTCGCAGACGGTGGTCTGGACCAGGAGTCAGAGACCCGGTCGCGGGAGATTGGGACTGGGTGCTTGGCTAGTCTTGGAGGATAGCCAGCAGCCGCAGTTCAATAGCCGGGCTAGGACCGAAGGAACGTCGGGGTACATAGACCCTAGGTCGAGGAGAAGCTTCAAGCAACCAAGCAATTAACCTGCGGAGAACAGGGCCTATATGGACTGTTCCCACAAAGCTCAGAGATCGAGGGCACTAGCTCAACGAGGGGGATAGGGCTTTCCAAGCAAAGCAGCCCACTGAAATCCCAAGAGTGAGCAGGGAGCGGGGCCCGGAAAGCTCCAAGCTGATGGGCCAACTGAACACTCTAAAATACGGTGCCAGGAGGCAGACCACGGACCACCAGGCAGTACAGCAGGGGAAGGGACCAAGACCGAGACGAGCTCCCCAAGAGGGCAGCGGCACCCAGAGACTTGGTTTACCGCGTTGTCAGCGTCTGCTTTCTTGCTGAGTAAGTACCTGATTAACCCCTGTGACCAGCGAGCCTGTGCTCCCCCTGCACTGTCCCCAACCATTCAGAGTCCCGGGGCCTTTCCCTACCCGTGGAGGGTAACGTTATCTAGCTGCCCCACTCCATAATCCCGGATACTCCCAATGGCAGCGGCGGTACGCTCTATTACCGCACACCACGGGTGGCGTCACAAACAATATATCTCCCCTGTAAATACCCCCCTTCTTCATTCGGGTGTGACCCTTTAGCCCCCAGGTCCAGAGACACTCGAGCCACGAGTAGCGACGTGGGTTCGACCGCTGCTGTGGCGTTACACTGGTACCTCCATTTACGAGAATACACCTCAAAATAGGACATACCATTACGTCTAATGTCCAGAAGGGGTTAAAGACGACCCTTGTTAAAAAGTGGTCCATTTATTCTCTACTAGAAGGTGGCCCGATTCTAATGTATCGGGTAGTCTAGAATGTGTATGTAGGTTAACAGATTGAATAATAAGGTAATGAATGGACTGGATGGGTTAGGTTTAATTTAGTATTCTTATAATTGTTTATTGGTTTTAAAATGACAAACAACAGAAGGAACAGTTTTAATAGCTGAGTCTAATGTTTAATGATGTCCATGGCTTGTAATAAAAGAAGGCCATGAACAGTGTAAAGTTAAGTAAAAATATGCTGATGCTGTGATGTGGTCCAATGCTGGTATGTGCCCCCATCGTGGTGCAGCCACTATCCTGACATGTGCCCCCATCCTGCGGGGTAATGTGTGCAGGGGGCGGAGTGCGGAGTGGGTGGAGCCGAGCGGGGCCATGGCGCTAAGGACGTCAGTGCTGGGGACTGCATGGCTGGGGACAGGTGACTATATGTGTGTGTGTGTGTATGTGTGTGTGTGGGTGTGCGCCCGTTTGCGCATGTGTTCAGTGTATACATGCGGAGGGTGGAGTGCGGGGGGGTGGAGCCGAGTTACGCTGGTAACCATGGTACACAATTCGGGTAACTATGCAAAGCGTTTTGCTTAGTTACCCAATGTGTACCATGGTTACCAGCGTACGCCGGCTCCCAGCACGATCCCAGCAACGCAAGGGTATGTCTCGGCTGCGTTGCTGGTGTGGGCTCCCGGGGGTGCAGCATTCACCGGGGAGTCGGGGCTCCGTGTGGGTGCGGGGAAAGGTGTCGGGCGTCGTCCTGTCGCGCCGTAGCTCGTGCTGTTCACTTAGCTGAGCCGTTGGTCGCAGGCTCTTTAGCGCACGCACTGTGGCGACGGTTGTCACAGTAATGACGTCATTTTGGAGCAAGACAGACAGACAGAGAGAATAAGGCAATTATATATATAGATGGGACTGCCAGAGCTAGGAAAGAGCTATAATCGTTGGGGGTCACAGCACTTAGACTTCCATTGATTGGACAAAAGGTATGCTGGCAGAAATTTGTCATCTGAAGACACTCAGGCAAATACAGTGTTGAAGGTAATTAATAGTGATGCGCGATCCCCCTGATGGTCGGAATCGGGGAGACTCACCCGATCGTTTTGTAAAGATTGGGATCGAGATAACACGATCTTGCATCCGATCACCGATCTCGGGCTTTATAGTTATGGGATGGAGCGGGGGGTGTAAAATAAAGAATATAGTTAATAATAAACATTGTCATTATACATACAGGCCTCGCAACGCGGCCTGCAGACTTTGTCTCCTGCCGCTTCTGCTTCCGAGTCCGATCATCGCTGTGCCCTCGCGGTAACTACCGCTGACTAAAGGACCTTCCATAATGTCATAGCCATGTGACCAGTCACGTGTATTACCTCATTGCCTATAGACTGTAAACATGGCTATGTCATGCAAGGTCCTGTACTGTCAGCGGATAGGGATGGGCGAGCATGCTCGCCGGTACTCTGTGCTCACCCGAGGATCTCAGTACTCGATGTAATCGGTGAGCGCCGAGTACCGGCGAGATGCTCGAGAACATGCTCGGCTCCCCCCTCCCTGCATATTGGCAGTCTTTACAGAGTCAGCCCACATGCAGGGATTGGCTGCCACACACTGTAATGCAACAGCCGGTGAATAGCGGCATCAGGAATCCGGTGATTTTAGATCACCGTTGCTATAGTTACCTGCTCGTCAGGTTACTATGGCAACAGTGGCAGTAGTGACGTCACTGCTTACCAACCAGCAGTCTATGCTCACTCATTGAGTGATTAGACAGCACAGGGAGCAGAAGCGTTCTTCCTCTCCCCGTGCTGTCTGATATAGCAAAGCTAGATCGGTTAAAGAAAACAGAAGACCTGGCTCATGGAGGGTTGAGAGGGAGTAATAAAGATGGAGTCCCTAAGTGTGTCTGTGTATTTATTTCTAATAAAGTATTTTTTCTGTGTGGTATCTTTTTTTTAACCCTTTATTGGAGATTCTTAAAGGCCGGGTCAAACTTGGCCTGACATTAAGAATCTTGGGCTTTATACCAGCTGGTAAAACAAAGCTGGTATTAACCCCTTATTACCCAGCATGCCACCCGGCACCAGGGCCGCTGGAGAGATGGACACAGCGCCAAAAGACGGCGCTTCTATAAAAGTGCCATTTTCTGGGGTGGCTGTGGACTACAATTCTCTGCGGGGGGGCCAGAAAGCTTGGGCCACCCTGCGTTGAGGATTCCAATCCCCAGCTGCCTAGTTGTACCTGGCTGGACACAAAAATTGGGCAAAGCCCACATATCGTTTTTTTTTTATTTGTTATTTCATGAAATTCATGAAATAATTAAAAAAAAAGGGCTTTTGGTTCGCAACCGGGTACAAATAGGCAACTGGGAGTTGGGGGTAGCTGCCTGCTGTACCTTGATATAATACAAAAATAGGGCTTCCCTGGATTTTCCATTGCCAGTGAAGGTAACACCAAGCAGTGGGGGTTAGCACCCAGTAGCTGCTTGGAGTACCCTTGGCCAGCAACAGAAAATGCAGCGGCGGGAGCCCACACATTTTTTTTTAATTATTTTTTTAAATAACTAGAAAAAAAAATGGGCTTCTCTGTATTTTGATTGCTACCCAAGGTAAAGCCAGGCAGATGGTGGTGGTAGCCTCTAGCCATCTGCTTTATGTGCGCTGAGAATCAAAAATATTGCGGAGCGCTACGTCATTTTTTTATAATTATTTATTTATATTTTATACAACTATATATTGTGTACACTATATATATATATATATATATATATATATATATATAAATGCAGTATATATATATTCATATATATATGTATATACATTATATATATATATATATATATATATATATATATATATGTATATATATATATATACATATATATATATATATATATATATATGTATATATATATATATATATATACAGCTCTGGCAAAAATTAAGAGACTACTGCAAAATTATCAGTTGTTCTGATTTTTCTCTTTATAGGTATATTTTTGAGTACAATGTAAATTGTTCTTTTATTCTATAAACTACTTACAACACCGCGATACTTTTGATTCTCAGCGCAGATAAAGCAGATATCTACCCCCACCCCCATCTGCCTGGCTTTACCTTGGCTGGCAATCAAAAGATAGGGAAGCCCATTCATTTTTTTTGATTATTTAAAAAAATAATGAAAAAAAAAAATGAGTGGGCTCCCACCATATTTTGATCGCCAGTCAGGTAAAGCCAGGCAGCTGGGAGCTGTGATTCTCCACAGCCCGCAGCTGCCCCTGGAAATGGCGCATTGTTTCTTAGCACCATTTCCAGGCCTCCTGGGTCCTGTAGTGCGCCGCGCCGCGCCACTCCAGGCATCGGCATTCACAGCAATGAAGCAGGAACTTCCTGGTTCCTGTCACCGCTTCTCAAAGGCAGCGCGCTGGCCAATCAGAGGCAAGCAGCTCTGCCTTTGACGTCAGCACTCTGGCAGGAAGTTCCGCCCTCGTCGTTATGGTTACCCGATACACGGCCCGCACCGGAGAACAGCAAGTCCCAGGAGACCGGCGATGGAACGGAAGGTAAGGTGAGCATATAATATGTGCGTGTGCATGTGTGCTTGTGTGTGTTTGTGTGAGTTTGAGTGTGTTTGTACATGTTTGTGTGTGTTTGTGCATGTGTGGAATGATAGAATAGGGGACCAGGATGGGACATTTAACACATTGTGGAACGAATTGTCTGCATTGCAATGATTTCCTATGGGAAATCTTGCTCTGCTGAACGAGTAACTTGATTAACAAGCACAGTCCCAGAACGGATTGTTCTCTTTAAGCAAGGTTCCACTGTATGTCTTTCTTCTTAAAGCACTTGAGATCGTACTCAAGCATAATTTTTTTTATGCTTAAGGAAGTCCTCTACCTACAGGTCCAGACCATAGTTATGGGGGCATATGCTAATTTGTTCCTGGGACTGTGAGAAAGGGAGATATTTCAAAACCACCCTATTACCCTCAGTGAAAAACTATTTTTTTTAGGGGTGAGTTGCATTGATGATGTACTGATGATTTGGCAGGGTATGTTAAATGAAACCTTCCTTGAGTTTAAAAATCAATGATCTAAAAATTTAACTTACCCACAGCAGAAGTCAGATTGACTTTCTTGATGTTTCCATTCAGGTGGACTATATCCAAACTGACCTTTTTTTCAAGATGACCTCGGCTAACACCTTACTTTATGCTACCTCCCAATTTCCAAAACACCTTATTATGAACATCCCAGTTGGTGAGTTTTTACAAGCTAGAATAATTTGTTCTAATGATAGGATCTTTGAAAAACAAGCAAATGATTTGCACAAATGATTTCAGGATAGAAGCTACCGGACCTACACAATGACATATTGTAGCAAACGTACAGATTAGCTAAAGAGCGAGAAACCAAAAGAAACAACTTCATCACAGGTACATTGTATTTTGCATTTTAGTTTAGGTAGCAAAAAAGTGATGCAAGCATTAAAGACACATTGGACTGTTTTATTGCTCAATAGGACATTATCTTTATGTAGAGCAATAATTTTTTTTTAGATCTGTGTTGGAGATGGAAGGAATGCTGGTTGTGAGTAGACAAGCAGTGAACTGCTGGAAAGTACTAGGAAGCAAGAGCCAAGAGAAACGTTAGTGGCGACAGAAGCGAATATCGAAGCAAGTGGGCGCAATCTATATGCAAGTAGTTGTAGAGAAGAAGTAAGGCTAGTGTTAGCCGGAAAAGTGAAAGGGGACCCTGGAAGGGAAGGGATCTTCCTAGCTGGTAATACGGAAAGAAGGTATTAGGTCAAGTAGTGGCCTTCTGCAAGCAGTGACTGTCAGTGGTAGAGAAATCCATGGAACCCATAGGGTGGAGGGGTGACATCACTTGAGGGAAGGGAAGGAGTGATGCGGTTAATAGGGACAGGAGGTGGTTTGAACAATGCAGAGATGGGATTGGTGGGTAGGAGGAGTGTTAGGAGGGAGAGGGGTGCTCAAGTACAGAGTGGGAATACTAGGCTGGGTTGTTTTATTTGTCACAGCAGCGGGAAGGGGGGGGGGGGTAGGTGGTCTGGTCCAGAGGTGGTTTGAGGGGAATGGTAACTGGACCAAGAGACACCGACTTGGAATGGGGGCTCCGGGTTCCGGGATGGTGCAGGCACGGGGTTCTGCAAAGTTTGGGGGTATTAATCCATGGGTCATTAATTCCTCACCTCTGGGTCGGTGTGTGGTGGCCAGGGATATTGGGGTGAGAAGTAGTTCCTGGACCGGGCCTACCCAGGGTTATATTTACTGTATTGTTTACAGTGTTACCTAATATTATTTGTTGGGGTCGCCTGTTGGACGGCGCCCCCTTGTGTTTAGAATGTAAATAACAGGTAATAAAGGCTGCTGTGGCCAATTTGAACCAAGTCACATTCAGTCCTTGTATTATTTACAAATGGTATAATGGTGGGCAACACAGACATCACGACTGCAGAATTCTTCCTCATTGGTCATGGGCTGGTGACCAGAGAAACACATTGACCCTTGGTCCTGGTGCCGTAGTGAGAAAACTAATCTAAATGCCTGTGCGAGGTGGCCATATTGTAACACATTGACACATATTACCCCATACGAACCAGTAAGAGGCCCTTCTTATGCTCCCCTGCAACTCTGCTCTGCAGTACACTCTGCTTCTCCCCGGCTTAGAGTGCAGGGGAGACGTAGCCTGGATTCACAGCTCAGGAGAGGATGCAGGTCGCAGCCAAAGAGGAGCTGATTCCTGCAGGAGAGGGACTAGCTCAGCTGTTAGCAGAAAGATGGAGGCCGCACAGGTCAACATCCACAACAGGAGAGGAAGAGCAGGACAAACATCAGAGGGGCATCAGCAACTAATAAATAAACAGAGAGGAGAGTATACTTTTTAGATCTATTTGTCACTTTGTTTTTACACACTGTACCTATGTTGCTTGTACTGTATATAATTGTGCATGTGTCAGTATATATAGTATATGTGTGTATGTGTACATACAGTAAATGTATGTGTATATACAGTATGTGTGTGCATGTGTATATACAGTATGTGTGTATATATACAGTACAATGTGTGTATATACAGTATATGTGTATGTGTATATACAATATATGTGTGTGGCGCCCTGGACAAGCCAGGAGCCACAGAGCACAACATCAACACACCCCACACTCCCAGCAGGCACACCGATGTCAGACATAACACTACCCACGGAGGGGAGAAATAACAACCAAGCTGCTCCCTGTCACCGCTCCCGGGATCCCTGTCTAGAGCAGCGGTGGTGTCACCAATATCACCACAACCGTGGGTGGCGTCACGGACAATAACCAAAACCCCCACAATCAAAATCCCCTTTTCACTCACGGGTGAGGAGCGCCGCTCGAGTCCCCGGGATCCGGCCCACCGCTCGAGCCACCACCGAGCAGCGGCACCAGCAGCAGCCGGACCCGAGCAGTGGGAGAGCGCAGCGTCCCCTCCTCCGCCCGCGACATGTGTATGTGCATATACACTGTGTGTGTATATATACAGTATGTGTGTATGTGTATATACAGAATGCATGTGTATATACAGTATGTGTGTATTTGTATGTACAGTATATGTGTGTATATACAGTACTGTATGTGTGTGTATATATAGTATGTGTGTATGTGAATGTATATATGATGTGTGTATTTGCATGTGTGTATATAGTATATACATCTCTGTGCATAAATAGTATACATGTACAGCACAGACCAAAAATTTGGACACACCTTCTCATTCAAAGAGTTTTCTTTATTTTCAGGACTCTGAAAATTGTTGATTCACATTGAAGGCATCAAAACTATGAATTAAAACATGTGGAATGAAATACTTAACAAAGTGTGAAACAACTGAAAATATGTCTTATTTTCTAGGTTCTTCAAAGTCGCCACTTTTTGCTTTCATTACTACTTTGCACACTCTTGGCATTCTCTTGATGAGCTTCAAGAGGTAGTCACCGGAAATGGTTTTCCAACAGTCTTGAAGGAGTTCCCAGAGATGCTTAGCACTTGTTGGCCCTTTTGCTTTCACTCTGCGGTCCAGCTCACCCCACACCATCTCGATTGGGTTCAGGTCTGGTGACTGTGGAGGCCAGGTCATCTGGCGTAGCACCCCATCACTCTCCTTCTTAGTCAAATAGCCCTTACACAGCCTGGAGGTGTGTTTGGGGTCATTGTCCTGTTGAAAAATAAATGATGGTCCAACTAAACGCAAACCGGATGGAATAGCACGCCGCTGCAAAATGCTGTGGTAGGTTTGCTGGTTCTGTATGCCTTCAATTTTGAATAAATCCCCAACAACACCTCCTCCTCCATGCTTCACGGTGGGAACCAGGCATGTAGAGTCCATCCATTCACTTTTTCTACAAAGACACGGTAGTTGGATCCAAAGATCTCAAATTTGGACTCATCAGACCAAAGCACAGATTTCCACTGGTTTAATGTCCATTCCTTGTGTTCTTTAGCCCAAACAAGTCTCTTCTGCTTGTTGCCTGTCCTTAGCAGTGGTTTCCTAGCAGCTATTTTACCTCGAAGGCCTGCTGCACAAAGTCTCCTCTTAACAGTTGTTCTAGAGATGAGAAGGTGTGTCCAAACTTTGGTCTGTACTGTATGTACACACACACACACACACACACATATATATATATATATATATATATATATATGTATATATATATATACTGTATATATCTAATATATAAAGCTGAATGTGTGTATGTGTGTGTGTGTATGTATGTGTGTGTGTATGTCTGGGATTGGCATCTGCACCGTCGCAGCTACAGCCACAAAATTTTGCACACTTACACTTCTGGACCCCGAGAGCATCATAGGCTATGTTTTGAGGAGAAATTTTAACCCCGTGCTTTACAGTTATTCACCAAAAAAACCTGCCTCCATTAAAGCGAATGGAGCTGGGAGCCACAGTGCAGCCAGAACTTCAGAAGAATGCGCAGCCACGCCCTTAAATGGAATGTTGGCGTGTCACAATGCAGCCAGGGAAAGAGACAGACACAGACAGGGAAAGAGGCAGACACAGACAAGCTAAAAAACAGACATAGACAGGGTAAGAGACAGACACAAAGAGACACACGCAGACAAAGAGACAGACTGACAGGGAAAGAGACAGACAGGGAAAGAGAGAGACAGGTTAAGAGACAGACACAGACAGGTAAAGAGACAGACAAAAAGACAGACACAGGGAAAGAGACAGACAGGGAAAGAGAGGGAAAGAGACAGGCAGTGAAAGAGACAGACAGGGCAACAGAGGGAAAGAGACAGACAGGGAAAGTGACAGAGATAGATAGACAGACAGGGAAAGAAATAGACAGACAGACAGGGAAATAGACAGAGACAGTCAGAGACAGACAGGGAAAGAGACAGACAGACAAAGAGAGAGAGAGACAGAGAGATATATACAGAGGGGGAGACAGACAGAGAATGGGAGAGAAACAGAGAGTCAGTTACTATCCCAGGCAGCGTCGGGTGCTAGGTTGTAAGGCAAAATTTTAACCCTGCGCGTTCCAATTTACCAATCAATTTTACCCCTATCTACATAATGGGGAAAAAGTGAAACAAAAAGTGTTGGGGGCAAATTGACAGCTGCCAGATGTGAACAAGGGGGACTTAAAGAATGAGAGCGATGGCGCCAAAGAGTATATACCGTACAGTTGTTAATGTGGGGCCCCGATATGGGATACTCACCACACTCGGGGATATGAACACACACACAAAATGCGGCACACACTACCACGTACTTGAACACATATACCACCCTCAGCACACATTTCACCACACATACACCAACCTCGCCACATAATCGCCCTAAAATGCACACAAGTCTGGTATTATCCTTAAAAAATAAAAATCTGATTAATAAGCAGCCAAACTACAAGAACAACAAATGTACCATATAGGAAATACGGCAGCTGTCAGTCACATGACCTGTCTATTTTGTGTATGTGTGAGCTAATATATACAGTCAAGGGGGAGGGTTTTCTGTTGCCTGGAGATTTGTCAGGCTGCCAATAGCAACCAATCACAGCTTAGCTTCTACAGTCAGGGCCAGAAATATTTGGACAGTGACACAAGTTTTGTTATTTTAGCTGTTTACAAAAACATGTTCAGAAATACAATTATATATATAATATGGGCTGAAAGTGCACACTCCCAGCTGCAATATGAGAGTTTTCACATCCAAATCGGAGAAAGGGTTTAGGAATCATAGCTCTGTAATGCATAGCCTTCTCTTTTTCAAGGGACCAAAAGTAATTGGACAAGGGACTCTAAGGGCTGCAATTAACTCTGAAGGCGTCTCCCTCGTTAACCTGTAATCAATGAAGTAGTTAAAAGGTCTGGGGTTGATTACAGGTGTGTGGTTTTGCATTTGGAAGCTGTTGCTGTGACCAGACATCATGCGGTCTAAGGAACTCTCAATTGAGGTGAAGCAGAACATCCTGAGGCTGAAAAAAAAGAAAAAATCCATCAGAGAGATAGCAGACATGCTTGGAGTAGCAAAATCAACAGTCGGGTACATTCTGAGAAAAAAGGAATTGACTGGTGAGCTTGGGAACTCAAAAAGGCCTGGGCGTCCACGGATGACAACAGTGGTGGATGATCGCCGCATACTTTCTTTGGTGAAGAAGAACCCGTTCACAACATCAACTGAAGTCCAGAACACTCTCAGTGAAGTAGGTGTATCTGTCTCTAAGTCAACAGTAAAGAGAAGACTCCATGAAAGTAAGTACAAATGGTTTGGATGCAAACCATTCATCAATTCCAAAAATAGACAGGCCAGAGTTAAATTTGCTGAAAAACACCTCATGAAGCCAGCTCAGTTCTGGAAAAGTATTCTATGGACAGATGAGACAAAGATCAACCTGTACCAGAATGATGGGAAGAAAAAAGTTTGGAGAAGAAAGGGAACGGCACAAGATCCAAGGCACACCACATCCTCTGTAAAACATGGTGGAGGCAACGTGATGGCATGGGCATGCATGGCTTTCAATGGCACTGGGTCACTTGTGTTTATTGATGACATAACAGCAGACAAGAGTAGCCGGATTAATTCTGAAGTGTACCGGGATATACTTTCAGCCCAGATTCAGCCAAATGCCGCAAAGTTGATCGGACGGCGCTTCATAGTACAGATGGACAATGACCCCAAGCATACAGCCAAAGCTACCCAGGAGTTCATGAGTGCAAAAAAGTGGAACATTCTGCAATGGCCAAGTCAATCACCAGATCTTAACCCAATTGAGCATGCATTTCACTTGCTCAAATCCAGACTTAAGACGGAAAGACCCACAAACAAGCAAGACCTGAAGGCTGCGGCTGTAAAGGCCTGGCAAAGCATTAAGAAGGAGGAAACCCAGCGTTTGGTGATGTCCATGGGTTCCAGACTTAAGGCAGTGATTGCCTCCAAAGGATTCGCAACAAAATATTGAAAATAAAAATATTTTGTTTGGGTTTGGTTTATTTGTCCAATTACTTTTGACCTCCTAAAATGTGGAGTGTTTGTAAAGAAATGTGTACAATTCCTACAGTTTCTATCAGATATTTTTGTTCAAACCTTCAAATTAAACGTTACAATCTGCACTTGAATTCTGTTGTAGAGGTTTCATTTCAAATCCAATGTGGTGGCATGCAGAGCCCAACTCGCGAAAATTGTGTCACTGTCCAAATATTTCTGGACCTAACTGTATTTTGCTACAGTTAATTAATCTGAGCTCTGATTGGTTAATATAGGCAACAATTTAATAATTACATTTCTATCTATTTGTTTTGTGTTTTTTGTGTGCAGAATTCGTTTTTGTTAATACATTCTATTTTGTTAACACCATTTATTATCTTGGGCGAAGCCGGGTAGTACAGTTAGTATTTACTGTATATATGTATATGTATATATATATATATATATATATATATAGATATATAGATATATATATAGTATAAGTATAGTGTAAGTTCCTGTATATATCTGTATGTGCCTCTGTGTATATACAGTATATGTTCTTGTGTGTATATGTGCCTGTTTGTGTATATATATTTAAGTGCACTGGCACACAGGACAGACACCCCAGAGGGCCCAGCTGCATCCTGCGAAAAATTGTGCAATAAAAATGATCCTGTGTGCTAGTGCACTTAGATAGTGCTGGGCAGCCCGCCTGATCTAACAGAAAGGCATCATCAATAGGCTGTGAGTCGGACCCTGTACATTGCACATATCTGTATGACTGGTGCCCTATGTAAAACCTCATTAGTTTTCATATTTAATACCAGCAGCCACCCCCTCCATGAGTTGGTAGGTTGAGAGTAGATGTCTCATCGGTATTCTGCACCTGTGTTACCCATATCTTTATCATGGGGGGGCCGGCTGCATCCTGCGAGTGCATTTGTCAGTTTGACCTGAGTTGGCTAGTGGCTTTTTTCTGGTGAGTTTTTCTGGTCTATGTTTGTAGTTGTAATGTCATGACTAAAACACATGACGCTGAAGCCAATCACTGAGCTCAGCAGTCTCACCAAGGTAGATGGTCAGGCTGCTGAGCCCTGTGATTAGTAAAGTGGTCACGTGTGACATTATCACTGCAGCCTGTAAATATAGCTGGACCAGTAGCAGAGAGACTAGGCCAGGAGAAAATGTGTAACTCTGATTTTATTATTTTTTTCTCAGCGCAAGATGATGATGAGCACAATAAAACAAAATGGTAAATGGAAGAACCCAAAAAGCTGGGGGGTGGGAGTGGTTTGTGGAGAGGGGCCCTATGGTTAATTCTTGCACATGGTGCCATTTGCTCTTGGTGTCCGCCCATGCTTATGCCTCCAGCTGAGTTAACCATTCCATTCCTCCTTTATCCAAAATGGGAACCCAGCACTAAGTATGAACCATACCTCCTCTGCCTCTCTTATGATGTTGAGGCATGGTCCAGTCCTACTACTACTGCTTTATATATCACTGTGGCAGCCATCTTGAATGCGGGATCATCAAAACACTGAGGTATTGAGGAGACAGCTGTAAGCGATGTGGTAGATTAGAGGGCATCAGGTGTCATATAGTCATAAAAATGTAAGTGCTGTAGTACTGCTTTTTAACACATTGATTTATACGGTTAGATACATGAGGCCTTTAATACTGACTTTCAATATAATGTTTATTACAAACTCTGAGAACATACAGTGCTCACTTATAATTTATTATTTCAACCGGGGGCATTACAGACAATGAAATTGTAAAATAAATTAAATAGTAATGTTAGACATGTTTTTAGTTTTTTCCTTTAGTTTTAATGTGCCACCCAATTGCGTCCCGTCTCACTATCTCACTGTTTTTGTCCTTCAGTGATCTTACTAATACATTTCAAACTCATAAAGTACATATTAAAGTTGTAAATTCAACAATAGTTTGTAATTTTTTTACAGGGAGAACCGTATGTCACCACAAATTAACTGTTCAAACTAAGCACAGGCACTCAGTGCTTAGTGTGAACTTAACATTGCCAAGCAGTTCAGTGCACCGTCTCACTTACTTGTTTTTCATCTATTTCTACTATTCCTACCCTCCTTTGGCTCTTAGGTTGCATGCCCACAATCAGGATTTACAGCGTTTTGGACGTAGCGTGGTTTTGCTGCCTCCAAAACGCTGCGTTGTATTGTACAAGTACAGAGGATGGGATTTCTAGAAATCCCGTGCCCACCATGCTTGTTTTTCCCACAGCGAAAACTGACTTGCGTTACTGCTTCCCAAGCCGCAACATGTCAATTGTTTAGTACGGAGTCGCTAGTGTTCTCCATAGTATCCCTAGCGAGAGACCGCAACTGCCTGAGCCCAGATCGTGAGCAACTGCAATCGCGGCGCCGCAGATCAGAATCCGCGGCGTCCAAGACACAACAGCATGTCCTAACCAAGTGCACATACCCTTATAATACCAGAACAGTCAATCAAGGAACAGGAAGAGGGGTAAATGTAAAACAAGAAGGTGAGTTATTATTATTATTATTATTTATTATTATAGCGCCATTTATTCCATGGCGCTTTACAAGTGAAAGAGGGTATACGTACAACAATCATTAACAGTACAAGACAGACTGGTATAGGAGGAGAGAGGACCCTGCCCGCGAGGGCTCACAGTCTACAGGGAATGGGTGATGGTACAATAGGTGAGGACAGAGCTGGTTGCGCAGTGGTCTACTGGGCTGAAGGCTATTGTAGGTTGTAGGCTTGTTGGAAGAGGTGGGTCTTGAGGTTCCTCTTGAAGCTTTGAGTTTTTCTGGTCTATGTTTGTAGTTGTAATGTCATGACTAAAACACATGACGCTGAAGCCAATCACTGAGCTCAGCAGTCTCACCAAGGTAGATGGTCAGGCTGCTGAGCCCTGTGATTAGTAAAGTGGTCACGTGTGACATTATCACTGCAGCCTGTAAATATAGCTGGACCAGTAGCAGAGAGACTAGGCCAGGAGAAAATGTGTAACTCTGATTTTATTATTTTTTTCTCAGCGCAAGATGATGATGAGCACAATAAAACAAAATGGTAAATGGAAGAACCCAAAAAGCTGGGGGGTGGGAGTGGTTTGTGGAGAGGGGCCCTATGGTTAATTCTTGCACATGGTGCCATTTGCTCTTGGTGTCCGCCCATGCTTATGCCTCCAGCTGAGTTAACCATTCCATTCCTCCTTTATCCAAAATGGGAACCCAGCACTAAGTATGAACCATACCTCCTCTGCCTCTCTTATGATGTTGAGGCATGGTCCAGTCCTACTACTACTGCTTTATATATCACTGTGGCAGCCATCTTGAATGCGGGATCATCAAAACACTGAGGTATTGAGGAGACAGCTGTAAGCGATGTGGTAGATTAGAGGGCATCAGGTGTCATATAGTCATAAAAATGTAAGTGCTGTAGTACTGCTTTTTAACACATTGATTTATACGGTTAGATACATGAGGCCTTTAATACTGACTTTCAATATAATGTTTATTACAAACTCTGAGAACATACAGTGCTCACTTATAATTTATTATTTCAACCGGGGGCATTACAGACAATGAAATTGTAAAATAAATTAAATAGTAATGTTAGACATGTTTTTAGTTTTTTCCTTTAGTTTTAATGTGCCACCCAATTGCGTCCCGTCTCACTATCTCACTGTTTTTGTCCTTCAGTGATCTTACTAATACATTTCAAACTCATAAAGTACATATTAAAGTTGTAAATTCAACAATAGTTTGTAATTTTTTTACAGGGAGAACCGTATGTCACCACAAATTAACTGTTCAAACTAAGCACAGGCACTCAGTGCTTAGTGTGAACTTAACATTGCCAAGCAGTTCAGTGCACCGTCTCACTTACTTGTTTTTCATCTATTTCTACTATTCCTACCCTCCTTTGGCTCTTAGGTTGCATGCCCACAATCAGGATTTACAGCGTTTTGGACGTAGCGTGGTTTTGCTGCCTCCAAAACGCTGCGTTGTATTGTACAAGTACAGAGGATGGGATTTCTAGAAATCCCGTGCCCACCATGCTTGTTTTTCCCACAGCGAAAACTGACTTGCGTTACTGCTTCCCAAGCCGCAACATGTCAATTGTTTAGTACGGAGTCGCTAGTGTTCTCCATAGTATCCCTAGCGAGAGACCGCAACTGCCTGAGCCCAGATCGTGAGCAACTGCAATCGCGGCGCCGCAGATCAGAATCCGCGGCGTCCAAGACACAACAGCATGTCCTAACCAAGTTGGTACTTTGATCTGTTTGACCATGCTACAGGTACACCAAGCGCCTGTGCTTGGTTTGAACAGTCATTTTCTGCTAACAGACTTCTCTTAATGATTCATTGTTTTGGTAGGAAACAAACTTTTTTTAATGCTAAGCTCCTGATAAAGTAAATACTATATTTCTGAATTTAGCCATCGGATCTAAGAGGATTATTATATGAATTACTGTTAAGTCGAGACTATTATACATATAAAAATATTTGCAAGTATACAATGTTCTTCTGTATTAGCTTGTTATATTGTTAAAATATACATTGTCATAATTCTAATCATAAATCTTTATACTACTGACATGTAAGATTTTTTGTATACATAATAAAAATTACATTTACTGGTATATAATAATAAATTGTAACTAAATGCATGCCATAAATATATGATCTATATGACACAAATGGTTTATTGCAGTTTGTCCAATGTAAAGATTAAATATTACATCAGTTATTCTCCTGAATATTACCATTTATATTTCATCTACATTAATTTTTTATGTAGTTGTGTGTAATTTTAGTAAATCATAAGACAAATTGTTCCATAGAAAAATATAAAAAATAAACCATTATGGATAACATTGTGTGTAGGGGCAGGTGAGCATAAAACAGTCAATACAACAAAATGGTAATTTGGTAGTGATGATCGAGCAGTACCATGCCCGGGTACGCATAAGGAGCAGTAGGTACTTGGATGGACACGACTCGAGTACCCGAGTATAATGCACACCTTCAGAGAATAAAGGCCCTGTCACACACAGAGATAAATCTGCGGCAGATCTGTGGTTGCAGTGAAATTGTGGACAATCAGTGCCAGGTTTGTGGCTGTGTACAAATGGAACAATATGTCCATGATTTCACTGCAACCACAGATCTGCCAAAGATTTATCTCTGTGTGTGATGGGGCCTTAACATTACTATGACTCTGAACAACTTGAAATACAGAAATATGCATAAGGTCATAGGCTTGAGGTGGCTTTTCTTCTTTTACAATTTTTTGGGGGACCAGACGACACACTTTTTATCAAAAAATTTGTGTGCTAGACATTGTGTAACAGTCTAACGTTAAAAAGGTTGTCTGGGGAAAACAAGTTACCATCTAGCCACAGGATAGGTCATAATTTCTTGATTGGTGGGAGTCCAACCACTCACACCACACCACACCAATCGGCAGAATGGAGAACATATATCCCCATTAGAATGGCACATTTGTTCACGTGTGACCTGCGCTCCATTTATTCCCTATGGGGCTGCCGAGTTCTGCACCTGGATTTTTCCAACAGTCTTATAAAGAATGATTGTAGAAGCAGCCATGCGTCCGATGCACTACATCATTTCGTAACAGGTGTAAAAAGAGGTGTTTACAAGTGTAAAACAAGGTGTTTACAGGTGTAAAAATTCCCTAAGAAATCGGTACTGTGGATAGGTGATTGCTTGTTTTCACTAGACTACCTCATTAATGGTGAGATAGGTATCCTTGAATAAAGGAACACTGGTATTGCATTACTGTTATAGGAATATTTGAAAAAAAAAAAGAGATATCTAGCTTATGTATTGCCCAATGCATATGAGCTCGGTAACCACGACAAGGTGATCTCTTTTCTATCTATATACAGTGTGTGTGTATATATACCCTAATTTGAAATGTTAGCATTTTAGCGTGCAGGTGTATGTATTTTTCTAGTTATAATGTATTTTCAGCTAGCACCTGTTCACACCTGTTGGATGTGTGGGTCAGTCTTTTTTATATATTTATAGGGATTCTTAGGAGGTTTACTCTTTAAGTTATGTGTTGTTGCTGTTCATCCTGGTCAAGGGTCAGCAGTAGGGAAATCCCATCATTTACACTAGATGCTGGCTGCTATGTTGGCTATGTAGAATTGTGTACTTAATCCAATACACCATTATGATTAGCAGACATTTTATTAACTGTGTTGTGATTAACCACATTCCACATAAGACTAAATCATTAACAGGAATATGTCATTTGAAAACAACCTACTATCTAAATCAGGTATTTATGTTTAAATGTATCTTATAAAAACCGAATTGCATTTTTTCCTTTACTTTTCATATCATGATCTGTATTTTAAAAAAAACAACAAATAAACAAAAACACCCACAAATGTATAAATCTTAACAATTTTCACACTGGTCACTGGGACTATCCTAGACTCCTACTTCCTGTTCTTTCAGGAAATTCACATGTACATTAGCAACAACAAACTGAATCTGACCCTGTCTTTTATTACTAAAGCATCTAATGAGAAAGTGCAAAGGCCATTGTAAAGGTAGGAGAAATCACCTGATGTGAATAGTGGATCCTGTGTGATCAGCTGTGTGTTGAGGTGCTACCTGTCTATGATGATAATGAGACTTCTGAAAAGTGTTCTCTAAATAACAGGATTTATGTATCTAAAAGCCTCATTGGCTAAGATGAAAATGGCAAGATTTTTATTTTATTTTTTTTAAATACAGATTGTGTTTGAAAAAAAAAATGACCAAAATGTAAATAATAGGTAATTTTCTGATGATACATTTACTTTAAGAGATAAAGGAAGGTTAATTAAAAAATAATATATATCACACTCATAAGGGTTTGTGAAGTAAACGTTTTCAATCTGGTATAAAATCCCTGTTGGCATTATAGTTTATATTCTATTCTCAGTTGCTTTTAATGGTCAGGTGTGTTTTATCGATCACAAAATACAGTACTTGTTTTTATTATTTCGGGAGAAAAGTAAAATTGTTATACAGTGAAGGAAGCCAAGCAAGTTGCCATGTAGGACTGAATGTAAAGATAATTTTCTCTTCCCTTCTCCCAATTTTTATATATGTATAAATATGTTTCAGTAGAACACCAAATCCAGCGATATCTAGATTTCACATTGTGTGAGGACAGATCGTATAGACTTATCTGTAGGTTTAGGATAAAACAAATGAAGCACAGATTCTTTAGAAAGTTCAAACGTAGTGCACGTTAAAGGGGACGCCCACCTCGGGGGCAATTATTTTCTTAAATGCATGTATATAGGGCTAAAAATTATGTTTGTAATTATGTTTCATTGAAAACTTTGCACCGTTTGGCTTACACAGTCTTTTTATTAGACTGCATGTTAAACTTTGATGTGGCTGTGGTTATAAATCAGCTGAGGGAAGCTCCGAACAAGACAGAGAAAAAAGTTACAAATCCCTGTCGGACCTTCATAGCAGGCTGACTGATGGATTCTTACTTAAAAAGAGCCCGGCAGTATCTTTTACCCCCCTAACCATTGATCTGATTGTGTAGCCCTTTAGAAGATAAGCCATTGGATCCATTAATGATCTTAAAGTGCTGCTCCAGCGGGAAGAAATCATGTTTTGAAGCTTTGTATGCATGTGCCTGAAGTGCACTGGGGTGTGTCTGTGCACTTACAGCTCTGCTGTGCCTTAACTAAGCGCGCTGCTCTGGTTCACGGTCACTGACCTGCCAATCAGCCAGGGGAGGGTGCTCGGAAATACAGCGGAGTTGTAAGTGCATCACCACGCCCCGATGCACTTCCACAGACCCTTAAATGGTATGTGGGGGATTTAATTTCTGACAGATGCCCTTTTAATTCATTCTTCACCCAGCAATAGACAGATCAACACAAACACTATAGAAGGCAAATGTGGCCAAATTTGTAATGATTGCAAAAAGGATTTTTAGCCGCAATTACATGCATTTAAATAATAAAAAAAAAACTATTTCCTAAGCTGGACGCCCCCTGCAATTAAGAAAATTCAGATTCATGCATGTGAAGATGACATGAAGCGGGAGATAAGCATAACAGAGAAGGCACAAGTGAAGATCTTCAGGAGTGATCCTTTCCGTAGGAGAGAGGCAGTGTTAAAGTGCACCTGGCCGTCTAGTTTCATACAGCATGCAGTAGTTGTCGCATTGCAGCATTCCTGGAAACAGTCAGCAGTAGTGATGGTACTGCACGATTTAGTGCTGGTGAAACATGTATTGCTGCAACCGGCCTCATAAGAAACGCCACTGGTTTTCACAATTTTTTGCAACTGTAGGAAAAAAAGAAATGGTTCACAGTTTATTGCATGTACAGTATGTATTATGAATTTATGCTGTAGCAGTAAATTTTAGAAGAGCCTGCCACCGAGTTTTTGCTACCCCATCTGACAGCAGCGTGATGTAGGCTAAGAAGATCCTCATTCCCAAATATGTGTCACTTACTGAGCTGCTTGCTGCAGTTTTAATAAAATCACTGTTTTAGCTGCTATAAATCTAGTGGCGGTTTTGTGTCGTCTGAGCTCTGTGTCGTCTGAGCTCTGTGTCCACTCTGCATAGGCAGAAAGATGCCAATCAGTGGTGATGTTTATGCAGAGAAGTAGCGCAAGAACAATATATGCGTCTTTTGCAGTCCAATTGATTATCATAATGCAGAAGTCCATCTGCTACCTCTAGAGCCCCTGTGAAGCTACACAAGTTGCCCCAATGGTATGTGTGCCCCTGGTCAAGGTGTTAATTTATTGTGACTAGTCCTACAACAGATACTGTAATCCTGCCCTCTTAGGGTATGTGCACACGATCAGGACCCGCCGTGTTCTGGATGCCTCAGTTCCTGACCTGCGGAGCCACAAGTCTCCTCCACAGGAGACCACAGCTGCTCATGCCCACGATCCGGGTTCGGGGCACTGTGGTCTTTCATTGTGTTCTCCCTGCGGAACATGCTTGCGACTCTGCAGCAAAGAATTGACATGCTGCATGTCAGGAAAGCTGCACTGCAAGTCAGTTAATGCTGTGGGCTGTACATGCACAGTGGGCATGGGATTTCTAAAAATCCCATCCACTGTGCTTGTACTGCACATCACCACATTTTGGACACAGCTGAAACATGCTGCTTCCAGAACTCAATGAACACTAATCATGGGCACGCAGCCTAATGTGTGATTGATATATTCTTCACTTGTTATCTGAGCAGGACTCGGCAACACCAAGCCACATTGGGAATATACAGTGAAGCCGAGTGTTCTCTTCCAGACTTCACTGGGGCACTGAACATGTCTATGGACAAACGCACTGATATTCTGTCTAAATTGCAACTTACATAATTACACTACACTGTGTGTAGAATTATTAGGCAAATGAGTATTATGATCACATGATACTTTTTATCCATGTTGTCCTACTCTAAGCTGTATAGGCTTGACAGCCAACTACCAATTAAGTAAATCAGGTGATGTACATCTATGTAATGAGGAGAGGTGTGGTGTAATGCCATCAACACCCTATATAAGGGGTGCTTAATTATTAAGCAACTTCCTTTCCTTTGGAAAAATGGGTCAGAAGAAAGATTTGACGGGCTCTGAAAAGTCCAAAATTGTGAGATGTCTTGCAGAGGGATGCAGCAGTCTTGAAATTGCCAAACCTTTGAAGCGTGATCACCGAACAATCAAGGGTTTCATGACAAATAGCCAACAGGGTCGCAAGAAGCGTGTTGGGCAAAAAAGGCGCAAAACAACTGCCCATGAAATGAGGAAAATCAAGCGTGACGCTGCCAAGATGCCATTTGCCACCAGTTTGGCCATATTTCAGAGCTGCAACGTTACTGGAGTATCAAAAAGCACAAGGTGTGCCATACTCAGGGACATGGCCAAGGTAAGGAAGGCTGAAAAACGACCACCTTTAAACAAGAAACATAAGATAAAACGTCAAGACTGGGCCAAGAAATATCTTAAGACTGATTTTTCAAAGGTTTTATGGACTGATGAAATGAGAGTGACTCTTGATGGGCCAGATGGATGAGCCAGAGGCTGCATCAGTAAAGGGCAGAGAGCTCCACTCGGACTCAGACGCCAGCAAGGTGGAGGTGGGGTACTGGTATGGGCTGGTATCATCAAAGATGAACTTGTGGGACCTTTTCGGGTTGAGGATGGAGTGAAGCTCAACTCCCAGACCTACTTCCAGTTTCTGGAAGACAACTTCTTCAAGCAGTGGTACAGGAAGAAGTCCGTATCGTTCAAGAAAAACATGTTTTTCATGCAGGAGAGTGCTCCATCACATGCATCCAACTACTCCACAGCGTGGCTGGCCAGTAAAGGTCTAAAAGATGAAAAAATAATGACATGGCCCCCTTGTTCACCTGATCTAAACCCCATAGAGAACCTGTGGTCCCTCATAAAATGTGAAATCTACAGGGAGGGAAAACAGTGCACCTCTCGGAACAGTGTCTGGGAGGTTATGGTGGCCGCTGCAGGCAATGTTGATCGTAAACAGATCAAGCAACTGACAGAATCTATGGATGGTAGGCTGTTGAGTGTCATCATAAAGAAAGGTGGCTATATTAGTCACAAATTTTTTGGGGTTTTGTTTTTGCATGTCAGAAATGTTTATTTCTAAATTTTGTGCAGTTATATTGGTTTACCTAGTGAAAATAAACAAGTGAGATGGGAATATATTTGGTTTTTATTAAGTTGCCTAATAATTCTGCACAGTAATAGTTACCTGCACAAACAGATATCCTCCTAAGATAGCCAAATCTATAAAAAAGCTCACTCCAACTTCCAAAAATATTAACCTTTGATATTTATGAGTCTTTTGGGTTGATTGAGAACATAGTTATTGACCAATAATAAAAAACATCCTCTAAAATACAACTTGCCTAATAATTCTGCACACAGTGTATATAATTACTACCTATTAGATTATATTTACAGGCCAACTAAATAACTTTTTTGTGGTCTTGACTAACCGTTTCATTACCCATTATTTTGTCATTATCACAGTGCTAGCCCTTTAATCCTGAAACCTACACTTCTGCAATAGTTTCGACACATGAAAGAGCTTCTCCCCTTTTCTCTTTGTTGGCAACAAAAAAACAATATAGAGGTTAAACTTTCCCCGTTCCTGCCCCCCAACTCTGACAATGATAAAAAATGTACAATGTTCATTGTTATTTTATATTACTAAATCCAAATAGACCATACTTGCAGGCCAACTAAAAGCCATGGAAATCTCTTTTATTGTCTCTCTGTACAAAAACAAATAGATCTCTCTTTAATATATGACTAAATAGATTTAGAAATTAAGCTGCATAGAGTGTATCACCTGTTTAGAATAAAAACTGGCTATTTAGGTTGAATGTTCAGTCCAAAGTATCTTACATTTATAACATACATAGAATATAAAATATGTCATCTATTAGTTACCTCACAATTATTTATTCCAACTTGACATTGTTTTGTTTGTGCTGTGGTCTGTGTTTTATAGCAGTCCGTCCCATCGCACTTAAATGATCGACATTTCTTATTCTAAAGGACAACACAAGACCTCATGTTATTACAAAAAGAACATACATATCGCACATCCACAGTCATGGCTGAAAGCGTTCGCACCTTTGAAATTGTCCCAGAAAATGAAGTATTTCTCCCAGATAATTATTACAACTACATGTTTGGTTATACACATTTATTTCCTTTGTGTGTATTGGAACAACAAAAAAATATAGAGAAAAAAGACAATTTGGACATAATTTCACATGAAACCCCAAAAATGGGCTGGACAAAATTGTTTGCACCCTCAACTTAATATTTGGTTGCACACCCTTTGGAATAAATAATTGCAAACAATGGCTTCCTATAACCATCAAGCTTCTTACACCTCTCATCTGGAATTTTAGATCACTGTTCTTTTGTAAACTGCTTCAGGTCTCTTATATTAGACGGGCGCCTTCTCTCAACAACAATTTTAAGATCTCTCCACAAGTGTTCAATGGAATTTAGATCCAGACTCATTACTGGCCATTTCAGAACTCTCCAACTCTTTGTTTCCATACATTTCTGGGGGCTTCTTAAAGTATGTTTGGAATCATTGTCTTGCTGGAAGACCTAGGTTGCAAACCCAGCTTTCTGACACTCGGCAGTACATTGCGAACCCAAAATCCTTTGGTATTCTTCAGATTTCATGATGCCTTGCACACAGCCATGGCACAGAGTGCCAGAGGCTTCAAAACATATTTGAATCCCCACCATGTTTGACTGTAAGTCTTGTATTCTTTTCTTTGTAGGCATCATTCTGTTTTCAGTAAACATTAGAATGATGCGCTTTACCAAAATACTCGATCTTGGTCTCATCTGTCCACAAGATGCTTTCCCAGAAGTATTTTGGCTTACTCGCATACATTTTGGCAAACTGTAGTCTAGCTTCTTTATATCTCTGTGTCAGCACTGGGGTCCTCGTGAATCGCCTACCTTAGCATTTCATTTAATTCAAATGTTGATGGATAGTTCTCACAGACACTGTTGCACCCTGAGCCTGCAGGACAACTTCAATTTCTTTGGAACCTGATTGGGGCTACTTATCCACCATTTGCACTATCTTGCATTGCAACCGTTAAAAAAATATTTTCTCTGCCATCCACATCCAGGGAGATTAGCTGCAGTGCCACGGGTTGTAAACTTTTTGATTATGTAGCATACCATGTACAAAGGAACGTTAAGATATCTGTAGATTCACTTGTAACCTTGAGATTGTTGATATTTTTCTAAAATGTTCTCAAATCCTCAGATAGTTCTCTTCTCCTTTTTCTGTTCTCCATGCTTAGTGTAGAACACAAACACACAATGCAAAAATTGAGGCAACTTCTCCCCTTTTTATCTGGCTTCTGGTGTGGTTTTCATATTACCCACACCTGTTACTTGCCTCAAGTGAGTTTAAATGAGCATGACATGCTTGAAACAAAAGTTGTTCATCCCCAATTTTGGAAAAGTGACAATAATTTGTCCAGTCTATTTTTGGGGTTTTGTGGGAAGTTATATCTAATTTGCTGGTTTTTTTCATGTTGTTCCAATATACAGTTAGGTCCAGAAATATTTGGACAGTGACACAATTTTCGCGAGTTGGGCTCTGCATGCCACCACATTGGATTTGAAACAAAACCTCTGCAACAGAATTCAAGTGCAGATTGTAACGTTTAATTTGAAGGTTTGAACAAAAATATCTGATAGAAATTGTAGGAATTGTACACATTTCTTTACAAACACTCCACATTTTAGGAGGTCAAAAGTATTTGGACAAATAAACCAAACCCAAACAAAATATTTTTATTTTCAATATTTTGTTGCGAATCCTTTGGAGGCAATCACTGCCTTAAGTCTGGAACCTATGGACATCACCAAACGCTGGGTTTCCTCCTTCTTAATGCTTTGCCAGGCCTTTACAGCCGCAGCCTTCAGGTCTTGCTTGTTTGTGGGTCTTTCCGTCTTAAGTCTGGATTTGAGCAAGTGAAATGCATGCTCAATTGGGTTAAGATCTGGTGATTGACTTGGCCATTGCAGAATGTTCCACTTTTTTTCACTCATGAACTCCTGGGTAGCTTTGGCTGTATGCTTGGGGTCATTGTCCATCTGTACTATGAAGCGCCGTCCGATCAACTTTGCGGCATTTGGCTGAATCTGGGCGGAAAGTATATCCCGGTACACTTCAGAATTCATCCGGCTACTCTTGCCTGCTGTTATGTCATCAATAAACACAAGTGACCCAGTGCCATTGAAAGCCATGCATGCCCATGCCATCACGTTGCCTCCACCATGTTTTACAGAGGAGGTGGTGTGCCTTGGATCATGTGCTGTTCCCTTTCTTCTCCAAACTTTTTTCTTCCCATCATTCTGGTACAGGTTGATCTTTGTCTCATCTGTCCATAGAATACTTTTCCAGAACTGAGCTGGCTTCATGAGGTGTTTTTCAGCAAATTTAACTCTGGCCTGTCTATTTTTGGAATTGATGAATGGTTTGCATCTATATGTGAACCCTTTGTATTTACTTTCATGGAGTCTTCTCTTTACTGTTGACTTAGAGACAGATACACCTACTTCACTGAGAGTGTTCTGGACTTCAGTTGATGTTGTGAACGGGTTCTTCTTCACCAAAGAAAGTATGCGGCGATCATCCACCACTGTTGTCATCCGTGGACGCCCAGGCCTTTTTGAGTTCCCAAGCTCACCAGTCAATTCCTTTTTTCTCAGAATGTACCCGACTGTTGATGTTGCTACTTCAAGCATGTCTGCTATCTCTCTGATGGATTTTTTCTTTTTTTTCAGCCTCAGGATGTTCTGCTTCACCTCAATTGAGAGTTCCTTAGACCGCATGTTGTCTGGTCACAGCAACAGCTTCCAAATGCAAAACCACACACCTGTAATCAACCCCAGACCTTTTAACTACTTCATTGATTACAGGTTAACAAGGAAGACACCTTCAGAGGTAATTGCAGCCCTTAGAGTCCCTTGTCCAATTACTTTTGGTCCCTTTAAAAAGAGCAGGCTATGCATTACAGAGCTATGATTCCTAAACCCTTTCTCTGATTTGGATGTGAAAACTCTCATATTGCAGCTGGGAGTGTGCACTTTCACCCCATATTATATATATAATTGTATTTCTGAACATGTTTTTGTAAACAGCTAAAATAACAAAACTTGTGTCACTGTCCAAATATTTCTGGACCTAACTGTACACAAAGAAAATAAATGTGTATGACAAAACATGTAATTTCAATAATTTTCTGGGAGAAATGCTTTATTTTCTGGAAAAAGTTCAAGGATGTCAATGGTTTTGTAAATATGCAAAAGTTGGGAGCTGAGAAGAAAACACATGGTAGGTTAGGTTCTGTAACTGATATAGAAACAAGGCCAAAGCTACTATTAGCAGTGTTTGCCTTCTGAATTACAGCTGTGGAATAAGAGGCACACCACACGCTCCATATTTTGTCAAACCTGTCTAGACAGACCCAGCCTATATATGATAAAAGGTCATGAAAGATTTCTATTATTAATACCTTCACATAGACAGTGAGGTCTACTGACCATCCACCATTTTGGCCAAGATAATGTTTCATTAATGATCGAGTTGGCCAAAAAAAACCCCAGAAACTCCCCACAAGGGAAGCCATTTTGTGAACTGTACCCCTTAAGGAACTTATTTGTGATGTAGAGAGCATTTTAAACCATCAGTTGATTAGTATAAATTTATAACGTTGACCTGTGAAAATGAAAAATTATGTTTTTCCCATAAATATTTTCCTTTGCCTTAAATTTCTAATTTTCACAGGTGAAACAGGAAAATAGACCCCCATTATTTCTTGTGCAATTTCTCCAGAGTGAGAAGAAACCTAATATGGGATCGGGATATATAGTTTGGGTATAGAGCAGGGCTCAGTAGGGTGGCAGTGCTGTTCGATTTTTGCAGTGCAAATTTGGTTGGAATAAGTTGCAGATGTCATGTCACATTTGAAGAACCCCTGAAGTAACAAATCAGCAGATACGACCCACAATTGCCCCCCTTTTAGAAACTACACAAATGAAGGAATTTTATAATATTGAGCCGTGAAAATGAAATATTGTGGGTTTTTTCAACAAAATATTTTCTTTACAAAAAATATTTAATTTTTACAGAGCTAACAAGAGAAAATGGAAGGCACAATATTTTCTTCCATTTCCCCTGAGTATGCTGATACCCCATATGTGGTCAGAAACTACTGTCTGGCCATACAAAAGGGTTCAGAACGGAAGGAGCGCCAGTTGACTTTAGGAAACTACTTTCAGGCACAGTGCAAAGCTTCTGAAGGAACAGAGTGCCATAATAGAGTGCAGATCTTACTGGAATGGTTTGCAGGTGCCATATCACATTGGCATAGCCCATGAAGTGCTAGAACAGCAGAACCCCCATAAGTGACCCCATTTTGTAAACTACACCCCTCAATAAATTTATCTAGTGATGCAATGAGCATATTGACAACACATGTTTTCACAAAATGTTATACTATTGGGCTGTGAAGAAAGAATAATTTTGTTTTAGCCCCAGAGGAAAATAGGTAAAAGTAGCCCCATATTTGTTCTATTGAGTGTGGCAATACTCCAGATGTGTCTATACAGTACTGCTTTAGCCACATGACATGGAAAGGAAGAACTGCTATTTCACTTTTTGGGCAGATTTTCACAGAAATGTTTGCAGACTCTATTTGTAGAGCCCCTGAGTGCCAAGAAAGCAGAAACCCCCCTAAAGTGCACATTTTGAAAATTACAGGTTTAGTGATGACTCTGGCTCAATAGGTATTTTTTACACTGTTCACTATGTTGTAAAAATGATAAGGCAGCTTTATTCTTTGGGTTAGTATGATTATTTTGCTACTTTTACAGAAAATTATTTTATAGAAAAAAATGTTTTTGCTTTTCTGTATTTCTGAAAGCTATGACTTTTTTTGTTATTTTTTCTGCTAATGGAGCTGAATGGGGGCTTTTTTTGCACGGGATAAGATGATGTTTTCAGGGATACCTTCGCGTTCGGCTATGTTTTTATGATAAAAAAACAAACCCCATAACATAGTTTTTGCCACTTTTTTTTCACTGTAGGGGTTAAATAGTGTGACACCTTAATGGATCAAGTTGTTAAAAACGTAGTGATACCAAATATGTACCTTTTTGGTTTAGTCTTGTTTTTACATATACAGTTAGGTCCAGAAATATTTGGACAGTGACACAATTTTCGCGAGTTGGGCTCTGCATGCCACCACATTGGATTTGAAATGAAATCTCGACAACAGAATTCAAGTGCAGATTGTAACGTTTAATTTGAAGGTTTGAACAAAAATAACTGATAGAAATTGTAGGAATTGTACACATTTCTTTACAAACACTCCACATTTTAGGAGGTCAAAAGTAATTGGACAAATAAACCAAACCCAAACAAAATATTTTTATTTTCAATATCTTTGTTGCGAATCCTTTGGAGGCAATCACTGCCTTAACCCCTTCAGCCCCCAGCCTGTTTTCACCTTAAAGACCCGGCCATTTTTTGCAATTTTGACCAGTGTCACTTTGACAGGTTATAACTCTGGAACACTTCAACGGATCCTGGCGATTCTGAGATTGTTTTTTCATGACATATTGTACTTCATGTCAGTGGTAAATTTAGGCCGATATGTTTTGCGTTTATTTGTGAAAATTTCGGAAATTTAGCGAAAATGTTGAAAATTTTGCAATTTTCAAAATTTGAAATTTTATGCCCATAAATCTGAGAGATATGTCACACAAAAAAGTTACTAAATAACATTTCCCACATGTCTACTTTACACCAGCGCAATTTTTGAAAAAAAAAAAATTTCCGTTAGGAAGTTAGAAGGGTTCAAAGTTCATCACCAATTTCTCATTTTTCCAACAAAATTTACAAAAAAAAATTGTTTAGGTACCACATCACATTTGGAGTGATTTGAGAAACCTAGGCGACAGAAAATACCCAAAAGTGACCCAATTCTAAAATCTGCACCCCTCACTCTGCTCAAAACCACATCCAAGAAGTTTATTAACCCTTTAGGAGCTTCACAGCAACCAAAGCAATGTAGACGAAAAAATGAAAATTTTACTTTTTTAACACAAAAATGTTACTTTAGCCATAAAAATTAGTATTTTCACAAGGGTATCAGGAAAAATGCATCATAAAATGTATCGTGCATTTTCTCCTGAGTACGCAGATACCCCATATGTGGTGGAAATCAAATGTTTGGGCACACGGCAGGACTCGGAAGGCAAGGAGCGCCATTTGAATTTTTGAGTGCAAAATTAGCTGCACTCATTAGCGGACGCCATATCGGGTTTGAAGACCCCCTGAGGTGCCTAAACAATGGAGCTCCCCCACAAATGACCCCATTTTGGAAACTAGAGCCCTCAAATATTTTTTCTAGATGTTTGATGTGCACTTTGAACCCCTGGGGGCTTCACAGAAGTTTAGAACGTTGAGCCGTGAAAAGAAAAAAAAAAATTTTTACCACAAAACTGTTGCTTCAACCAGGTAGCTTTTTTTATCACAAGGGTATCAGGAAAAAATGCAC
The DNA here is from genome assembly GCF_048569485.1 of Anomaloglossus baeobatrachus. NCBI lineage: Eukaryota > Metazoa > Chordata > Amphibia > Anura > Aromobatidae > Anomaloglossus > Anomaloglossus baeobatrachus. The sequence goes on along the minus strand of NC_134354.1, from coordinate 391,373,021 downwards.
CATAAAATGTATTGTGCATTTTCTCCTGAGTACGCAGATACCCCATATGTGGTGGAAATCAATTGTTTGGGCGTACGGCGGGGCTCAGAAGAGAAGGAGCGCCATTTCACAGTAAAATTGATTGGAATTATTAGCAGACGCCATGTTTCATTTGGAGACCCCCCTGAGGTGCCTAAACAATGGAGCTCCCCCACATGTGATCCCATTTTGGAAACTAGACCCCCCCCATACAAAAAAAATTAGTTTGGCGAAATAAAAAATACAGACATCAGTAAAAAAAAAAAAAAAAGAGCGCCTGCCACTAAGACCAGTGCCAAACATGAGAGCAATGCACGAGTCTCGCATCGCATCATCCACTGCAGTCTGGAAGCGAGCAACTGCGCTGGATAATGCGATGCGAGAGGGCGGGGCGGCAGATGAGAAAGGGCGCAGCGGATGGAAGATGGGAAAGGGCGCAGCGGATGGAGGAGCGGCAGAGGATGGGAAAGGGCGCAGCGGATGGATGATGGGAAATGGCGCAGCGGATGGAGGAGCGGCAGAGGATGGGGGGGGTGAGATGGGGATACCTACCTTACAGGATGGATCTAGGCAGCAGGATCACAGCAGACAGAAGAGGCAGCAGATGAAGGAGGCAACAGATCGAGGAGGGTGAGAGGGGGCAGTAGATGGAAAATGGGAGAGAGCAGGCAGCAGATCGGGGAGGGGGGCAGAGTCTGATGCGTGAGAGAGATGGCACATGTAGGGGAAGGGAGGGGGGCTTGCAGCACATGTAGGGGGAGGGACGGGGGCTTGCAGCACATGTAGGGGGAGGGAGGGGGGCTTGCAACACATGTAGGGGAAGGGAGGGGGGCTTGCAGCACATGTAGGGGAAGGGAGGGGGGCTTGCAGCACATGTAGGGGAAGGGAGGGGGGCTTGCAGCACATGTAGGGGAAGGGAGGGGGGCTTGCAGCACATGTAGGGGGAGGTTGGGGGGCTTGCAGCACATGTAGGGGGAGGGAGGGGGGCTTGCAGCACATGTAGGGGGAGGATGGCTGGCTTGCAGCACATGTAGGGGGAGGGTGGCTTGCAGCACATGTGCTGCAAGCCAGCCACCCTCCCCCCACATGTGCTGCAAGCCAGCCACCCTCCCCCCACATGTGCTGCAAGCCAGCCACCCTCCCCCCACATGTGCTGCAAGCCAGCCACCCTCCCCCCACATGTGCTGCAAGCCAGCCACCCTCCCCCCACGTGGGGGGAGGGTGGCTTGCAGCACATGGAGGGATAGGTGGTGTGGCGATGGAGAAGGGGCAGCCGATGACGGAGGCGGCGGCCGCCGCCGATCGGGGGCAGCAGCGGCTGAAAAAGGTGGGTGCGACGGCGGCGGGGACAGTGGCGAGCATGGCGGCGGGGACGGCGGTGGATCGGGAGCGGCGGCGGGGACGGCGGTGGATCGGGAGCGGCGGCGGGGACAGCGGTGGAGCGGGAGCATGGCGGCGGGGACGGCGGTGGATCGGGAGCGGCGGCGGGGACAGCGGTGGAGCGGGAGCATGGCGGCGGAGACAGCGGTGCAGCGGGAGCATGGCGGCGGGGACGGCGGTGGATCGGGAGCGGCGGCGGGGACAGCGGTGCAGCGGGAGCATGGCGGCGGAGACAGCGGTGGATCGGGAGCGGCGGCGGGGACAGCGGTGCAGCGGGAGCATGGTGGCGGAGACAGCGGTGCAGCGGGAGCATGGCGGCGGGGACGGCGGTGGATCGGGAGCGGCGGCGGGGACAGCGGTGCAGCGGGAGCATGGCGGCGGAGACAGCGGTGCAGCGGGAGCATGGCGGCGGGGACGGCGGTGCAGCGGGAGCATGGCGGCGGGGACGGCGGTGGATCGGGAGCGGCGGCGGGGACGGCGGTGGATCGGGAGCGGCGGCGGGGACAGCGGTGGAGCGGGAGCATGGCGGCGGGGACGGCGGTGGATCGGGAGCGGCGGCGGGGACAGCGGTGGAGCGGGAGCATGGCGGCGGAGACAGCGGTGCAGCGGGAGCATAGCGGCGGGGACGGCGGTGGATCGGGAGCGGCGGCGGGGACAGCGGTGCAGCGGGAGCATGGCGGCGGAGACAGCGGTGCAGCGGGAGCATGGCGGCGGGGACGGCGGTTGATCGGGAGCGGCGGCGGGGACAGCGGTGCAGCGGGAGCATGGCGGCGGAGACAGCGGGAGCATGGCGGCGGGGACGGTGGTGGATCGGGAGCGGCGGCGGGGACAGCGGTGGAGCGGGAGCATGGCGGCGGAAACAGTGGTGCAGCGGGAGCATGGCGGCGGGGACGGCGGTGGATCGGGTGCGGCGGCGGGGACGGCGGTGCAGCGGGAGCATGGCGGCGGGGACAGCGGTGCATCGGGAGCATGGCGGCGGGGACAGCGGTGAAGCGGCAGCAGCGGCGGGGCAATCGGAGACAGCGGCGGTGAAGCGGGAGCAGCGGCGGGGCGATCGGAGACAGCGGCGGTGAAGCGGGAGCAGCGGCGGGGACAGCGGTGAAGCGGGAGCAGCGGCGGGGCGATCGGGGACAGGGGCGAGCGGCGGGGCGATCGGGGACAGGGGCGGGCGGCGGGGACAACAACTTACCGCTCTCCTCGGCTTCTAGGGACAATCACAGGCCGCAGATCCACATTGATTGGAGAGAGCGGTCACAAGACCGGTCTCTCCAATCAGAGCTGGGGGCGGGTGAAGCATCGATCACCCATCTCCAGCCAATGGCCAGTGCTACAGCAGCACTGATCAGGGCTGGATTTCAATGTTCCAGCCATTTTCAATGGCTGGAACATTACAGTGGCTGTAATTGGCTGAGCGGCGTTCGTCAGCCAATCACAGCCTCTGTAGGTTCGGGGAGGAGGCACCACCCCTCCTGACGTCAGGCAGAGGTCCCCTCCTTCCCGAATCCACCGTTTAAGTAAATAAATTTCACTCCCCGGGGCTCCGGGACCGCGATTTCGCCAGGACGTACTGAGTACGTCATGGGTCGTTTAGCACCATGTCACCATGACGTACTCAGTACGTCCAAGGTCGTTAAGGGGTTAAGTCTGGAACCCATGGACATCACCAAACGCTGGGTTTCCTCCTTCTTAATGCTTTGCCAGGCCTTTACAGCCGCAGCCTTCAGGTCTTGCTTGTTTGTGGGTCTTTCCGTCTTAAGTCTGGATTTGAGCAAGTGAAATGCATGCTCAATTGGGTTAAGATCTGGTGATTGACTTGGCCATTGCAGAAGGTTCCACTTTTTTGCACTCATGAACTCCTGTTTAGCTTTGGCTGTATGCTTGGGGTCATTGTCCATCTGTACTATGAAGCGCCATCCGATCAACTTTGCGGCATTTGGCTGAATCTGGGCTGAAAGTATATCCCGGTACACTTCAAAATTCATCCGGCTACTTTTGTCTGCTGTTATGTCATCAATAAACACAAGTGACCCAGTGCCATTGAAAGCCATGCATGCCCATGCCATCACGTTGCCTCCACCATATTTTACAGAGGATGTGGTGTGCCTTGGATCATGTGCCGTTCCCTTTCTTCTCCAAACTTTTTTCTTCCCATCATTCTGGTACAGGTTGATCTTTGTCTCATCTGTCCATAGAATACTTTTCCAGAACTGAGCTGGCTTCATGAGGTGTTTTTCAGCAAATTTAACTCTGGCCTGTCTATTTTTGGAATTGATGAATGGTTTGCATCTAGATGTGAACCCTTTGTATTTATTTTCATGGAGTCTTTTCTTTACTGTTGACTTAGAGACAGATACACCTACTTCACTGAGAGTGTTCTGGACTTCAGTTGATGTTGTGAATGGGTTCTTCTTCACCAAAGAAAGTATGCGGCAATCATCCACCACTGTTGTCATCCGTGGACGCCCAGGCCTTTTTGAGTTCCCAAGCTCACCAGTCAATTCCTTTTTTCTCAGAATGTACCTGACTGTTGATTTTGCTACTCCAAGCATGTCTGCTATCTCTCTGATGGATTTTTTCTTTTTTTTCAGCCTCAGGATGTTCTGCTTCACCTCAATTGAGAGTTCCTTAGACCGCATGTTGTCTGGTCACAGCAACAGCTTCCAAATGCAAAACCACACACATGTAATCAACCCCAGACCTTTTAACTACTTCATTGATTACAGGTTAACGAGGGAGACGCCTTCAGAGTTAATTGCAGCCCTTAGAGTCCCTTGTCCAATTACTTTTGGTCCCTTGAAAAAGAGGAGGCTATGCATTACAGAGCTATGATTCCTAAACCCTTTCTCCGATTTGGATGTGAAAACTCTCATATTGCAGCTGGGAGTGTGCACTTTCACCCCATATTATATATATAATTGTATTTCTGAACATGTTTTTGTAAACAGCTAAAATAACAAAACTTGTGTCACTGTCCAAATATTTCTGGACCTAACTGTATTTGCTTACTTATTAGCGTAATATTTTTTTTACAATCTTTTAGGTTTTTTTTATTTGATTTTTTACTTTAATCCCTTTATAGGTGATTTAACTTTTGTCTCCTCACTGCCTTAATTCAATACATTTTGCATGCATTGCAATGTATTATAGCTGTCATTTTGACAATGAAAAAATGCTTTTTAGTTGCTTGCTTATATTGTAATATACAGACAAGAGATAAAACCAGGCACTCCAATTCAAGATGAAAATGATTATATGTTTATTAACATGAGTAAAAGAGTCTGGGTGCAAAAGGCCAACATTTTGGCCACATGATGACCTTGTTCACAGCCAGAAGAGGCTACAGGCTGATGCAAGCTGATAAATTATTATATATTGACCTACAGCTGCCATGACAACCATCAGATCCCCACAATTGCATTGTTGGGGTGCCAATGGTGTGAGAGCAGCAGTCCCCTCCTTCTCTTAGCCCTCTAAATACCACAATCGCTATTTATTGCAGCGATTAGAGGGTTAAACAGCCAGGGTTAATCCTACTTATGGCCCTGGCTGTTACAGCAGGACCTCAGCTATCAGCTAAGCTGAGCTCCCAGTGGCGATTTTGCATGTACTGGTTCTGTGCCCGCATAATCACCATAGTGTACTGGTACTTCCATTTGTACTAATTACCTGCGAAGTATTAGATACTGGTTCATCATGTGGAAAAGGGGTTAAAGGGTTGTTCTAATTTTCTTTACTCAGGAGTGCACCATTTCGATGCTGTCACAGGTATGTCACAGGTGACGGACAGTCCTGTGTGTGGTGTCCGGCTATAGAAGGTCACAGTGTTTGGCTACACAAACTGCTCCCTTACCTTCTATAATTCCTGTTTGGTTTTCATCCTTTTCCTTTTAGGACCCTGGGGCGTTGTTCAGCCTGTCAGTTGTTTACCTTGTTTATATAATCCTTCACTTCCTATTTCTTGGTGCTGGTGATATTTGATACATCTTTATCAAGTCTTCAGTGCAAGCAGGCACCTTCCATGCTTCAGAGAATCTTTGTGGTTGTTGCAGCTTCTCTCCCTGAGACAACTAGAGATGAGTTGTTTGTGGTTTTCCCTTGTTTAATATCCCTGTGTGTCCTTTACCACCTATTGAGGTTGACGAATAGCTCATCCCATCCACTCTCTAGCTAGGGCCCAGATCAGTGTCAGCCTAGCATCAGGTATCCAGCTTGGCGTATAGGTGCGGAACCTATTTAGGGTGATGACAGAACCCAGGGTGCAGCAGTAGGCTTGGTCCTGGGGTCACCATCTCCCCCTTCCCTAGACACAGGGTTTCCCTTCCCTTTCACCGTTCGCTTGGTACTTCACCGTACCTAGCGTGACAACTGCCTCTTGGACTGCCAAGGTTCACTTGTGAAGATTGACTGTTCAGACCAGCACCATGGTCACATGGTCTTTGTCTCCAATGCTGTTAGCCCAGACAATTTTGCTTGTTCAGCATCAGAAGAGCACAGGGAGAATGATGCTGGCCAGATCTAGCCATCTTCAGAGCTCTGCTTGCAAGCTGTATAGTAGAGTTTGTAAATGCACTCTGCTTGAATAGAAAGCCAGCCACCGCTGATAGACTGCAGAGGTCGCCAGTAACCACCGTTCTTACTTCTATAAGCTCTTTCTAGTTTTATGTCATTAAGAAGTTGAGACAACCCTTTTAAAACTTTTGCTAGCAAGATGATATACAGTGCAGACCAAACGTTTTGACAGACCTTCTCATTCAAAGAGTTTTCTTTATTTTCATGACTCTGAAAATTGTTGATTGATAGTGAAGGCATCAAAACTATGAATTACCACATGTGGAATGAAATACTTAACAAAAAAGTGTGAAACAACTGAAAATATGTCCTATATTCTAGGTTCTTAAAAGTAGCCACCTTTTGCTTTGATTACTGCTTTGCACACTCTTGGCATTCTCTTGATGAGCTTCAAGAGGTAGTCACCGAAAATGGTCTTCCAACAGTCTTGAAGGAGTTCCCAGAGATGCTTAGCAGTTTGCACTTATTGGCCCTTTTGCCTTCACTTTGCGGTCCAGCTCACCCCAAACCATCTCAATTGGGTTCAAGTCTGGTGACTGTGGAGGCCAGGTCATCTGGCGTAGCATCCCATCACTCTATTTCTTAGTCAAATAGCCCTTACACAACCTGGAAGTGTGTTTGGGGTCATTGTCCTGTTGAAAAATAAATCGTGGTCCAACTAAACGCAAATCGGATGGAATAGCATGCCTTTGCAAGATGCTGTGGTAGCCATGCTGGTTCTGTATGCCTTCAATTTTGAATAAATCCCCAACAATGTCACCAGCAAAGCACCCCCACACCATCACACCTCCTCCTCCATGCTTCACGGTGGGAACCAGGCAAGTAGAGTCCATCCGTTCACCTTTTCTGCGTCGCACAAAGACACGGTGGTTGGATCCAAAGATCTCAAATTTGGACTCATCAGACCAAAGCACAGATTTCCACTGGTCTAATGTCCATTCCTTGTGTTCTTTAGCCCAAACAAGTCTCTTCTGCTTGTTGCTTGTCCTTAGCAGTGGTTTTCTAGCAGCTACTTTACCATGAAGGCCTGCTGCACAAAGTCTCCTCTTAACAGTTGTTATAGAGATGCTGCTAGAACTCTGTGTGGCATTGACCGGGTCTCTAATCTGAGCTGCTGTTAACCTGCGATTTCTGAGGCTGGTGACTCAGATAAACTTATCCTCCGCACCAGAGGTGAGTGACTCTGGGTCTTCCTTTCCTGGAGCGGTCCTCATGTGAGCCAGGTTCTTTGTAGCGTTTGATGGTTTTTGCCACTGCACTTGGGGACACTTTCAAAGTTTTACCAATTTTTTGGACTGACTGACCTTCATTTCTTAAAGTAATGATGGCCACTTGTTTTTCTTTACTTAGCTGCTTTTTTCTTGCTGTAATACAAATTCTAACAGTCTATTCAGTAGAACTATCAGCTGTGTATCCACCAGACTTCTGCACAACACAACTGATGGTCCCAACCCCATTTATAAGGCAAGAAATCCCACTTATTAAACCTGACAGGGCACACCTGTGAAGTGAAAACCATTTCCGGTAACTACCTCTTGAAGCTCATCAAGAGAATGCCAAGAGTGTGCAAAGCAGTAATCAAAGCAAAAGGTGGCTACTTTGAAGAACCTAGAATATAATACTTATTTTCAGTTGTTTCACACTTTTTTGTTAAGTATTTCATTCCACATGTGTTTATTCATAGTTTTGATGCTTTCAATGTGAATCTACAATTTTCAGATTCATGAAAATAAAGAAAACTCTTTGAATGAGAAGGTGTGTCTAAACGTTTGGTCGGTACTGTATATTTTGTGATGTCCCAAGGAAGAAGAATATTTTCTTAATATTAGTAACTCTTAATACTTACACTATATATAAGTGTTGTTGTTTTTGTAGTGCTCGCTGTGGTAGAAGTCGCTGTACTCATCACTTGTGTACTTGGGGCTGTGCTGTTATCTAGGGAGCAATAAGATTAATAATAGGTAATATCACAAAATTAATCATTTACAATACGTTCATCTCTATTTTAGTGTCCTCTTTCCCCTAAAGGTACCAGTTGTTTTATCAAAACACGATTATTGGATTTCAATGAGTGGCTGCCCTGAAATGTAAGGGGCAGTATCGGCAAAACCTACCTCGCACTGAACCTAACAGTACATATAGCTCTCAGTATATGAATTGAAGTCACTAGGATGGCCGTATGCTATTTACAATAATGTAGGTCTTTCCATTGCATGTCTCTATAGACTATTATTGCCTATAACCAATAAGCATTTTTGCAGTGCTTTTCCTCTATTGTTTATGCTGTATATTTATCAATAAATTGATAATTAGGTGTTACCAGTCCTCTTGTCAACAAAGTGTGTGACTATACAGTCTTCCAACTCTGATTGGACAATGTCGGGGTGTTAACTGTAAAGAGCCCAAGTTAATGACACAGTTCTAGGAGTAATAACTAAGGAACAGCACAACACAGAGATATAGAAAAGATGCTCAAGAATTTATTTTTCAAGACGGATGACCAGTAGTTACTAAAATAGACATTGACAAGTCTTCTTTAAAGTGAAATTGAATAAGTTGTCATATGTTTGTAAATTAATAATAACAATTTGTCTGGATATTATATTACTTGTATTCTGCATTGTTCACCAGTTTTCCCATTTCAGTCTGTCCTGTATCTGTAATTTGCAGTTGTCTCTGAGCTAGTGGCTCTAGGCTAGCTGCTATGATAGCTCTCATACACAATATTTGAAAACAGAGGGATTTCTGCATGTTGTTAGTTAAGGACAAACTCAGAAGCAGCAGCATAGAAGATATCATAAAGCAATACTGAGCACTGTAGCTGTGAATCCAGCTCTGGTATAAGCTAACTTAATAAGTTTAGTACAATCCTCTTGTTTCTCACTCTGCTCCACTCTCCTGCCTCAATAGGGTTTAATACTAATAGGCTTTGTAACCTGACACTTCACTGTGTTGGTAGTCCATCTTGTTTTGACCAAGATGCATTTGAGTATTTTTTCAGAGGGCGGTGGTCAGTTCAGTAAGTTGGCAGCAGAAGACAAAATGGCTCATAAGTGGAGTAAAAAAGTATATTTCTCTGATAAGTTACAGTCACGAGATGACGCCGCAGGACCGGAGTGATATCGAAAAAAGGTAAAGACACCAGACCAAAGACAGGGTACTTGGTTATAAAGCATCCATCGGAGTAGAAAGTCCACGGCACATCCAGTAAGTTTCCCAAAAGTGCTTTATTTTATTTCCATTTGTGCATTAAAAGAGCGGGCAAAGAACCGGGTGCAGGTCTCTATAGGACGACGGCCGTTTTGTACCTCTTGGTACTTCAACGATTCCACCAAAATAAAGTACTTATGGGAAACTTACTGGATGTGCCGTGGACTTTCTACTCCTATGGATGCTTGTAAACGTCATCTGCCTTCTTTCCACGTGTACCGGAGACCCACATAACGGAAGGAATCGACCAGCACACGCCTCCCTGGCACCGCAAGGAGCTCAGCAAGGTAGTGCAGAACCGCATTCTTGTTTGTTGGACTTGGTTATAAAGCACCACGCCAGCATTGAGAAAATAAATTCTGGCGTGGTGCTTAAACACTAGAACTACTGAGGTAGTCATTTTGACTACTTTGCACCATGTATTTCTATATAGGTGTCACAAGTCCAGTAGTTCTATTGTTAAGCCTAGGTCTGCTGTTTTACTTAGATGTGGTTATACATTTATTATATATTTTTCTAGAGTTGCCTTCATACCGTTGTTAGTTGTGCATGCTGATGAATTGCAGCAGCGTATGGTGCATCCCACTTGTACTGAATTATTACACATGTGGTGGATACAATGTGGATCACACATAGACTCGTAAAAGGAACTGTTGTGTTGTACCATCTGGAATAAGAAGGAAAAATTGTTCTTATCATTTGTAATAAAGTAACTACTACTGTATCAATGGATGTCAGACAGAGAAGATATATAATTGCCCCTTCAGTAGTTTTCCAAATACAATTTTACAGATCTTCTTAAAACATAAAAATGTGTGACGATTGTAATAATACTTTTAGTAATAATGATAATGAGAATTATTAGTAATGCATACATTAGTGATTTAAATTCAACAGCTAGCTCGGACAGCATGAAAACAACTGTGCGGCACAAAGGTAACTAATATAATGAAAATTATTAAAATATTACTTTTTTGCTATGGTGGTGAGGCTTCAGTCGCCACAGATTATTGCACTCAACATTGGGTGTAATGCTAAACCCGGTTCCTGAGGAGGTCAGTCCCGATTTCACCACATTACACACTCAAATACACACCAGATTGCCCTATTCCCACTGGGGACTGGGCTAGGGTCGGGTAATGGGTGATAAAGGGGTCACCGACAGAGAGGCATTTACAGGATGCCCTCAACAGGGGCCCCAGTCCCGCTAGCTTAGGACCTGGGAGGGGGGAGGTGCAGCTAGTAAGGGGAGTCAAGAGCCAACACAACAGTTAGGGAGTTCTCCAGCAGGAGAGCAGCGGAGCAGACGTGCCTTACAGGTGCTCCGGTGGGAAGAAAGTTCACACGGAAGAAAGTGGAAAGAAGAGGAGAAAGTTCACTCGGTTGCCATGGGGAGAGTGAACCTGCTCCCCTTGGAACCGCCACCACACAGTGCGGCAGGACCCTAGGGATGATCATACTTCACGTTGGTTTTCCAGAATCTGCCTGGATGGGGAAAGTTTCAAGCTTCCCTGTCCACATAGCACCCGACAGCACAGTGCCATATAGGATCTGGAGCCTCGTTTCAAGCCGGACCCCACATCGGAACCGTGGCACCTGCAGATAGGGACAAGAGTACATCTCATGAAACCCAGGGTCCCCCTGTAGCTTCAAGCCAGGGGATCCACAGACAGGCGTTAGAAGGAGAAACCCACCGAACACCAAACCGGACTGATATCTAAAGGGATTCGGGTTCGACGGAGCCCATCATAGCAAGTGACCAGTATTACCTGGGTGAGCGGCATTGTACAAAAGTGAGTAAACAATCTGGAGCCGCAGCTATAGACTCTGACTTATTATTATACGTACTGCCGCTCCGAGCCACCAGTACTACTCCCCTCATCATCCTCCCCGGGGCCCACTCTACCTGTGGAGAGCAATACCATCCCTGGCTGCTACTACTATCTGCCCTGGAGGACAACAACAGCAGCAGCGGCCCATTCCCTGGCCGCATACCACAGGTGGCGTCACGACAAACACCTCACAACTACTACCCCCAACATCCTTCCCCAGCCATCTTCTGTACGCCTCGGGGCAACAGAGCCGGGCTGACCATGACAGTCGACGGCCTGGCGATGAGTAGGTTAAATGCACCTGCCCCGTGTGGCGCTACATTGGCATTATGTAGTCAGCACTCAGATATATACTTTTCTCTGTTGTATATCAATTTATCATGAAAAAATCAATAATATATTTTCTCAAAATAAAGAGAGTACAACGTCCAAATCACATCAAAATTAATTTTATTACATAACAAAAAAATAAATAAACAATTATTCCTACACCGATAAAAGAGATATATGCAGAGAATCAATATGATGACGGGACTAGCAGCATACAAAAACATGGCATACGTTTTTTATAACCATCCAGATAAAGTGACATGTGCCTGAAAGATCAATAAAAACTACTCCGGATACCAATGCCCACTCCAAATAAAGTGTACATAGTGCCCAAATTGCACATATCCCACTAATGAGGTAGATAGGAAAGCAGAATCCAAAGCTGTTATAAAGTGAGCAATCAGCTAGTCACTCCCAGAGGTTTACCAGACATAACATGCCACCTCCCGGCAAAAACCATTATATTACGATGTAATGATCAAAGCGGAGGCACACTCTATCGTGTACGTATCAGATACAATATATGAGCTGTAAGTATAGTAGCATACTCGTTACACCGCACACCGCAATGAAAATAAAGTATATGTTAGGGAATTACCTTAAGGAGGATATAACATGTGCTGCAGTCCTGAACAACCCGACGCGCGTTTCTCACCCGGCTTCAACAGGGGGCGTGCCGGACAAGAGGAAACACAGGGATTAAGTACTCATATTCCACCAATCAAGGTGGAACCATGATCTTCCCGGAACTGAATGAAGGGCGCATTTTATGGGACCAACCTGCGTTGCTGCACAACTTCCGGTGCTTGACACGCAGGTTGCATTCCATGGCCGCCTAACAGGAAGTCCTTTTTGCTGAGGGCGGTAAAAGGCTGACGCGAGCGCTGCGGATCTCCTTGATTGGTGGAATATGAGTACTTAATCCCCGTGTTTCCTCTTGTCCGGCACGCCCCCTGTTGAAGCCGGGTGCGAAACGCGCGTCGGGTCGTTCAGGACTGCAGCACATGTTATATCCTCCTTAAGGTAATTCCCTAACATATACTTTATTTTCATTGCGGTGTGCGGTGTAACGAGTATGCTACTATACTTACAGCTCATATATTGTATCTGATACGTACACGATAGAGTGTGCCTCCGCTTTGATCATTACATCGTAATATAATGGCTTTTGCCGGGAGGTGGCATGTTATGTCTGGTAAACCTCCGTGAGTGACTAGCTGATTGCTCACTTTATAACAGCTTTGGATCCTGCTTTCCTATCTACCTCATTAGTGGGATATGAGCAATTTGGGCACTATGTACACTTTATTTGGAGTGGGCATTGGTATCCGGAGTAGTTTTTATTGATCTTTCAGGCACATGTCACTTTATCTGGATGGTTATAAAAAACGTATGCCATTTTTTTGTATGCTGCTAGTCCCGTCATCATATTGATTCTCTGCATATATCTCTTTTATCGGTGTAGGAATAATTGTTTATTTATTTTTTTGTTATGTAATAACATTAATTTTGATGTGATTTGGACGTTGTACTCTCTTTATTTTGAGAAAATATATTATTGATTTTTTCATGATAAATTGCTTGTGTTCATGGGAGTGTCCTAATATTGATTGACCGTTTCTAAGTTTATTTACTCTGTTCTATATCAGCCTAGAAAAGTGTCTGTTTAAGATTAAAAGTGCATGACTGTTCTTTCTGGTAGCAACACACTAGTGCTATTCACTTGTATAACCTGGCTGCAGAAGGACACGCTGTCTGTGGACAGACGTTTTGCTATTTTAACAAGGGAACAGACATATATTTCAAATAACCCATTCAACATACTTTTAGAGAATTTGCAACATCATTCTGCCCCTTTCTGTAAAATGTAACTAAAAACACTCAAAAATAATTGGATAAGAATTTGTGATGGGTAGAGTCACAGATAACCGGGACTGGTGGACCTAACCAGAATAAAAAAAATCCGGTTCTGGAATTGATCCCGGTTATCTGGCCGGATACTTGTTCCTATATAAGTTTATGGGGACCAGAATGCGGCTATTAAAAATGGCGGTAGAAGGTATAGGGGGATAGGAGCAAGTAGGCTGTACTTACCGAGGTTTCAGGGTGGCTGTAACTGCTCCCATGGCAACTCATTCATTTCCGGGGCAGCTCATTTACCTTAATGCATATGCACTGATTTCCCAGCCCAGTAGCATCTGTGATTGGCTGCAGTCAGATGCGCCCCCACCCTGAGTGTCATTGTGTCAGCTGATTGCTTTCAATCACAGATGCTATATACATCTGTCAAGGTATAAAGATAAATAAATAAAATATTTGGCATAGGGTCCCACCATATTATGACACCCAGCACACAGGTTGCAGCCCCCAGCCATGCACTTATCTTGGCAGTGTATCAAAATAAGTGGAACCATTGGAACCATATGCGTTTTTTTTTGTTTAATTATTTAAATAATTTTTAAAAATCTGCGTGTGGTACCCCCAATTTTGATACCGAGCCATGATAAAGCCTGACAGCTAGGGGCTGGTATTCTGAGGCTGGGGAGAGCCATGCTTATTGTGCCCCAACCAGCCTAAAAATAGGATTAAGTTATCAAGACTCCATGATACCATAATAGTCATAACTGCGGTCAGAGTCAGTCACCAATAGGTCACATGCCGCAAGCACGAATTCCATGTAAACATATGAAAAACAGGAGAAAAAGGAATAAATTGTGCAAATATTTTATTTTGAAAAAGAGGAACAAAAGGGGGTTCGAGTAGATATACATAAAACATTGAGTGATTAAAAACATACAAAAGTGGGAGCTGGGTGTGGGCATATAAAACACATATTATACGTAGCTGTAATTAAAGAAGATGGGTACACGAAAAACAGGTATAAATAAGAAGAGTATTATAAAGACTGCAGGCAGAATACTATATTAAAGTGTCAGTGCACATCCAAGATATCTCAAAGAGAGAATAAGCAGTAGAATGCCTGTGTGTTAAGTGATGATTTCTAAAGTGTCAAATGCATAAATAGCCTGATGCACAAGGCATAATAACCACACCATTAAGTATAGGTACCCACCAGTAAAGTGCAATTTTGTAGATGTCAGTAACAAAGGCCCAGACAGCCAGGTCCCAGGAAGGAGAGTGCCCCCCAACCCACCGACACGTGTTTCGCTGTCAGGGAGCCAATGCACCCCATTAGCTTCATCAGGGAGGGAGAGAATGGCATAAGCGCTTCACTAGAACAAATACATTTAAATAGCCCGCCCTGCACTATTTCTGCCCACGTCATCCACTTGATTGACGCATGCGCAAATGTCCGCCCCACCATTGCGGGCGGGTGAGCCGTTAGACGGACACGGCGCACGCGTGGGAGTGGAGACGCGTCATTCCGCCGGTGTCCAGCGATGATGCAGAGGCCAACAGCGCATGCATTCAGAGGGATGACGTGCGCGACAGGCACAGATGGTGATAGCAGGTAAACATAGACCGGAACTGTCATGAGAAAAGTAGGCTATAATAGTACAAAGTGTTGCCAAAGGGAAAGGAGAACATGCCATATTATATATACACATATATGGCAAGAACAGGAGTATACATAAATTCCCTGTCACTTCAAGGGCAGGGGAGATATTCATTTCGTTCTTTATCCATAACATAAGGGGGCAAAGTCATCCAATGGAGCAATCTTCAATATGTCGGTCTCTCAAGACAGAATAGATGGCAAATAATCGAGGTATATATTAAATAAGAAAAAGATATAGCACTTTTAGTGAAGGGCATATAACATGTGCTTGTGCCAGGGAGAACAAAAGAATAAAGAAATTTTAAAACCATAAAACAAATATGCATATCATAATAAAAGAGGGGTTGATAAAGATGGGCAGCATACTACAGAAATGTTACGAAACGAATAGTTTCGATCAGTCCCTTGGTGACCAAGGTGTCAAGGATGCTGATCCACCCGGCCTCACATTAAGCCAACTTTTTTTTAGGTCACCACCTCTGGATCCGCCACTTACCACGTCGATACCCCTTATCTCCAACTTAGAGGAGTCGCAGGAGTGAAACGCCTTGAAATGTCGAGGAATGTTTTTTAAGAAGGTATTATCATTGGCAGATCTAGCTGCCTCAATGTCACGTACTTGCTCCCTGACCCTAATGCGGAACCCACGGGAAGTAAGCCCTACATTAATCAGGAAGCACGGACATGTAGCGTAGTATATCACATTTGTGGTACCACAGGTGATGTATCTCCCTATGTCAAAGCGTCTCACTCCACCTGAAGACGAAAAAGTCATAGTATGAACTACGTTCCTACAGGCCATACAGTGTCCACATTTGTAACAGCCTGTTGAATGGGGGTCAGTGCTGATAGGATAATGGACAGGAGGCACATAGTGACTGTTCACCAAGATATCTTTAAGATTCCGGGAACGTTGTGCCGTCATGAGTGGGGGTCAGGACGTCCGATGGAATGGGATCCGATAGAATGGGATCAGATAGAAGAATAGGCCAGTGCCTGTTCAAAATGTCCTTCATGGCACCCCACTCATGATTGTACGTCCCGATAAATCTAACTTCAGGCTCCAGATGTTCCTTTTTAGACGTATACGAGAGAAGCTGGGATCTGGGTGTCTTTTTGGCTTTGACATAGCACCTCTTAATAGCTCTATTGCTATAACCACGATCATGGAAGCGGCATTTGAGATCCAAGGATTGGGCTTCAAATGTTTGGTCTGACGAGCAGATCCGTCTTATACTTAGGAATTATCCAGTCGGTATGGCTCGGATAGTAGAGGGGGTATGGGCAGATGAAGCATGCAGCAGTGCGTTGACAGAAGTGTCCTTACGGAAAACGTCTGTTTGAATAAGACGATCCGGGCCTACTTCAATCTTGATGTCTAGGAAGTCAACTGCTGCTATGCTTATAAGTAAGTTTGATATTAAGATCATTACAATTAAGTTGCTCCATAAAAAGTTTGAGTTGCCCCACAGTGCCCTGCCAAAAAATTAAAACATCGTCAATGTATCTTAGCCAGCATTGCAGATGGGCGCTGGCACCGGTGCCTCCATCACCGAAAACCAACCTCTCCCAGAAACCCAGGAAGAGGTTGGCATACAAAGGCGCACAGGCCGCGCCCATCGCAGTGCCCCACCTCTGAAGATAAAATTGATCCTTGAAAAGAAAAAAATTGTGAGTAAGGTCAAAGTGGAGCAACTCGATAATTAGATCCCCCATCCTGACACACCGACTGTCCAACCCAAGGAAAAAGCGGACCGCTGCCAAACCATCCTCATGTTCAATGCTGGTGTATAGACTTTCAATATCTGCTGTGACTATGAGGACATCCTCTTCCACAAAGATGCTGTCAATCCTATTCAGGACGTCCGTAGTGTCCTTGACAAAAGAGGGGAGTGTCTCAACAATAGGTTTTAAATAGTGATTGATGAACTTACAAATTGGTTCACTCAACCCCTCTATATCCGACACAATCGGACGCCCCGGAGGGTTGTCAGCATCTTTGTGGATTTTGGGTAAAAAGTATAAAGTTGGTATTTTAGAGGATGTATTAAGGAGCCCCTCCATCATCTTTTTGGTGATAATGCCTTTTTCGAACGCCGCCTCCAGTATACGTGCCAGTTCTTTGGTAAAGCAAGATAAAGGACTATGTGAGAGCTTTATATAAGTGTCCCTGTCCCTCAGCTGTCGTAAGGCCTCCCTCTCATATTTATCGACAGCCCAGATCACCACGTTTCCTCTCTTGTCCGCTGCCTTATGACGACATCTTTATATGATCTCAATTCTTCCAGGGCCCGTCGTTGTCTATGTGTAAGATTATCAAATTTCCTTCTTGTGGAGATTTTCTTGAAGTCATTCATGATGAGCCTGGTAAAAATGTCTATTGCTGGGCACAGGGACAAGGGAGGGAACCTGGTTGATCTGGGTAGAAGTGCCTTGGGAAACGGACCTGAAGTGGTTGTCTCCTGTTCTTGTAGGAGATCCTCTAGAGCCTGAAGAGCCATGCTTATTTGGCCCCAACCAGCCTAAAAATAGCCTGCAGCCCCCCAAGATTGCTGCATTCATTTGATGCCTCAGTCC
The DNA here is from genome assembly GCF_048569485.1 of Anomaloglossus baeobatrachus. Classification (NCBI taxonomy): domain Eukaryota; kingdom Metazoa; phylum Chordata; class Amphibia; order Anura; family Aromobatidae; genus Anomaloglossus; species Anomaloglossus baeobatrachus. The sequence continues at coordinate 391,355,585 of NC_134354.1, read as the reverse complement.
CGAAACTTTACCTGGCTCTTCCCGATTGCCATGATGCAGTGGGAATTGAGGTAAGAAGGGGTTAATCACAGCTCTCAGCTGCTACTAGCTGCTACTAATCCCTACGTTAGTAATTGGGAGAGTCTATTAGACCCCCCCATTACTAATCTGTAACTGAAAGTAAATAATCACAAACACCGAAAAAATCCTTTAGTTGAAATAAAATACAGAAAAACACCCTCTTTCACCCCAGAAAATACCACTGTAGTAATCCACACGAGGTCCCAAAACGATACCAGCTCTGCTACATCTGAAACTCACAGCGAGCACCATAGAACATTACTGACCGCTGTGAGATTCAGGCAGAGACTGAGTGAGCTGTGCGATCAGCGGTGACATCACTTGTGATTTGTGGTCACAGCTGGAGGTTCCCATAGCCCTATTTTATGCTAACACAATTTATTATATTATATTTTATCCCTAAATTATTTTGGTCAGGTTAGACAGGTAGCAATAGGAGCAGCCATAATTCTAGCTCACTTGTACAGTTATTCTGGATACATAGCACATTTTTGTCTCTGTATATACTGTACACTGTTTGCTTAAAATACCTCCTTAGTGGGTGCTCACACTGCAGCAATAAATTCTTTGTGACCCCTTTGGGAGCGTCCGATGTGGGGTTATCTTCTGTGGATCGATCACACTTGTACTTCTTTGAATTCAGACCATGGAGTCTGTTTGCCCAGCGTTCTATTCATTAGTTTTTGTCTGTTTACAATGTCTTGTTCTGTCTGAGAGTCTTATCTATTTCACATAGTGACACCATGGTTCCTATGGGTGGTGTCATACACAGCGACGACGACGACAACGACGTCGCTGCTACGTCACCATTTTCTGTGACGTTGCAGCGACGTCCCATCGCTGTCGCTGTGTGTGACATCCAGCAACGACCTGGCCCCTGCTGTGAGGTCGCCGGTCACTGCTGAATGTCCAGCTTCATTTTTTGGTCGTCGCTCTCCCGCTGTGACGCACACATCGCTGTGTGTGACAGCGAGAGAGCGACGAAATTAAGTGAGCAGGGAGCAGGAGCCAGCATCTGGCAGCTGTGGTAAGCTGTAACCAGGGTAAACATCGGGTAACCAAGGGAAGATCTTTCCCTGGTTACCCGATATTTACCTTCATTACCAGCGTCCGCCGCTCACGGTGCCAGTGCCGGCTCCCTGCTCTCTGCACATGTAGCTGCAGTATACATCGGGTAATTAACCCGATGTGTACTGTAGCTAAGAGTGCAGGGAGCCAGCTCTAAGCAGTGTGCGCGGCTCCCTGCTCTCTGCACATGTAACTGCAGTACACATCGGGTAATTAACCCGATGTGTACTGTAGCTAGGAGTGCAGGGAGCCAGCGCTAAGCAGTGTGAGCGGCTCCCTGCTCTCTGCACATGTAGTACAGCGATGCGTGTTGTTATGATCGCTGCTGCGTCTGCTGTGTTTGACAGCTAAGCAGCGATCATAACAGCGACTTACAAGGTCGCTGTTGCGTCACAGAAAATGGTGACGTTGTCGTTGTCGCTGTCGCTATGTGTGAACCCAGCTTTAGGTCCAGTCACACATAACGAGAATGTTAACGAGATCGTTACTACGTCACAGTTTCCGGAACGTTGTTAAATCATTGGTGAGATCGTTGGAGAGATGTCACACAGTCATTTTTCCAACAACTTTAGTAACAATGCAGCGACCTGTATAACGATCTCGTTGGTCGTTGGGACCCTGTCACACAGCAGCTATGTAACGATTCTGACCTCGAATAGGGGCGTAGTGTTTGACGCTGTAAGGCACGTAGGCGTGTATATGCGTCGCCTTTTCCACACCCCACCGCTCCAATTGGTGGCCAATACTGCGTTCTGATTAAGCGGCCGGCCTAGAAGGCAACTTTGTATCGCTTCATCCTTTGGCCCTTTTTGAGCCTTGCTTTGAGGATAGAACCTGCGACTCCACCCGGATTCATTAGTACTTTGTTCCCGGTTGCTTGCTTGCTTTTTGGATCGAAGCTGCATCTGCACCCGGATTCATCCCTCCTTCGTTCCCGAGTGTTTGCTTACTGTTCTCAGCGCCAACCAATCGGTGCAGAGGGGGCGCGGAAAAGGTGATGCAACTACACGCCTACGTGTCACACTTTAAGTTCTCATCTAGGTCGTTAACGAGATCGTTGGTAGGTGTCAAACATACAGATCCATCCTGCCCAGCAGGACTCCAACGAGCCAAAAATGGCCCAGGACATTCAGCAACAACCAATGATCTCACAGCAGGGGGTGGATCGTTGGTACGTGTCAAACATAACGAAATCGCTGGTGAAGTTGTTGTTTCATCACAGAAACTGTGACGTAGCAACGATGTCGTTAGCGATCTCGTTATGTGTGAAGTGGCCTCTAGTTTCTCTCTTCACTGTTTAACTAAACAATTTTGTGTCTGGCATTCTCCTAGCTGAGCGCTTCACTCCCCTCTTTAGTTAAATGCACTAGCTTTAACTATCTCTTGTCACTCTTTATAATTCTCACTTTAAAATAAAATAAATAGGGATATATAATAATCCACCCTATTTATAAAACTTTTGTGTTTAAACACTGAGACAGCCCAGTATATTAGTCACTTCACTTTCAGTCATTTCTAAATAGGTATTCACAGGTTCTACTACACCACATATACTTTTTATTAATCTTATACTGTACACTAAATTTTTTTTTTATTAAATTTCTTTTCTACAAATGGTGATGTTACATTTAAAAAAAAAAATCTATTTACATAAGAGTTGATTATTTATCACACTTTCTATCTTTAACTCATATGTCATACATTCAGAACTAGATCTCCAAGTTTCATACCGAACTATGAAACTAAAATTCAAAATGTATTAATACTGTGCTAGAATACTTTATTATAGAAACTATATATTTCTTACGATTATATTTTTATTTATTTTGTATATCTCTATTTTTTCATCTTTATTCTCCTCCCCACCTCCTGGTGATTAGTCAGGTGACCAGGCTGATACCTGTGCGCCATTTTTTGAATTCCAAATTAAATTTGTTTCTTTATATATAGCTTATCACTACATGGACTTGTTGTGGATTTGTGATTTGTCGTGAAGAAGGTGGCACAGCCCCTGAAACGCATAGAATAAAATCACCTTCAATAATCTATGTCTGATCCATGACCCTGGCAGCGCGGTGTTAACCCTTTCACTCTTCATCCACACTATAGCCATATGGGGACTGCTGCGGCCAAGGATTTCCAAGCTCTTATTGTGGTTGTGACTGATCACAAGCCATCATGGTGAGCATTCCCTGTTTGGTATCCCTCTATCCTACAAGGATAAGGCCCTATATTGTGTCTTTTCAGTAATTTCTTCTTCTTCTTCCAAATACGGCGATTGCAGTTGATATCAAAAAGTTGTATTTTGGTTTCATCTGACCACATGACCTTCTCCAATACCTCCTCTGAATAATCAGGATGGTCATTGGTGAACTTCAAATAGGCCTGGATATGTGTTGGCTTGAGCAGGTGGACCTTGTGTGCCCTGCAGGATTTTGATCCATGATGGCTTAGTGTTCTACTAATGGTAATCTGTGGTCCCAACTCTCTTCAGGTCATTGACCAAGTCCTCACATATAGTTCTGGGCTGATTCCTGATCTTTCTCAGAATCATCCTTACCCCATGAAGCAAGATCTTGCATAAAGCCCTAGACCAAGTAAGGTTGGCAGTAATCTTGTGTTTCTTCCATTTTGTAATTATTGCACCAGCAGTTGTTGTCTTCTCACGAAGCTGCTTGCATATTGTCCTGTGGTCCATCCCAGTATTGTGCAGTTCTACAATTTTATCCCTTGTGTCCTTAAACAGCATTTTAGTCTTGACCATGGTGGAGAGCTTGAAGTGTGAATGATTGAGTGTGTGGACAGGTGTCTTTTATACAGGTAATGAGTTCAAACAGGTGCAGTTAATACATACAGGTAACAAGTACAAAGTAGGCGAGCTTCTTTAACCCCATAACGACGGCCGTACGACTTAAAGCGGCGGCAAAACAGGGTACTTATTCTGTTCCGCCGCTTTAAAGTGGCGGCCCGAAAAAACCCTGTAGCGCCCCCCAGCGACCGAAAATCTCGGGGGTTTCAGCTACCGGGGGTAGCTGAGACCCCCCAGATTATGAATCGGGGTGTTTTTTATGCACCCCGTTAATGCGATCTCCGGTATACACCGTATACCGGCGACAACATAAAAAAAAAATAAATGGCTGGTAAAATTGATTTATTTCTCATCTGACGTGATCAAACATGTCAGATGAGAAATAAATGTGAGCCCTTAGTGCCCCCAAAGCCCCCGGTACCGGAGAAATCATCCATCCAAACCCCCCCCCCCTCCGGAAAATCCAAGATGGCGCCGACGCGCGCTGAAAACTCCCGCCGCCGCCGCCTCTGCATTCATTTCCCTCCCATCTGAAATGATCAAACATTTCAGATCGGAGGGAAATGTCCCCCTCCTGACCTCTCCTCCGGTACACCGGAGCTCTTTGGTCCCTGGAGCTCCCTCCGGTTCTTCAGAGCCCCCCTCCGGAGCGTGCAAGATGGCGCCGACGCGCGCTGAAAACTGCTGCCGCCGGCTCTTCATTCATTTCCCTCCGATCTGAAATGATCAAACATTTCAGATCGGAGGGAAATGTCCTCCCCCTGACCCCTCCTCCGGTCCACCGGAGCCTTCTGGTCACCGGAGCCCCCTCCGGGTCTCCAGAGCCACCCCCCCTCCCCCCTCCGGAGCGTGGAAGATGGCGGCGCGCGGCCGCATTCATTCTGCTCTTTCTGCCGCATGTGACACGTGACATGCGACAGAAAGGTGTCCCCAGGTCCCACTAGGTCACCCCCCCCAGCCCCCGGTCATACGTTACCTGTCTGGTGATCCGTCCCGCGATCACGCCGCCTCCTTCTTGAATGCTGGCGGCGCATGCGCAGACAGCGGCTGTCAGCTGGATTCCTCCCCCGGTCCACAGTGGAGCAGCCTGTGCATCCGCGACGTCAGTCTTGCAGGGACGCTGACGTCGCTGATGCACAGGCTGCTCCACTGTGGACCGGGGGAGAGTGAGTGCAGTAATCTGCAGCCACACTCCTCACATGGAGAGACTGCTGTTCCAGAAAATGGGGGGTACGTTCTGTGAGCGTGCCCCTCATATTCTGGAATGAGGTTACTGCAGGTCACTCTGCCCTAAGTTGGACCGGGGCAGTGTGAGTGCAGTATTCTCAGATTACTGCACCCACACTGCTCATGGAGAGCTTGCTCTTCCAGAAAATGGGGGATACGTTCCCTGAACGTGCCCCCCATATTCTAGAAGATCCAGAGTCGGCGTGGGACCTCCAAAATGGATTACAGCGACCGGAATTTCTTTATTTTCAATAAATTGGGGAAAGAGGAATGTTTTGGGGAGTGTTTTTTCAAATAAATTTTTTTTTTGTCTTTATTTTTTTCTATTACTTACTGGGTTAGTGATGTCGGGTATCTGTTCAGATGCCGTGACTTCACTAACCCCAGGGCTTGATGCCAGGTGACATTACAGCTGGTATCAACCCCATATATTACCCCGTCTGCCACCGCACCAGGGCGCGGGATGAGCTGGGGCGAAGCGCCAGGATTGGCGCATCTAATGGATGCGCCACTTCTGGGGCGGCTGCGGCCTGCTATTTTTAGGCTGGGAAGAGTCCAATAACCATGGCTCTTCCCACTCTGAGAATACCAGACCCCAGCTGTCCGCTTCACCTTGGCTGGTGATCTAATTTGGGGGGGACCCCACGTTTTTTTTTTTTTTAAAAAAAAACGCCTGGGGAGCCCTCCAAATTGATCACCAGACAAGGTGAAGCTGTCAGCTGTGGTTTGCAGGCTACAGCTGTCTGCTTTACCCTAGCTGGCTATCAAAAATAGGGGGGACCCCACGTCGTTTATTTTAATTATTATTTTTTTGTGGGGCTAAATACAAGGCTAGGCACCCTTTAGTGCCACATGAAAGGCACTAAAGGGCGCCAGCTTAGAATATGCAGGGGGTGGGACGTTATATATGTTTGACATCTATCCATTCATCCATTGTAGCATTTTAGGCTGTGCGCCCACAATCGGGATTTGCAGCGTTTTGGGTGCAGAGTGTTTTCCCTGTGTCCATAACGCTGCATTGTGCAGTAGAAGCACAGTGGAAGGATTTTTAGAAATCCCATGCCCAATGTGCTTGCCCAATGTGCTTCTTTTCTCCGCCACATAAACTGACCTGTGGCGCAGCTTCCCGAGCCTCAGCATGTCAATTTATGCTGCGGAGATGAGTGTTCTCTGCAGGTAGCATAGAGCTCCACAGCGGCCTGAACCCAAATCGTGGGCATGGGCAGCTGCATTCTCCCGTGGACAACACTCACATCTCTGCAGGAGGCTGACACTCTGTACTAGACGCCGTGTCGCTGGATCATGGCCACATAGCCTAAAAGTGAGACATTGGTTGCTACAGCAACATTTTTGTGAAGTACCTGTGGATTCAAAATGCTTACTATACTCCTGAATAAAATCCAGTTTCCAAAATGGAGTCACTTGTGGGGGGTTTCTAATGTATAGGTACCCAAGGGGCCCTGCAAATGTGACATGGTGCCCGCAATTTATTTCAACTTTTCCAGAATTCAAATGGTGCTCCTTCCATTCCAAGCCCTCCCATTTATCCAAACAGAGGTTTTTGGCCACATATGGGGTATCCCTGTGCTCATAAGACATTGGATAACAACCTGTTGGGTCCATGGTTTGTTGTTGTCTTTTGAAAAAGTGAGAAATTTGATGCTGAAGCAACATTTTTGTGAAAAAAATGAAAATTTTCAATATGGCAACCTAAGCTTATCAAATTCTGTGAAGTATTCGTGGATTCATACTGCTCACTATACACCTAGATAAAAGCCTTGAGGTGTCTTGTTTCCAGAATGGAGTCACTTGTGGGGGACCTCCACTGTTTAGGCACCTCAGGGGCTCTCCAAATGCAACCTGGCGTCCGCTATTGATTCCAGCCAATTTTGCAGTCAAATGGCACTCCTTCCCTTCCGAGCCCTGCCATGCGCCCAAACAGTTGATTTCCACCACATATAAGGTATCACCAAACTCAGGAGAAATTGCACAATAAATGTTATGCTGAATTTTTTCCTTTTACTCTTGTAAAAAAAAAAGCTACCTGGTTGAAATAACAATTTTGTGGTAAAATTTTATTTTTTTTTTTTCATGGCTCAACGTTATAAAATTCTGTGAAGCACCTGGGGGTTCAGGGTACTCACCAAACATCTAGATAAATTCCTTGAGGGGCCTAGTTTCCAAAATGGGGTCACTTGTCCGGGGTTTCTGCTGTTTAGGTACCTTAGGGGTCCTCCAAATGTGACATGGTGCCCGCAATCTTTTTCAGCCAAATTTCCTTTCCAAAATTCAAATATTGCTCCTTTCGTTCCAAGCCCTCCCATTTGTCCAAACAAAGGTTTCAGACCACATGTGAGGTATCACCGCGCTCATAAAAAAGTGGTTAACAAACCTTGAGGTCAAATTTTTGGAATTACCTCTTGAAAAAGTGAGAAAATTGATGCTAAAGCAACATTTTTGAGAAAATTATTAAAATTTTCAATATGACAACGTAACGTTAACAAAATCTGTGAAGTACCTGTGGATCTAAAATGCTCACTATACCCCTAGATAGAAGCCTTGAGGGGTCTAGTTTCCAAAATGGTGTCACTTGTGAGGGGTTTCTTCTGTTTAGGTACCTTAGCGGACCTGTAAATGCAACATGGTGCCCGCAATCTATTTCAGCCAAATTTGCTTTCCAAAATTCAAATATTGCTCCTTCTGTTCCGAGCCCTCCCATTTGTCCAAACAGAGGTTTCTGTCCACATGTGGGGTATCGGCGCACTCATAAGAAAGTGGGGAACAAGTTTTGGGGTCCATTTTGTTGTGTTATTTTTTCTAAAAGTGAATAAATTTGGGTTAGAGCAACATTTTTAGGTAAAATTTAATTTTTGCTTTTTTTCATTCCACATTGCTTTTGTTCATGTGAAGCACCTGAAGGGTTAATAAACTTCTTGAATGTGGTTTTGAGTACTTTGGGGGGTGCAGTTTTTAGAATGGTGTCACTTTTGGGTATTTTCTGTCATCTAGGCCTATTGAAGTCACTTCAAATGTGATGTGGTCCCTAAAAAAATGGTTTTGTAAATTTTGATGTAAAAATGAGAAATCGCTGATAAACTTTGAACCCCTCTAACTTCCTAACAAAAAAAAATTTTGTTTCCAAAATTGTGCTGATGTAAAGTAGACAAGTGGGAAATGTTATTTATTAACTATTTTGTGTCACAGGAATCTCTGGTTTAACGGTATAAAAATTCAAAAGTTGAAAATTGCTAAATTTTCAAAATTTTTGCCAATATTCAATTTTTTTCATAAATAAACGCAAAAAATATTGTCCTAAATTTGGTATTAACATGAAGTCCAATATGTGACGAAAAAACAATCTCAGAATCACCGGGATCCGTTGAAGCGTTCCAGAGTTATAACCTCATGAAGTGACACTGGTCAGAATTGCAAAATTTGGTCTGGTCATTAAGGTGAAAATTAGCTCCGTCACTAAAGGGTTAAAAAAAAAAAGCAAAAACAAAACAGATCTGAGAGAGCCACAATTCTTGCTGGTTGGTAGGTGATCAAATACTTTATGCAATAAAAGTCAAATTAATTATTTAAAAACTAGAAGGTGGCCCGATTCTAACGTATCGAGTAGTCTAGAATGTGTATGTTGGTTAGCAGATTATATAATAATGTAATGAATGGACTGGATGGGTTAGGTTTAATTTAGTATTCTTATAATTGTTTATTGGTTTTAAAATGACAAACAACAAAAGGAACAGTTTTAATAGATGAGTGTAATGTTTAATGATGTCCATGGCTTGTAATGAAAGAAGGCCATGAACATTGTAAAATTAAGTAAACATATGCTGATGCTGTGATGTGGCCCAATGCTGGTATGTGCCCTCATCGTGGTGCAGCCACCATCCTGACATGTGCCCCCATCCTGCAGGGTAAGGGCGCTTTCACACTTGCGTTCAGCGCAATCCGCCGCTATGAAGAATAGCGCAGTCCGTTAACGCACTGCGTTATTCTCCATAGACTTGTATTGACGACGCACTGTAACGCAAGTGTCTGCGTTGCATCCGCTGGACAACACTAAGTCGTTATTTTGACGCAGCGTCGGGCGGAGGGGAGGGAACGCTACATGTAGTGTTTTTTGGGTCGTTAAAATAACGCACCTTGACAGATTGTGTTGGAATCTGCCAAGGTGTCTAATGATTGTCTATGATGGCGGATTCCACCGCTATCCGCTAAGCAGCGGAATCCGCTGACAAATTCCGTCACGTTCTACTGAGCATGCTCAGCATGTCCAGCAGAATGATCTAAATAATTTAAAATCACTCCTGGTCTCTCTCCCCCTCTCCCCCCCTCTCTCATACTCCCTGATCACCGGCGCAGCGCTGCACGGCTGTCACAAAGCTGCGGCAGCTTTTCCTCTTTTGAAAATGCCGGCCGCTCATTATTCAATCTCGTATTCCCTGTTTCCCCCTCCCACCGGCGCCTATGATTGGTTGCAGTCAGACCCGCCCCCACGCTGAGTTATGGGGAGCCTCCCAGCCTAAAAATATCAGCTAGCAGCCGCCCGGAATTGCCGCATCCGTTGGATGTGACAGTCCCGGGACTCTACCTGGATCATCCTGAATTGCCCTTGTGCAGTGGCAATCGAGGTAATAAGGAGTTAATAGCAGCAGCCCATAGCTAGTCCTAGGTTAATCATAGCAGGCGTCTCCCCGAGATACCTTCCATGATTAACCTGTAAGTTAAAGAAAATAAACACATACACCTGAAAAATCCTTTATTTGGAATAAAAGAAAAAAAAACCCTCTTTCACCACTTTATTAAACCCCCAAATACCCCTCCAGGTCCGCCGTAATCCACAGAGGTGCCACGACGCTTTGAGCTCTGCTACATGAAGCTGACAGGAGCGGCAGTAGAACACGACCTCTCTCTATCAGCTCCGAGCGGGCCCATGGCATTGAGGACGTCAGTGCCGGGGACTGCATGGCTGGGGACAGGTGACTATCCGTGTGTGTGTTCAGTGTATACATGCGGAGGGCAGAGTGCGGGGGGGGCGGAGCCGAGCAGGGTAATGTGTGCGGGGGGCGGAGTGTCGGGGGGGTGGAGCCGAGCGGGGCCATGGCGCTGAGGACGTCAGTGCTGGGGACTGCATGGCTGGGGACAGGTGACTATTCGTGTGTGTCTGTGTGTGTGTTCAGTGTATACATGCAGAGGGCGGAATGCGGTGGGGTGGAGCCGAGTGGGGTAATGTGTGTGGGAGGTGGAGCTGAGTGGGGTAATGTGTGCGGGGGTGGAAGTGAGCGGTGAGTATGGGTCAGCTGGGTTGCCGGTGTGGGCTCCAGGGGGTGCAGCACTCATCGGGGAGTCGGGGCTCTGTGTGGGTGCGGGGAAAAGTGTCGGGCGTCGTTCTGTCGGCCCGTAGTTCAGGCTCTTCAGTTAGGCTCCTTGCACACGTAGCCAGGGTAAATATCGGGTAACTAAGCAAAGCGCTTTGCTTGGTTACCCGATATTTACCTTGGTTATTAGCATACACCGCTTAGTGCTGGCTCCCTGCACACGTAGCCAGGGTAAATATCGGCTAACTAAGCAAAGTGCTTTGCTTAGTAACCCAATGTATATCCTGGTTACGTGTGCAGGGAGCCTTAGCTGAGACGTTGGTCGCAGGCTCTTTAGTGCTCGCGCTGTGGCGACGGTTGTCACTGTAATGACGTCATTTTGGAGCAAGACAGACAGACAGAATAAGGCAATTATATATATAGATTATACAATATGATTTTCTGGATTTCTTTTTTATACTGTCTGTCACAGTTGACGTGTATCTAAGATAAAAAATTACAGACGGGGGGCGGAGCCGGACATGGCCGAGTGAGGAAGCAGCTTCTCTGAGCTCCTCTCTGCAGAACTCCATAGCACTGGCCCAAGACTCCAAAATGGGCAAATTAACGGGCAAAAAGGCCACAGCACGAACCCCAAAGAAGGCCCCCATGGCTCAAGGCAAAATCGGGGCATATCTGTCTAATCCACGGGGCTCCAGCGCTCTATCGCAGCCCGAGCTGGAAAGGCAGCAAGAATCGCGGCCTGCTGACCCGATAACTGACCTCAGGACGTCGGTGGAGAGGCGGGGGTCGACAGTGGAGTCGCGGGGTCCCGGGGGAGCCGCGGTGACCACCGACGGCAGTGGCGGTCACGGGCGGGGGGATGTGCGGAGGAGCGGCCGACAACATGAATCAGAGGCCCCACTCCAAAATGGCCGCCGCACGCTTCCAGACCAGGCCCTGCAGCGTCAGCAAGATGACCCCTCAGCGGCAGCATCACCGCCCGCTACCCCTTCATCGCAGCCCGCGATGGGAATGGAACTTCCCGGTGGCCGGCAGAACATCGGCTTACCTCCGGTCGCTTCCAGATGCCTAATGCCTCTTCAGCCTGCAGCACACACGCAGACAGGCTCTGGAGCGGCGTTCGGGAAACATCCATTACAGCAGCGCTCCCAGAGTGAGGGGGCCCCGCGGTCACCAGTCTCCCGCGTTGTCAACAGCACCACCGATGGAGGTAGGAAACAAAGCCCGGGCACCCCGGCCCCACCGCATACCAAAATCTCCAGCCCGCAGGCGTTAACTGGACCGGGGGAGGGGGGAAGGGGCACAGTCATGGCTGGCGACGGCAGCCCCCCATCATTTGCAAAAGGCACAATTATTTACCTGACGGCCCCCCCTATAACATCGCCATATACGGGCACTCATGTGGAGCAGAGGGGATCCTACAGCATCCAAGGACCCCAAGACCAGACTGGGGGGAACCTCCAAGGGCCCCCTCATTATACACCCCCTGCGAGGTGGTCCACGGGCTCCTCAAGGGAAAATAGCCCGACGGGCCCAGGAGGTAGCATGGTGGCAACCACTAAAGATCAGTGGAATGATGGGCCCAGGGCACCAGGGACCCCTCCACAACAGATTACCACAGTAGCACACTTGGGAGGACATATAAGCACCTCTAGAAGTTCACAAATACTATATGACCCAGCTTTGCAGGACTCTATCGGCTCTTTTTCCACAACATCTTTCTCCACTAATGTGATAAATGAAGAGCGTCCAGCATCCTTAGCAGACCTACGGTCCCTTTTCCAAGCAATGCCCACTAAAAATGATATAGCTGCTCTGGCCAACCAGGTAGTGGCAGAATGTAAGCAAGAATTTGCCCAGCTACGGATGGACCTTTCTTCACTCACCCAAAGGGTGGATGTCCTTACAGACCAACAAACAACATCTCAAGCTGACATCCAATCTGTCCAATCCACACTGCAGGTTCAGTCCAAGCAGCTATTCTCTCTCCAACAGCACGTGGACGACTTAGAGAATAGAAATCGAAGAAATAACCTGCGTATCAGGGGTCTGCCGGAGTCAATTGCCCCTCCTGACATACCTTCAGTCCTTATCTCAATCTTTAATAATTTACTAAAAAGACCACCCGGGGCCCCCCTGGAACTTGACAGGGCCCACAGGGCATTACGCCCCCCGGACCCAGGGGACCCCCGCCCGAGAGACATTGTATGCAGGGTGCACTATTTTGCAGCAAAGGAAGCTATCCTTCAAGCAGCTCGAAAGAAACAGTCCCTAACGTACAATGGATCTACAATACGCATCATGCCGGATCTTTCGAGACACACCCTAGCTCAGAGGGCGGTTCTCAAACCCTTGTTGGATGTCATTAGAGAAAGGGGTCTCCCGTTTCGTTGGGGTTTTCCCTTTTCTCTGTCGGTACAAAAAAATTCAAGATGGTGGGTAATGCGGTCACCAGAAGACCTCCCATCCTTTACCTCAAACCTGGGTCTACCCCCAATCTCCATCTCTCAATGGCCCACCACCTTGCTCCAACCGTGGGTCCCAAGGGAACGCCCAGCCCCTCCCCAAGCAAATCCAGCCCCCGTTCATGCAAGGGGACTCCCCCCGAGAGAGATTCGGGGCCGGAGATTGGGCCGTCCGAGATAAAGGTCAAGATATCGGGGACTACCCAATGTATCGTAAACTTTAACTAGCTAAGTACATAGACTTTACTTTCTAACCTGCCGAGTGCCCAAGGCCCTTATTACTCAAACTTTTGATTATATGCGCCAGTGTTTATGGTAATCTCTAATGTTAACAGTATACTACGGAGCTATCAACGGTTATGTCTGATCTTTTTCTCCCCCAAGTAGGTCGGGACCCTCTGTCTTGCCCGGGTGCGGCGGACAAGCTCCCCCGGAACGTTTGTTCTCAGCTAGTGTATTGTGCGGGAGCTATACCCCTGCTGTTTTCTCTGCTTCAACTCCTATTCTTTTTACTCTTCATCTGCCTTCCACAGTTCACACATCCTTCTCCCTCCCCAAATGGTGGCCGAGACGGGCTAGTCCGTCCTTATATCTCATGTACCTATAACACTTCAATCTTTTACAGATGGCCAACCTGACAATCGCCTCCTTCAATGCTAAGGGTCTTAACGTGCCGGAGAAGAGAGCACAGGTCCTCTACCACTTCCACAAGCACAAGGTGAAAATAGTATGTTTTCAAGAAACGCATTTCAAACAGGGACACGCCCCTATCTTAAAGAACAAGTACTACCAAACCTGGTTATTTTCAGATAACCCAGAATCCCGCTCAAAGGGAGTGGCGATTGCCATTCACAAGTCTCTTCCACATCAAATTATAAACTGCACATCAGACGGTACGGGACGGTATATTATCCTCTCACTAATAGCTGGAGACCAAACATTCACAATCATAAATGCTTACGCCCCAAACCAGAGACAAGATGACTTTCTGGCTAGCCTTGCCGACACTGCGATGCCCCTAATTAGAGGTACAGCAATTCTCTGTATTGACCTCAATGCTACTCTGGACCCTACATTAGATAACTCTAAGGGGAAGTCCAGCATTTCATACACCACCATCAAACGTATCAAAAGGGTTCTATTAAGTATCCAGCTGTTTGACACTTGGAGAATAACAAATCCGTCAGATAGAGACTATAGTTTCTACTCGCACTCACAAGATTCCTACAGTCGTATAGACTACATCTTCATACAGCACAATGCTCTCCCTTGGGTCCGACAGACTGGAATAGGCAGCATATTGTGGTCAGACCACGCCCCAGTATACTGTGAGGTAGAGGTTCCTTCCCTCCCAGCCCCTGCGGGAACCTGGCGGCTTAATGAATCTTTGCTCATGGATGAGCTCTGCGTTTCTGATGTGCTGACCACGATCACTCAGTTTTCAGAGGATCATTTGGCAGACGACACAGCCCCCACGTTTAAGTGGGAGGCACTGAAGTGCGTCTTGAGGGGCACTTTCATCAAACATGGAGCCCGTATTAAAAAAGAAAAAGCCCAGAATCTATTAGAGGCCCTCCGCAAGGTCTCGGGGTTAGAGCTTGCTCATAAGCGGGCCCTATCAGCCACCACCTTACAGGCCCTCTTGCAGGCCAGATTACAGGTCAAGAAATTGTTGGATGCGTCATACCAGCGCCTGTTGCAAGTGGGAAGGGGGAAATTTTATGAATTCGGGGATAAGCCGGGCAGACTATTGGCAAATGCACTGAAGGAAGGGAAAGCCCACACTCTAATTCCCTGCATTAAAAATACAAGAGACGAGATGCTCTATGCTACTCCTGATATCTCTTCTGCCTTCCATGCGTACTATTCCAAATTATACAATCTGACCCCTCGGGTTCCTGAGATAGACCACGAGCCCCCTACAATGCCCTCTCCCTTTCAACCTCTTAATAAGTCCACAATTGAGGACCTCGAGAAGCCATTTCTTCTTGAGGACATTCTGTCAGTAATCCGTGACACACCCGGTAACAAAAGTCCCGGCCCGGATGGATTCCCAGCCAAATTTTATAAGACGTTTGCAGAACAGTTAGCTCCCCTAATGCTCCTTTCTTTTAATGCGATATCAGATGAGACCCCATTCCCTCCCCACTCCACGACAGCTCATGTGGCTTTGCTCCGAAAACCTGGTAAAGACCCTACCGCATGTAGCAGCTTCAGACCAATATCGTTGCTCAATGTGGATTTGAAGATCTACGCTAAGCTTCTTGCAAACAGACTCAATCCCCTTTTGCCAGATCTGGTGCACTTGGACCAGGTAGGATTCGTTCCTGGTAGGGAAGCAAGGGACAACACCCTAAAAACCCTAGACCTGGTCCAACATGCTCACACCCAAAAAATCCCCATGATGATGTTATCGTTAGACGCCGAAAAGGCATTCGATAGAATTTCCTGGCATTCTATCTCTCAGACTTTGTCCCATGTTGGTTTTGGTCCAACCTTCTCATCTAAAATTTTGGCCTTATACTGTTCCCCGACCGCGCATCTAAAGATTAATGGCACCCTGTCGAGTCCCTTTGATATCCATAATGGGACTCGACAGGGATGCCCCCTATCCCCATTGCTTTATATCTTAGTTATGGAGCATCTGTTGTCGGCCATCCGGCTTAACCCCGACATAAGGGGGATTAAAGTTGCCACTCAAGAATATAAATGCGCCGCCTTCGCGGATGACCTACTTATTTATGTGCAAAACCCACTCACTTCCCTTCCATCCTTAATGCGTGAACTCAATCGTTTTAGCAAATGGTCCAATTTTAAAATCAACCTTGACAAATCTGAAGCCCTAAACATATCACTTTCCCAAGCAACAGTAGATGCTATAACACCAAACTTCCCCTTCAAATGGCCACCACACGGCAGTATCGGCTACCTAGGTATCACTATCCCATCTGATGTAACCAGACTTTTCCAGCTTAATTTTCAAAACTTTCTCTCCAAACTCGAGAGGGACCTGACTGTATGGCATAGAGGCACCCTCTCATGGTTCGGTAGGATCAGTGCCCTCAGGATGACAGCCCTGCCCAGACTGCTCTACTTACTCCAGACGGTCCCGGTATATGTCCCGGCGTCGTACTGGGTAAAGTTACAGCGCCTGTTTAATCAATTTGTGTGGTCCAAGGGACGGTCCCGACTCGGGAGGAATGTCCTAACTAGGACCAAGGGGGCGGGAGGGGTGGGGCTGCCTGACTGTCGGCGTTATTATCTGGCTGCTGCCCATGCAAGGGTCTTAGACCTCTTACATAACTCTGGATCGAAGCTCTGGGTCCGCCTGGCACACGACCTGTGCCCCTTATCTATTCTATCCATGCCATGGAACTGGCCACTTCTTACCAAACATAAGATAGGAATGTCCTACACCACTAAACAAACATTACAATCAGTACACTCAATGCCACGGATTAAGCGCCTGCTCCAGACTCAGGGACCCCTCATGCCACTGACGGATAACCCTGACTTTTTACCAGGGGCATCGTCTAATAACTTCTTGGGAAGCTCAAAACAGAACCCCCTGAGACTGGGACAGGTGGCACCGAAGGGGTTCTTCTCCCACTTCCGGACATTGTGGGGCAGAGAGACTTCAAAATGCGGTTCTACTTTGAATATGCCCAACTTAAACATTTCATAACCACGCAGGGGCTAGACCTAACTTGTCCCTTATCCCCAACCCCTTTTGAACTTCTCTGTACAGGGACTCCCGACACTAGACATGCAATATCAAGGATTTATGGGATCTTGACAGCAGCAGCAGAAACACCACTTCCTCGCTTCTGTGCTGCTTGGGAGGCAGAGCTCGGCCAGACATTCTCCAGGGGTCAATGGGAACGATGCTTCCGCCTGACCCACAAGTCAGCGGTTGCAACGAGAATGCAAGAGACTTGCTACAAAATTCTCTCCAGGTGGTACAAGGTCCCGTCATCCCTTCATAAGTGGTGCCCCGAAATCCCTGACACGTGCTGGCGGTGCGGAGCACAGGGAGGTACAATGGCCCATATCTGGTGGTATTGTCCGAGCTGGCGGCCTTCTGGAGCAAGGTGCTGGTGGGCATCCAGGAGGTCACAGGGATCTTAGTCCCCAGTCGCCCCGAGGCAGCCCTATTGTTTATGTTTAAAATACCGGAAAAGGTGTATAAAAAATCTCTTACCGGACATTTGCTCCAGGCCGCCAAGACAGTAATCCCACGACATTGCAAAGACCCTACTCCCCCGTCCATAGAGGAATGGGTGACAGAAGTAAATGTAATACACCGCATGGAGATGGTAATGGCTCAATCGCGAGGCCAGCTAGTGGAAGCCTCCTCTAAATGGTATCAGTGGGAATCTTTTCTCTCTGACCCAAGGTTTCTTGCCCTCGTTGACCCTCAGTAAACAAGACCCTCAGCTAGCCACACCTTCCATAGTCATTTTCATTCTTTTCAGGTTCACGCCCAACAGACGGGACGCCAGTCTCGGCCAACATATTCCTATCCACATCTTTCCCCTTACGGTTCTCCCCCTCTTGTCTCCCCCACCCACTTCTGATCTACTCTCTTCCTTGTTCTTCCTTCTTTACCTTTACTTTGGTTTCTTGTTTTCTATTAGTAAGTCATGTTGTTTGATTATTTCCTCAACGACAGTTGTGAAGATTACTGAGCCTGTGGCCTTTAGCCACCGTGATGGCTCCTTGTTTATCAAATTTGTATTCAATGGTTTGCAATGTTGTTGTACTCTTTCCTCTGAAAACCAATAAAACTTTAAATTGGAAAAAAAAAATTACAGACTTCTCCATTTTTTGTAGGTAGAAAAACTTGCCAAATTGGCAGCGTGTCAAATGCTTATTTTTCCCATCCTGGTATACATGTTCCCCATCTAGGTGTGTATATGTGTATATGTGTATAAGTATTTCTCCCAGAAAATTATGGATATTACACAATTTGTTTTACATATGTTTATTTCCTTTGTGTGTATTGGAACAACAAAAAAACAGAAAAAAATAAAATTGTACATAATTTCACTCAAAACCCCCAAAATGGGTGGACAAAATTTTTGCCATCTTTCCAAAATTGGGGATAAACAACTTTGTTTCAAGCATGTGATGCTCAATTAAACTCACCAGGGGCAAGTAACGGGCGTGGGCAATATGAAAATCATACCTTAACCAAATAAAAAGAGGAAAAGTTGCCTCAATCTTTGCATTGTGTGTCTGTGTGTGCCACACTAAGGCGGGCTTTGCACACTACGACATCGCAGGTGCGATGTCGGTGGGGGTCAAATCGAAAGTGACGCACTTCCGGCATCGCAGGCGATATCGTTTTGTGCAAATTCTTTTTGATACGATTAAATAGAGCGAAAGCGCCGTTATCGTATCATCGGTGTAGGGTCCGACATTTCCATAATGCCGATGCAGCGACAGGTACGATGTAGTTCCTCGTTCCTGCGGCAGCACACATCGCTGTGTATGAAGCCGCAGGAGCGAGGAACATCTCCTACCTGCGTCCCGGCTGCTATGCGGAAAGAAGGAGGTGGGCGGGATGTTTACATCCTGCTCATCTCCGCCCCTCCGCTGCTATTGGCTGCCTGACGTGTGACATCGCTATGACGCCGCACGACCCTCCCCCTCAGAAAGGAGTCGGGTCGCCGGCCAGAGCGACGTCGCAGGCCAGGTGAGTGCATGTGAAGATGGCGTAGCGATAATGTTCGCTACACCAGCAATCACAAGATATTGCTGCTGCGATGGGGGCGGGGATCGCAGCATTGGCTTGTGATGTCGCAGCGTGCAAAGTACCCCTAAGTATGGACAACAGAACGAGGAGAAGAGGACTTTCTGAGGATTTGAAAATCAAAATTGTTAAAAAAATACAAACAATCTCAAGATAAAAACACCATCTCCAGAGATCTTGATGTTCCTTAAGCCTGCTTTACACGTTGCAATTTCGCATACGATATCGTATCCGATTTGCAACGCCCCCATCGTATGTGCGACACGTTCAATTTGTTGAATGTGCCGCACAAACGATTAACCTCCCGTCACACGTACTTGGAGTGGGAGGGACGTTCGGCGTCACAGCGACGTCACGCGGCAGCCGGCCAATAGAAGCGGAGGGGCAGAGATGAGCAGGACATAAACATCCCGCCCACCTCCTTCCTTCCGCATTGTCAGCCGGGAGCTGCAGGATGTAGGTAACATCTGTTCATCGTTCCCGGGGTGTCACACACTGCGATGTGTGCTACCTCGGGAACATTGAACAACCTGCCATTCAATTTTAGAGAAAGGGACAATGTGTATGCGATGAACGGATTTTCGTTCAATCGCAATCGCACGTACCTGTCACACCCTGCAATGTACCTTACGATGCCGGATGTGCGTCACTTATGACGTGACCCCGCCGACACATTGTAAGATACATTGCAGCGTGTAAAGCAGGCTTTAGTCCACAGTGCATAACATAATCAGGAAGTCTAAAATCCATGACACTATAGCTAATCTACCTCATCAAAAATTGATGACAGGTTGCAAAGCAGGATAATCCGAATGGTAGATAAGCAGCCCTAATCAAGTTCCAAAGAAATTCAAGCCTGTCCTGCAGGGTCAGGGTGCATCAGTGTCAATGCGAACTATCTGTCCGCATTTGAATGAAAAGAAATGCTATGGCAGGACACCCAGTAGGATTCCACTTCTGACAAATAGACATATAAAATCTAGATTGCAGTTTAACAATATGTACGTGAGTAAATGAAAATTCCTTGGTTATATATAGTCTTGTGGACAGATGAGAGCAAGATTGAGCTTTTTCGTACAGCACATTCTCGCGCCCAGTGATATGGGGTACTCAGTCCTGGGCGGTATATGTCTTGGGAATGTTACTGTGGTGTCCGTTGATTGGTTCCGTGCCCTGGGCCCTTTTTTGTAAGGGGGTGTATTTAAAAGGGAATTAAGGTTAGTGTTCATATGTGACGCCACTTGCGGTGTTGCGGCTATATATGTGGAGCTGCCACTGCAGAATGTCACTACTGGGGCTGTTGTTAATTGCAGCCTGGATGCCGGGCCCCAGAGGATGGGTGATGTGACGGGCGTCGGAAGAAGGTAGTCTACACAGAGGTATAGTGCAACTGGTTTTTACTCACTGCTGGTTGATGGTAACAGGTTACCCGAGGCGGCTGGTTTCACCTCCAGGTCCCCTTCGTACTCTGGAACTTTCTTCCCCTGCACCTGTCTCTGGTAAATGGTCTCCGTGGCGTAGAGGCACTGGGGGGTCCCTGTCCGCTGGTTTGTCCACTTCTGTCTGCCTGACGGTAGCGTGAACCCTGTGGGGTTGGAGTCTCTGGTCCTGTCCCCGGTTCTCCCTTTGCTACTGAATCTTCGGATTCTTAGGGTCAGCGAGGTACTTGATGGTCCCATCACTGTGCAGGTGTTAACAGGTCGGTTTTGAGCTCTTTCCTGTCCTAGGGTCCATTGGTGCATAGTTCTGGGAGTTCTCCACCATACTCCACTGGTAACTTCTCTCCTGGGTACCAGTCAGGACGTCGCTTCGCTTACACCTTTACTCCTCTCCTGCTACTGTCTGACTACTCTCCACAGTCTTCCCCTCCCACCTGGTCAACTAGTGGACTGGTCTGGCTCCACCTCTAGGCGGACCCTAGCTAAGTACCATTGTATGGGGGATTGTTGAGGAAAAACTAGGATTACCTGGGTTTTTTGTGTTACCGGCACTGGTCTCCCGGAGCCCTAGGGGTATGCCCTGCATCCTTGTGGGGATGCAGAACCTTGTACCACCATGATGGCTTCAGAGACGCTACACACATCATTCTATTTTTCCAAACGACAGAATTGAAGAGATGGCACTCATGGGTAAAATACAGCTCTTTTATTTTCTTTCCATCACATACAGTAGATAAGACCAGCGGGAGGGTAAGTGCGTAACACACACATGGACAATGGCCATTTCGCGAATCTACTGTATGGTGCTTCAACAAGTCTGCTCAGAGACGGCGAAACAGCCGTCGCCCATCTGTGTGTCCCACACCTACCCTTTCTATAGTAACAAATGTTACATCACATGAAAGCCTTATATGTCTAATATAGGTTTTCAAAATTTTGTGTTTGTTGCTTATGGTAACAGTGTTCTACGCACGCGGGAAAATAAAATGGCTAAGACTAAGAGTCTAATGTGATATTCACAGCAACTGAGAGCAGAGGAGTGATAAAATTCTTGTTTCTGCATGGAAAGTCCGCAAAGGATATTCATGGTGATATGTCGCAGAAATTGGGGGATCTACGCCCTTCATGTTCCAAGTTAAGAACTGGGATGCCAAATTTAAAACGGGCCACTTCAGCACCAATGATGAGGAACGTCCTACACGACCAAGAGTCGTTTTTGTTCCGGAGATGGCTGATGATGTGCACAACCTCATACTGGAGAATCAACGAATTTCCTCAAAAGCAATAGCAGACATCATGGGGATGTGAGAAGCATGCGAGTGAAAACTTCCTGGTCCATTTGTCAGCATTTCTGGACTGAGAGGAACTTCCTGGATCAACTGGTCACTATGGATGAGACCTGGATTTATTTGTATGACCCTCAAAACAAGGAGCATTCAGAAGAGTGGAGGCACAGTGGTTCTCCTCATCCAGAGAAGGTCAGGGTGCAAAAATCAGCCACTAAGGGGATGACATTTGTGTTCTGGGATAAGGAGGGCGTGCTGCTAGTGGACTACCTTCAAAAGGGTTCCACCATCAATGCAAGGTATTACATTGAACTTTTGGACTAATTGGACTAAGGCAGCTCTGAATGCCAAAAGGCAAGCTGTCTCAAGGAATCTTGTTCCTACAAGACAACGCCTCCATTCACACTGCACAAGCGACCACGGCAAAACTGGCAGAGCTGGGCTTCCAGCTGATTGATCACCCACCTTATTCACCAGATCTAGCTCCCTCCGACTATTATCTGTTTCCAATCCTGAAGAAACACCTAAAGGGTACCAAATTTCACACCATTTCTGATGCCATGGCTGCTACGGATGCCTGGTTTGAAGCACAACAAAAATCCTTCTTTTTGCTAGGCTTATAGAAATTGGAATACCGATGTAAGAAGTGTGTTGACATCAGTGGAGAGTATGTGGAATAAATGTAAAGTTTCATGATCCTAGCTCGTTTCTTTCTGGGTAAAGCCAAAGACTTATCAACAGCCCCTCGGGTGCACAGCTAGTCAAATCGGTATTGAAAGAACAGGGGCAGCATCGTGAATGAAAAGGGGATAATGAGAACAAGACAAACGCTCATACACATAAGATGTGCACACCAGTATTAAACAGTAAATTACCAAATACCTTTTTTGTTTAGAAAACACATACTATTAAAAACAATTAAAATATGAAAGTGTGACACCCTGGCAAAACCAGGTTTTCACAGGAGACTGCATCCATCTTCAAGATGCAGGATCCTCTCCTCCTTGCCCTACCAACACAACCCCACACACAGGTACAACACTAGCCACAAAGCCTAGTACCCACCAGGACAATAGGGACATACCAGTGGACGGGACCAGGCAGATAGTGACGCCCACCTACGGGTCCTGAGGTGTTAGGGGAGGGAACACAGCAGATGATTCTGAGCAGTGGAAGTGAGAGGAGTGAAGTGGTAGTTGGGGGTTGTAGCTCCCGGTCTACCGGACTACCTGAGCTGACTAGGTGCAGACAGCAGAGCAGGGCCACAGGCGAAGGAGATCCGGTCGCGGGAGACCTTAATTGGACCGTGGCAGGGTTGTAGCCCGCCGGTGCCGACATCGGATATCCGGTCCGGAGGCCGTGTACAGTCGGGGTGCCTGTACCCTAGGGCAAGGACAGCTTCAATTCCCTTGTCAATTAGCCAGCAGGGGGCAAGATTCCACGTCTTGTCCCACCAGTGAGCCCAGATAGAGCAAAGATGGAAGTCCAACGCAAGGGATAGGGCGTCTGCAAGTGCCTGCAAAAATCCCAAGGGTCAGATCTCGCAGGCAACAGCTCCCACAGCAAAGACATCGGGAGTGGACTTTTCCCGTTTCATGCAGACTAGTCAAAACACAACACAAAAACACAGAAGTGTAGGAGAAAGGGCCCCTGTCCTGTCAACCGGTGTGCAGGACCCGAGCACACCCCTCCGGAGGCTACCGGTATCCAGCACTTGGTTTACTACTTGGACTTTGAGTGGTTTATTCAACAACAGTGAGTACACCGGTGTCATCCAGTCCAGCCTGCAGATGGCGCCCCAGCACTGCACACCACCTACACCTGGGCCCTGGGAAACACCTCCCCTACCCATGGAGAGGATACCATCCTGCTGCCCCGCTGCATCAGCCCCGGGTGCCCCATACCAAGGCAGCGGCGGTGTCACCATCAATCACCGCAACCAACGGGTGGCATCACTGACAAACTCTCCCCTGAAAATAACCCCTTTATTACGTTGTGGGCGACGGGCTGCTGCAAGAGCCCCGGATACGGCTGCCACTCGAGCCACAGCCACGATCCCGGATCCGAGCGTCTTGAGTAGCTCCCCACTGGCCGTGGCCTGCGCCCCCGCATGTGACAAATCAAGGTCATACAGGCAGACCCACAGCAATTAGGAATGCATATATGTGCCACCCCCGTGGAAGCAGCCGATCTGCTCGGATCCGGGTTCGCTGTGGCTCGAGGGTCTCCGGACCCGGGGGTCGTGCGGCCACTCGAATGAAAGGAAGGATGTTTACAGGGGAGTTGATGTATAGTTCGTGATGCCACTCATGGTGCGCGGTAATTTGGGGAGTACCGCCGCTGCCGTTTGGATTACCCGGGGTGATGAAGTGGGGCAGCAAGGTGTTGTAACTCTCCACAGGTAGGGGGATGCCCTGGGACTCGGTGAGGGGAGCTGTGGGGTGCAGGGATTACTCTCGTACTCACTCAGTTCATAAGCAGACACTGACAACCGGGTAAACTAAGTCTCTGGGTATCGCTGACGCTGAGGGGAGCTCGTCCGGGTCCCGTCCCCAATGGTGCTGCCTGGTGATCCGTGACCTGCCTCCTGGCACTTAGTTTAACTTCAACTTGATGGCCCGGTAGCATGGAACTAGCCGGACCCCACTCCCTACTATGGCTAAGTATGGGAGCTTGCTCTCAGGGCTCACGCTTGGGATTTTCTGGACCGTTTTGGATTGGAAAGTCCTATCCCCCTCATTGCGCTAATGCCCCGATTCTGGAGCGGGTGGGAACAGATCATAAAGGCTCCATTCTCCTCAGGTGAATTGTCGGGTTGCCTGAAGCTACTCCCCGACCTAGGGTCCGTGTACCCCGTCGTGCCTTCAGTCCCGGACCGGTGATAGTGCTAGACTGCCGGCTGTCCTTCTCAACAGGTCCGAGCACCTCGCCACAATCCCCTGCGACCGGGGGTCCGACTCCTCTAGGCCCAGACCACTGTCTGCAACCTAGACAGTTCCTTCAGGAGTCACCACTCCCGACTTTCTCTGAGCTCCTCACAGCTCGAGGGCTACTTACTAACTAACTAACTATTCACTACACTCCTCACCTCACCTCCCTGACCCCCAGGTGGGTGACTTTATTCCACTCAAGCCGTCCACTAGGATTTGATTTGCTGTTGGAGGCAACACCACTTAAGTAGGGACCCAGAACCAAGAGGGAGGCAGAATATTGCATGGGAGGGCAGCTTGTGCAGTACCCTGTGACGACCTGATAATCCAGGGGCGTCACACTCCCCCTTGGTTAAACGTAGCTCGTCCCAGAGCTACAGGACATCCAGAGATTTATTTGCATAACTGTAAGAAAAAGGGAAACATTTTATTTACAAGATTTTCATCCCACATTAGGGAGGCACATTTATTAAACGTTACTAAACAGTTAGAGTTCATCATTTCAACTATGGAACGCTACCGATTATGTCAGTAGCGGAGGCTCAACCTACTCTGTTGCAGCCTCTTCCTGCGACAGTTCAGTCCCAACGTCCTGGATCCAATCAATCCGCCACCCAAACAACCTGACCCGCTGCATTCCTATCCGTGGGTCCATGACTAGGTTAAGGTCCCGAGTGTTGTAAAGACGACTCTGGTAGGCACAGGAGGTGCAACTATGTACAATAACACAAGTCTGTGTTGGCCACAACCAGTCCCGTGACCATGGTCTATATTTACTACTAAAATATATATAGATATAACCGAAGTCCATGCACCTTGTGCAAACATTATATCAACTTTTCTCAATCTGGTAAAATTCTCTGTTGATTAAAACACAGTATGATTACTCAGAATTTTTTTCTTTTATAAACATTACTATTTACTATGATACAAGAAAAAAAACAAACTATGGAAAACAATAAAGGAAAACACAGGTCCTCATTCTAACTTTGCTAACTTTAAATGGCCGGGTTCCACTCACTTGGTGCCTATAATCGCCGGCGGCGGCTGGCAGGACCTGCTCAATAACCATGGCAAGCCGCTTCACATCCAGGGCATACCGACCCCGCTCTCCCCAATGCAGAGTATAGGATACCACCTCTCCTGGTTCTAGATTGTGGCCCGAGTGCTCTCTCGGAAGATGCTTCTCTATATCTCTCTGGGAGACAAACCCCTCTGTTGTGAATGTTAGTTATGTTTTGGCTGCTGGGAGGCTCCCTGTGGTGGCCAGGAATGGTTTGGACTTGGACCAGGTGTGTTGTGCAGTGGGTGTTTCCTTTGCTAACTCTCTGTTTATTTAAATCCTGGTCTGATTGCAGGCTGTTGCCGGATGTCAGTTGTTCTTTGTATCTCCAGCCTGCTTAATCTAGCTCTACCACGTTGGTGTCCCCCTTTTTCTGCAATTTTGGGTATCACCCTAGGTTCCTCTCAGGGCAGCTTGAGGCGTCTGACTGTGCGGGGGTGGATTCGGTGGTCAACAGAATGCAGCAGATTTGGGGGCAGGTAGTGGATAAATTGTTTCAGTCCCAAGAAACTGCCCAAAAGTTTGCCAACCGGCGTCGGACTGTTGGTCCCCGGTTTAAAGTAGGGGACATGGTGTGGTTGTCCTCTAAACATATTCCTATGAGAGTTCCGTCTCCTAAATTTAAGCCCAGATTTATTGGACCTTATAAGATTTCGGAGATTATTAACCCTGTATCTTTCCGTTTGACTCTGCCTGCGTCATTTAAGATTCACAATGTCTTCCATAAGTCCTTGTTGAAGAAACATGTGGAGCCAGCAGTTCCTGCAGCAGCGCCTCCTCACCCTGTTTTGGCACAAGGGGATCTGGAGTATGAGGTTGAAAAAATTCTGGATTCCCGTCGCAGTAGGCATCAGCTTCAGTACCTTGTGAAATGGAAGGGTTATGGGCAGGAGGATAACTCTTGGGTTGTGGCTTCTGACATTCATGCGGACAGGTTGGTTTGCGCCTTCCATCATGCTCATCCCGAGCGACCCGGTGGCGTGGGTGAGGGTTCGGTAACCCCTCCTCAAGGGGGGGGGGGTACTGTTGTGAATGTTAGTTATGTTTTGGCTGCTGGGAGGTGTGTTGTGCAGTGGGTGTTTCCTTTGCTAACTCTCTGCTTATTTAAATCCTGAACAACAAATGCATGGCTAATTTAAATAATCACTGAGGGAAACAGAACCGGGGTTCCCACAGGGGGGGGTGCCAACTTCAAAGAACATTATAAACAAGGAGAAAAGAAGAGGAATGGCACAAGAACGTAATGCAAAAAGTATTAAATTTTATTCACACCAATATACAAAGATATAAGATATCAGCTTATCATAAAAATTGGTTGTACAGTGTCAAATAAGACAAAAAATAGAGAGAAAGGGGGGATGAAGTCACCTAGGGATAATGGATGCAATTATATGTAGAACACAAAAGGCATAAAATTGTATAGTCCTACCCTGGAGGGGGAGGGCCCAAGGAGGATATTGAGAATGGTGTTTAAGAATGGTGTATCACCTAAATATGTAGGCCCAAGAAAAGGGCCCCTAAACCCCAAGATGGTAAATAATCAGGGTTTCCCTCCACAACTAAATGTAGTCAGGAATTGGTAAGAAGAAACAGGTAGACAGTAGTCATTAAAAGAGGTGCAAGAAAACAGTATAGAACGGAGTAGTCGTAGGGCAAAGAGAGGAGGCTAAGATGGTAAATATAATGAGCAAATATAGTCGTGGAGCCGAGAGGTGCCAATTAGCACAATAGTGGCTAGTAAAGGAAACAGGTCCCTATGCCCAGACTAGTCGTGGAGCCAAAGAGAGGTGGAGAGAAAGGCAAGGATGCCGAAATGTAATCCCAGAGCAGAGGATAACAGTATAAAAAGGAAGACAAGTGTGAGCAGTTGATTAAAGACAAAATGCAGCCCGACCCCTGTACGGGGAGATATAAATGGGCAGAAGAGAAAAAGTACCCAAGGTAGTCCCTGGTATAGAGAAGACTAGTCGTGGGGCAATGAGAGGAGACTAAAATGGTAAGTATAATGAACAATGTAGTCGTGAAGCCGAGAGGTGCCAATTAGCACAGTAGCGCCCAAAAAAGGGGAGTCAAGTCCCTATGCCCAGACTAGTCGTGGAGACGGAGAGGGGTTAAGAGGTAATGGATGAAAGACCAGTTACTACCTGGAGGAGTGGAGGAAGGTGGCGGCAGGAGGACGATCCCAACAGCTGTTTCGCCTGAACGCTTTTACGAGGGAAGTGAGAAGTGAAGTGAGGCTGACCGCTATATAAAGGGACAGCACATATGTTTTCAATCAGATGGGGACGGTGTCCAAGAATGCGCATGCGCCGGAAGTCGAGGCCAGCGGGCGGAGCGGGCCGAGACCGCCGGGGGTAGTGCGAATGCGCGGGAGAACGGACGTCTCCATGACTCCCGCGCATGCGCACAAGGCGGACACGGCCAAGCAACGCCACGCCAGCAGTCGGCAAACCGGCAGATGCGCGAGGACACCGGATGTAAATGAGACAGTGAGGAGAATATAGAACAATTGTGAGGGCACATAGAATACATAAGTCAATAAGGCACATTGGGGGGTGAGTTTTATAACAACTGGATAGCACAGATACATTGGGACATGAGACACAGACAAATGTGCAAAATAATGAATACAAGTTTCCAATATATTTCGATCCAGGCATTCTGCACTATCCAAGTTGTCCACCAATAGGAGGAAGATGAAGAAGAAATAAGGAGGATACGAATCCACAGCGACCTAAAACCTATATGCCCTAATATCTTACGGACCTCCTCCTTTGTTTGTTCCAAGGGGAAGAGGACCTTCTCCATTGACCAACGTATCACGTGTGCGTCTACGCACGTGGTATATTATGCGACCTGTCCGTGCTCCCTGATTTACATCGGTCTCACTTCACGCGAGTTGCGCGTACGAGTCAGGGAGCACGTCAGGGACATAACCGCCGCTGTGTCCGTGGAGGATGTTTCTCTTCTTAAAACCCTTCCCCGTCATTTCCGTAAATTTCACGGCTGTGATGCGAGGTCCTTAAGTGTACGTGGCATAGATATAATTCACGCGGGTGTCCGGGGAGGCAATCTGCGCAAGACTCTCGCGCAGCGGGAGTCCAGGTGGATTGTCTCCCTCGACACTTTGGTCCCCCATGGTCTCAACGAGACAGTCAGCTACTCCCCATTTTTGTAGAGGTCACGCCATTTTCACCTCCACACTTCTGTGTGGTGCATTTGGACCTCTTCTTGACGGTCCCCTCCGTCCCTTTACCGGTACATGTTGTGACATGGACCGCTTTTTTGTGCATCGGTCCACGCCGCTGGACTTCTAGGGGGCACAATTCCATATGAACACAATTTGTTTTTATATTGTTTTTAATCTCTATTTGGTTTGTTTTTATTCATTTTTTCTTTCTTTCTACTATTTTTGTGTTTGGGTTTTTTTCATATAGGTTTTAGGTCGCTGTGGATTCGTATCCTCCTTATTTCTTCTTCATCTTCCTCCTATTGGTGGACAACTTGGATAGTGCAGAATGCCTGGATCGAAATATATTGGAAACTTGTATTCATTATTTTGCACATTTGTCTGTGTCTCATGTCCCAATGTATCTGTGCTATCCAGTTGTTATAAAACTCACCCCCCAATGTGCCTTATTGACTTATGTATTCTATGTGCCCTCACAATTGTTCTATATTCTCCTCACTGTCTCATTTACATCCGGTGTCCTCGCGCATCTGCCGGTTTGCCGACTGCTGGCGTGGCGTTGCTTGGCCGTGTCCGCCTTGTGCGCATGCGCGGGAGTCATGGAGACGTCCGTTCTCCCGCGCATGCGCACTACCCCCGGCGGTCTCGGCCCGCTCCGCCCGCTGGCCTCGACTTCCGGCGCATGCGCATTCTTGGACACCGTCCCCATCTGATTGAAAACATATGTGCTGTCCCTTTATATAGCGGTCAGCCTCACTTCACTTCTCACTTCCCTCGTAAAAGCGTTCAGGCGAAACAGCTGTTGGGATCGTCCTCCTGCCGCCACCTTCCTCCACTCCTCCAGGTAGTAACTGGTCTTTCATCCATTACCTCTTAACCCCTCTCCGTCTCCACGACTAGTCTGGGCATAGGGACTTGACTCCCCTTTTTTGGGCGCTACTGTGCTAATTGGCACCTCTCGGCTTCACGACTACATTGTTCATTATACTTACCATTTTAGTCTCCTCTCATTGCCCCACGACTAGTCTTCTCTATACCAGGGACTACCTTGGGTACTTTTTCTCTTCTGCCCATTTATATCTCCCCGTACAGGGGTCGGGCTGCATTTTGTCTTTAATCAACTGCTCACACTTGTCTTCCTTTTTATACTGTTATCCTCTGCTCTGGGATTACATTTCGGCATCCTTGCCTTTCTCTCCACCTCTCTTTGGCTCCACGACTAGTCTGGGCATAGGGACCTGTTTCCTTTACTAGCCACTATTGTGCTAATTGGCACCTCTCGGCTCCACGACTATATTTGCTCATTATATTTACCATCTTAGCCTCCTCTCTTTGCCCTACGACTACTCCGTTCTATACTGTTTTCTTGCACCTCTTTTAATGACTACTGTCTACCTGTTTCTTCTTACCAATTCCTGACTACATTTAGTTGTGGAGGGAAACCCTGATTATTTACCATCTTGGGGTTTAGGGGCCCTTTTCTTGGACCTACATATTTAGGTGATACACCATTCTTAAACACCATTCTCAATATCCTCCTTGGGCCCTCCCCCTCCAGGGTTCTTTTATTAGCGGCGGGTAGGACTATACAATTTTATGCCTTTTGTGTTCTACATATAATTGCATCCATTATCCCTAGGTGACTTCATCCCCCCTTTCTCTCTATTTTTTGTCTTATTTGACACTGTACAACCAATTTTTATGATAAGCTGATATCTTATATCTTTGTATATTGGTGTGAATAAAATGTAATACTTTTTGCATTACGTTCTTGTGCCATTCCTCTTCTTTTCTCCTTGTTTATAAAATTATTTAAATCCTGGTCTGATTGCAGGCTGTTGCCGGATGTCAGTTGTTCTTTGTATCTCCAGCCTGCTTAATCCTGCTCTACACCACATCTTCCCCAGATAAGTGCTTGCTCTTTATTTATTGTCTGGTTCTTTTGTTTATCTGGGTTTGTCATTTGCTGTGGTTGGTTTCAGTTTATTTGCTTGCAGGGATTTTCCCCCTTAGTGGATTGTTGAGGAACTCCCTGCAGTTCTGTGTGGAGTATAGCTCCTTTGGGTCCATGTGTTTGTGGCTTGTTGACTTTGTTATGATTCTTGTTTTCTGTTCATTGGTATGACAAGGGCACCTGGTATAGGACGGAGTTCAGATCTTGCAATCTGAGGGCCTTTTTGTACTATCAGGAAGTTGGTATTTTGCAGGGTTTTTCTCTGGCCACCATCAGTCCCTTTCCTGTCCTTTCCTATTTTAGTCAGTGGGGGCCTCACCTTTTGCTAATCCTGTCATCTACCTGTGTATTGTGTTTTTCCTATATCACCGCAGTCTTTGAATGTGGGGGCTAGCTATTCTTGTCTTTTTTCTGAGGCAGAGAGTTATTCATCTTTCCTACCTTTAGGATAGTTAGTTCTCCGGCTAGGTTCGCGGTGCACAGGATGTTAGTTCACCCCTCGGCTACTTCTAGTTGTGATGGTTAGTAAGGGGATGGCGGCCAGATTAGTTGCCAATGCTCTTGTCACCTTTTGCCAATGATTTGTGGTGGTCTTCCATGGTTCCGGATCATAACACCCCTCCTCCTGAAGGCCCGCTTCCATTATAAACCCCCATCCCCTCTTGGGGTCAAAACGCCTCACATGGCCCTTGCGCCGTGGCCCTCTGACGCGGAAGGTGGCCTTCCTCAGATGCTCTTTCTCCCTCTGAGCACGGGCAACAATCTCCCGTCGTCGATCTTGTATTGTCATCTCCGGATAGAGCTTTCACTGGTGTCGTTCCCAGTAGGGGGCGTCAGCGTCCGGCCTCGCCTTCCTTGCTGGCATGGGTGTTAGCTGTATTTCTGCAGCCCCAACAGCCGCTGGGATGCCGCACGGTGGCGGAACCGGTAGCTTCTCAGGTTCCACCTTCGCAACTTCATGGAGAAGAACCGACTGGTCCGCAGCTGGGGGTGCAGAGTCTGGGTGCTCCGTCTCTATGTACGGGCCCGGTGATGCGGCCAGGTCTGGTCGGGCCGGTGTCTGGGTAACCGCTGTCGTGACCTGATCGGGTGATGGGGCCGGGAGCTCCGCAGCTGGTTCTTCATAAATTGGGGCTGAAGGTTCCGCTGCCGGGGTTGGAATGGGCAGCTCGACGTCCGCCGAGAACGGGGGTGGTGGTGGTAAGGTGGTTGCCGTAAGCGGGGGCGGACCGAATCCCACAGCCGCATCGGCCGGGTTAGTGGAATCAACTGGGACTGGGTATCCTCTTACCCGCTCCTCACGTGGAATTTCAATCTCACGGGCTCGCACCGCCATTGCCAGGCTCCTCATTTCTTTCCTCCAGTGGTCTAGAATGAAGAGGAATTGCATCCGCATCCTCCTGCAGAGTTGCTCCGTTTCTTGTTTGATCCAGGTCGCAGTCCCGGGAGCAGCACGCTCCGGTGACCAGTCTTGCGCAGTCACCATCTTTCCTCTGCGGGGTCCAAGAACGTTATGGCAGAATCCTGGTGTCCCTGCTTCTCTTCCACCGCTACATGCCGTCAAGCCCCCTCGGTTTTCGCCCACCACTCACTTCTCTGCTGTGGCCCTCTGGGAACTTCCGGTTCCGGGCTGACTCTCCGGACGAAGGGCGGGGCTTCGGCTTTGTGTGCTTTTGGTCGAGAAGACGGCATTTTGGCGCCAAAAGATGGGGGGTGATGGCGGAAATGGCGGAAAACGGGATTCTTGACTCGTGGTTTTGATTTTCAAGGCGCACGTCACCCAGGTAAGTGGTTCCTACTTGTATTCTGTTCGTGACTCCAAGTTTTTGAGGTGTGCCGCCGCCGTGGAAGCAGCCAAGCTGCTCGGATCTGGGTTCGCTGTGGCTCGAGGGTCTCCGGACCCGGGGGTCATGCAGCCACTCGAATGAAAGGGGGGGTGTTTACAGGGGAGTTGATGTATAGTTTGTGACGCCACCCATGGTGCGCGGTAATTTGGGGAGTGCCGCCACTGCCATTGGGAGTACCCGGGGTGATAAAGTGGAGCAGCAAGGTATTGTAACCCTCCACGGGTAGGGGGATGCCTCGGGACTCGGTGAGGGGAGCCGTGGTGTGCAGGGGTTACTCTCGTACTCACTCAGTTCATAAGCAGACACTGACAACCGGGTAAACCAAGTCTCTGGGTACCGCTGCCGCTGATGGGAGCTTGTCCGGATCCCGTCTTCAATGGTGCTGCCTGGTGATCCGTGACCTGCCTCCTGGCACTTAGTTTGACTTCAACTTGATGGCCCGGTAGCATGGAACTAGCCGGGCCCCACTCCCTACTATGACTAAGTGTGGGAGCTTGCTCTCAGGGCTCACGCTTGGGATTTTCTGGATCATTTTGGATTGGAAAGTCCTA
Source organism: Anomaloglossus baeobatrachus (assembly GCF_048569485.1). Lineage (NCBI taxonomy): Eukaryota > Metazoa > Chordata > Amphibia > Anura > Aromobatidae > Anomaloglossus > Anomaloglossus baeobatrachus. Next base: position 391,322,614 of record NC_134354.1, on the reverse strand, counting down.
TCCCCCTCATTGCGCTAATGCCCCGATTCTGGAGTGGGTGGGAACATATCATAAAGGCTCCGTTCTCCTCAGGTGAATTGTCGAGTTGCCTGAAGCTACTCCCCGACCTAGGGTCCATGTACCTCGTCGTGCCTTCAGTCCCGGACCGGTGATAGTGCTAGGCTGCCGTCTGTCCTCCTCGACAGGTCCAAGCACCTCGCCACAATCCCCTGCGACCGGGGGTCCGACTCCTCTAGGCCCAGACCACCGTCTGCAACCTAGACAGTTCCTTCAGGAGTCACCACTCCTGACTTCCTCTGAGCTCCTCACAACTCAAGGGCTACTTACTAACTAACTAACTACTCACTACTCCTCACCTCCCCTCCATAACCCCCAGGTGGGCGACTCTATTCCACTCAAGCCGTCCACTGGTGTGTCTGGTGGGTGTGGGGCAGGGTGTATCTAGGAGAGGGAGGCGGAATACTGCACGGGAGGACAGCTTGTGCAGTACGCTGTGACGACCTGATAGTGCAGGGGCATCACATATAACCAATTCAATACAGTAAAGGGTGCTTTACACACAACAACATCGCTGTGTGTGACGACGTTGTTGCGTGTAAAACGCAGGAACGACCTTTAATGATCAAAATTACTTACCTAATCGTTGATCGTTGACATGTCGTTCTAATCCCAAATATCGTTGCTGTTGCAGGACGCAGGTTGTTCGTCGGTCCTGCGGCAGCACACATCGCTATGTGTGACACCGCAGGAACGAGGAACAACATCGCATCTGCGGCCGCCGGCAATGAGGAAGGAAGGAGGTGGGCGGGATGTTCCGGACGCTCATCTTCGCCCCTCAGCTTCTATTGGGCGGCCGCTTAGTGAGGCCGCTGTGATGCCAAACGAACCTCCCCCTTAGAAAGGAGGCGGTTCGCCGGCTATAGCGACGTCGCTAGGCAGGTAAGTACATGTGACGAGTGTTAGCGATGTTGTGCGCCACGAGCAGCGATTTGCCCATGATGCACAACCGACGGGGGTGGGTGCTTTCACCAGCGACATTGCTAGCGATGTCGCTGTGTGTAAAGTGGCCTTTAATCAAGCCACTACCAAACAGTCATGGACACAGTGATAGGTAAAAAAAACAATTGAAATTGATCACTCTGTGGGTAATGACTCTATATAACATATGTGTTTCACTTTTTGTATTGAATTACTGAAATAAATTAACTTTTGGATAATATTCTAATTTATTGAGATGCCCTTGTATGAACAGTAGCACGCTGAAAGGCTAAAATATGTAAACATGAAATATAGGAATTCTGGCACTGCATTACTGCTATTGGACAAAAAAAATTAGATACTTGCAGTGTGCAAGTAACTTGTAACTTTGTTGAATTTTCAGTATTCACCTGATGGATGTGTTGATCAGTCTGTTTATATTAGTATTCCATTCCTTTCTGACTGTGCACTCCATCCTTCAGCCAGAGCATTTTAATTTAGCTGGATTCTACCTGCCCATTACTTGTAGTTTTTTTAAACCGCAAGAAGGCATATTAGGATAAAGTCCCGACAAGTGGAGGTACGCCTTGTCTTTGGCTGTCGGGCTTACACGAATTCGCCAATTTGTAAACCAAGTATCTCATTTTTTCCAATCGCAGTAATGCAGCTCCAAAATTCCTATATTTCATGTTCACATATTTTAGCTTTTCAGCGTGCTAGTGTATCATGGTGTGTCATGGTGATATTCAGACTGGAGCAAGATATGGGCATAATAGGAGATGGTTGGAGCATTCTATGAGAACACCATGCATGCTGTGAGGGACTTGTAATATGATCACTAGGGAATACCCAGGGGGACATGGTATATGTGGAAAATGTCTTACTGACAATGCTCCGGATATGGCCGGGGGACATGATGACATGTCAAGTTGTGAAAGACTGTGGACGCCCAAGGTGGCCATAGTAAATGTAGAGAAAGGCAGCGTTCTTGTGATGATGCTAACGAAAAGGCTGGCGGCGTTAATTTGTAACAATGATGTGCATGAGGGGGCATGGTTAGAGAGGTAAGGAGGATGTAGAGTAATTGGGAGAGCGTCACTATGACACAAATGAGGGAGCATGGTCGCTGCGTCCGAAAGCGTCCTAGTGGAAAAGGTGAGGGTATTGATGGGGGCATGGGATCGCATTGCTATGACGTAAAATGCAGGTTTGATGTGAAGCACTATAAGAAAGGGCAATAGTATTGAGGAAGAGCTCTATGGTAATAGAATAGGGCAGTGTGTTAGCCATCTCCTCCAGTCTCTCTTTGGCATACCACTATATACAGTGCCTTGCGAAAGTATTCGGTCCCCTTGAATTTTTCAACCTTTTCCGACATTTCAGACTTCAAACATAAATAAAAAATGTTAATGTTATAGTGAAGTATCAACAACAAGTGGGACACAATTGTGAAGTTGAACGAAATATATTGCTTATTTTAATTTTTTTGGAAGAAATAAATAACTGAAAAGTGGTGTGCAATATTATTCGTCCCCTTTAAGTTAATACTTTGTAGCGCCACCTTTTGCTGCGATTACAGCAGGCAAGTTGCTTGGGGTATGTGTCTATCAGTTTTGCACATCGAGAGACTGGAATTCTTGCCCATTCGTCCTTTGCAAACAGCTCGAGCTAAGTGAGGTTGGATGGAGAGCGTTTGTGAACAGCAGTTTTCAGCTCTTTCCACAGATTCTCGATTGGATTCAGGTCTGAACTTTGAGTTGGCCATTCTAACACCTGGATACCTTTATTTGTGAATCATTGCATTGTAGATTTTGCTTTATGTTTTGGATCATTGTCTTGTTGAAAGACAAATCTCCGTCCCAGTCTCATGTCTTTTGCAGACTCCAACAGGTTTTCTTCAAGAATGGTCCTGTATTTGGCTCCATCCATCTTCCCATCAATTTTAACCATCTTTCCTGTCTCTGCTGAAGCCAAGCAGGTCCAAACAGGATGCTGTTACCACCATGTTTGACAGTGGGGATGGTGTGTTCAGGGTGATGAGCTGTGTTGCTTTTACACCAAACATATCATTTGGCATTGTGCCCAAAAATTTCGATTTTGGTTTCATCTGACCAGAGCACCTTCTTCCACATGTTTGGTGTGTCTCCCAGGTGGCTTGTGGCAAGCTTTAAACAACACTTTTTATGGATATCTTTGAGAAATGGCTTTCTTCTTGCCCCTCTTCCAGGCCAGATTTGTGCAGTGTACGACTGATTGTTGTCCTATGGACAGACTCTCCCACCTAAGCTGTGGATCTCTGCAGTTCATCCAGAGTGATCATGGGCCTCTTGGCTGCATTTCTGATCAGTCTTCTCCTTGTTTAACATGAAATTTTTGAGGGACGGCCGGGTCTTGGTAGATGTGCCGTGGTATGATACTCCTTCCATTTCAATATGATCGCTTGCACAGTGCTTCTTGGGATGTTTAAAGTTTTGGAAATCTTTTTGCAACCAAATCCGACTTTTTAACTTCTCTACAACAGTATCACGGACCTGCCTGTTGTGTTCCTTGGTCTTCATAATTCTCTCTGTGCTTTAAACAGAACACTGAGACTATCACAGAGCAGGTGCATTTATACAGAGACTTAATTACACACAGGTGGCTTATGTTTATCATCATCATGGGTGGCACGGTGGCTCAGTGTTTAGCACTGCAGTCTTGCAGCGCTGGGGTCCTGGGTTCTAGTCCCACTAAGGACAACATCTGCAAGGAGTTTGTATGTTCTCCCCGTGTTTGCGTGGGTTTCCTCTGGGTACTCTGGTTTCCTACCACACTCCAAAAACATACTGATAGGGACTTTAGATTGTGAGCTTCAATGGGGACAGTGTTGCCAATGTATGTAAAGCGCTATGGAATTAATAGCGCTATATAAATGAATAAATATTATTATTATTATCATCAGTTATTTAGGACAACATTGGATCATTCAGAGATCCTCAATGAACTTCTGGAGTGAGTTTGCTGCACTGAAAGTAAAGGGGACAAATAATATTGCATGCCCCAATTTTAAGTTACAGTCATATGAAAAAGTTTGGGCACCCCTATTAATGTTAACCTTTTTTCCTTATAACAATTTGGGTTTTTGCAACAGCTATTTCAGTTTCATATATCTAATAAATGATGGACTCAGTAATATTTCTGGATTGAAATGAGGTTTATTGCACTAACAGAAAATGTGCAATCTGCATTTAAACAAAATTTGACAGGTGCATAAGTATGGGCACCCTTATCAATTTCTTGATTTGAACACTCCTAACTACTTTTTACTGACTTACTAAAGCACTAAATTGGTTTTGTAACCTCATTGAGCTTTGAACTTCATAGGCAGGTGTATTCAATCATGAGAAAAGGTATTTAAGGTGGCCACTTGCAAGTTGTTCTCCTATTTGAATCTCCTATGAAGAGTGACATCATGGGCTCCTCAAAACAACTCTCAAATGATCTGAAAACAAAGATTATTCAACATAGTTGTTCAGGGGAAGGATACAAAAAGTTGTCTCAGAGATTTAAACTGTCATTTTCCACTGTGAGGAACATAGTAAGGAAATGGAAGAACACAGGTACAGTTCTTGTTAAGCCCAGAAGTGGCATGCCAAGAAAAATATCAGACAGGCAGAGAAGAAGAATGGTGAGAACAGTCAAGGACAATCCACAGACCACCTCCAAAGACCTGCAACATCATCTTGCTGCAGATGGTGTCACTGTGCATCGGTCAACAATACAGCGCACTTTGCACAAGGAGAAGCTGTATGGGAGAGTGATGCGAAAGAAGCCGTTTCTGCAAGCACGCCAAAAACAGAGTCGCCTTAGGTATGCAAAAGCGCATTTGGACAAGCCAGTTACATTTTGGAAGAAGATCCTCTGGACTGATGAAACAAAGATTGAGTGGTTTGGTCATACAAAAAGGCGTTATGCATGGAGGCCAAAAAAAGTAAAATTTGGTGGAGGTTCCATCATGGTTTGGGGCTGTGTGGCCAATGCTGGCACCGGGAATCTTGTTAAAGTTGAGGGTCGCATGGATTCAACTCAGTATTAGCAGATTTTTGACAATAATGTGCAAGAATCAGTGACGAAGTTGAAGTTACGCAGGGGATGGATATTTCAGCAAGACAATGATCCAAAACACTGCTCCAAATCTACTCAGGCATTCATGCAGAGGAACAATTACAATGTTCTGGAATAGCCATCCCAGTCCCCAGACCTGAATATCATTGAACATCTGTGGGATGATTTGAAGCGTGCTGTCCATGCTCGGCGACCATCAAACTTAACTGAACTGGAATTGTTTTGTAAACAGGAATGGTCAAATATACCTTCATCCAGGATCCAGGAACTCATTAAAAGCTATAGGAAGCGACTAGAGGCTGTGATTTTTGCAAAAGGAGGATCTACAAAATATTAATGTCACTTTTATGTTGAGGTGTACATACTTTTGCACCTGTCAAATTTTGTTTACATGCAGATTGCATATTTTCTGTTAGTACAATAAACCTCATTTCAATTCAGAAATATTACTGAGTCCATCATTTATTAGATATATGAAACTGAAATAGCTGTTGCAAAAACCCAAATTGTTATAAAGAAAAAAGGTTAACATTATTAGGGGTGCCCAAACTTTTTCATATGACTGTATTCACAATTGTGTCCCACTTGTTGATTCTTCACCATAAAATTATTTTTTTTTCTCTTTATATTTGAAGCCTGAAATGTGGGAAAAGGTTGAAAAATTCAAGGGGGCCGAATACTTTCGCAAGGCACTGTATATTTATTAGATACAGTATACATATGTTTGTATATAGATGTACCCTCATGAATATCACCCTCTTTACATTTATTATGGTGTCTCCCAGCTAAAATGTGCATGCACGTATGATGTATTATTTATAACATGATGTCTATTATAGATATGTACTCATCTATTTTATTTTTGTTATTTTGCAGTAACTGTTTGAAAACGACTCATAGAATCATGGAATGGTAGAGCTGGAAGGGATCTCAAGGTCCATCGGGTCCAACTCCCTGCGAGTGCAGGTTTTACTAAATCATCCCAGCTAAATGTTTAGCATTTGAGTTGAAACGTTGCACGTTATCATGATTGAGGAGCGCCTTACTATATTTACTTACATGTTTTTGGCACTTCAATCAAGGTCTTTCAATTTGCATCCAACAATTGTGCAATGTATTTCTACTCTTGGGACACATCTCTGATTTTATGTACTGCTGTTTTTTCCGTGACCCTTGCGTTATATGTATTTTGGCCAACACTGATTACTGGTAGTTCACCCTTCTCGGCCCACTCTACAAATAGAACTTTCTATCTCTCCTTCCTTAGAGAAGGGCTAGAGAGAATGGTGCAATACCACAAGACTCTAGTTGAACAATTAGTCCAAAAATACCCATCTGACAATACTGGCGGCAGAAGTCATAGTTCCTTTGGCAACCAAGGAGGAAAGATGAGGAAAACGCACACTATGTTCAACAAAGACAGGGAAATGCTATCAAAGGTCTGGGACAGTTTCATTAGACTCTTCCATTACCCAGGCCCTGTTGCAGGGGGTACTCTAACAAAGAGGGAAAAGTTTTGGAAGATGGTGACGGAATACCTGGTTAACCATACCAGCATTCTCTAAGACTTCTCAAGCTCACTGTATGACAGCAGCGGAACATAAAGGCAATTAAAATGTTATTTTTTTCTGCGGAATTCCCATGTACCTTTTCCCACCAAACAAGAATGTGTGAATTATGATTTCTTGATTTTCATGTCCTCCTCCTTCACCATATCAACAGGGTGATTATGCCACCTTCGCTCAAAAATTTTCAAGGGTGTGCATGATGCGCTCCTTCATAATTTCTACAGGCTTACCTCCAAAAATTCTCTTACATATATATATGTATACCCCCAGGGGTAAATATTTTTGAGCCCTTGCAGTTAGTGCATAGGGTTTACCAGTCTAGGAGTCTCACTCCTTAATAATCTGAAAAAAAAAAAATGGTTTCTTGACCTTACTCTACATGTCTTCAAGAGTGTATTGGAGTGCCTCCTTCAATTTTTAGCAGTCCTCCCACATTGTGCATAAGTTTTACCAGTGTATTCGTCCCACTCCTTAATAATGAGAAAACATTTTTTGAGGCCTTCCTCTTCATGTCTTCCAGGGTATATATGAGTCATTCATAATTTTTGTTAGCCTTTGCATATGATGGAAAGGCTGTACTAGCAATGCAAAACTAGAAAAATGCTATATATAAACATAGCCTAAGGGGTAGAGGAGGCTTTTTTCCTCTCTTTTATTTTGCCTTATATACTAGTCATTAGAGGGGCGGACATATCATTGGTGCAACCTGTGCGGACGCACAGGGGCCCAAGAAGTGAGAGGGTCTACCTTCAAGCCAAGTGGAATTGTGCGTTTTCATGAGCTATTGGACTTAAAAGGCCCTATATATGGTTCTAGCACAGAGACCCTCTTTTGTCTGTATCCACTAGTGAGTCAAAATGTAGGAAAGAATGTTTCTTAATATTTTTTTCCTGTAACATCCATTTTATCTTCAGTTTTGAATGTTTTATTGTCAGTCTGTAAAAGTGGAATAATACCCTGACAACATTGTTTCCAGCAGCGACCTGGGAGTCAGAGATGCCTCAAGGTGTTTTCCTCATGCTGTTCTCATTCCATTTTAGCGCTGTTTCTATCTATTACAGAGCTTTTAGGACCTCCCCAGCCCTCCTGGGATCTGCTGGAAAAATGCTCGAGAACCCCATTAACTTCCATTATTTTCATTCCTTGATTCGCGCCCGTCCGAGTGCCTAACCTACTTGATTCGACTACCAAGCACTTGGGCATCACTTCAGGAAGATTTTTTTGTGTGCTCCAGATACCTTAATAAAACATGTTCATCATAGCATCCTTTAGATGCAGATTTCTGTGTCATTAACAAATGGATTTTTGAGTTTTAATCTAATTTTTCTCCTACATTTTTGGAAAGTTAGATCACTTACCGAACAGTAAGTTGGGCATGATGAATTTGCATTCATTCCAGGTAGCGATCCATTTCTGTAACATTGTTCTCCATTGCATTGATAAAGATGACAGGGTACCTATGATAACATCAATAGATAAGATTTATTAGCAAGCTACACTTAGGTCCATTTATATTTGGAGAGAGAAAACATTTTTCAAATTTTTGTCCTGTACATTACCACAATGGATGTTGAACAAAAAAAATTGTAATTGAAGTTCGGACTTTCAGCTTTAATTCAGGGGGTTGAACAAAATGATTGCATAAAAATGTGAGAAACTAAAGCATTTTTTAATCTCAATCCCTTCATTTCAGAGGCTCAAATGTTATTGGATGATTTAAATATTTGGAAATAAAATGTGAATTTCTAAAACTTGGTTGAAAACCCTTTATTGGTAATGACGGCCTGAAGTTACAAACTCATGGACATCACCAGACGCTGTGTTTCCTCCTTGTTAATGCTCTTTACTGCAGCGGTTTTCAGTTGCTGTTTGTTTGTGGTCTTTCTGTCTGAAGTTTAGTCTTTAACAAGTGAAATGCGTCTCTATTGGGTTGAGATCGGGTGATGACTTGGCCATTCAAGAATATTCCACTTCTTTTCTTTAATAAACTGGATGACTTTGGCTTTATCTTTTGGGTCATTATTCATCTGTATTATGAAACTCCAACCAATCAGTTTGGCTGCATTTGGCTGGATTTGAACACACAGTATGTCTCTGAAAACCCCAGAATTCATCCGGTAGCTTCTGTCCTATGCCACATCATTAATAAACACTAGGGACCCAGTGTCACTGGCAGCCATGAATGCCCAAGTCATCACACTGTCTCAGCCGTGTTCTACCAGTTATGTGCTTTGCTTTGGGTCATGAGCTGTACCATGCCTTTACCATACTTTTTTCTTTCCATCATTCTGGTAGAAGTTGATCTTGGTTTCATTTGTCCAAAGAATGTTCTTTCAGATCTGTGCTGGTTTTCAAGATTTTTTTCTAGCAAAGTCCAATCTAACCTTTTTCCTTCTTGAGGTTTATGAGTGGCTTGCACCGTGCAGTGAGCCCTCTGTATTTTATTTCATGCAGTCTTCTCTTTATGGTAGATTTGGATATTGATATGCTGACATCCTGGAGATTATTGTTTGCTTGGTTGGATGTTGTGAAGGGGTTTCTCTTCACCATGGTAATTATTCTGTGATCATTCACCACTGTTGTCTTCCGTGGGCTTCCAGGTCTTTTTGCAATGTTGAGGTCACCAGTACTTTCTATCTTTCTCAGGATGTACCAAACTGTAGATTTAGCCACTCCTAATATTGTAGCAATTTCTCTGATTTCTTTTTCTGTTTTCGAAGATAAAGGATGGCTTGGTTCACCTGCATGGAGAGCTCCTCTAACCGCATGTTTACTTCTCAGCAAAAACGTAAAAAAACAAGCACCACATCTCAAATCAACTTCAGGCCTCTTATGTGCTTAATTGAGAATGAAATAAGAAAGGAATTGCCCACACCTGCCCATGAAACAACCTGTGAGTCAATTATCTAATTACTTTTGGGCCCTTTAAAACCAGGGTGGCACATATAAAGAAGCTGAAACTCCTAAACCCTTCATAATATTTTAATGTGGATACCCTCAAATAAAAGCTAAAAGTCAGTCCATTATATAACTATAACATGTTTCAGTAAACAAGTAAAAAAAAAAAATTGTCAGTGTCCAAATATACAGTATATGGACCTAACTGTATATAAAAGCAGAACAAATGGGACATTTCTCTATACCTCTGCAGTAAAATGAAATATTTCTAGAAATGGGTAGTTTGCTGCAGCATAAATTAGAACAGTCGATTTACACAACAGGCCAGTGGCTTCTTTCTATGAAGATTTAGTAAAATCTAAATGTATAAAAATGATAGTACAAACATTTTTTTTTATGGCAAACTCTGTATCCTTCATAATTGGCTACATGAATGATATGCTCATTTGTGGTTATCTCATATACTATAGTAGCCAACCAATATCATGGCATATGTAATACAAGAAATACAAGCCATACTTTCCATCCTTCCTAAATTGAATCATTGGACCCTACGAGAATTGGCAGGTTTTTTTTACAAACTATCATGTTAGCAGCTGTTACTGTTAGCAACTGGTCATTCCTTCCAAATGACTAACCACCTTATGTAAATATCTAAGCATAGTAAGAATATAATATTAATTATTATACATTTTTCAGTTATAATGTACACCAGGACTGGGTAAAGTGCGGACTGCGGGCCACATCCTGTTCTCTGGTTGTTGCAGTACGGCCCACGTACTTACACAGCTAAAAAGATGAAAACAGTGACCCATGGGAAGCACCATGCTTTCGCCTGTCCGCCTCCACCTGTTTCCCGATGTCACAGGATGCAGACAGAAGAGAATTCATTGGTGGAGGGCGAAGCTGCTCATACTATATTTAGGAGGCTATGTGGCGGCTCACACTGTATATAGGGAGGCTATGTTGGGTCTCACATTTTATATAGGAGGCTAAATGAGCTCTTATATTGTATTTAGAAAGGCTATGTGGGAGCTCATACTGTATATAATGGCTCATACTATTTATAGGGAGGTTATGTGAGGACTCAAACTGTATATAGGGACTACGTGGAGGCTCACACTATCTAGTGGGTATGTAGGGGCTGACACTTTATGTAGGGAGGCTATATGGAGGCTCCCTGTACATAGAGAGGCTATGAGGGGGCTCATATTGTATACAGAGAAGCTATGTGGGAGATCACATTATATAGAAAAGCTATATGGGGCTCATACTGTATATAGGGGGAGGAGGAAAGATCCAGCATCCAAGTCCACGTAATATAAAACTTTGATTTTATTAATAATTCATTCATGTTAAAAAAAACATGCATCAGGATAGCATGCAACAGATGTGTTTTGGATGTCTAGCGTCCTTAAGCAGGCTTCACACGCTACGATTTCGCTACAGCGATCTCGTTGGGGTCACGGATTTTGTGAAGCACATCCGGCCGCTGTAGCGATGTCGTAGCGTGTGACTCCTAGGAGCAATTTTGGAATGTTGCAAAAACGTCCAAAATCGCTCCTCATTGACATGGGGGTCCGCTGCCAGTTATCGCTGCTGTCGCTGGGGCGAAGTTGATCCTCGTCCCTGCGGCAGCACACATCGCTACGTGTGAGGCCGCAGGAACGAGGATCATCTCCTTACCTGCCTCCGGCCACAATGCGGAAGGAAGGAGGTGGGCGGGATGTTACGTCCCGCTCATCTCCGCCCCTCCGCTTACATTGGGCGGCCGCTTAGTGACGTCACTGTGATGCCAAACGGACCGCCCCCTTAGAAAGGAGGCGGTTCGCCTGTCACAGCGACGTCGAAGGACAGGTAAGTATGTGTGATGGGGGTGTGCGATTTTGTGCGCGACAGGCAGCGATATGCCCGTCGCCCACAAACGATGGGGGCGGGTGTCATGCTAGCGATATTGGGCCGGATATCGCAGCATGTAAAGCCACCCTTAGTCATAGGGGGCTAAATGAAGGCTCATAATGTATTTAGGGGACTGTGCGCGGGTTCATACAGTATGTAATGGGATGTTAGCATAATTAATTTTGCTTAATATTAAGTGATTATTTATATATATTAATTAGAATTGTAAATAATATGTTAATATCAATAGTGAGCAGAATTAATTTCATCCTATTCGTTCGGTTCTCCACAACAGTCATGATGTCTCATGTGGCCCCTAAGGAACATTAATTACCAACCCCTGATGTACACTATAGGGTCTTTAATTTTAAGTATTCTAATAGATGGATTAAATAGTAGGCCCAATTTTTGAGGTTAAATTAAAAAGGGAACAGTTTGGTCTTTAAATCTTTGGACAGTGACTGAATTTCCGTGCTTTAGGAGCTGCAATGCCACTATTTTGGATTTAACATGAAACAACTGAAATGCTATTGAAGTGTAGACTTTTAGGTCTAATTTAAGGGGTTACACATAAATATCCTATGAAACGTTTAGGAAGTGCAACCATTTTTCTACAAAGTCTTCTCATTTCAGGGGCTCAATAGTAATTAGACAAATGTCTGAAGACTAGAAGCCACGGACATTACCAAACGCATGATTTTTCTCTTTGTGATGCTTTGTCAGGCCTTTACTGCTTGTTGCTTGTTTGTTGGTCTTTCTGTCTTACATTTTGTATTAAGCATGTGAAATGCAGTTCGATGGGATTGAGACCTTGTGATTGTCATTGCAAAATATTCCACTTATTTGTCTTATAAAACTCATATGTTGCTTTTGTATTATGTTTTAGGTCATGGTCCATCTGTACTGTGAAGCATCATCGATCAATCAACCTTGGTGCATTTGGATGAATCTGAGCAGAAAGTATAGCCCTGTACATTTCAGAATTCATCCGGCAGCTTCTGTCTTCAGTCACATCATCAATAAACACTACTGACCCAGTGCCACTGGAAGCCATGCATGCTCATGCCATCACACAGCCTCCACCATGTATTACAGAGGATGTGGTGTTCCAAGCCTTCTCCATATTTTCTTCTTCACGTCATTCTAGTACAGGTTGATCTTACCTTCTTCTGTCCAAATAATGAGTTGCACCTTGTGGTTTTCTTCACGATGGAAAGGATTCTGTGATCATCCGCCACTGTTGTCTTTTTCTTTGGATATCCAGCCCGAGTTCCCAAGCTCATCAGTGTACTTTTTTTTTTTTTTTTTTTTTGCAGAATGTACCAAACTGTTGATTTGGCTACTCCTAACATTTCTGCCATCTCTCCAATAGATTTCTCTCTTTTTTTTCAGCCTAATAATGGTCTTCTTTTCATCTATTGTGTACTCCTTTGACCTTCCTTGTGAATTTATAGCATCAGCTCGTAAATGCAAATGCCACACTTGCAATGAGCTCCAGACCTTTGACCTGTTCAATTGATGATGGATTAATGAGGGAATAGCCAATGCAGCCCGTTAAAGTACTTTTGAGATAATTGTTTATCTATATGCAGTTTAAGCCTTTATTAATTATAGTGCCTTGTAAAAGTATTCGGCCCCCTTGAATTTTTCAACCTTTTCCTACATTTTAGGCTTCAAACAAAAAGATAAAAAATTTCAATTTTATGGTGAAGAATCAACAAGTGGGACACAATTGTGAAGGTGAATGATATTTATTGCTCATTTTAAATTTTTGTAACAAATAAAAAAACTGAAAATTGGAGCATGTAATATTATTCGGCCCCTTTGAATTTTTTAACCTTTTCCCACATTTCAGGCTTCAAACATAAAGATAAAAAAAATGTAATTTCATGGTGAAGAATCAACAACAAGTGGGACACAATTGTGGAGGTGAACGATATTTATTGCTTATTTTAAATTTTTGTAAAATGTAACAATTTAAAATTGGGGTGCGAAATATTATTCGGACCCTTTACTTTCAGTGCAGCAAACTCACTCCAGAAGTTCATTGAGGATCTCTGAATGATCCAATGTTGTCCTAAATGACTGATGGTGATAAATATAAGCCACCTGTGTGTAATCAAGTCTCCGTATAAATGCACCTACTCTGTGATAGTCTTAGTGTTCTGTTTAAAGCACAGAGAGCATTATGAAGACCAAGGAACACAACAGGCAGGTCTGTGATACTGTTGCAGAGAAGTTAAAAAGCTGGATTTGGTTGCAAAAAGATTTCCAAAACTTTAAACAGTCCAAGAAGCACTGTGCATGCGATCAAATTGAAATGGAAGGAGTATCATACCACTGCAAATCTACCAAGACCCGGCCGTCCCTCAAAAATTTCATGTCAAACAAGGAGAAGACTGATCAGAAATGCAGCCAAGAGCAAGAGGCCCATGATCACTCTGGATGAACTGCAGAGATCTACAGCTTAGATGGGAGAGTCTGCCCATAGGACAACAATCAGTCGTACAATGCACAAATCTGGCCTTTATGGAAGAGTGGCAAAAAGAAAGACATTTCTCAAAGATATCCATAAAAAGTGTTGTTTAAAATTTGCCACAAGCCACCTGGGAGACACACCAAACATGTGGAAGAAGGTGCTCTGGTCAGATGAAACCAAAATCGAAATTTTTGGGCACAATGCCAAACGATATGTTTGGTGTAAAAGCAACACAGCTCATCACCCTGAACACACGATCCCCACTGTCAAACGTGGTGGTGGCAGCATCATGGTTTGGGCCTGCTTTGCTTCAGCAGGTACAGCGAATGGTTAAAATTGATGGGAAGATGGATAGAGCCAAATACAGGACCATTCTTGAAGAAAACCTGTTGGAGTCTGCAAAAGACCTGAGATTGGGACGGAGATTTGTAATTCAAGAAGACAATGATCCAAAACATAAAGCAAAATCTACAATAGAATGGTTCACAAATAAAGGTATCTAGATGTTAGAATGGCCAAGTCAAAGTGGAGACCTGAATCCAATCGAGAATCTGTGGAAAGAGCTGAAAACTGCTGTTCACAAACGCTCTCCATCCAGCCTCACTCAGCTCCAGCTATTTGCAAAGGAAGAATGGGCAAGAATTTCAGTCTCTCGATGTGCAAAACTGATAGACACATACCCCAAGCGACTTGCAGCTGTAATCGCAGCAAAAGGTGGCACTACAAAGTATTAACTTAAAGGGGACGAATAATATTGCACGACCCACTTTTCAGTTATTTATTTTTTTACAAAAGTTTAAAATAAGCAATAAATATCGTTCTACTTCACAATTGTGTCCCACTTGTTGTTGATTCTTCACAATAACATTAAAATTTTTATCGTTATGTTTGAAGCCTGAAATGTCGGACAAGGTTGAAAAATTCAAGGGGGCCGAATAATTTCGCAAAGCACTGTATATAACTGTATCTTGAATATTTTTTGCTTTGGTAAACAGCTAAAATGCCAAAACTAGTGTCATTTTCCAAATATATCTGGACCTACAATGGGGAAAATAATTATTTGACACACTCCTGATTATTTGCCTGCACCTACAAAGAATGCAGAGGCCTGTAATTTTTATTGCACGTACACTTCAACTATGACAGACAAAACCCCTCCAAAATTCCAACAAATCACATTGTATGATTTTTAACCCCTTAACGACCGCGGGCAGTAAAACTATGTCCTAGCGGTCATAACGTTACTGCCCGCGGTCTGCCGGCAGCAGCATGCCGCGATCGGCGCACATCTCAGCTGATTTTCACAGCTGAGATGTGTGCCTGCTAGGCACGAGCAGAATCGTTATCTGCTCGTGCCATTTAACCACTGTAATGGTGTTGTCAATATGTGACAGCGCCATTATAAACACGATCGCAGTAAAGTTTTACTTACCGCCCGATACCGGAAGTCACGTGACATGATCATGTGGCTTCCGGTGGTTGTCATGGTAGCACAGGGTCATGTGATGACTCCTGTGCTAGACATGAACCACTTTCACTTTCGCTTTGTACAGAGGCCAGGGAAGCAGGAAGTGCACATATCTGCTGTTTACAGCTGTGTAGCTGTGATCAGCAGATAGTGCAGAGCGATCGGATTGCTGATAGCCCCTTAGGGGGACTAATAAAATAAAAAAAAAAGTTAAAAATAAAGTTTTAAAAAATTAAAAAAAAACCTAAAAGTTCAAATCACCCCCCTTTCACCCCATTGAAAATTAAAGGGTTAAAAAAATAAAAATTATACACACATTTGGTATCGCCGCGTTCAGAAATGCCCAATCTATCAAAATATAAAATCAATAATCTGATCAGTAAATGGCGTAGCAGCAAAAAAATTTCAAACGCCAAAATGATGTTTTTTTGTCGCCACAACTTTTGCGCAAAATGCAATAACAGGCGATCAAAACGTAGCATCTGAGCAAAATGGTACCGTTAAAAACATCAGCTTGAGTCTCAAAAAATAAGCCATCACTGAGCCATAGATCCTGAAAAATGAGAACACTATGGGTCACGGAATATGGCGTAAAACGTGCGCCACTTTTTTCAGACAAACGTCTGAATTTTTTTAACCCCTTATATAAAAGTAAACCTATACATGTTTGGTGTCTACGAACTCGCACTGACCTGAGGCATCACACCCACACATCAGTTTTACCATACAGTGAACACAGTAAATAAAATATCTCAAAAACAATAGCAATGTCTTTTTTTGCAATTCTTCTGCATTTGGAATTTTTTTTGCCGTTTTCCAGTACACTATATGGTAAAACCTATTGTTTCATTTAAAAGTACAGCTCGTTCCGCAAAAAATGAGCCCTCACATGACCATATTGACTAAAAAATAATAAAGACATCTCTCAAAAAAAGAATGGCGAAAAAAAAAACGGAAAGGGGTTAAATAATTAATTAGCATTTTATTGCAAGACATAAGTATTTGATACAGTAGAATTACTCAAATTAATATTGGGTACAGAAACTTTTGTTTGCAATTACAGAGGTCAGACGTTTCCTGTAGTTCTTGACCAAGTTTGCACACACTGCTGAAGGGATTTTGTCCCATTCCTCCATACAGACCTTCTCCAGATCTTGAAGGTTTCGGTGCTGCCGTTGGGCAATATTGAGTTTCAGCTCCCTCTAAAAATTTTCTTTTGGATTCAGGTCTGGAGACTGGCTAGGCCACTCCAGGATCTTGAAATGCTTTTTACAGAGCCACTTCTTAGTTGCCCTGGCTGTGTGTTTCGGATCATTGTCATGCTAGAAGATCCAGCCACAATCCATCTTCAATGCTCTTCCTGAGGGAAGTAGGTTGTTGGCCAAATCTAGCGGTACATAACCCATCCATCCTCCCTTCAATACGATGCAGTCGTCCTGTCCTGTCCCCTTTGCAGAAAAGCACCCACAATGTATGATATTTCCACCATCGTGCATCACAGTTGGGATGGTGTCCTTGGGGTTGTACTTATTCTTCTTCCTCCTCCAAACACGGCAAATGGAGTTGATCCCAAAAAGTTCTATTTTGGTCTCATCTGACCACATGCCTCCTCTGGATCATCCAGATGGACATTAGTAAATTTCAAATTGGCCCGGACATGTGTTAGCATGAGCAGGGGGACCTTGTGTGCCCTGCAAGATTTTAATCCATGACGGTGTAGTGTGTTACTAATGGTAATTTTTCAGACTGTGGTCCCAGCTTGCTCTCCTCAGGTCATTGACTAGGTCCTTCCATGTAGTTCTGGGCTTATATCTGACCTTTCTCTGAATTATCCTTACTCCACGAGGTATAATCTTGCATGGAGCCCCAGACAGTCATCTTGTGTTTCTTCCATTTTCTAATAATTGCGCCTGTAGCCCATCCCAGCCTTGTGCAAGTCTACTATTTTGTCCCTGGTGTCCTTAGACCACTCTTTAGCCATGGTAGAGTGGTTGGAGTGTGATTGATTGAGTGGACACTTATTTAATACAATAAGATGCTAATTACTTATTTAAAAACCATACAATGTGATTTTCTTGATTTTTTTTTTTGCGGGGTGGGGGTTGATTCTGTTTGTCACAGTTTAAGTGTACCTACGATAAAAATTACAGACCTTGCCATTCTTTGTAGGTGGGATACTTGCAAAATCAGCAGTGTATAAAATACTTATTTTCTTCACTGTATCTCTATATCCAAAGCTCTAACAGGTGTACTTACTGTTGGCATGTCATCCATGGCTTCCTGATAGGAGAGATAAAGAAACATTACTGTTATAGGTAGTTCTGAAAAAAATCATCTAAAAATATAATGACCTATTACAATTAGTATTACATCTAACACCTCTGTGTGAGCAGTCATGAAGATTGTTTCATCGAGACACTGGTTTGGATCCCAGCTCCTACAAACAGAATCACAAGTTTCAAATGCTGTAAAAGATACGTATATGTAATAGTATCCTGTGAGGTGTTGCAGAGAAAATATAGTATTTCATGTTGCCACTTAAGACAATGGGTGATCATGTAATAAATGTTAAGTTCTGATAAGTTAAGCAGGTCCCTAACAGGGTATATAAATAGGTGTTGTCCTGAGCAAGTATGTGATTTGCATACTTCTGTGTTGTGAATGTCGTCTGTGTGGGTGCTGTTTTGAAGCTCCCTCTGGTGGCCAGGAATGGTAGTGAAGCTGAATTTGAGCCTGTGACTCAGACAGGTGTCGACGTTAATTGGGAATTAGGGAAGTCCTATTGCAGACAAGTCTGGTCTATATAGGAAAGCACTTTTTGCATTGAATTGTATATTCCTCAATCTCTGTTCCTGGCTTGCAGTTCTGGCCGTCCCTGTTTCCCTGAGCAAGACTTCTGCAGATACGTTCTCAATTTTTTCATTGCTTACTGGTTTACACCTTAGGGTGGTTGTTTTCCTTGTTTTGCTTTGTATCTGTTTCCTTGGTGAAGTTTGGTTTCTCTTGTGTTGTGAGCATGGGGGTTTCCCCTTTGCTAGTTCTCCTGCAGGAAAGGGATTTTTTCCCTGTCTAACTTGCTTATTTGTTCTTCTGTATTTTTGTGTTTTGTTTGGTATTTTGTTCTATTTTGTTATCACATACCCACCCATGAGCCAAAGACAAAATGTAAGATGTATTCCAGTAAATACATAACTGGATATAACCACAAATGATACATATATGTGCACGCAGCTAATGATGTAAAATCAATATAAAGTGCAATAGATACTGTATATATTTATATGGCACCAGAATACACTGAGGTAAATAGTAAGAATGGATCTAATATCGCAGCTTATAAATAACAATTGATGTAGTTATAAGATGCACTATATGTAAAGTGCATAGATATAGCAAATAAGTGCAACCAATAAATAGAGAAAAAAAGATCACAGTATATTAGATCACTGGTTTGTGTGCGAAAAACAAGTTATGACTGAGGTAGAATAGTAAAAGTGCATAAACAGACCAGCAAAGATATGAAACTCTAATAACTACGAGTATATTACACATCCATCTCAGGCCTCTTTCAGACGTCCTTGTCTCCGGTACGTGTTTGGTCCTTTTCCTCACGTACTGGAGACACGGGCACACGTAGACCCATTAAAATCAATGGGTCTGCGCTCACGTGTGTGTTCTGCCATGGACCGTGTGTACATGTGGAGCATATGTGTGTCCGTGTGCTCCAGCATCATGCTCTCCGGCATCACGGGTGTCACATGGAACGTAAACGAACCACATGGAGGTGTTCCGTGTAACACGCGCCGGAGAATAAACACGTGTTTGAGAAAATAAAAAAAAACTTTACTCACCTTCTCCTGCCCTGCTGTCTCTGCCGCTGCTGTCACTTGCTTCCCACCGCCGCTCATTATGCTCATTGAATATTCACTTCACTGCGTCCGGAAGCAGCAGCAGCGGGGAGTCGGCAAGACCGGAGACCGAAAATCAGCACCACGGACACCAACGCCAGGGACAGGTGAGCATAAAGTTCTCGTCCTCCGTGTGTTATCACGGATAACACACGGAGAACACACGTGTGCCATAAACACGAGTCACGGAGGGCAAAACGCATCTCTGACACGTCCGTGAAAAACGTGTGTGGTTTTTCACGAACGTGTGAAAGAGGCCTCAAAGTGTATAAATACAGTATAAGTCAGGGTGCAATGTTGTGAATGTTAGTTATGTCTTGGCTGCTGGGAGGCTCCCTCTGGTGGCCAGGAAGGGTTTGGACAGAGACCAGGTGTGTTGTGCAGTGGGTGTTTCCTTTCCTAACTCTCTGCTTATTTAAGTCCTGGTCTGATTGCAGGCTGTTGCCGGATGTCAGTTGTTCTTTGTATCTCCAGCCTGCTTAATCCTGCTCTACATTACATCCACTCCAGATAAGTTCTTGCTCTTTATTTATTGCTTGGTTCTTTTGCTTATCTGGGTTTGTCATTTGTTGTGGTTGGTTTCAGTTTATTTCCTTCCAGGGATTTTCCCCCTCAGTGGATTGTTGAGGAACTCCCTGCAGTTTTGTGTGGAGTATAGCTCCTTTGGGTCCATGTGTTTATGGCTTGTTGAATTTGTTATATTCTTGTTTTCTGTTCATTGGTATGACAAGGGCACCTGGTATAGGACGGAGTTCAGATCGAGCGATCTGAGGGCCTTTTTGTACCATCAGGAAGTTGGCATTTGGCAGGGTTTTTCTCTGGCTACCATCAGTCCCTTTCCTGTCTTTTCCCATTTTAGTCAGCGGGGGCCTCACCTTTTGCTAATCCTGTCATCTACCTGTGTATTGTGTTTTTCCTATATCACCGCAGTCTTTGAATGTGGGGGGCTTGCTATTCTTGTCTATTTTCTGAGGCAGAGAGTTATTCATCTTTCCTACCTTTAGGATAGTTAGTTCTCCGGCTGGGTTCGCGGTGCACAGGATGTTAGTTCACCCCTCGGCTACTTCTAGTTGTGTTGTTAGTAAGGGGATGGCGGCCAGATTAGTTGCCAATGCTCTTGTCACCTTTTTGCCAATGATTTGTGGTGATCTTCCATGGTTCCGGATCATAACAGTGCACTACATAAAGTGTACACAAGATGGCATCTGAGCACTATCTGCATTGTTTTTTTGATTATGTGCTAATTTTTAAATAAGATCTAGACTCAATCTTTCTTAATCAGGATAATGTGCCCTAATGAGAGTAATATCGCCAATTCTAATAGCCCCTATAAATCATAAAGTTATTTTTAATAAATAAAATAAGTACTTAAGGGGGGAGTCAAAGTCTGTAGTGTTAAATTAAACAACAATCCCATAGAAAGCCCACATATATATAGATATTGATATAATTAAAGTCCCAAATAATAAAATATATCTAAATGGGGAAAGTTTTAAAATTTAAGGTAATAATATTCACAGATATTTTATTAAGGGGGGACTTTGGAGGTCGTCTGAGCTATAGCTTTTTTGTTCAAACGTAATAAGAATATCTGTGTATATAAATAATCAAAATGTAGATGTAGTTGCATAATTATCTGTCTGTCTATGCAGCCATCGCGTAGACCCTTAATATAATTTAAAGTTGTAAGTCATGAAGGGGTTACCACGAATGAGAACAGATGTACAACCGATGAAAGTCTCTTAATGATGAGTAAAAGTCTTATCAGTAGCTTCACACAGAAAGAATGTACAAGAAACAAATAATGTGCTGTGAGAAATTAAGGAGTAAAAAACTCCCTGTTTAGCTTCAAGGTTCTTCATGCATATTGTATAATTGGATCTATCTAATACACGGGTCAGTTGATGACGCTGGCTCAAGGAGAACATGTCTGTGTATTCATTGTCTGATACATCGATATATTGGCACTGATATACAGCTAATACTGTCGGACTTAGACTACATCAAAGAAGCCCTCAGAATCCTATCGGACCCCTTATATTATGAAGTTGTCAATAAAGAGAAATATGATCAAGCTGTTGTATCTTATAAGGTTCTAATTCAAGGTGCAGTTGATGCTAATATGCTGAGTCCAGCTGAAAAAAGGTTCCTCCAGGTGAATAATTCGCCATTATCCTTTTTTTACCATCTCCCGAAAGTTCATAAAAATCTGCTTAATCCACCTGGGAGGCCTATTATTTCTGGCATCAACTCCCTTACAGCGAACCTAGCCCACTATGTGGATTTATTAATGCAGCCACATGTCAGGAACCTCAAAAGTCATCTTAGGGACTCAGCTCATCTGATAGAATTTCTAAATGGAATCACATGGAACAAGTCCTATACCTTTGTTACAATTGATATAGCATCCTTATACTCAAATATTCGCCAACATTTGGGCTTGTTAGCTTTTCTTTTTTTCTGGAGGATGACAGCAGGTTTCCTCCCCTCCAAAAAAACTTTCTTTTTGAAAGTATGCACTTTATTCTTCATAATAATTTTTTTGCTTTCTTGGGAAAATTGTATCATCAGCGTATCGGTACAGCTATGGGCTCTAAAGCCGCATGCTCCTATGCTAATTTGTTTATGGGATTATTTGAAATACTATTTATTGATAACGGCTCACATGAGAGTGGCATTATCCTGTATTAAAGGTTTATTGATGACTTTATAATCTGGGATAGTGACCACTCAGACATCAGAACTTTGTTAGATGAACTGAATTATAATGACTGGGGTTTGGACTTCACAGCAACTATATGCGATAAAGAGATCAATTTCTTGGACCTAACAATTTTTCATGATAATGATAAAATCCTCACCAAGACTTTCTTTAAGAAAGTAGATGCTAATGCCTATATACACTTTGGAAGTGAGCATTATGCTAAATGGCTACATAACATCCCCCTTAATCAATAGAAGAGGATTAGGAGAAATTGTTCGCGTGACACTGATTTTAGAGATCAAGTAGATGTTCTGAGGGGACGGTTTTCAGAGAAAAGATACCCTGAATCTTTAGTTCGAAAAGCCTACCAGGAGACCGCTAAACTCAAACAGTCAGATCTCATCAAAGGGAGAAAAGTTCCCTTGGATCTGACAAAGGTAGTTAAGGGTAAAATGGCAAATGACATCAAGGACGAATTTGCATTTAATTTTATTACCACCTTCAGTAGGGATAATTTAACCATAAGGGATACCCTATCTAAACATTGGTTCATCCTGCAAAAAGATCCCATTCTCAGCTCCATCTTACCTTCAGCTCCTGGTGTCACCTTCAGACGAGCACCTACTATTAAAACCATTGTTGCCCCCAGTAGACTCAGAACAGTAACACCTAGCCAAAATAGGAATACTCCAACCATGGGGGGAGCTTTCAGATGTGGGTCAAAAAAATGCTTGTGTTGCAAAAACATTTACCACGGGAGGACCACCTTTAGCGCTCCTGGCTTCTCTGAGAATTTCCCAATAAGGGATCATTTGACATGTCAGTCCGATTATGTGGTTTATTTGGTGGCCTGCATATGTGGGAAGCAGTACGTGGGTCAGACCAGTCAGGAGCTTCATAATAGAGTAAACTCCCATCGCCACAACATCAGAACTGGCTTCCTAAAACATGGGCTGTCTAAACATTGCACGATTGCACACAATAAAAATCCAGATTTTAAAATCAGCCCATTGAGCAGGTTCCCCCTAATGCCAACAATAGGGCAGAAATGCTCAGTAGAAAGGAAACCTATTGGATCCATAGACTGAATACTCTTAAACCTTTTGGCCTCAATGAGATTACTGATTTATTTTACTAATTTATGAGAATGTGCTTTTATGATATTTTAGAACCTTAATAATTGCTTCTTATGTTTTATCTTGTTCCATATATTATCTTATACTTTTTATATTTTTAAATATTTTTTATATATAAATTTAATTCTTATATATAAATATAAATTTTTATATATAAATATATTTAATATATTTTCTTCCACTCATGTTATAAATGTCGCTATAATTGCCAGTTCAGATATTCTATAAATCTTCCCCCTTTTTTTTGCATACTTAAGACATACTGGAAACATATGTTTGTCTTCAACCCCTGTGCATACCATACATGTGTTCTGGCATTTTATGTATTTCGATCTATTTGGATCAAGGTGGATTCTATATTTATATTTATATTCTTGCCTATATCACTACGTGTTTCAAATAATATATTGTTTTTAAACTCCCTTTCCCTCTCTCCCTGCTTTCCAGTGCAAAGATTAGCTTTTTGTTTTTTTCGGCACACCAGTTATGGGAGAGATTTGTTTGGATGCTATGTGAGATTAAAATGAACTACCCTTTGTCCTTCCTAGCACTGTCGGGCATGATCCCGCTTCACACTCCCCTGAGTAACTCATTCGTGATATGTTGTATCCCCTTCTCCACGGCATGATTACATGTATTTTTGTGTTAAAATCATTTACTGACACTGATTGCACGCACGCGCACTACAGTTAGTTCCCACGCTTCTGAACCTTTTTGACCTCGCTATGTGAGGAGCTTGCTACTTTCCATGTGAAGCGCGCCTGCGCTTTGCAATTTTTCCCACGACTTGAACTCATTTCACCCCTTTTCATTAAGAGAATTTGCCTCTATCCTTACGCATGCGCACAACATTATCCCTCTGTTTTTCCCTCTGTTTTATCATAACAGATTCATCCTAATAGTCTTTATAGTGCTCAACCCCAACCATCTTTTTAATTCAAGTGCACTTTTTCACATATATAATTAATTAAAATTGGGTAACCATCGAAGTCTGACACTAAATATAAATAATAATAATAAAAATAATATTATTTGTCCTACTTGAAAAAATAATATATGCCCTGTTTCTATATGCTGTGATTTGCCTAGTGCATGTCATTTGCACTAGGTTATTAATGGTTTTTTGTAGCTAATCATGAGGCACCACTAAATCCCCCTGATAGTGTAATGGTTGTGAGATGGCCGGTCAACTTCACAGCCTCTCTACTCCGGGTTCGTGTCAAATATCACTATCAGTTGTATATCTATATCCCCCTTTTTTCTCCTTTTTTCTTCCTTTTTTTCCTTCTTGTCCCCTTTTTTTTCTCTTTCTTACACTAAATCGATTTTTTATGAATTTCTAATTGCTTGATCCTTTATTATGAATGTTCTTTTTGGACTAAATGTATCAATATGTACCATATTTGATTGTTGGAAGAAAAATTTCCAGCGCGGTCCAAATTCTCATATAAAAAGTCATCTTTATTAATTAATCCATAAAAAATAGGAGCATGATTAAGACTCACGTCGAAACGCGTAGCTTTGTGGGGTCCTACTAATATCTATGTATCTTGCTGACCGCCTGTAAACCCCTATTTTTTATGGATTAATTAATAAAGATGACTTTTTATATGAGAATTTGGACCGCGCTGGAAATTTTTCTTCCTTGATTCCTATATGGCAGCCCAGCCCTCCGTGCGCAGCCCTGGATATACAGCGGATCACAGCAACTCGGTGAGCTGATTTTTCTCTTTTTTGTCTGGATATTTGATTGTTGGAAGGGCCCTATGACGCGGCTTTACTCCACGTGGCTATGAGTCACTGCTCTATAGCACATGGTGAACTGACGTCATAGCCAGGGATCCCCTTCCTCCTTTCTCTTTTTTTCTTTTTTTCTGTACATCCCTTTTTAAAGGCTCCTCCTTGGTTTCTGTAAAGTTCTTTTCCCTGAAGAAGGAGGCAGTTGTGGTCTCCGAACGCGTAGGAATGAAATGAAATAAAAGAATTGTGTGTTCAACACTGATGTCCGTGGTCTTCAAGCGCGGCGCTAAACCTGTTTTCCTCCAGTTCCAAAGTTGATGTTCCACTTGTACAACAGGGCTGCTGCTGGACCGCTTAGGCACTCGCTTATGCCACTAAAGGAGTTGTGACTGGCACAACCCGATCAGGTGAGTGCACCACTTCTTTATACTTTTTATCCAGTAAATCGGGTAAGACCCTATTGCGCCTTTTCTCTCCCAATTTAGTTTATACAGCTAATACGGCACAGTCTCTGATTTTCCCGTATGAAGACTCCATTAGCAGTCTTTACCTAAATTCCTCCCTTGACACTCTTAGTGTATGTAAACTTTTGACTTTGAAGAAAGTAATAAAAATGCCTTAAAACATTGCCTCTCATTATTCTGGCATTTGGCAAATATAAATAATTTTGGTTCCTAATTGACCTAAAACAAGAAAGGTTTCTTGTGATTTCATGTCAGATAGTGAGAAAAACATGCATGTGTCTTTTTAGAGAGTGTATGTAAATTTATGGTTTCAACTGTAGTTAATAAATAATATTTGTCACATGTCTACTTCATATCAGTACCATTTTTGAACCATTTTTTTTTGTTAGAAGGGTAGAAGTTCAGCAATTTCTCATTTTTACAACAAAATTTACTCAACCATTATTTTTAGGGACCACATCATTGAAGTGACTTTGAGTGGCTTAGGTGGCAGAAAATACCCCAAAATGTCCCCATTCTGAAAACTTCACCCCCCCAAGCTGCTCAAAACTACATTCAAGAAGTTTATTAACCCTTTGGGTGCTTCATAGCAACTAAAGCATTGTGGAAGGAAAAAATGAAAATTTTATTTTTTCCCACAAAAATGTTAGTTTAGCCCCAAATTTTGCATTTTTACAAGAGTAACAGGAAAAAATGCACCATACAATTTGTTGTGCAATTTCTCCTGAATTCACATTTGCCCAATAGGTGGTGGAAAACTACTGTTTGGGCACACGGCAGGGCTCAGGAGGGTAGGCGCACCATTCAACTTTTAGAATGTAAAATTGACTAGAATCGATAGTGAACGCCATACTGTGTTTGTAGAGCCCCTGATGTGACTTAACAGTGGAAGCCCCTCACCCCATTTTGGAAACTAGACCCCTCAAGAAATGTATCTAGACTTGTGGTGAACACCTTGAACCCCAGGTGCTTCACAGAAGTTTTCACCATTGAGCTGTGAAAATAAAAAAAAATCAAATTTTTCCCACAAAAATCTTGTTCTAGCTCCAAATGTAGCAATTTCACAAGGATAACAGGAGAATCTGCACCATACAATTTATTGTGCAATTTCTCCTGAGTATGTAAATTTCTCCGGTGCGTAAGAAAAAAATTGCCAAACACGTACCGGAGGCACGTACGTGTGAAAGAGGCCTAAAGAAGTGTTCCCGGAGCCCATGTTAGTGTTATGACATTCGAGCCCCACGACCAATCAGCGCCCGGTGTTTGACTCCCCGCCTTCGGAAAATTGAGCAGGATGTGAGCGCTGTGATGACTTCCTGCTGAAACATCTGAAGGTGGGGACAAGGAAGCCAGGGCTAGCTGGTCACGAGGTTTGCGTGTTATAATAATGTCATGTGGGCCCTGGGAACGCAGCTTTAGACATCGCTGAAACTGGGGGCCACATTGGAAGTGAGTATAAGCTTACTTATTTTTATGGGAGTGAACATGGGGAATGAGAAGGGGTTAGCTAAGTAGTGGATAACCCTTCAATAATAGCAGTTCTGCATTATTGTTTAGTTTCAGACGTAGATTGCTCCAGGACCTTTGGTAACATCACGGTCATGTGACAGTGTCACCGATTTTACCAAAGGCCCTGTACCCTGTGGCAACCTAGAAACACTGAAGAAAAGGAGACAGACAGGTAATTCCTGTATACTGTGTAAGTCATGCATTTTGTGTGCGTGTCATGCATTAAGTGTGTGTCATATGTTGTGTGTATACGTAACATGCATCGTGTGTGTATCTTGTCTGTAACATGCATTATGTGTGTCACATACTGTGTGTACTCTATGTAGCATCCACATTTATAAATCCCGGCAGCAAAGATGAGAGTTCTTATGTATAAACAGGTCGGCAATCGCCAAATGCTGCTTATTCATCAGGTGATTGGACTATTTAAGTCGGAACGAGAATCATTGTTCTCATTAGCACATCGCCCGATGCAAGCTGCAGAAGTCCTGCTGATAATATGATACTATATAGGGACATATTAATCAACTAGTGATCAACCTGTGACCATCATTCTTCATCAGTCTGTATAAAGATGACGGCAAACAAGCACTGAACTAAATATTTTCGATTGCTGTCATTTAATGGCTTAAACTCATATAAATCATATAAATGCAATCTAAATGTTTGTGTGATGGCGCACTTGGGACCCTACTTTAAACTTTAACCAGAACCCCACTTTATCTAAAACCGGCCCTAAATATAGGAATATTGTTCTTATATTGGAAGAAACAAGTGGCATAGACTTTGCCTTCCAGAAGCAGATATATAGCTATTGATGGGAGCCCGAAGAAGCAGTTTAGGTATGAAACTGTGAAGTGCATAAATCCCACTGCTGGTGATATGGGGTTCTTTACTGAGATGTAGTTACGTGCTAGCCAAGGGCTTAGAAGTGGCAGGGTACCATATCTGCAGCGGTATAGTGAAAGAGCATGGCAATTGCCTGATAAGTGACTGTGCAAAAGATGCTAAGAAAGTTGGCTGTGAGCAAAGGAGATGGCTGGAAGAACCTGAAGTATAGCTATAAATTAGAAGATCATCAAAAATTTAATGTATTTCAATAATTCAATGCAAAAAAGGAAACACATACAGTGCCTACAAGTAGTATTCAACCCCCTGCAGATTTAGCAGGTTTACACATTCGGAATTAACTTGGCATTGTGACATTTGGACTGTAGATCAGCCTGGAAGTGTGAAATGCACTGCAGCAAAAAAGAATGTTATTTCTTTTTTTATTTTTTTTTTAAATTGTGAAACGTTTATTCAGAGGGTCATTTATTATTCAACCCCTCAAACCACAAGAATTCTGTTTGGTTCCCCTAAAGTATTAAGAAGTATTTCAGGCACAAAGAACAATGAGCTTCACATGTTTGGATTAATTATCTCTTTTTTCCAGCCTTTTTGACCAATTAAGACCCTCCCCAAACTTGTGAAGAGCACTCATACTTGGTCAACATGGGAAAGACAAAGGAGCATTCCAAGGCCATCAGAGACAAGATCGTGGAGGGTCACAAGGCTGGCAAGGGGTACAAAACCCTTTCCAAGGAGTTGGGCCTACCTGTCTCCACTGTTGGGAGCATCATCCGGAAGTGGAAGGCTTATGGAACTACTGTTAGCCTTCCACGGCCTGGACAGCCTTTGAAAGTTTCCACCCGTGCCGAGGTCAGGCTTGTCCGAAGAGTCAAGGCTAACCCAAGGACAACAAGGAAGGAGCTCCGGGAAGATCTCATGGCAGTGGGGACATTGGTTTCAGTCAATACCATAAGTAATGTACTCCACCGCAATGGTCACCGTTCCAGACGAGCCCGTAAGGTACCTTTACTTTCAAAGCATCATGTCAAGGCTCGTCTACAGTTTGCTCATGATCACTTGGAGGACTCTGAGACAGACTGGTTCAAGGTTCTCTGGTCTGATGAGACCAAGATTGAGATCTTTGGTGCCAACCACACACGTGACGTTTGGAGACTGGATGGCACTGCATACGACCCCAAGAATACCATCCCTACAGTCAAGCATGGTGGTGGCAGCATCATGCTGTGGGGCTGTT
The DNA here is from genome assembly GCF_048569485.1 of Anomaloglossus baeobatrachus. Classification (NCBI taxonomy): domain Eukaryota; kingdom Metazoa; phylum Chordata; class Amphibia; order Anura; family Aromobatidae; genus Anomaloglossus; species Anomaloglossus baeobatrachus. The sequence goes on along the minus strand of NC_134354.1, from coordinate 391,293,673 downwards.
TCTCAGCCAAGGGGCCTGGCCATCTGGTCTGCATCCATGGGAAGATGGATAGCACGGCCTACCTGGAGATTTTGGCCAAGAACCTCCGCTCCTCCATCAAGGATCTTAAGATGTGTCGTCATTTCATCTTCCAACAAGACAACGACCCAAAGCACACAGCCAAGAAAACCAAGGCCTGGTTCAAGAGGGAAAAAATCAAGGTGTTGCAGTGGCCTAGTCAGTCTCCTGACCTTAACCCAATTGAAAACTTGTGGAGGGAGCTCAAGATTAAAGTCCACATGAGACACCCAAAGAACGTAGATAACTTGGAGAAGATCTGCATGGAGGAGTGGGCCAAGATAACTCCAGAGACTTGTGCCGGCCTGATCAGGTCATATAAAAGACGATTATTAGCTGTAATTGCAAACAAGGGTTATTCCACAAAATATTAAACCTAGGGGTTGAATAATAATTGACCCACACTTTTATGTTGAAAATTTATTAAAATTTAACTGAGCAACATAACTTGTTGGTTTGTAAGATTTATGCATCTATTAATAAATCCTGCTCTTGTTTGAAGTTTGCAGGCTCTAACTTATTTGCATCTTATCAAACCTGCTAAATCTGCAGGGGGTTGAATACTACTTGTAGGCACTGTATATTATATAGAGTCATTGCAAACAGAGTGATCTATTTCAAGTGTTTATTTCTGATAATAATGATTATGGCTTACTGCCAATCTCAGAAAATTACAACAATTACCACAAAACACCTGCAAAGGCTTCCTAAGTGTTGAAAATGGTTCCTTAGTCTGGTTCAGTAGGCTACATAATCATGGGGAAGGTTGCTGACTTGACAAATGTCCAGAAGGCAGTCATTGACACACTTCACAAGGAGGGTATGCCACAAAAGGTCATTGCTAAAGAAGCTGTATCCTAGCATATTAATGGAAAGTTGAGAGGAAGGAAACAGTGAGGTAGAAAAAGGTGCACAAGCAACAGGGATAACCGCAGTCTTTATAGGATTGTTAAGAAAAGCCCATTCAAAACTTTGGTGGAGATTCACAAGGAGTCAACTGCTGCTGGAGTGAGTTCTTCAACAGCCACCACACACAGACCTATCCAGGACATGGGCTAGAACTGTCGCATTCCTTGTGTCATGCCACTCAAGACCAATAGACAACACCAGAAGCGTCTTACATGGGGCCATGGAGAAAAAGAACTGGACTGTTGCTCAGTGGTCCAAGGTGTTGTTTTCTGATGAAAGAAAATTTTGCATTTAATTTGGAAGTCAAGGTCCCAGAGTCTGGAGGAAGAATGGAGAGGCCACAATCCAAGCTGCTGAGGTCTAGTGTGAAGTTTCCACAATCAGTGATGGTTTAGGGAGCCATGTCATCTGCTGGTGTAAGGCCACTGTGTTTTATCAAGACCAAAGTCAGTGCAGTCACCTACAAGGAAATTTCATGCTTTCCTCTGCTGACAAGCTTTTTGGAGATGGAAATGTCATTTTCCAGAAGGAATTCGCACCTATCCACACTGCCAAAAGTACCAATACCTGGTTTAATAACCACAGTATCAGTGTGCTTGATTGGCCAGCAAACTCGCCTGACTTAAACCCCATAGAAAATCTATGGGGTATTGTCAAGACGAAGATGAGAGACACCAGAACCAACAATGCAGACGAGCTGAAGGCTGCTATCAAAGCAACCTGGGCTTCCATAACACCTCAGCAGTGCCACAGCCTGATCGCCTCCATGCCATGCCACATTGATGTTGTAATTCATGCAAAAGGAGCCCTGAACAAGCATTGAGGCATTTACTTTACAGACTTTTAGGCGCCAACATTTCTGAGTTTAAAATAATTTTTTCAGTTGGTCTTATATAATATTGTAATTTTCAGAGATAATGACTTTTGGATTTTCATTTGCTATAAGCCATAATCATCAAGAGTAACAGAAATAAACACTTGAAATAGATCGCTCTGTGTGTAATGACTCTATATAATATATGTGCTTCCCTTTTTGTATTGAATTACTGAAATAAATTAACTTTTTGATGATATTCTAATTTATTGAGATGCACCTGTATATGTGTATATAGTTATCAAAGACTGTCAATTTAAATTGCCATTATATTTTAGATGACTGCATGTAAGAAGTGAGCACTCTTAATGTTCATGCAGACAGTTCAGGCCAAGTGCTATTTGTGGATAAAATGGACCAATGTTATTCAATGGGGCAGTGCAAATCATAGATCCTTTTTCCACTTCACCGAATCTGGGTGTGAGAAATAAATCGTACGCTGTACGGAGCGACAGTATAGCATCCGCTTTTTATGGATAACACTACATTTCTGTAACATAGGAAACTGTAACTGATTAATAACTGCAATTGTAAAAAAAAAAACAAACAAAAAACCCCCCAAAAAACGGATTGCACACAAATGGCAAGTGAGAAAAAAAATCATCCCACATTTCAGGATGAAACTGACCGTTTTTTTATACGGTTGCGTGCACCTTCATTGAGTGTTTTCTGCAAAAGGGTAGAAAAGAGCTAGCACTCCAAATCTGGAGCTGTGATCAGCAAGAAAGAATAGGGGACATCTTTTTTTTTTTTTTTTTACATAAATACATATATTTTTGGCTGAGCATATTTTTTGGGTTGGCTTTCTTTAAAAATGTTGGACTGTTTAGCTTCTATTGCTTGAGCATATCATTGTAGAGAGATCTCTGACAACAATTTCTAACTCTTTTCCTCCTTCTGAACTTCTCTATTCTAGATTCTGACATTGAAGTTCAACTTTGTTTACTGCACACATTAATGGACAAGATATACTCACTGGATCCTGTGTTGCCGCACTATGAGCCATACCGTCTGGCATATTAGTATTAGACATGGATGCAATACCTAAAAAACAATGAAGATGTGAAATACATCGGAAGTGTTCTATTACCATAATTACTCATTAGTATTACTACTATTTGATACTAAGTGATCTTGCAAGATACTCTATTCTAGCTGAATTGGTGGCTGTGGATTGCTTTTTATTTTTAACCAACATGGATATTTCCTTTACCTCCCCTACAGCATGTAGTTATACCTGTTGGGTCTGTTGTAGAAATAGCAGTTTCTGCCGTCATATCCTGAGCTACAGATACTAACATCCCCATCCACAGGAAAAGGAATACTGAAAAAAAGATGAAAACTTATGTTAGGTGATATATGCTTTCATATATATATATATATATATATATATATATATATATATATATATATATATATAACAAGATCCAGATTTTAAGAACATAAATAACTGAATAATTTGTCTTCCTGTTTTTAAGCATTCTGCCAGCACTGTATGTGCAAGAACTTACTTTCCTTTATGTCCTGATATACAATGCCACAGCAGCCAATGCACAATGGGTTACCTGATCTGGATTGAGAGCTCACCTTTTATTATGCCCGTATGCAGTTTGTCAGGAGAGTGTGGAGCAGACACACAAAGACCCACCCAGGGGCGTAACGACCGCAGTCGCCATCGCGACCGTCCCCGTAGGCTTAGGGGCCTGGCATGCAGATCAGCAGCCGGCTCCTCTCTCATAGAGAAGAGACCACACGGCCGGTATATGAGTCAGGGGGGCCCGGTGTTAGGAGTGTTGCTTTAGTCACCTCTTGTTTCAGCTCTGAATGGAGCTGAAACATTCAAGAGGTGAATAAAGCAACAAAATGGATTGAGCTCTGCCGCAGGGCTGGCGTCAGCACCCGGAAAACCCGGTCAAATGCCGGGGCTTGGGCTGCCTGGGGGGCCCACTCATGTTTGCAGGAGTGACGTACCGCTACTCAGGGGGGCCTGGTGTCCGCACTGTCACCAACCTCCCCCCCGCCAAGGATCGCACTTTCAATTGAATCGGCATCGCAGTTTCTGATACAATTGAATGCAACGATGAGATGGAGCAGCGCGCTCCCTCTCTCATCATTCTACCTGTTGTGACTGTCGGCGTTCTGACAGGACTGCAGCAGAGTGAGGTGACGTCAACACTGTGCGCCTGCAGTGAGGTCAGAGCGAGAGACAGCAGTGTACGCAGGACAGGAGCAGCTGGGGAATGAGGAGAAGTGAGAATGTACAATCATTGTGGCCAGACGACCATGGGGCTGTATACTACATGAAGGTGCCTAATACTGTCTGGCTCTGCACTGTGCTGTATAGGGCTGTATACTACATGAAGGTGCCTAATGCTATCTGGGTCTGCACTGTGCTATATGGGGCTGTATACTACATGAGGGTGCCTAATACTATCTGGGTCTGTACTGTGCTATATGGGGCTGTATACTACATGAAGGTGCCAAATACTATCTGGGTCTGTACTGTGCTGTGCGGGGCTGTATACTACATAAAGGTACCTAATGCTATCTGGGTCTGCACTGTGTTATATACAGTTAGGTCCAGAAATATTTGGACAGTGACACAATTTTCGCGAGTTGGGCTCTGCATGCCACCACATTGGATTTGAAATGAAACCTCTACAACAGAATTCAAGTGCAGATTGTAACGTTTAATTTGAAGGTTTGAACAAAAATATCTGATAGAAATTGTAGGAATTGTACACATTTCTTTACAAACACTCCACATTTTAGGAGGTCAAAAGTAATTGGACAAATAAACCAAACCCAAACAAAATATTTTTATTTTCAATATTTTGTTGCGAATCCTTTGGAGGCAATCACTGCCTTAAGTCTAGAACCCATGGACATCACCAAACGCTGGGTTTCCTCCTTAATGCTTTGCCAGGCCTTTACAGCCGCAGCCTTCAGGTCTTGCTTGTTTGTGGGTCTTTCCGTCTTAAGTCTGGATTTGAGCAAGTGAAATGCATGCTCAATTGGGTTAAGATCTGGTGATTGACTTGGCCATTGCAGAATGTTCCACTTTTTTGCACTCATGAACTCCTGAGTAGCTTTGGCTGTATGCTTGGGGTCATTGTCCATCTGTACTATGAAGCGCCGTCCGATCAACTTTGCGGCATTTGGCTGAATCTGGGCTGAAAGTATATCCCGGTACACTTCAGAATTCATCCGGCTACTCTTGTCTGCTGTTATGTCATCAATAAACACAAGTGACCCAGTGCCATTGAAAGCCATGCATGCCCATGCCATCACGTTGCCTCCACCATGTTTTACAGAGGATGTGGTGTGCCTTGGATCATGTGCCGTTCCCTTTCTTCTCCAAACTTTTTTCTTCCCATCATTCTGGTACAGGTTGATCTTTGTCTCATCTGTCCATAGAATACTTTTCGAGAACTGAGCTGGCTTCATGAGGTGTTTTTCAGCAAATTTAACTCTGGCCTGTCTATATTTGGAATTGATGAATGGTTTGCATCTAGATGTGAACCCTTTGTATTTACTTTCATGGAGTCTTCTCTTTACTGTTGACTTAGAGACAGATACACCTACTTCACTGAGAGTGTTCTGGACTTCAGTTGATGTTGTGAACGGGTTCTTCTTCACCAAAGAAAGTATGCAGCGATCATCCACCACTGTTGTCATCCGTGGACGCTCAGGCCTTTTTGAGTTCCCAAGCTCACCAGTCAATTCCTTTTTTCTCAGAATGTACCCGACTGTTGATTTTGCTACTCCAAGCATGTCTGCTATCTCTCTGATGGATTTTTTCTTTTTTTTCAGCCTCAGGATGTTCTGCTTCACCTCAATTGAGAGTTCCTTAGACCGCATGTTGTCTGGTCACAGCAACAGCTTCCAAATGCAAAACCACACACCTGTCATCAACCCCAGACCTTTTAACTACTTCATTGATTACAGGTTAACGAGGGAGACGCCTTCAGAGTTAATTGCAGCCCTTAGAGTCCCTTGTCCAATTACTTTTGGTCCCTTGAAAAAGAGGAGGCTATGCATTACAGAGCTATGATTCCTAAACCCTTTCTCCGAATTGGATGTGAAAACTCTCATATTGCAGCTGGGAGTGTGCACTTTCAGCCCATATTACATATATAATTGTATTTCTGAACATGTTTTTGTAAACAGCGAAAATAACAAAACTTGTGTCACTGTCCAAATATTTCTGGACCTAACTGTAGGGGCTGTGCACTACATGAGTGTGCCTAATGCTATCTGGGTCTGTACTGTGCTATATGGGGCTGTATACTACATGAAGTTGGCTAATGCTATCTGGGTCTGCACTGTGCTATATAGGGCTGTATACTACGTGAAAGTGCCTAATGCTATCTGGGTCTGCACTGTGCTATATGGGGCTGTATACTACATGAGGGTGCTTAATGCTATCTGGGTCTGCACTGTGCTATATAGGGTTGTATACTACATGAAGGTGCCTAATGCTATCTGGGTCTGCACTGTGCTATATGGGGCTGTATACTACATAAAGGTACCTAATGCTATCTGAGTCTGCACTGTGTTATATAGGGGCTGTGCACTACATGAGGGTGCCTAATGCTATCTGGGTCTGTACTGTGCTATATGGGGCTGTATAACACATGAAGGTGCCTAATGCTATCTGGGTCTGCACTGTACTATATAGGGGCTGTGCACTACATGAGGGTGCCTAATGCTATCTGGGTCTGTACTGTGCTATACGGGGCTGTATACTACATGAAGGTGGCTAATGCTATCTGGGTCTGCACTGTGCTATATAGGGCTGTATACTACGTGAAGGTGCCTAATGATATCTGGGTCTGCACTGTGCTATATGGGGCTGTATACTACATGAGGGTGCTTAATGCTATCTGGGTCTGCACTGTGCTATATAGGGTTGTATACTATATGAAGGTGCCTAATGCTATCTGGGTCTGCACTGTGCTATATAGGGCTGTATACTACATGAAGGTGCCTAATGCTATCTGGGTCTGCACTGTGCTATATGGGGCTGTATAACACATAAAGGTGCCTAATGCTATCTGGGTCTGCACTGTACTATATAGGGGCTGTGCACTACATGAGGGTGCCTAATGCTATCTGGGTCTGTACTGTGCTATATGGGGCTCTATACTACATGAAGGTGCCTAATGCTATCTGGGTCTGCACTGTGCTATATAGGGGCTGTATACTACATGAGGGTACCTAATGCTATATGGGTCTGCATTGTGCTATATGGGGACTGCTTAATGTTATATGGGGGTTGCATAGTGCCATATGGGGTCTGCATAATGCCATATGGGGCTTGCATAATGCCATATGGGGGCTACATAGTGCAATATGGGGGCTGCATAATGCTACATGGGTTTGCATAATATTATATGGAGGACTATGGGGGCTTTACACACTATATGGAGAAATATGGGGGATGCATACTACTATACCCAGGAGTTGTATGTCCCCTCCACCCCGGTGCTGTATACTCCCTCAGAGCTGTATGTTCCCCCACCCCAGTGCTGTATACCCCCAGAGCTGTATGTCTCCCCACCCCAGAGCTGTATACCCCCAGAGCTGCATGTAACCCCCCACCTCAGAGCTGTTTTTCCCCCCACCCTGGAGCCACTGCCCCGCTCTAGAGCTGTATGCCCCACATTGCTGTATACCCCTTTCCTCAGTAATATGTGTGCCCCCCAGTAATGTGTATGTCCCCAGCCTCTCTCGTGATGTATATACAGCAGTGTTAGTGTTCTCTATGTGTGGCCATGTCTGTTAGTGACGGCCATCAATCAGCGTAGCACAGACACATGCACAGGAGGAGCTGGATGGAGACAAGTGGGGAGGTGAATGAGTCTGTTTCCGGCTTCCCAATATTAGAAATATCTCTAATGTGTCTGTGTGTGCATGTATGATGTGTATCTATGTATGTCAGTGTATATGACTGTGTCTAGATTTATGTCTATTTATGTGTTTTTGTGAATTCAGACTGCAGCCTGTCTTGACATGTTAATAGAATGGGCTACTGTTTGAATGATATGTTGAAAGCCATTTTATAACTTTCTTAGGCCTGTTTCAGACGTCAGTGATTCTGGTACGTATGTGCTTTATTTTATACGTACCAGAATCACTGACATACGCAGACCCATTATAATCAATTAGTCTGCTCAGACACCAGTGATTTTTCACTGACTGTGTCTCTGTGCGGTGTACACGCGTGTCCTTGATTGCCGCACGGAGACATGTCCATTTTTTTCTGGCATCACTGATGTCCCAAGGACCACACTATGGTGTGGTCCGTGAAACACATACCAGAAAAAAAAGTACACCTAATATATAAAGCTGAGTGTATGTGTGTGTGTGTGTGTGTGTGTATATGTATGTATGTATGTGTGTATGTGTGTATGTTTGTATGTCCGCTAAAGGAATCCACACCGTCGCATTTACAATCACAATATTTTGCACAGACACCCCATGTGACTCAGGGAACATCATAGACTATGTTTTGACAGGAAAATTTAACCCCGCGCTTTACAGTTACTCTCCAAAAATCCTGTCTAAATTAAACTCAGTGGAGATAGGAGCTACAGCTTATTAATAGATGCTGTGAGTGGTTGCTATAGGAACAAAATAAATTGTTAGTATAAGAAGCTTATGTGTGAGGCAATAAGATGTAGGTGGAGAGACGGATAGAGAGAGACAGAAAGAGGCAGAAAGACATAAGCACAGACATAGATTGACAGACAGGAAAAGAGACAGAGAGAGAGAGACAGTCAAAGAGACAGAGAGACAGAGACAGAGAGACAGAGACAGATAGGGAAAGAGATAGACAAAGGGGGAAAAGAGACAGGGGGAAAAGAGACAGAGGGGGGAAAAGTGACAAAAGTGACAGAGGGGAAAAGAGACAGATGGGGAAAAGAGACAGATGGGGAAAAGAGACAGAGGGGGAAAAGAGACAGAGGGGGATAGAGACAGACTGGGAAAGAGACAGAGACAGAGGGGGAAAAGAGACAGAGGGGGAAAAGAGACAGGTGGGAAAGAGACAGAGGGGGAAAGAGACAGAGGAGGAATGAGACAGAGGGGAAAAGAGACATAGGGTAAAAGAGGCAGAGGGTAAAAGAGGCAGAGGGTAAAAGAGGCAGAGGGTAAAAGAGGCAGAGGGGAAAAGAGACAGGGGGAAAGAGACAAAGGGGGAAATAGAAAGAGAGGGGGAAAGAGAGAGGGGGAAAGAAACAGAGGGAGAAAGAGACAGAGGGGGAAAGAGACATAGGGTGGGAAAGAGACAGAGGGGAAAAGAGACAGAGGTGGAAAAGAGACAGAGGGGGAAAAGAGACAGAGGGGGAATAAGACAAAGGGGGAAAGAGACAGAGGGAGAAAGAGACAGAGGGAGAAAGAGACAGAGGGGGAAAGAGACAGACCTGGAACGAGACAGACAGACACAGAGATAGAGAGACAGACAGAGAGACTGATACAGAGACAGAGAGATAGACACAGACAGACAGACAGACATGGATAGAGACTGACACATAGACAGACAGGCAAAGAGACAGACACACAGACAAAGCCACACACACAGACAAAGACAGATACACAGACAGAAAGAGATAGACAGACAGATACAGACAGACAGACTGGGAGAGAGACAAAGAGACAGTTACTATCCCCGGCAACGTCCGGATACTACAGCTAGTTGAAAATAAAAAACATTTTCAACTCACCTTCCTCAACGACGCTTTGTGCAGCCTCTGTTTTCTGCAGCTTCCTGCCCGGCTCATTATGGCATGCATATTCATGAATGCAGCCAAAGCCGACCCATAAGTAGCTGCAGAGGTGAGAGACAGCGGCGGCCGGATGCTACAGAGCTGGAGATTTCAGCACCACAGAGAGCAGGTACGGGGACAGGTGAGTATATGTCCATATGCAATCGCTGAGTACGGATCACATATCACAGATTGCACATGGACAACCCACGTGTGCCATGAATCACGCGTGGCACATGGAGGGACATATGCCTGTTTTACACGTTAGTGAAAAACGTCTGTGTTTTTCACTGATGTGTGAAACAGCCCTTAGAGAACTCTTTTAACCAGAAAGTGTCCTACATTGCCTGCTGTAAACTTTCCTCAACCCCCTACCTCTTCTCCTGAAGTGGGGCGGTAGGGTGGCTTTCACAGTGGATAATCTCTTAAGCAAACTATAAGAGGCATGCAAATTTAATTGACACATAGAAATTGAATTGAGTTGGTCATATATACTGTAGAGAACAGCTTATGAAATTCAAATAAAACTCAGAATTCTTCAATTTTATCCTTTGGTCGCTAGAGGACTGAAACTCTACTTTTCAATCATAGTAAAAAAAATGATGAAACCAGAGTTTATGTAACATCTCTCACAGGAATTATTTACAGCATGTATATATCCCAGGAGATATATCTGTTATGTACCTTTACTTAATGTTCATACACAGCCCCTTCCACTGAGGATATTACTGAAACTGCCAGAGGTCACTTTTTCCTAAATAATTTTCATTGTTTACAGAAAACATAATTTTTTAACTAAAGTTCTGTTTCATTTAAGAGAAATTACTGAACAAGAGATATGCGGTCCTCCAGAGAAATAAAAATATGTGAATGACTTTTTAAATTAATAAATGTTAAAAACTCATTTGAAGACACAGACTAAAAAAATGGACAAAGCTCAAAATCAAATATCATCAAAATCAAAGCTACAAAAAGTTTTTAGCTGCCAATGTGATACAAGTAGAAATTTAAAGGGATGAAGTTCTCACATTAAAACATTTAATGCTATAGTTGTCATAGAAAAGTGTCTTCACTTGGAACTTTTTATGAGACCTCCTTCACATGTCTGTGTAAAAAAAAACGCTCGTGTTGCATGGTCCATTTTGTATATCAGTGTGTGTGTGTGTGACGTCCGTGTGATTAATACCAGATACACATGATACTGAAATGAATGATTTTTTAAAAAAAGATGGTTTGAGTAAAAAGCATTAAAGAAAAAGAAGTTCTTCCGTAATTCACATGGAGGTCCCACGACGTTCCCCTACTCAGTAGCCCAACCTATGAAGAGCGTTCAGTGAATAAGCTCCATAGGCTGGACCAGCAGCCTCTGCCGGCTCTCACGCTGTGCTGTCACTGCTGACGTTACCACTTGTCACAGCCTCCAGCAGTTCTCACGTTATTGTTTGTCCCCACTGCCATGAACTGCGGTGACCTCATGAGTAGTGGTTCTTACACAGCAGAATGTGACAGCCTAAAGTGGGACCTTCATGTTGGATTCCTGTGGACCTTTTTTTTAATAACCGGGTGTCCTGTCTTCAGTTCTTTAACTCTCTCTTTTTATGGAACGTTTTGTTGAACTTCTATGTGGATTACAGTGGAAGTTCAAGGCTATTTTTCACATTTTTTTAACAAATTGGTGAATGAGGGCTCCATTTGGGGGAGATTTTAAAATATTTTTTTTGTGTTTCTTTATCTATTTACATCTACTGGGTTAGTAATGGAGGTGTCTCATAGTCGCCCCCCATTACTAACACAAGGGCTTGATACCAGCTGTTAAATCACAGCTGGCATCAATCCCATGAACCATTACCCCAATTGCCACCGCACCAGGGCAATTGAGAAGAGTCAGATATAGTGCCAGATTTGGCGCATCTAATGGATGCGCCACTCCTGAGGCAGCTGTGGTCTGCTAGTTTTAGGCTGGTAATAATACAAGCCCCTAGTTGTCTGCTGTACCTTAACTGGTTATGAAAACTGAGAGGGACCGCATGGCTTTTTTTTTTTTAAAAAAAAAAATTATTTCAATTATTTTAAAAAAACAACATGGGATCGCCTCTAATTTTGATAATTAGCCAAGGTAACACTGGCAGCTGGGGGTTGCAGCCCGCAGTTGCTGCTTTACCTGTGCTGGTTATGAGAAATAGTGGGAATGTAATTTTATTCTTAAATTATTTATTAATTCTGCTAATTTGTTGTACAAGATATCTATATTTTATTATTATTTATTATTATAGCGCCATTTATTCCATGGCGCTTTACAAGTGAAAGAGGGTATACGTACAACAATCATTAACAATACAAAACAGACTGATATAGGAGGAGAGAGGACTCTGCCCACGAGGGCTCACAGTCTACAGGGAAAGGGAAAGGGTACAATATGTGAGGACAGAGCCGGTTGCGCAGTAGTGTACTGGACTGAGGGTTATTGTAGGTTGTAGGCTTGTTGGAAGAGATGGGTCTTCAGGTTCCTCTTGTGAAGCTTTCCACAGTAGGGGAAAGTCTGATATGCTGAGGTAGAGCGTTCCAGAGTATGTGGGAGGCACGGGAGAAATCTTGTATGCGATTGTGGGAAGAGGAGATAAGAGAGGAGATAAGAGAGGAGTAGAGAAGGAGATCATGTGAGGATCTGAGGTTGCGTGCAGGTAGGTACCGGGAGACTAGGTCACAGATGTAAGGAGTAGACAGGTTGTGGGTGGCTTTGTAGGTCATCGTTAATGTTTTGAACTGGAGTCTTTGGGCGATGGGAAGCCAGTGAAGGGATTGGAAGAGTGGCGAGGCTGAAGAATAGCAAGGGGAGAGGTGTATTAAGCGGGCCGCAGAGTTTAGGATAGATTGGAGGGGTGCAAGAGTGTTGGAAGGAAGGCCACAGAGCAGGAGGTTGCAGTAGTCGAGGCGGGAGATGATGAGGGCATGCACTAATGTTTTTGATGATTCTTAGCTAAGGAAAGCATGGATCCGGGAGATATTTTTGAGTTGTAGTCTGCATGAGGTGAAGAGGGCTTTGATGTGTGACTTGAAGGATAGAGCAGAGTGGAGGGTTACTCCAAGGCAACAAGCTTGTGAGACTGGGGAGAGTGAGCAGCCATCAACTTTGATGAATAGGCTTGTTGGAGGAGTTGAGTGAGGAGGAAGAAAGACAATGAATCCTGTTTTGTCCATGTTAAGCTTTAGGAATCGCACAGAGAAGAAGCATGGAATAGCATTTTGGTTAGTAGGGAGGTAATGTCAGGTCCAGAGAGGTAGATCTGTGTATCATCGGCATATCTAGTATTTATCTATCTTTACACATCTTTTACTCATTAAAAACCATTCATTTCATTATCTTCCGTTTTTTTTTCCGATACTGGTCACACGTCCATCCATATGATATTCATATTCGACCCATGCCGCCGGAAAAAAAACGTACTTTTCTTTGTGTGAATCACATGGACACGCATGAGTTTCACAAGGACACATGGTCCGTGTGGAAACATGGAGGTGTGAAGATCCCATTGAGTTTTATTAGTATGCATGTGAACGTGTCTCTTGGTACGTGTAAAAATGGACACCACACGTAACAGAAACACGGAGGTGTGAAGGAGGCCTGAGGCTACGTGTATACAAAAATCATCTGATTTCCATCCAGAATTTTTTTTATCATCCATATGCAATTTGCATAGCATTCATTTTTATATATCAGCACTGTCTATACGTGTGCAAGACATAAACAGTTTCCTATGTTAAAAGGAATATTCTTAAATGATCAAAGAAGCACTCCCATGAAGATTTTTTTTTATAAATTTGTGTGTATGTGTTAGGGTATGGTTCCACTTGAGTATGACTCATGCGAATCTCGTATCGGCATCACCCTGCACAGCCGCACACTCTCCTGACAGGAGCCGGTCGGCTGTATTTCTATACAGCTGCACGCTCATGTCTGGAGAGTGTCAGAGCGTGCCAGGTGATACCAATGTGAGACTCGCACAAGTCATATGCAAGTCGAACTCCGGTCTTAATATACAATACTACTGCTGCCTTCTCTGGGATCCAGCACCATACTGCTCCTCTTCTGAGTGACATCAGTGATCTTCAGACTCTCTGGGTCACACTGCTCTCTGTGTGACCCAGAAGTGGCTTTTACAATGTAAACCCATGAAATGTCAGTGTGCCGCCCCAGCAGCAGTCAAACTGCTCGGATCCGGGGTTGCTGTGGCTCGAGGGTTTCCGGACCCGGGGGCTTGCAGCTACTTCAAATGTAAGGGGATATTTACAGGAGATGAATGTTCGTGATGCCACCTGCGGGTTGCGGTAAAGGGGAGTACCACCGCTGCCGATGGGAGTACCGGGGCAGATGGTGTGGGGCAGCCAGATGTCAGTCCCTCCGCAGGTAGGGAAGGCCCCCGGATAGTGGGGATTTGGTGAACGGGTAGCTTGCTTGACCTTGGGAAGCAGGGTGCAGGGGTTAGATTACTCACTGCGGTAGTCGTGGTGTTGGATCAGGTGGATTAAGCAGACACTCAACAGATGGTAAACCAGTCTCTAGGCACCGCAGTCTCTACAGGAGAAGCCCGTCCAGGTCGCGCTCCCACCAGTGTCACTTGGTAAGTCCGGAGCCTTGCCTCTGTGCACAAATTGTTTGATAGTTGTGGCCTTTTGGCTTGAAGCTTTCGGGGTGCCGCTACCCGTGGGTATGGCAGCTGTGCTCTTCGTGGCTGACACTTGGGATTTCAGTGGGTTGTGAATTTTTGGAGAACCCTATCCCCGCGTTGTGCTGATGCCTCCAATCTCGGAGCTCTTGGAGAAAGTTCATAAAGAGACTATCCTCTATAGGTTAATTATTGGGTTGCTTGAAGCTACTCCCCGATCTAGGGTCCTGTACCCCGCCGTGCTCGGTGCCGGTAAGGTGGCTGGGCTTTCTGGTGCCAACAGTCCTCCTAGACTGCATCTGTTATACTCCTGTCCAGTGTTCCTAATACCGGTCCCCGACTCCTGTGGTCCCGGATTGCCGTTTGCTACCCAACCTGTCGCCTCCCTGGGAACTCCAACTCCCCTGCTCCTCACTCTCTGAGGGCTAACCCGGTTCTCCTTGTCTCTGCTCCCACTAGTCTTCCTGACCCCTAGGTGGGCGGCCGTGCTCCAACTTGACCAACCCACTGTCCAGCCCTGGTGTGAGGTGTGGTTGGGATTTGTAGTGTGGATGTCAGTGACACTCTTCATGGGAACCCGGACCACGGGGGGTAGGCCCTGTACCCCGGAGTACAGGATGCAGTTCCCTGCAGCACCCTGATATAGTCAGGGGCGCTACATCAGAACAAGGCTTCATAGGCTTACATTATAAAAGAGGTTTCTGGTAGAGATGAGCAAACCTTAGGTTCTGTGTTCAATATTTGTACAAAAGACAGACTTTACAAAAACAACAGAGTTCAAGTTTGGGTGCTTTACGTATGCAAACCAGTCGCTGGAGCATTGCTGTGCTCGGGTACGCTCAGTCCTCAGCCCTGTGCGAGCCAGTAGCAGTGTTTGAACGGCTCACACTGGGGGTAGCAACAGCATTATCGGATGTAGTGTGCACCGAACATAAAAAAAAGGAAAAAACCCATTCACCCTCCCCCGGAAGTGTTCTGCTTATGGTTGGCTGCACGTGGGCGGACACCCGAAATGCCCAATTAGTGACTTCCAATGGATATCAGGTCAAGACCGGGTCCCAAACCAAACTTTATCTAAAGTCCGGCTGAACCTGCGGAACTAAACTTCCACGGGTCTCATCTCTAGTTTCCAGCTCACACATAGAGCTTAAAGTGAGCCGGATAGGAACTGTGTTAACATTACTGAGAAAAGGATATTACACCCATTACATATATAAGCACAGATTTTTTTAAAAAAATATCTTCATAAGATATACATTTTTATAAATTGCTTTAGTTTGTTAGACAGCATGAAATTAAACAAGTTTGTATTTTACTTGCTTTTTCTGTTTTTATCTGCTGTTATTCTCCTGAAATGACAGCTTTTATCTTTCTCAATGTGCAGCTGGTTTCCATGGGTCCTAGTGCCTGCCCAGATTCTGGTTACATTCCAGCCGAAAACGTATCCCTCCTTTTGCTAAAGTCCGAATATGCGCTTCTTTATTTGAAAATGTATACATTTCAAAATGTATACACAAGCCATTTATTAATATTCCCAAAAACTCCCTCCAACATTAGTAAAGGAGATTCAGTGACACTGTAAAATATTACTCAGTCAATGGACTAAAAATATATACAGTTAGGTCCAGAAATATTTGGACAGTGACACAAGTTTTGTTATTTTAGCTGTTTACAAAAACATGTTCAGAAATACAATTATATATATAATATGGGCTGAAAGTGCACACTCCCAGCTGCAATATGAGAGTTTTCACATCTAAATCGGAGAAAGGGTTTAGGAATCATAGCTCTGTAATGCATAGCCTCCTCTTTTTCAAGGGACCAAAAGTAATTGGACAAGGGACTCTAAGGGCTGCAATTAACTCTGAAGGCGTCTCCCTCGTTAACCTGTAATCAATGAAGTAATTAAAAGGTCTGGGGTTGATTACAGGTGTGTGGTTTTGCATTTGGAAGCTGTTGCTGTGACCAGACAACATGCGGTCTAAGGAACTCTCAATTGAGGTGAAGCAGAACATCCTGAGGCTGAAAAAAAAGAAAAAATCCATCAAAGAGATAGCAGACATGCTTGGAGTAGCAAAATCAACAGTCGGGTACATTCTGAGAAAAAAGGAATTGACTGGTGAGCTTGGGAACTCAAAAAGGCCTGGGCGTCCACGGATGACAACAGTGGTGGATGATCGCTGCATACTTTCTTTGGTGAAGAAGAACCCGTTCACAACATCAACGGAAGTCCAGAACACTCTCAGTGAAGTAGGTGTATCTGTCTCTAAGTCAACAGTAAAGAGAAGACTCCAAGAAAGTAAATACAAAGGGTTCACATCTAGATGCAAACCATTCATCAATTCCAAAAATAGACAGGCCAGAGTTAAATTTGCTGAAAAACACCTCATGAAGCCAGCTCAGTTCTGGAAAAGTATTCTATGGACAGATGAGAGAAATACAGCAGGGACTAAAACATAACTTTTACTGATGACTAGATAAAATCAATAATAATAACAATAGTAAAGTGCTAGTGCATATAGTGTGCAAAGAACAAAATGCCACATAGCAGCGCATAGGCTTGATCTCACCCAAGCTTCATCCATGAGCTGGACTGCACATCGGTCCCAGAATGAGAGGTCACAGGCCGGAAGGATAAGGTGGAAGGGTATGTTACAAACCCTGTCGTGCCCATGAATAAACTTCCGCCCTGACAAGGGCAGCACCCAAATGGAATGTCTGCCCCACAACCAAAAAAGCAAACAAATAGTTCCTCCCGACGCGTTTCCCTCTCAGTAGTGAGAGTTCCTCAGGGGAGAAGGAGGAAAAAAAAAAAAAAAAAAAATTGGGAAAGATCGACCTGCAGTGGCAGGGATCAGCACAGGCCAAAAAGGTGATAGACCTATATGTGCTGGGCAAATGGTGGCGCTCAGTCTCTGATAGAACTGATGCCTTTATACACCCTTAATCAGTATAAAACCCCACATCTGTGCAAAACGCCCTACTTACAGTGAACATGATGAAGACGATTAATCCCTACCATGCCGGCGTCTGAGGTCACTGCCAAGGCGACAGATACCGCCCCCTTGCGTTCCAGGTTGGAGCGCATCGCGCCAGCATTGTGCGCAGTTGGAGGCTGCAGAACACCATGTGTGTTGTGTATTTCCGCGTTCCACACTGGGACGCAGAGGAGCCAATAGGAATCCTGCACGGGAGCCCTCCCACAAACAGGTATAATTCTGGGAGATCCCGGACCGGAAGTCAGCGTAACTGACTGCTAAGTCTACCAATTAGAGATGAGACTTTGAAAAAAAGGGTCATTTCCGGTTGCACTGACAGGAGCGTCCTTAGTGATATGTAAATAGATCACAGCAAATCCGGGACATAACGACCGAAACCGAAAGGCTCCTTACTGTACATGGCACCTAGCAGCAAGCATAATTAACCCCATAGGGGGCGGTTATACACAAATAATAAATAAAGTACAGATTGCAGTGGTCGCCCCTGGTAGCTTGCTGCTAGGTGCCATGTACAGTAAGGAGCCTTTCGGTTTCGGTCGTTATGTCCCGGATTTGCTGTGATCTATTTACATATCACTAAGGACGCTCCTGTCAGTGCAACCGGAAATGACCCTTTTTTTCAAAGTCTCATCTCTAATTGGTAGACTTAGCAGTCAGTTACGCTGACTTCCGGTCCGGGATCTCCCAGAATTATACCTGTTTGTGGGAGGGCTCCCGTGCAGGATTCCTATTGGCTCCTCTGCGTCCCAGTGTGGAACGCGGAAATACACAACACACATGGTGTTCTGCAGCCTCCAACTGCGCACAATGCTGGCGCGATGCGCTCCAACCTGGAACGCAAGGGGGCGGTATCTGTCGCCTTGGCAGTGACCTCAGACGCCGGCATGGTAGGGATTAATCGTCTTCATCATGTTCACTGTAAGTAGGGCGTTTTGCACAGATGTGGGGTTTTATACTGATTAAGGGTGTATAAAGGCATCAGTTCTATCAGAGACTGAGCGCCACCATTTGCCCAGCACATATAGGTCTATCACCTTTTTGGCCTGTGCTGATCCCTGCCACTGCAGGTCGATCTTTCCCAATTTTTTTTTTTTTTTTTTTTTTTTTTCCTCCTTCTCCCCTGAGGAACTCTCACTACTGAGAGGGAAACGCGTCGGGAGGAACTATTTGTTTGCTTTTTTGGTTGTGGGGCAGACATTCCATTTGGGTGCTGCCCTTGTCAGGGTGGAAGTTTATTCACGGGCACGACAGGGTTTGTAACATACCCTTCCACCTTATCCTTCCGGCCTGTGACCTCTCATTCTGGGACCGATGTGCAGTCCAGCTCATGGATGAAGCTTGGGTGAGATCAAGCCTATGCGCTGCTATGTGGCATTTTGTTCTTTGCACACTATATGCACTAGCACTTTACTATTGTTATTATTATTGATTTTATCTAGTCATCAGTAAAAGTTATGTTTTAGTCCCTGCTGTATTTCTATTAATTTTTGGACTATTGGGCATTACATCTTCTGCTTAGCAGACCTGCTGTTATATTTATGGACAGATGAGACAAAGATCAACCTGTACCAGAATGATGGGAAGAAAAAAGTTTGGAGAAGAAAGGGAACGGCACATGATCCAAGGCACACCACATCCTCTGTAAAACATGGTGGAGGCAACGTGATGGCATGGGCATGCATGGCTTTCAATTGCACTGGGTCACTTGTGTTTATTGATGACATAACAGCAGACAAGAGTAGCCTGATGAATTCTGAAGTGTACCGGGATATACTTTCAGCCCAGATTCAGCCAAATGCCGCAAAGTTGATCGGACGGCGCTTCATAGTACAGATGGACAATGACCCCAAGCATACAGCCAAAGCTACCCAGGAGTTCATGAGTGCAAAAAAGTGGAACATTCTGCAATGGCCAAGTCAATCACCAGATCTTAACCCAATTGAGCATGCATTTCACTTGCTCAAATCCAGACTTAAGACGGAAAGACTCACAAACAAGCAAGACCTGAAGGCTGCGGCTGTAAAGGCCTGGCAAAGCATTAAGAAGGAGTAAACCCAGCGTTTGGTGATGTCCATGGGTTCCAGACTTAAGGCAGTGATTGCCTCCAAAGGATTCGCAACAAAATATTGAAAATAAAAATATTTTCTTTGGGTTTGGTTCATTTGTCCAATTACTTTTGACCTCCTAAAATGTGGAGTGTTTGTAAAGAAATGTGTACAATTCCTACAATTTCTATCAGATATTTTTGTTCAAACCTTCAAATTAAACGTTACAATCTGCACTTGAATTCTGTTGTAGAGGTTTCCTTTCAAATCCAATGTGGTGGCATGCAGAGCCCAACTCGCGAAAATTGTGTCACTGTCCAAATATTTCTGGACCTAACTGTATTATTGAAATAAGTATGGCTACTGTGAGCTATAGTTAAGAAAGATCCAGCAGAAGCATCAACATTAGTGCTGAGTTAACACTGAATATAAAGTAGCTGCCAAGTGCAAAGGCCATGCAAAGTGCATAGATAAATATAATTATTTTTTGTTCAGTCAGTAGCAGCAGTTCAACATGTGTCTTATATCCTGAGACATTTACCCTATTGGCTTGAAAATAATACAACTGTTTGTACCCTGAACTGCCAACGTTAAGTTCAGAACACTAACTTACCCGCGATCTTACAGATAGGTATTTAACACTCATTATTAAGATCCATATTCATACCTATATAGTGCTGTATAACAGTCTGTATATCGGTCCTCCGCCACCGACGCACGTTTTGTTACTTTCGTCAGGGTGCATCAAGTTAGTGTCCTAAACTTAGCTTTGGCAGTTCAGGGCACAAACAGCTGTATTTTTTTATTTTTTTCTGCACTGGCATAGTAATTTTTTGATTCATATAATCAGCTGACCCACATATACTGTATATGCACTCCGTTTAACTTTTTCATTAACATGTACTGTACTTTTGCAGTATTCTTTTGACACTACATTAGCTCTTTATGTTAATAGTGCAATATCTCGCCTTGCACTTTATATTTAATAAGTACTATATATACTATTTTTTGTAATATATTGTCATATATATTTTTTTTCAGTTTGTCTGCATCCTTGCTTTTTAATGTTGCTTTTAAAAAAAAAAATATATTTAATAAAAAGTAATTATTTTAGTATATGTGTAATTATATAAATATAGAAATGCGGCACTCCTGAATGACTGCTGCTTGGATAGGGTTCCCACCCGTAATTAATATATTCAAAAAATCCAGCACTCAAAAATTGTGATGAAAATAAAGTCTCTTATTTTATTGTATTTTGTGTTAATTCAATTAAATTTTCGGTCCACTGACCTTCATCAGATAACACTACAACAAAAAAGTACAAGAAATCAAAATATGCATAATATGACATAATACAACAAAGTACAGAAAAAAAGCATACAGAAAAGGCAGAATTATGCAAATAATGTCAATGGTTAATCCACCAAAAGCTATGAAGACATTCAATGTGTCTGAAATGTAATCCAAATGGGAAGACAGCATAAAATTTTTTTTTTATATCTGGTGAGTCACTTCACTGTCAATTATATTACAGAAGAACCTATGGATAGAAAGGAAAAAGAAAATGATGCAGAATTAAATCCAAGAATTAATGAAAAAAGGAGGGGAAAATGAACATTGTGCCTTTCAATTTTGCTGAAAGACTGTCTGTCAAAAAGAACTGTGTTATTTTTAAAAAAAACACAACATATCTTTAGATAAACCAAAACACACCAAGGTTAGGATGCACTATAGAAAAAACACTATGGAGGAAATTGGCACTCACCAAAATAAGGCTCCAATGAAACATACAAAGATTCCTAGATGAGAAGGTAAAACTGCCCGTCCGGGTCTGTGATCAGCATGCTCTGAAAGCCTGACAGCGGGGTTTAAATAGACCGCTTAATCAGAATCTAAATTGAAACGGAACGTCACTTCCTGTAAACAAAAACGGAAGTGACGAGCCTGGTTGGCAAATGTGGAACGCTGGATGGCGAGATAGCGCAGGCGCAAAAGAACCAATGCATGAACCCTAACGGAACGTCACTTCCGGTAAGCAATACGGAAGTGGCGAACCCGATTGATGGAATGCAGGGCAAATAGAATTGCAAAACTCGCGCTTGCGCAGTGTATCCAGACATTAGATCCTAACGGAGCATTACCCCCAATCTGTTGTGTGTGAATGACGTATTGAAAGGCAAATGAACGCAATCAATTGGCTGTCAGGCATATAAGCAAAAGCCTGATTGGTTGAAAGAAATTGACCTAAGTCATTAACGGAGCCCTCGCATACGAGGTATATATGATCCAAGTAACATGTTAATAATGATAGACACTCTGGGTTCATCTAATGCAGGGGTCTCAAACACGCGGCCCGCGGGCCACATGCGGCCCCTCAGGGTAGTTCGTACGGCCCCCAGGCCCGTGCCCCTGTTCACTATCGCGGCAGGTGCAGGGGCCGCAGCCACTGTCTGCACTTTATGTCAGATAAATGTGTTGCCGGTGCTGGGCTCTTGCGCCGCCAATACAATCATCTCACATAAATCACTGACAGTGACACTGCAGCTGCCACGATAGTGAACGGGGGCACGGGCCTGGGGGCCGCACGAAGCAGAGATGAGGCAGCTGAGGAAACGCGGGACAGGTGAGAAGAATGGTTTGTGTTTGTGTGGTTTTGTGTGTGTGTGTGTGTGTGTGTTGGACGTTAACCCCTTAGCGACCTATGACGTACTGGGTACGTTATGGCTCCCTGGTACTTAAGGACCCATGACGTACCCAGTACGTCATGGCAAAATCGCAGCCCCGGTGGCACTGGCTACGACCGCTGCAAATACCTTAGATTTGGGGAGGAGGGGACCTCAGGAGGGGTGGTGTCTCCTCCCCGGACCTATGGAGGCTGTGATTGGCTGACGAACGCCGCTTAGCCAATCACAGCCACTAATGTTTCAACCATTGAAAATCACTGAAACATTGAAATCCAGCCAAGATCAGTGCAGCTGTAGCCCTGATCATTGGCTGGAGCTGGGTGACCTGTGTTTCACCCTCACCCAGCTCTGATTGGAGAGACCGGCCTTGTGACCGATCTCTCCAATCACTGTGGATCTGGGGCCGCAGACCACTCCCCTAAGCTTCACTCTGGCGTCTGTGGAAGGTGAGGGGAGCTGCTGACCCATTACTACAGGATGGGGACAAAGTGCGCACATTACTATGAGATGGGGATAAGGCTGGGGACATTACTATAGGATTGGGACATTACAAGGATGGGCACAATACTATTGGATGGAGACATTATTACTATATTATGGGGACATTACTATAGGATAGGGACTAGGATGGGCACATGACTATAGAATGGGGAAAAGGCTGGGGACATTACTATAGGATGGGGACAAGGTGGGCACATGACTCTAGGATGGGCACAGTACTATAGGATGGGGACATTACTACAGGATGGGGACAAGGTGGGCACATTACTGTAGGATAGGGCCATTACTACAAGGGGACAAGGATGGGAAACCTTACTATAGAATAGGGATAATGTTGGGGACATTACTACAGGGTGGGGACAAGGTTGGCACATTACTAAAGAATGGGCACATTACTATAGAATGGGGACATTACTATAGGATGGGGACATTGCTACAAGGGGACAAGGATGGGGAACATTACTATAAGATGGGGGACAAGGATGGGGAACATTACTATAAGATGGGGGACAAGGATGGACACATTACTATAGATTGGGGACATTACTATAGGATGGGGACAAGGATGAACACATTAGTACAGGATGGACACATTACGGAAAGATGGGGACAAAGCTGGGGACATTACTATAACATGGGGACAAGGATGAACACATTACTACAAAATGGGGACAAGGATGGGGAACATTACTTTAGGATGGGGACAAGGATGAGCACATTACTGTGGGATGGGGACTAGGATGGGGTACAATACTACAAGGGGACAAGGATGGGCACATTACTGTGGGATGGGGCACAATACTACAAGGGGACAAGGATGGGCACGTTACAACAATATGGGGAACATTACTAAAAGATGTTGGTCAAAATTTCTATATAATGCTAATTGTAAGACTATTAGTTACAAGAAAGGAATAAAATATATATATATATATATATATATATATATATATATATATATAAAAAAATTAAATGTTTATATTTAAACAAAGAATGTGCACGTTTGCTATAATGAACAAGTGAAAATGTTCAAAATCAGTGATCCCAAGGTGTGTAAAAAACAATAAAATATATTATATATGGTAGCAATAAAAATGTCACTTTGTCCTGCAAAGAATGCGGCCCCCCAAATTATTTTTTTTCCTCTGTGCAGCCCATACACCCAGCTGAGTTTGAGACCCCTGATCTAATGGAACACGAATATATGGAATATAAGAAATGTATACAGTGTGCATCCAGAATACTTGATCATTCTATATTATATAGATTCGAGAGAGATTCTGATTAAGCGGTCTATTTAAACTCCGCTGTCAGGCTTTCAGAGCATGCTGATCACAGACCCGGACGGGCGGTTTTACCTTCTCATCTAGGAATCTTTGTAAGTTTCATTGGAGCCTTATTTTGGTGAGTGCCAATTTCCTCCATAGTGTTTTTTCTATAGTGCATCCTAACCTTGGTGTGTTTTGGTTTATGTAAAGATATGTTGTGTTTTTTTTAAAAAACACGCAGTTTTTTTTTTACAGTCTTTCAGCAAAATTGAAAGGCACAATGTTCATTTTCCCCTCCTTTTTTCATTAATTCTTGGATTTAATTCTGCATCATTTTCTTTTTGCTTTCTATCCATAGGTTCTTCTGTAATATAATTGACAGTGAAGTGACTCACCAGATATAAAAAATTTTTTTTATGATGTCTTCCCATTTGGATTACATTTCAGACACATTGAATGTCTTCATAGCTTTTGGTGGATTAACCATTGACATTATTTGCATAATTCTGCCTTTTCTGTATGCTTTTTTTCTGTACTTTGTTGTATTATGTCATATTATGCATATTTTGATTTCTTGTACTTTTTTGTTGTAGTGTTATCTGATGAAGGTCAGTGGACCGAAAATTTAATTGAATTAACACAAAATACAATAAAATAAGAGACTTTATTTTCATCACAATTTTTGAGTGACAACTCAGCTTCAGAATCTGAATTTCCCTATACAAGATGACCTAAACCTGCTTTTTTAGGTCAAAGGAACTGCAGAAGTCAAAAAGGAAACCAAGGTGGGGTGGACAATGTCGCCGACTCAACCAGATCCACGATTGTAACCAGATCTCAGGTACGACGGACTCAATTGTAGTTAATATCTCCTCTAAGAATCTATCTCATGACCAGATTAACCTTCTACAGAAAGGCTTATCCTTTTGTCCATCTTATAAGTTTAATGGCTTTCAGTTACAAATGGACTTGTTAAGATTTTATCGGAATCTACGTATTAAGGCACACTTTTCTTCAACTCCGGCAACAGGTTTGAGACCATTGACCCAACCTATCACCACTACTCCTATCAATATTAATGAATTAGGTCTTAAAGTGAAGAGCATGTTCATGCCTCCTAAGAATAACCCACCAGTAGAGACATTTATTGGTTTGCTAGAAAAGGATATTCCTTCATTTTGTAAAGACTTGTCTATTAAACCATTGCACTGCCTTTCCAACCTTTCTGATAATGATAGAATAGCTTTGACATCCCTTATGGAGGATAAGGAGATTATTATCAAACAGGCGGAAAAGGGCGGTGCCCTGGTAGTCATGGATAGGTCTATGTACCTACAGGAGATATGAAGACAGTTGGGAGACAGTGAAGTTTACGGTGTATGACAACATAATCCCACCAATAGTATGCGAGAGAGGATTAGATCGGTTTCCAGACATTATCTACAGAAAGGGGTTATTGATCAGAAAACTTTTTCTGATCACTTTTGAATTCTTACAAAAACAGAATCCTATAATCCCTGTTTTTTATGTACTTCCCAAAATACATAAAACCCTCGAAAATCCCCCTGGTAGACCGATAGTGGCTGGCACGGATTCTATCCTGTCTCCTCTAGTAATCCTACTTGAGAGGATTATTACTCCTTTAACTAAACATGTTCCTTCTTTTCTTCTTGACACAAGTCATTTTTTGGAGGTGATTAGGAATTTGGGCACTATTCCATCTGGTGCATTCCTTGTGATTTGGGATTTAACAAGTCTGTACACGTCAATAGTACATCATAAGGGCCTGATAGCGGTACATGACTTATTGTCACAGCATAATTTTTCTACCGATGTGCGTAATTGTTGCTTGGACTTGTTACAGATCGTGTTCACTGAAACCTTTTTCTTGTTCCAGGACGCCTTTTACATGCAAAAACAGGGTACTGCAATGGGGTCCAACAAGGCGCCCCCATATGCAAACACGTATATGTCTCAATTTGAAGATCAATTTATTTATAAACATAAGGGATATCAAGAACATTGTATTTGTTGGAAGAGATTTATTGACGACGTGTTTTGCATATGGGGTGGCCCGTTGGACTCCATCATGGAATTTCATCAATATATTAACTACGGACAGCAGGAGAAAAGCAGGTTAAAGTACCGCGCCAAACCACAGGAGTACAGATGAAATGAATAGATCTCTTTTCTTTATTTTCACAGGTCTACGCGTTTCAAGGACATATCCGTCCTCTTCCTCAGGACAAATGCAGAGAATACTATAGCGAAACAGAGGCTACAGGCTCTCATATATGTGTAAGAAAAAAGCCACGTATGCATTAATTGCGTCATCAGCCTCCCCGTGACTCATAGGCACGTGGAGGAGTGAATAAAGTTCAGAACAGAAAAAAAGAGAAAAAAGAAGAAAAAAAGAAAAAGAGAAAAAAAGAGAAAAAAAAGGGGGAGATGAAAGCAATTAAAAAGAAAGAGAATAAAGAAAAAAGTGTGGAAAAATGAAATAAATAAATGAATAAAATATAGTGATTGGGACTCAAATGTCATTAAAAAACTGTGTGGGAACCTACGGATCCACAAAATAATATGTGCATGTCTTAATAAAAATATGTGTGATGAATTTAATAAATGAACAAAAATGTGCTATGATGGTTATCACTATCTTTTGAAATAGCATATAGAAAATGTGAAAAAAACTAAATGAAGGGTCAACGTAAAAACATGACATAGGATCGCTGTGCCAGAGCAGTGTGAGCAGCTCTGCGGTAGAAAGATTTACAAGTGAAAAAACAACGGGGCGGGAGCGGTGAACACCCGTTATAGGAGCAAATAGAAGTTGGCAGCGTGGGAAAAAATGATGTGCGCCTGCGCGAAAGGTGAAGTGAGGTGAGAGCGTGCAGGGAAAGGAAATAGTGAGCGCCTGCGCGAAAGGGTGACCAGAGGTTAATACCGTGGGAAAAAAGGACATTGCGCTTGCGCGAAAAGGAACAAAAAAGGGGGGGTAGAAGCCGTGTAGATAATAATCCGCGGTCAGCGGCTAGGGGCTAGGAAAGTGATTAAAAGCAAAAATGAGAGTGGGTGAAAGGAAAAAAATATTTTTAAATCACAAACGGAATAAGTGAAACCGAAAAGGAAAAAGACCAGTGAAATTGAATGGATGAGACTAGGACTTTGGGTCAGAAGGGGGAGAATGCGTTCACTAAATTAGCGGGATCCCTTTATAAAAATATATATATAGAGGTACTTGGAGGGGAATCAAAAAGACCTGGAAATACATGAGATTAATAAGGCATATATATATATATATATATACGTATATGAATAGAAAGGGGTTATAATTACTATAAAAATATTTTAATATTAGGATAAAAAGGGGAAGGGAAGAAATTAGATTTAAAAAGAAAAAAATCATGAAAAGATATATAAAGAAATTTGTAAATAAGCACATTTGAGTATGGAATGGTCAACAAAAAATAAAAAATAGGCGAAATAGTATAAAAAAATAGTGAGAAAGATTCCCAACAACGGGTAATATTATAAGTTCGTGAAAATATAGTGAAAAATATATGTATTCAAAATTGCATATATATATAAAAAGAATAAATATATAAAAATATATATATAAAAGAATGTGAACAGGTAAAACCACATGTGGACGTGGGGGATTGTGCAAAAGGGATATCTGTATGTATGTCCATGTAAGAGTGAACAGGATAGAATAGAGTGATATGCATGTGCATAACTGAAAGGTATACATTAGTTGAGCCGAAAATTACATAACAATGGCAAATATAAAATACAAATGCATATGAAAATAAGTAAAAATATTATTATTATTATTAGTATTAATAATAAAATGGCAATGAAAAAATCGCGAAAAAAGGATAAAAATATTGTAGAAAACACATTAAAAGCAAAAAAAATTTTTTTTTTTTTTTTTTTTTTTATAAAAGTCTAATGTGTAACAATAAAATTAGAACGACAAGTCAGTTATCAGATTCAAGCCCATAGGCTTCAGAGTATCCAGTTTATGTATCCAGAATGATTCTGGATACATAAACTGGATACTCTGAAGCCTATGGGCTTGAATCTGATAACTGACTTGTCGTTCTAATTTTATTGTTACACATCAGACTTTTATAAAAAAAAAAAAAAATAAAAAAAATTTTTACATATACATATATTTTTCACTATATTTTCACGAACTTATAATATTACCCGTTGTTGGGAATCTTTCTCACTATTTTTTTATACTATTTCGCCTATTTTTTATTTTTTGTTGACCATTCCATACTCAAATGTGCTTATTTACAAATTTCTTTATATATCTTTTCATGATTTTTTTCTTTTTAAATCTAATTTCTTCCCTTCCCCTTTTTATCCTAATATTAAAATATTTTTATAGTAATTATAACCCCTTTCTATTCATATACGTATATATATATATATATATATGCCTTATTAATCTCATGTATTTCCAGGTCTTTTTGATTCCCCTCCAAGTACCTCTATATATATATTTTTATAAAGGGATCCCGCTAATTTAGTGAACGCATTCTCCCCCTTCTGACCCAAAGTCCTATTCTCATCCATTCAATTTCACTGGTCTTTTTCCTTTTCGGTTTCACTTATTCCGTTTGTGATTTAAAAATATTTTTTTCCTTTCACTCACTCTCATTTTTGCTTTTAATCACTTTCCTAGCCCCTAGCCGCTGACCGCGGATTATTATCTACACGGCTTCTACCCCCCCTTTTTTGTTCCTTTTCGCGCAAGCGCAATGTCCTTTTTTCCCACGGTATTAACCTCTGGTCACCCTTTCGCGCAGGCGCTCACTATTTCCTTTCCCTGCACGCTCTCACCTCACTTCACCTTTCGCGCAGGCGCACATCATTTTTTCCCACGCTGCCAACTTCTATTTGCTCCTATAACGGGTGTTCACCGCTCCCGCCCCGTTGTTTTTTCACTTGTAAATCTTTCTACCGCAGAGCTGCTCACACTGCTCTGGCACAGCGATCCTATGTCATGTTTTTACGTTGACCCTTCATTTAGTTTTTTTCACATTTTCTATATGCTATTTCAAAAGATAGTGATAACCATCATAGCACATTTTTGTTCATTTATTAAATTCATCACACATATTTTTATTAAGACATGCACATATTATTTTGTGGATCCGTAGGTTCCCACACAGTTTTTTAATGACATTTGAGTCCCAATCACTATATTTTATTCATTTATTTATTTCATTTTTCCACACTTTTTTCTTTATTCTCTTTCTTTTTCTTTGCTTTCATCTCCCCCTTTTTTTTCTCTTTTTTTCTCTTTTTCTTTTTTTCTTCTTTTTTCTCTTTTTTTCTGTTCTGAACTTTATTCACTCCTCCACGTGCCTATGAGTCACGGGGAGGCTGATGACGCAATTAATGCATACGTGGCTTTTTTCTTACACATATATGAGAGCCTGTAGCCTCTGTTTCGCTATAGTATTCTCTGCATTTGTCCTGAGGAAGAGGACGGATATGTCCTTGAAACGCGTAGACCTGTGAAAATAAAGAAAAGAGATCTATTCATTTCATCTGTACTCCTGTGGTTTGGCGCGGTACTTTAACCTGCTTTTCTCCTGCTGTCCGTAATTACTCCGTTTCGCGGGACTGCTGCCTTCCACGTTACTTTTATGCTGACAAAGGGGTTGTAACTGTCACAACCTTATCAGGTGAGTGTCCCTTCTCACATTCACCTCACACTGTTATACCGGGTAAGACCCTATTTGCGCCTTTTCTTCCCACAGCCTCCTTGCTATCAATATATTAACAGCATCTGGCCTGAATTATAATTTGTAATTAATTATTATTCACAACAGATCAACTTTTTGGATGTCACTATTACCAAGTTGGTCGATGGTTCTTTACAAACCGATTTGTTTATTAAGTCTACGGACAGAAACAATTTACTTTTGTATAACAGTTGTCATCCAAAAGCCACAAGGAATTCCATCCCTAGGTCACAGTTTCTCAGAGTGCAGAGGATTGTCAATCAGCAGGAGATAAAAAATGTTAGATTACAAGAGATGGAAGCCAAATTTCTATCAAGGGGTTATCCGAAGGAGGTTCTGAATAGCGCCGGTGCTAGTACAGTCTCGTCTGTTGATAAAATTAAAGCTAAACGTCTAGCATTTGTTCATACTTACCACCCTTTCTCTTACAAGATTCATAAGTTTATTAGAAATCATTGGAATATCTTACGGAAAGGATATCCTGAAGTAGATGAGTTTAAATAATCTTTTCTTCCCTGTTTTCGACATCCTTCTAATTTAGGCAATAAGTTGGTTAGGGCCGATATGGGCACAAATTTGGCAGGACCCATCCAAACTCATCTACTTACTCAGAGATGGGGTACCTTTCCATGCCTCAGTTGCCCGCAATGTAGCAATGTGCTAAAAGGTGATAAGGTTTTACATCCTTACAGTGGTCGAGGCTATTTCATCAGAGGCTATTTTACTTGTGAGTCTTCCTTTGTGGCGTATGTCATAAAATGCCCATGTGGCTTACTATATGTGGGTGAGACGACCCAAACGATAAAGGAACGTATTTCACAACACAAATCTACTATAAGGTGTGAAAGGTTGACATTACCTATTCCCTTTCATTTCCATTAGCAGGGTCATAGTGTTGGTCAATTACGTTTTCAGGTCTTAGAACAGGTTTTACCACATAGGAGAGGGGGAGATAGAACTAAAACCCTAAAACAAAGGGAAGCGTATTGGATTTTTACGCTACAAACGCTAGAACCAAAGGGTCTTAATCGTGATTTCGATACTTCTAGTTTTCTTTAAGTTTATCTTGACTTACCACTTTATCATTTTTTCACAGAGAAATTGATTATTGATCAGAAGATGGTCGGCCCGTCTAAGTATTTCTTATTACTTTTGAACTATCCCTTTTTTTATTAATTCTATTTTTCTCATGTACACCGGTCCTTGTATCTTTCTTTTAAGTACTAATCCTTTTATATGTAAGGTTTGGTCTGTTGATATCTCTCGAATCTATATAATATGGCATGATCAAGTATTCTGGATGCACACTGTATACATTTCTTATATTCCATATATTCGTGTTCTATTAGATGAACCCAGAGTGTCTATCATTATTAACATGTTACTTGGATCATGTATACCTCGTATGCGAGGGCTCCGTTAATGACTTAGGTCAATTTCTTTCAACCAATCAGGCTTTTGCTTATATGCCTGACAGCCAATTGATTGCGTTCATTTGCCTTTCAATACGTCATTCACACACAACGGATTGGGGGTACTGCTCCGTTAGGATCTAATTTCTGGATACACTGCGCAAGCGCGAGTTTTGCAATTCTATTTGCCCTACATTCCGTCAATCGGGTTCGCCATTTCCGTATTGCTTACCGGAAGTGACGTTCCATTAGGGTTCATGCATTGGTTCTTTTGCGCCTGCGCTATCTCGCCATCCAGCGTTCCACATTTGCCAACCAGGCTCGTCACTTCCGTTTTTATTTACCGGAAGTGACGTTCCGTTTCAATTTAGATTCTGATTAAGCGGTCTATTTAAACCCCGCTGTCAGGCTTTCAGAGCATGCTGATCACAGACCCGGACGGGCGGTTTTACCTTCTCATCTAGGAATCTTTGTATGTTTCATTGGAGCCTTATTTTGGTGAGTGCCAATTTCCTCCATAGTGTTTTTTCTATAGTGCATCCTAACCTTGGTGTGTTTTGGTTTATGTAAAGATATGTTGTGTTTTTTTAAAAAACACGCAGTTTTTTTTGACAGTCTTTCAGCAAAATTGAAAGGCACAATGTTCATTTTCCCCTCCTTTTTTCATTAATTCTTGGATTTAATTCTGCATCATTTTCTTTTTGCTTTCTATCCATAGGTTCTTCTGTAATATAATTGACAGTGAAGTGACTCACCAGATATAAAAAAAAATGTTTATGATGTCTTCCCATTTGGATTACATTTCAGACACATTGAATGTTTTCATAGCTTTTGGTGGATTACCCATTGACATTATTTGCATAATTCTGCCTTTTCTGTATGCTTTTTTCTGTACTTTGTTGTATTATGTCATATTATGCATATTTTGATTTCTTGTACTTTTTTGTTGTAGTGTTATCTGATGAAGGTCAGTGGACCGAAAATTTAATTGAATTAACACAAAATACAATGAAATAAGAGACTTTATTTTCATCACAATTTTTGAGTGCTGGATTTTTTGAATATATGTGTAATTATAGTTTGTATTTTCCCTAAAAATGTAATGGAGTATTTAAATACAGAGTATTTGAATTAACAATTATAATTGCTGTGAGTTGGGACGTACAGGACTATTATTATTTGGTAAAATAATCCTGGGGTTGCCTTGGCTTGGCTCTTCTTAATTATTTCTCTTCATCCTCCTCAGTGTACATTCTACTTTGTCATTAGTATTGTGTTTCTTGCAGTGTACCATCTTTTTCCATGCCTACCATGTCTCTGGAGGTCAAAATTCTGCTGCTGCTGCTGCTGCTGTTCTTTTGGTTTCATGGGTAGAAGTTTTGCAACCTATACCAGCAGGTAAATCAGATGGTATAGCAGTGCCCTTCATCCCTATAGACACTATTGGGGAATGAGATATTCTGTCTATGAATATTTCACCATGCGTCTTGCCATTAATGACTATAGATTGTAGGTCTACCATTTGTGTCATCCTATGATGGCTTTGTTAGCTTCTACTTTGTATTGTATGTCTTCACTGGTTGAGCTGGTGGTGTCAGGTAATGTCACATTAAGTTGGCTATAGCAGGCAGTAGTGCAGTCCTAGGCGCACTACATTTTACTGTTGGGTGGAGGAAGCTGTGTTGGATGTCGATATTGTTCCTGTTTAAATTCTAAGAAGTTTTTAAGAATATTGCCTCCATATTCCAAGATCTGTAAATAAATTATCAGCTATTTGAAGACTTGGTGTCTGTCAGTGTCTTATCAAGGAGCCTCCTTGCTCTCTGACCACTAAAGATTGCTTGGCACAGCATCCTATAAACGTCATATATGATCTTGCTGTCACAAAGTTTGTACATACATGTGAGGGAGTACTGATCTGCTACATTCAATAATAGTTGGTGTAGCACCCCGGAAGCCATCAGGGAGCTACAAGGTACTGCATCCCCACCAGGATGCAGGGCTTACCCCCTAGGGACCCAGAAGACCAGTGCAGGTAACAACCAAACACCCAGATAATCACTGTTTTTACACAATTATCCC
Source organism: Anomaloglossus baeobatrachus (assembly GCF_048569485.1). Taxonomy (NCBI): domain Eukaryota; kingdom Metazoa; phylum Chordata; class Amphibia; order Anura; family Aromobatidae; genus Anomaloglossus; species Anomaloglossus baeobatrachus. The sequence continues at coordinate 391,260,638 of NC_134354.1, read as the reverse complement.
CCATAGAATGGTGCCAGGCTAGGGACGGACTAATGGATGGCCACCTAGAGGTGGAGCCAATCCAGTCCACTAGACGACCAGGTGGGAGGGGCAGACAGGGGACAGACAGTGTGAGAGACAGTAGTGTGTCGGTGACAGTGAAAGAGAAAGGAAGGACTGTCAAGAGTGTAACGGTGACCTGAGGGCCCAGGCCTTATCACTCTGTGAGACTAGAAGCGGTCACATCACCTTCTCCGGAGGAGAAGGACCAGGTGGCACTGACATCCCCGGCCAGATCAGACCCGGCCGCGTCACCTTCTCTGCTGGAGAAGGATCAAACTGCACCACCATCTGACCCAGTGACGACAGCCCAGGCTACAGCGTCATCAGGAGCCGCGGAGGAGGCCGTCACCATCGCTGACGAATACTCCCAGGTACTGTGCCCAGTCGCTGTCGGGGATCCGGTAGCGAGCTACCCTGAACCAGGTAGCGGGAGAGCAGCGGTTGTCACCTGGAAGCGGGCCCTTGTTGAGGAGGACACCTGCGGGGTGTGCCAGGCTATCATCACCAAGCTGGCCAGGGAGCAGGAGCAATGGAAAGCCTGATGGGTGCAGACGGAGGCCAGGGACCTCTAGGAGAAGCAGAACCTGCGGTTTGCCTGCTACCGAGCCCGGGGCCTGCTGTAGCAGGGAGTGGTGGAGCGCTTCAGCATCAAAAGGGGATGGGGTTTCATTGCGGAGCCTGGCCTGAAGGAGGGAGTTTTCATCTCCCGCTGGGATGTGAAACCCCATCTCCCTAGAAAACACCCTTACCGGGATCTGCATGTCGGCGACAAAGTTGCTTACACCCGGCACTATGGAGAGCGGGTCTATTACGCCCTAGATGTGCAGGTCCTTGCAGAGAAGCCAGCCCCCGCTCCCACTTCAGCATCAGTCCCCCAGCTGCCACCAGGAGGCAGTGCAGGTGCACGGGACCAGTGCACCCAGACTGTGAGTGCTGATCCCAGGAGGCCAAGTGAACCAGATTGGCCATTTCCAACACCCTGATAGGTATGACCTGTTGTGCTACTAGCTATTTGTTTGACTGTTCCAGTTAATGATGTTTGCTGAAAATGTTGACTTTTGCATTAACCAGTTTTTCGTATTTAATATAAAAATGGACCCAGGCTGCAGGACTGGAAGCAGTAAAAAACTTTACCTGTAAAAAGTTGCACCACTTGTGCAGCACCAGAGTACAACCAGTGGACCCTGTTGAGGGTTTTGAGATCAGGACCTTTGGGTGGTGGGTGAAGGCAGAGGGGTACTCCAGTTAAGAAACGTTAAAGTCTGATCCTCCCCTGCGTGGGAAGATTGTTTATATTCAAATGTTATGAATATGATACAAAATAAAAGTGTAACCTGTATCACTTTGCAGCCCGAGGACATGCTGAAATTAACCAAGGGGGAATGTAGGGCCCCTGAAGCCATCAGGGAGCTACAAGGTACTGCATCCCCACCAGGATGCAGGGCCTTCCCCCTAGGGACCCAGAAGACCAGTGCCGGTAACAATCAAACACCCAGATAATCCCTGTTTTTCCCCAATTATCCCCCATAGAATGGTACCAGGCTAGGGTCGGACCAATGGCTGGCCGCCTAGAGGTAGAGCCAATCCAGTCCACTAGACGACCAAGTGGGAGGGGCAGACAGTGGACAGACAGTGTGAGAGACAGTAGTGTGTCGATGACAGTGAAAGAGAAAGGAAGGACTGTCAAGAGTAGAACGGTGACCTGAGGGCCCAGGCGGTTAGTTGCCGATTGAGTACGGTGGAGTAGTCCCGGAACTGCGCACCAACGCAATACAGAATCTTAGGTCAGGAAAACGCTCCAGAAAGACCTGATAAAATTTGCACAGTGAGAAGACCATCAAGGACCTCACTGACCTTGAAGTTTGGGACACAATAGCAATGGGAGAACTGGGGACAGGACCAGAGACTCCAACCCCACAGGTTTCATGCTACCATTATAAGGACTGCTGTAGAAGACAACCAGGAGGGGACCCCCAGCCGCTCCAAGCCACGGGGACCCACCAACCAAAGATAGGTGCAGGGGAAAAAAGCCACCAGGTCACTAAACCAGCACTGGAAATAAGGGGACCTGCAGCTAAGACCACCCAGCCTTGGGTGACCAGTTACCAGCTTACTGTGAGTAAAGGAACCAGTTACAATGCAACCCCTTGTGTGGCCTACATTCTTTCAACACCCGTTTACTTCACCTATCCTCTGGGGCCTAGCCCTGCTTGCGGAGGGATTAACATCTAGGCTGCCACTAATACCAGATCCAGTAGTGGAAACTGTGTAGCGGCGGCTCCATCCACATAGCTGCAAACCGCAAGTGGCGTCATGTGTGAACTTTATTCAACAATCCCCTGTAAATATTCCCCTTTTCACAAAGCACCCAGGGCACATTACCGAGCAATGGCCACCAAAGTGACATTCCCCAGTTATACACTGCCGGGGACCGAGTACCCCATAACCCTGGGTGACACATTGGCACATAGGAAGGGTATTATAAGTGAAGGAGTATATTTGTCTAACATTAGCTTTGAAACTTTCCAATTTGGTTGACAGGATGGTGTGGACCTGGCTCTGTTTTTGGAGTATGGCGGGTTAAGCGGGAGATACATTGTCTCCACAAAACACTATACTGGAAGTATAGGGAAGTACACTTGGGACTACAGAACAGGAGAAGGACTTGGGTATTCTGGTTACAAGTAAGCTGAGCAGGAGAACTCAATTTCAAGCAGCAGCTGCAGAAGCAAATAAGATTTTAGGTTGTATAAAAAGAGAGAATAGTTCTTGGGATCCCTGTACTTCTAAAAAAAACAATTGTATAGCCATAGTGATTACTGACATAGCCTGCTAAATAGATGAAGAAGGTATGAGGATCTAATATTAGTGGAGGTGCAGTAAATATTAGTGGAGGTGCAGTAAGTCTGAATCTGCACGAAACGGACTAACATCGTGTACTAAGAAGTATCTGGAGGCGATCAGAGCAGCAAAGTCTTTGTTCTTTTCCGCTCTGATTTTGTCTGCGGAACATCGCCCGGCCGCCCTGTTTAAGGTGACCCGCACCCTCTTTAACATCAAGAGAGCTGTGGAACCCTTGCAGGGTAGTGACGAGGACTTTAACATCTTTTTCGCAGACAAAGTTGCAAATATTCGGGCGGACCTGGATTCCGATTGGAATACAGTGTTGACTGATAACGTTTCAGTCGAGGTGACTGGGGCACGTCTTGAGCGGGTTATCTGGGATAGGTTTGATCTAGTGTCACCTGATGAAGTGGACAGGGCCATTGAAGCTGTGAGCTCTGCCACATGTTTATTGGATCCGTGCCCCTCCTGGCTGGTTGTGGCCAGTAGGGAGGTAACACGGAGCTGGAGCAGGAAATTGTGAATGCTTCTTTGAAAGAGGAGTCCTTTCCATCTCCTTCCAAGGAGGCAATTGTGCGCCCCTTCCTCAATAGGCTTTCCCTGGATCCAGCTGTTTTAAACAACTACCGCTCGGTCTCCAACCTTCCCTTTGTTGGGAAGGTTGTAGAGAAGGTGGTGACACTCCAACTCCAGTGGTCCTTGTATGAGACTGATTATCTAGGCCCCTTACAGTCTGGTTTCAGGCCCGGCTACTCTACTGAAACTGCACACAGTTGCCCATGCCCTTATTACTTCGAGGATCGATTACTGCAACGCTCTCTACATGGGGCTACCCTTGAAAAGTATTCGGAAACTGCAAGTAGTCCAGAATGCAGCCGCAAGAGCCATCGTGGGACTTCCTAGACGTTCCAACATTTTACCAACACTCCGCGAGCTGCACTGGCTACCGATTAGTTTCCAAGTGCAATTCAAGGTGTTGGTGATTACCTATAAAACCCTACATGCCATAAGACCAGCATACCTCCAAGACCGTCTCTTGCCTCATGTGTCCCAGCAACCAGTCCGGGCCCATAGGGAAGGCCTCCTCTGAGTCCTGTCGATAAGCCACTGTCGACTGGTGACTCCCAGGGTTAGAGCCTTCTCCATAGCTGCCCCAACCCTTTGGAACAATCTCCCCCTAGAGCTCTGTATTGCCCCTACCCTACTGGCATTCTGTAAAGACCTTAAGACTTACCTATGTCGGCAGGCCTGGGAACGTTAGTGTTGACTACAGCTAATAATTTATAAAAATTGGTATAAATAGGGTATGTTTGTTGGGTTTTTAATGTTTTTTAAGGTTAATTGATTTTATATATAATGTTTCTATTTGTTTAAAACTTTGTATTTTGCATTTATATGTTGTGAGCCGCTCTGAGTCTTTGAAGAGGGGCAGCATACAAGTTTGAGAAATAAATAAATAAATAAATTAACCCACATTCATAACAAAAATGTTGATACTTCCAATTAGAACTTTAATATTTAACCTTAAAATAAATGCAGTGTGCTCTCATGCCTTACCTTGCAACAAACAGACCTGGTTTCTTTTCTGTTCCATTCTATCAGAAAGAGAAACTGTCGTTAAAAAAAGCAAAATAACTAAATATAGTAGAGATATTTAGAAGGCAATATATATACTGAAAAGACAAAGAAGAATTAGTAAAATCTACTATAAAATGTAAATGTAAATTATGTGTGTAACCAATAATGCTTTTATTATTGATGATAGTAAACATAGGAGCCCTGGAATCATATTCTAGTTTCTTCTGTACTGGTATATTATCTCATATACAATATAACACACTAAGAATATAGTTTTACAATAATATCCTCCTCAACATTCAAATTGCAACACCAGGAAAATAGATATGTTTACTTTATAAAAATGTATATCAATATACCGCGCTAGTAAAAAACTAAAAAGATTAACTAAAAAGTTATTTTTTGTAATAATTCAGGGAGGAATATTACTATATTTAAGGACTGTATAAGAAGAATACTACCTGTATCCATGTGGAGCCACAGATCATTCCCTACGCGCGTTTCAACGCTGTGCCTTCTTCCAGGGAAGTGGCAAACACTCCACCTCATGATCCTATATAGTACTGTAGACCAATCAGTGCGAACGGTGCAGGGACATCCATGCACCGATTGGCTCATGCAACCGCCGGCAATCCCAACTAGTGAAAGTAATCCCACAAAGCGTAATGAACAGCTGACGTGAGTTCCGGACTCAAACCACCTCCTCCATAGGAGCCCAGCCGTCACGTTAGCCACCCACAGAGACGGGTCATGAGATAATGTAGGGAGACACCATGTATAGACTGTGATTTTTCGTACTTATTATTATCAATTTCCTGTATCTATTCATGTTGCGCCACTTTGTGTTTATTTGCGATTATTTCGTAACAAAATATATAAAAAGGTTTAAATTAATTTTCAATAAATTATATTTTAATATTATTTATGGTCTCCAGTGCACTTTTTCTGTATATAGGTGATAACACCAGGAAAATAAAGTTTGGGAATTATGGAAATCACAGTCTGCGGCCTCGGTAGTACGTTTCTGCCACGCAGGCTGCTTAGAGTAGCACGCGATCTGGCATCTTGTGAAAAATAGCTCCTGGGACATTTGTAGAAATGGCCATACTACCAAATTAATGTAATGAGCTGTTAGTGTACTTGGAGTAAGGTCAGCTGTTGTACGTTATGCCACCCCTTACCATAATCCCATGGCGTTCCCCACATGGTCTGAAGACCAATCTTCGGCTATCATTGCTTCCTTGACAAAAGTGTAACTAATTGCCGACTTTATTCTAGTTTTTCTTAATTGGAATAAAGTCTTCTGTAGTTTTTATGGACGAGTGAATGCTGTAAATTCCATCATCTCTTCTACCCTTCTACATTGAAAATTGATCTTTCTACATATACTTGCTGTGCATGAGGAATAATGTTTTTGGGGTTAGTGCCAGTGTTAACTGTTTGTACTTAAATTAGTAAAGTGCAATTTTCTATAAAGTTTGTGGTCTGAATTATTTAGAAATGTGCTCTGTGAGCTCAGTCAATATAGGGGCTGTTTCAGTCAGGAGTTTACACAGAAAGGATGTTATATCAGAAAGAAGAGAATCCCCTCCAATAGGAGTAACTTTTCTATACACAGTGCAAAAATCAAAAGTATAATTAAATAATAATACATGTACAACATACAGTGGGTGTAATAAAAATGATGTTGTAGCTACTGTGTATGTACATGCCCCATGAATACAGTACCAACATTGCTATTGGCATAAAAGGGAATTTTAAGCATCACAAATAGTTCTGCCCTGGAAAGCCACAACCCTAATGCTCCCAAGCACGGTGGTAACAAACACTCTTGTTCATGATCTCCCCCACTTTAAACTTGAGATATACCCGGAATTCGCCTGGATTGTTTATTGCTACAAAAATCTGTATTAGAAGCATCACGTCTGCCCCCTTTGTAATGTCTGATAAGACCTCTGCTGATGTAGTAGTTTAGGCAGTAAACAATCTAACATATAAAACTGAGTATGAGTGTGTGTGTGTGTGTGTGTGTGTGTGTGTGTGTGTGTGTGTGTGTGTGTGTCCAATAAAGGAATCCACACTGTCGCATTCACAATCACAAAATTTTGCACAGACGCCCGATGTGACTCAGGGAACGTCATAGACTATGTTTTGATGGGAAAATTTAACCCCGTGCTTTACAGTTACTTTCCAAAAAACCTGCTTCCATTAAAGTCAATGGAACTGCGAGCGAAAGGTTATTAATAGGAGTTGTGATTGGTTGCTATAGGAACGAAAGAGATTCATAGTATAACAAGCTTATGTGTGAGGTATTAAGATGTCGGTGGGGAGACGGATAGAGAGAGACAGAAAGAGACAGACAGACATATGCACAGACAGAGTAAGAGGCAGACAGGGAAAGAGACAGAGAGAGAGAGACAGACAGAAAGAGAGAGACAGACAATCAAAGACAGAGACAGAGGCAGACAGACACAAACAGGCACAGAAAGGGAAAGAGACAGACAGAGACAGACAGGGAAAGAGACAGAGATAGACAGTCAATGAGACTGAGATAGACAGATACAGACAGGGAAAGAGACAGAGAAAGAGACAGACAGAAAGACAAAAACAGGGAAAGAGACAGACAGACAAGGAACTAGACAGGGAAAGAGACAGATGGGGAAAGAGACAGACCTGGAACAAGACAGACCTGGAATGAGACAGACCTGGAGCGACACAGACCTGGAACGAGAGAAACGGGGAATGAGACAAATGGGGAAAGAGACAGACGGGGAAAGAGACAGACAGGGAAAGAGACAGACGGGGAAAGAGACAGACGGGGAAAGAGACAGACAGGGAAAGAGAGAAACGGGGAAAGAGACAGACGGGGAAAGAGACAGACGGGGAAACAGACTGACAGACATAGATAGAGAGACAGACACAGAGATAGAGAGAGACAGACAGACACAGAGATAGAGACAGACAGACAGACACAGAGATAGAGAGAGATAGAGACAGACACAGAAATAGAGAGAGACAGAAAGACAGACAGAGATACAGACAGACACAGAGATAGAGAGAGAGACAGACAGACAGAGATAGAGAGAGAGAGAGACAGAAAGACAGACATAGATAGAAAGAGACAGAGAGACTGATACAGAGACGGAGACAGACATAGATAGACACAGACAGACAGAGAGACAGACAGACACACAGACATGGATAGAAGCAGATTCACACATGGATAGAGACAAACACACAAACAGACAGGGAAAGAGACAGACAGAGAGACAGACACACAGAGGCAGACAGAGAAACAGACACACAGATACAGACACACAGATAGGAACACAGAGCCAGACAAGAAGAGACAGACAGACAGGAAGAGACAGACAGACAGATAGAAAGAGACAGACAGACAGAAAGAGACAGACAGAAAGAGACATAGACAGACACAGACAGACAGAGACTGGGAGAGAGACAGAGAGACAGTTACTATCCCGGGCAACGCCCGGGTACTACAACTAGTGAACAGATAAACCAGGGTACTGGGACTACTCGGAGTAGTGCGCATGCCAAGGAACCATCCTATTCACATGCATACTAGAGCTACGGTTTCAGTGGTGGATGGTTTGGCAGCTGTGGTGTGGTGCTGATGCAAGAGTGTCTTAATGCAGTATGTCTAAGTTGCCCTGAATTTCTGTAGCTTCCCTTTGCACAGACTTTGTTGGAGTCTTTGGAGGTGGTGGACTGCTGGGGTGGTAGAGGAAACCCGATGGACCGGTTGTAATGCCTGATAGGAGCCACAGACTCAGACTGGCTGTAAGGGGAATCTAGAGAAAAGCTACTCACAAAGCAGGACCCCAAGAACTCTGCAACCCTTTAACCCCTTTAGAGGGATTTGGAATTACACAAAGCCTCAGAGATCGCTACCTGTGGTAGACTGTAGTCCGTGGTCGTCAGGCAGGGTCAAAATCCAGGAGATGCAAAACAGGAACAGAATCGGCAGGCAAGGGCGTAGTGAGGAGACAAAGCAGGGGTCAAATCTGGAACTGGCAGCAAGGTACAAAAACGACAGGCAGGAGGGTAGTCAAAAAACAAGCAAAGGTCAGCGTACAGGAATCACAATACAAACAGCACATGAACCAGGAGTACAGAACTATCTCTGGCAGTGGTCATGTGACAGGAGGGGGAATAAGAAGGGTGTGGTGTCTTCCCATAGGCTGCAGGTGAATGTTGGCCACTTCAGCCGGGAGACACACGCCACCTACAGTCAGCCAGTAGTACTGCAGGTTCCAGGGAAACCCAGCCTAGTGGTTGAGCGGAGCCTGTGCTCCGCAGAACCTCGGGCACCGACTCCTCTCCCATCACCAGCACTATCCATGGTGGGAACATGGCGTCGTCTGGCAATCGGAGTAGAAGTCGCAGGAGCGGACTCCGGTGGGGACGTGACACCGGTATGGCAGTGCAGCAGCATAGGCTAGCTTCAGGGAAACCGTAATAATCATGGGCTATACTATTTAATTCAGTAGCAAAGGAGAGGGGTATCCAGGCTAGGATCTAGCTATGCACAATCTCAACCAGGTCAGTCATAAAAAAGCAAACATCTGCTACAGGTTCCACACAACTGATTTTCTTATATAGCAATATCCAGGCACTATTTAGTGCTTCACCATTATATTTCATCCTGTTATGAGTTTTGTCATGGACACTCCTCTCAGGGAGATCTTTTACAGTAGACACAAGAGGTCTCTCTTTCCACTGGCCCTGGACAAATTAGGAAACGATGCATCGGAGGCAACAAATACACTGGAACCAGAGTCAGTGTACAAAACTTGTTTGTCTTGCTGACATAGGCGGAGGTTTTAATTGATTAACTAAGAAAGAGGAAATATCACATTATTACCAAAAGAAGACAACACTGCATGTCATGTCACACATGTATACTCATATATACAGCGAGTGAAAGAAGTATTGAACATGTCACCAATTTTCTAAGTAAATATATTTCTAAAGATACTATTGATATAAACTTATCACCAGATAACCACCCACCCAAACCACGCAAGCTAAGAAATCAAACTATAGCTGTCCATAAATTTAGTGATGTGTAATATTGAGAGAAGACACAGGGAAAAGGTATTAGGCCCTGTGTGCACTTACCGTTTTTTCCCGCGGATTTCCTGCGGTTTTGTTGCATGTTTCGCTGCAGAAAATGTTCATAACATCTCTGCAGTGATTCACCAGCAAAACCTATGGGAAAAAAATATGCTGTGCACACTATGCGGAATTTGACAGCTGCATGTTTTGCTGCGGGATTCAGGCAGCAAAAACAATTGCATGTCACTTCTTTTCCGCACGTCGCTGCGGGATTTCACTCCATTGGCTGCAATGTAATCGTGAAATCCCGCAGGGAAGTGATGTAATTACAGGAAGAGGAAGCGGAGCAGAGAGTAAACACACACACATCACACTCACACACAGACATAGAACACACACACATCACTCACACATCACAGACACAGACATAGATTACACACATCACACTCACACACAGACATATAGAATACACATACAAATCAAATGGAAATATAGAAAAAAAAGCACGTGGGCTCCGCCGTATTTTTACCTTCCAGCCGAGGTAAGCACACAGTGGCGGCCCGGTATTCTCAGGCTGGGGAGGACAGGGGGCCAGGGTTAATGTGCCCCCTCCTCCTGCAGCCGAGAATATCAGCCGCAGCTGTCCCTGGACTGTCGCATCCATTATGCGGCAATCCCGGAGTGTGCCCAGCTCTTCCAGATGCCGTGATGCGGTGGCTATCCAGGTAATAACGAGTTAATGGCAGCGCATCTCCGCCATTAACTCAAGGCTTTATCATGGCAGCGTCTATGAGACAGCTGACATGATCAACCCATAAGTAAAGTGAATAAACACACACACACACACACCGAAAAATCCTTTCTTTTAAATAAAACACAAAAAAAGCTCCTGGTTCACCCATTTATTAACACCCCCCCCCCCCCAAAACACAGCTCCGGCGTAATCCACGTCTTGCGCTGCTTGCATCCAGAAGCGAGTGACACAGGCACAGGCTGAATGCAGCCTCGCCACGAGACAGCAGAGGTAACCACAGGGCATTTCCCACGGCCAGTAATGTGAACTCACATTACCGCTCGGGAGAAATGCAGTGTGTGCTCACAGGGACTCTATCTATCCCTCTATCTATTCTTCTATCTAGTCTTCTGTCTATTTATCTATCTGCTATCTATCTCAGAAGGAAATGACTTTTTTTTTTTTCAATGTGCTTTATTGCATTGAATGCATTAAAGCACATGTCGCGGGCGGCGGGGCTCTTCCTCGCGGACGGGCACCTCCCGCTGGATCTTCCACAGTAGCGGTGCGGGTCGTCTGCGGACATCACTTGCAGGCTGGTCCTCCAGGGCGGACGGCCGGAACTCCGCTACCGGTGGTGGGGGTAGCGGGCCTAGTGGCGGGGCAGCAGCAACCGAAGCGGGTAGCGGGGGAGGCAGCAGGGTGAGCGGGCGTAGACCGGGCCCCTCAGCCGCAGCGACCGGTCCCTCGGGGACACAGGGGCGTGGGTCAAATACCCGTTCCTCCAACTCCGTCTCCACCTCGCGTCTTCGCACGGCCGCTGCCACTTCTGCCATGTCGGCCATCCATTCCTCCACAAGGGACTTCACTTGGGCCTGCAGGCGGCTGCACATCCGCGTGGTCCGGACCTCCACCCATGCCGCTGTTCCTGGCGGTGCCGGACGGACGGGACATCATGCGCAGCAGTGTTCCAGGAACCAAATGTTTGCAGAGTCCTGGCGTCCCCGCCTCGGCTACATCAGGCAGACACACACCCGCCCCCCCTTGGTTCTCTTCAACACTTCCGCTTGTTGGGGGCGGGGCTTCGCGTTCGAGCCTTCCCTGCTCGGGGAAGACGCTCGAGCGGGAGATTTTCGCGCTAAAGATGGCGGCGCTTCAAATTTTTCAGCCGGACGCCGCCGGCGGGGACCACAAGGTGCACTTCTACTGGTAAGTAGATCGGTTAAATCCTGTTCATGACGCCAAGTTGTCGCGGGCGGCGGGGCATTGCACTCGCTAACGCTCGGGTTCGGCGCTGCTGCGACTGCTGCTCGGTGGCTCAAGCGGTGGGCCGGATCCGGGGACTCGAGCGGCGCTCTTCGCCCATGAGTGAAAAGGGGGTTGGTTTGTTTTTGGGAATAGTCCGTGACGCCACCCACGGGTTGTGGTGAAGATGGGCACCACCGCTGCTGGTGACGGGGATCCCGGGAGCGATGGTAGGGAGCAGCTGGGATGTTGTTTTCCCCCTCCGTGGGTAGGGGTTGGTGGTCCCGGGGCCCGGTGGTGTGACGGGGAGGCAGGGTAGGTGAAGTGCAGGGTTGCAGGGACAGCGCGGCGCGGTGCCGGATGGCACGGGTGTACTCACTCAGCAAGAGATGCACAAAGTCCTCGGTAAACCAAACGGCTGGATGGACGGGTCCCGCAGCCGGCTGCAGTGTCTCTCCCAGGACAGGTGATGGCGGCTGTCTTTCCCTGCACCTTTGTGTACTGTCTTGACTACGATGGGTCCCCAACGGTAGTCCGCTCCCCGGTGTATGGATGCCGGAGGAGCCCGTTTGCCCGCAGACGCTGGCCCTTGGGTCTCTAGCCTTAGGCGGTAGCTGTATACCCTCACGGTGCGGACGGTTGCCTTATAACGGGTCTTTGGTTGTTAGGAAACCCCTGCGGTTCCTGTCACACTCGGATTTGACTGTTGACGGCGACTCCAAGCCTAGTCGGGGTCCGATGGCCCTGCCTGTGTGTGCTGGCTTCACTTCGCTCCCCGGTCGGTAGCGGCGGGCCACCGCCCGACCCCGGTCCTACGGTTCCGCGTTGATCCACCACTCCTGCCGATGGTCACCACCATCTGCCAACCTTGTTGTCAGTGCCTGGGCCACAAACCCAGACACTCTCCACTTCACTCCTCTCACTTCAACCTCCTGGACTCAACTGCTCCTTTTCCCGCCTCCAGGCCTCTGAACTCCTCGGTGGGTAGGGCCAACCGCTTGGCTCCGCCCCACCTGGTGTGGACATCAGACCCTGGAGGGAGGCAACAAGGGTTTTGTGTTTGGCTAATGTTACTGTCTAGTGGGGGTGGGGGTGTGTGTGTTACCTGTGACGACCTGGCTAGTCCAGGGCGCCACACACACATACCAACCCGCACGCGGCAAAACCGCGGCAATACCGCGAACAATACCGCAGTTAAACCGCGGCAAACCACATACAATTTTCGGGTGCGGTTTGCCGCGGTTTTTTACCGCGGGTGCGGTAATCTTTCAGACCCTGCGGAATTTTCTTAAGAAAATTACGTTTTCCAGTGCGCACAGGGCCTTAAACACAAGCAGAAAGAGAGGTGAAAACAGACATAGAAAGTCATGACACCAGCTGAAATCTACCAGTAATTAGAAAGCAATGCTGCCACTTATTGAAAAATAATATCAGCTGGTTCAACTGTTGGCCTATAAAAAGATGCATCATTACCAAGGTGCCAAACAAGAAACAACTCATGATGGGTAAAACCAGTTATCTTTGCAATCTTATTGTTGCAAAACATACTCATGGCATTGGTTACACAATTTCTAAACTACTGAAGGTTCCAGGGAACACTGTTGGGGGCTATAATTCAAAAGCGGAAAGAACATAATTTCATCATAAACTGTCTACGACAGGCTGCTCCCTGTAAGATTTCAAACAGAGGAGTTAAACAATTATCAGAAGAGTCCAAGAACCACCTGTGGAGACCTACAGAAAGACATTAAATCATCAGGTACAATTGTTTCAAAGAAAACAATAAGTAATCCACCCAACCTTCATGGCCTGTATGCATGCTCACCACGCAAGACTCCATTGTTTAACAAAAAGCATGTTCAAGCACATTTTAAAATTTGCTCCTCAACATTTAGAGAAGCCTTGGAAATACTGGAAGAATATAGTCTCGTCAGATGAGACCAAAATTGAACTCTTTGGATGCCATAATACACACCATGTTTGGAGGCCTTCAACACCATACCAACAGTGAAGTTTGAAGGTGGGACCATCATGGTGGGGGGCTTTTTTCAGAATATGGCACTGGCAAACTTTATGTAATTGAAGGAAGAATAAATGGACAAATATACTGAGGCATTCTTGATAAAAATCTGCTGGCATCTCCGAGAATGATGAACATAAAACGAGGGTGTACATTTCAGCAAGACAATGACCCCATATATATAGCAAAAGGAAGCTCTCGGTTCCACAAAACAATAATAAAGCTGCTAGAATGGCCCAGCCAATCACCTGACCTGAATCCAATAGAAAATTTATGGAAGGAACAAAAGTTCAGAGTTCATAGAAGAGGCCCACATTACTTTCAAAATATAAAGAGTGTTTGTGTGAAAGAATGGCCCAAAATCCCACCTGAATAATTCATGTTACTAGTTTCTCCACTCAGGAAGCGTCTTGAAGCTTCATCACTAAAAAAGGCTTTTGTGCGAAGTATTAATTCAATTTCAGAAAGTGTGTTCAATACATTTTCACTGTCATTTCTCATTATTACATGAAACTTAATTTGTTGGACATTTTTGATTTCTATGCTTGTGTGGATTGAATGGGTTGTTACTGATATCTGGTGAAAAAATTCATGTCACTAGCACCTTTAGAAATATATTTACTTAAAAAATTGGTGATATATTGAATACTTATTTCATCGTGGTGGTAGTGTTACAGTGTGGACAGGTGTGTCTAGTCAATAGATAACTGCCCTACACTTTGTGTATGGTATGGTGACAAGTTCCAACTACATGAATAACATCATTAATCCAGTCATTGTGCGTCTGCAAGAACACAGGCCTCATTTCATCTTCATGGACAACTATGCTCCAGCTCATCGAAGTTACATCATTAGGGAACGGCTACTGGAGATTGGAGTACCTCAAATGGAGTGGCCTGCACTTTCTCCAGACCTGAATCCAATAGAAAGCCTATGGATCAGCTGACTCGCCATCTAGAGGCTCACAACTCTACACGACAGAACCTCAATGATCTGAAGGCCGCTCTTCAAGAAGAGTGGGTTGCTATGCCTCAGTATACAATAAGTCCACTTATGTGAACAGCACAAGACCTCATTGTCAAGCTGTAATTAATGCTCATGGCTACATGAGAATTTATTGAGATATTGACAATTTTTGATGGGGTAAATCCACCACTGTTGTTGGCTTCTGTTTCAATAAATTGTTTGAGATGAGGAAATCACTATTGCATGCTTCTACTTAAATGCAATACTTTCATGATAAAATATCTCTGTAGCATGAACTTTTTATGATCTACATACATTTTTCAACTGAAAGACAAATATTCCTGTTTGTGAGTGGTGTATATATGTGTATCTCGCTCTCTCTCCATATATATCACAAAAGTTAATAAACCCCTCACATTTATCAAAATTTTGCTTTACCTTTTCATGAAGTTAGGACATTTTTATACAATGTAAAGTAGTTAGTGTACAGCTTGTTTAACAACCTTTACCCTCAGTTTTTTAGCAGGGCAGTGGTCATCTTGGAGGTGTGTTTGGGGTCATTATCATGTTGGAATACTAACCTGCTGCCCAATTTCTGAAGGGAAGGGATAATGCTCTTTTTCAGTATGTCACAGTAGATGTTGGCATTCATGGTTCCCTCAATGAACCGTAGCACCCCACAGCCAGCAGCACTCCTGAAGCTCCAAAACATGACACTCCCACCACCATGCCTAATTGTAGGCAAGACACACTTGTGTCTGTACTTCACACCTGGTTGTGGCCACTCACGCTTGATAACAAGTACACTAAATAAGGTTCAAGCAATCCATGTCCTTAGTCTTCTTGTCTTTGGCAAACTGTTTTCAGAATTTCTTATGTTTCAACTTTAGAAGAGGCTTCCTTCTGGGACAACAGTCAGGTAGACCAATGTGATGCAGTGTGCGGCGTATAATCTGAGCACAAACAAGCTGACTTTCCACCCCTGTAACCTCTGCAGCAATGTTGGCAGCATTCATATGTCTATTTTGAAAAGATGATATCTGGATATGATGATGAGCACATGCACTCAACTTCTTCGGGTTGCCCCTGGAGAAGCCTGTTCTGAGTGGAACTTGTCTTGTTAAACCGCTGTATTGTCTGGGCCACCATGCTGCAGTTCAGTTTCAGGGTGTTGGCATTCTTTTTATAGCCTTGACTATCTTTCTGTAGAGCAACCATTTTTTTCAGATCATCAGAGAATTCTTTGCCATAAGGTGCCATGCTGAACTTCGAGTGACCAGTATGAGAGAGTGTGAGAGCGATAATGTGTCTAGATCTGTATTAGCGAGCACTTCTCCTTTGCCGAGATAATCCATCCACCTCACAGGTGAGGCATATCAAGATGTTGATTAGACAGCATGATTATTGCACAGGTATGCCTTAGGCTGGCAACAATAAGACACTCTAAAATGTGCAGTTTTATCACACAGCATGATGCCACGAATCTCACAAGTTTTAATAGAATGTGTAATTGTCATGCTGGTATTGCAGGCATATGTTGTGGACAATGAAGACAAGTGCACTTTATTGATGCCATTTTGAATGCACAGAGATACTGTTATGAGGTCCTGAGGTTGTCCCATTCATTCACAGCCATGGCCTAGTGTTGTAGCAGGATAATACATGGCTTCATGTTTCACGGATCTGTGCTCAATTCCTGGAAACTGAAAACATCACAGGTTATGCATGGCCAGCATACTCACCGGACAGGTCACCCATTAAGATTGTTTGGGATGATCTGGATTGGCGTATGCTACAGTGTGTTCCAATTTCTGAAAATATCCAGCAACTTTGCACAGCTATTGAAGAAAAGTGGACCACCATTCCACAGGCCAGAATCAACAAACTGTGGTGGTCACATGAGAAACTGACTGGTTTTCTGACCACCCTGCACACCACCCAATATGATGAAACTGCACATTTTAGAGTGGTCTTTTATTGTGGCCAGCCTAAGTCACACCTGTGCAATAATCATGCTGTCTTATCAGCATCTTGATATGTCACACCTGTGAGGTGAATGGTTTTCCTCTACAAGGTAGAAGTGCTCACTAACACAGATTTAGACAAATTTGTGAACAATATTTGAGGAAAAAAAGCATTTTCTGTAGATAGAAAAAGTCTTAAAGGGAAGATGTGATCCCCAAAAATGTTTTTCAACAACTGAAAAAATGTAAAGTATTTAATGTTTTAATATTCAGTGTAAATATTATTATTTGTTTTCAATGGCGTAAAATCTTAAAAATAATTTAAAAAGTTTGACATGTTCCACTATTAAACACTAGGGGGAGCAGCTGCTGAAATTTGGCCTGAAACCTAGTGTAGAACTAGCTCACATTACAACTGCAGTAAAAGTGGGTGGAATCTGCTCTCATGTGTCTGATGTCACCACCCCCCTTCTGGGTGTTTGCAAAAGGATAAGGGAGGATGAAGTTTAGGATCACAGTGCAGAGCCATTTTGTTGGTGACTGCAAATCGATACAGAAGTATGTAAAGTGTCATCGAGGAGGGCTGGCGTAGTGCTCCATAGTATAATGTGTCCCATATAGTGCTTCATAACTGTGCACCATAAATGTACCTATATAGTAGAGCCCCATATGTATCTCAGAGCACAGAGAGGTGTTACAGGAGTGTTGACAGAGCTGCCGGGACACCAGTCTGACAGGAGGAGCTACTAAGACACCAGAGTGACAGGAGCTGGCGGGACAACAGAGTGACAGGAGGAAATTCCCGAGACACCAATTTGAAAGGAGGAGCTGCCGGGAGCAGAGGTGAGTACATGTGGCGGGAAGTGGTGATCGCAGCCTAACGTCATTAGTACAATACCAGGCTAAGGCTGCAGATCATCGCTCACCGCCACATGTACTCACCTTGGACCTTCGCTCCCGCCAGCTCCTCCTGTCACCCTGATGTCTTTGCAGCTCCTCCTGTCTGCGCTCAGAGAACAGAGCGATGACAGGAGGTGCTGTTGGGATACCAGGGTGACAGAAGAGCAGCCGGGAGCGGAGGTCCAAGGTGAGTACATGTGGCGGGAAGCAGTGATCATAGCCTGACATCCATAGTACAGTACCAGGCTTAGGCTGCAGATCACCTCTCGCCGCCGATGTGCTTAGGGAGAAACTGGAGCACACAGTATACGCTTTGGACTCCACAGAGATGGCGCTGATCTCCTTCCTCTGCTTTGATAGGACAGCCTAGGGGGCTTGTCCAGGTCACAGCAGGGAGCAACTACAGTACAGGAGATAGGGTCAGACGTCGTTACACACTGCAAACGCAAGATGGCAGCCTCCAGTGTTTGATTAATAATAGAATTAAATAAAAACTAAATTAGGAATTTAATTTTGTATCAAAAATAATTGATTACATAATCAATAATTATTTATAAAAAATTACAATCATGGCACCTTCCCTTTAAATCTTAGGCGGGCTTTACACACTGCGACATCGCTAGCAATTGCTAGCGATGTCCAGCGCGATAGCACCCACCCCCGTCGCACATGCGATATGTGGTGATAGCTGCCGTAGCGAACATTATTGCTACGGCAGCTTCACACGCACATACCTGCTCGGCGACGTCGCTGTGACTGCTGAACTATCCCTCCTTCAAGGGGGAGGTGCGTTTGACGTCACAGCGACGTCACCACGACGTCACTAATCGGCCGGCCAATAATAGAGGAGGGGTGGAGATGAGCGGGACATAACATCCGGCCCACCTTCTCCCTTCCGCATTGCCATCGGGACGCAGGTAAGGAGATGTTTGTCGCTCCTGCGGGTGTACACACAGCTATGTGTGGAGCTGCAGGAACGACAAACAACATCGTACCTGCGGTCGACCCGACATTATGAAAATGAATGACGCTACACAGATCACCGATTTACAGCGCTTTTGCGATCGTTTATCGGCGCACCTAGGATTTCCACGTTGCGATGTCGTTACTGGCGCCGGATGTGCATCCCTAATGACGTGACTCCAACGATATTTCGGAAGCGATGTCGCAACGTGTAAAGCCCCCCTTAGAGTTCAACGCATGAAAAGTGAGAGCAAAAACAAAGTGTCACGTTTATAATTTTATTCAGTGTATGTCCCCACCCTGGTATATACAGCTCTGGCAAAAATTAAGAGACCACTGCAAAATTGTCAGTTTTTCTGATTTTCTCTTTATAGGTATATTTTTGAGAAAAATGAAGATTTTTTTTTATTCTGTAAACTACTGACAACATGTCTCTGAATTTCCTTTGCGAAGGATGTATGAATCAAGCCGCATACAAAGTTATTCTGGAAAAACAGTTGCTCCCTTCTGCTCAGGCAATATTCCCCAACTCTGAGGACTGTTTTTTCCAGCAGGACAATGCACCAGGTAAATCAATGTGTGGATGAACGACCACCACATCAAAACCCTGTCATGGCCAGCTAAATCCCCAGACCTGAACCCCATTGAAAACCTCTGGAATGTAATCAAGATGGATAGTCAAAAGCCATCAAACAAAGAACTGCTTACATTTTTGCACCATGAGTGGCATAAGGTCACCCAAAAGCAGTGTGAAAGACTGGTGGAAAGCATGCCAAGACGCATGAAAGCTGTGATTAAAAATCATGGTTATTCCACAAAATATTGATTTTTGAACTCATCCTGAGTTAAAACATTATTAGTATTGTTGTTTCTAAATTATTATAAACTTGTTTTCTTTGCATTATTTGAGGTCTGAAAGCAATGCATTTTTTGTTATTTTGACCATTTCTCATTTTCAGAAAATAAATCCAAAATTTATTGCTTGGAAATTTGGACACATTGTCAGTAATTTATAGAATAAAAGAACAAATTTACATTTTATTCAAAAATATACCTATAAAGAGAAAAATCAGAAAAACTGACAATTTTGCAGTGGTCTCTTCATTTTTGCCAGAGCTGAGACCCAGGCTCACCCAGAGCTATTGCCAGTCCACATTACACAAATATAGCCTGGGTCTCAGCTTCCCATACACGGTAAGTTTTTTAACTGCAAAAGAGGACACACATTAGCTAGGGACCCCAACGTAAGAGAATACCGTGACGAGGTCTTGGGGCTCTGCTGCATTGATCAATTCAATAGCTAATAGCGTTCTTATTCTTAATGTTCATGGCAATTATGCAGATTCCATGTTCATACTTTCATTGCTACATATAGCTATTGTATTGTTCATATCAGTATTTATACAGCAGTTTCTGCTTTACATTTATTTTCCTTGCACTGTCACTGGTGTGCTGCTCTTCTCTTTATATGGCCACCAATGAGTCTGGATCTAAATCCCATTGAACACCAGTGGAGAGATTTTAAAATTGCTGTTGCGAGAAGGCGCCTTCAAATATAAGAGACCAGGAGCAGTTTGTAAAAGACGAGTGCTCCAAAATTCCAGTTAAGAGGTGTAAGAAGCTTGCTGATGGTTATAAGAAGGGATTGCAGTCATTTATTCCAAAGAGTGGCCAACCACATATTAAACAGAGGATGCCAACAATTTTATCCAGGCTATTTTTTGCAGTTTTCTGTGAAATTATGTTCAATTTGCTTTTTTGGTCTCAGTTTTTTTCTGTTGTTTCAATACACCCAAAGTTAATCCTTGTTCTGTCTCTAATGCATAAAAAAATAACAAAAAAACATTCTACTCACCCTCCCCAACTCTCACGCCACACAGCATCCCCCTCTATAACCAGCACAGTTGCCAGCAGATGATATCGGCTTGTCTTCTATGGTAACGCATGTTATCACTGTCATGTGCCCTCAGTCATTGGCAATCCAACATCAGCTGCCGGCAACGTGTATTGTAGTGCAGGGAGCTGACGGGTCTCTGCTCCACAATACATTTCGGCTGGATGCACATCCAACTGAAGTAAGAGCTGGGGTTGGTGTGTCGCCTCCACCCCTGGCCTGGTCGCTGTCGTGACCTCTGCAACCACAAACGTTACCCCTTGCTAGTGGCAATACATAAGAGCAAATTTTTACTCAAAACAATCTTTTTTGGTAATGAAACTGGACACTTTTAAGTGTGCCAATAAGCAGTGACGTAACTACATTCTTCTGGGACCCCTAAAATAGCCAAATAACAAATATCACCATATTGTTATTAAACGAGTCCACTATACCAAACCTATTATGCCAATAATAAACCACATAAAGGGGGTAAATACAGCAGTATCATGACCATATATCATCACCAAATAGAATCTACATACTACCATCATCCTGTTACTGAACAAAATCCACTATACCAAGACCAATAGAACAATAATTCCACACCTTGTTTGGACCACATATTACTATATATTAAATAATAGCATAATATTGTTAATTATCAAAAACTACAGTAATAACTAATACAATATGACCACCAGTGACAGTTAAATAGTTATATACTGGCGCTCTGAAGATTGTACAACACATGATAAATCACATACATATATATAAGTGATCACTTCTACAGCTCCCTCCATATATATATATATGTGTATATATAAATATATATATATATATATATATATTGTGAGGTAGCGTGGTCGGCTGCGCAGCAGAAGACACGGGATCCAGGCATTAAGGTTCACAGCACACGGTTTTAATGTCCAAACAAAAGTCCATAACAAAATACATGTGCCTCTCCAGCAGAGAGCTCAGGGAGTTCTGTTCACTCCCTCACACCCGGCACACCTGCCCTTGTTCCTGATTCTATTTAACCCTTCCTTCAGCCTGTAGGGAAACAGCATTAACCCTAGAGTGGATCTACTTTCTATCATGGAGTGAGCACAACCGGGGCGAGACATACCGGCCGTCATAGATAACCCCGGTCACAGTCTCACATACCCCCCCCTCAGTTCAAGCGTGCGGGGTCGAACTCCAGCCATCAAACACGGGCCGCGGGACAAGGCATCGGCGTTGCCCTGCAACCTACCGGCCCGGTGTTCAACCGTAAACCGGAAGTTCTGCAGAGAAAGGAACCACCGGGTAACCCGGGCATTCCGTTCCTTGGCGGACCTCATCCAGACCAGTGGAGAGTGATCCGTCACCAAGCGAAACTGCCGTCCCAGCAGGTAATAGCGTAGGGACTCCAAGGCCCACTTGATCGCCAGGCACTCCTTCTCCACTACGCTAAAATTCCGCTCGGGAGGGGTGAGCTTCCTACTCAAGAAGGTGACGGGGTGTTCCTCCCCCTGAACCACCTGAGACAGCACTGCCCCCAGGCCGACCTCTGAGGCGTCAGTCTGTACTATGAACTCCTTCCGGAAATCAGGGTGTACAAGAACGGGCTGTCCGCACAGGACCCCCTCCAGGGCCCGGAAGGAGTCCTCGGCCTGCGGAGTCCAGCGCACCATGACGGACTTCTTGCCTTTGAGAAGGTCCGTCAAGGGGGCTGATAGTCCCGCAAAATCCTTTACAAACCTCCTGTAGTACCCCACGATACCCAGGAAGGCCCTAACCTGCTTCGTGGTCAGGGGTCTAGGCCACTTCTGGATCGCCTCAACCTTGTTAATTTGGGGCTTAATCACTCCTTGGCCTATCACGTAGCCCAAGTAGCGGGCTTCCGTGAGTCCCAACGCACATTTCTTGGGATTGGCCGTCAATAAGGCTGTTCGAAGCGCGTCCACCACCGCTTGTACCTGTTCCAAGTGGGTCTGCCAATCGGAGCTGTAAATAATGATATCATCAAGGTACGCTGATGCATACGCCTGGTGGGGTTCCAGCACTAAGTCCATCAACCTCTGGAACGTGGCCGGAGCGCCATGCAACCCAAAAGGCAAGACTACATAGTGGAAGAGACCCTCCGGCGTAACAAAAGCGGTTTTCTCCTTGGCGGACTCCGTCAGTGGCACCTGCCAGTACCCCTTGGTCAGGTCGAGCGTGGTAAAATATCGCGCCTGTCCCAGCCTATCAATCAGCTCATCCACCCGGGGCATGGGGTAGAGATCGAACTTGGATATTTCGTTCAATCTCCTAAAGTCATTGCAGAACCTTAAGGAGCCATCGGGTTTTGGTATTAGGACAATGGGACTAGCCCATTCACTCCGGGATTTTTCGATGACCCCTAGGCGTAGCATTGTCTTCACTTCCTCTGATATGGCTTGTCTTCGAGCCTCCGGCACGCGGTATGACTTCAGGCGTACCTTCAGGTGGGGCTCGGTGACAATATCATGTCGTATCAGACTGGTCCTACCGGGCAGCTCGGAGAAGACATCGGGGTTCTGCTGAACCAACCGTCTGGCCTCTCGCCTCTGTTGCTTGGTGAGGGCTTCTCCAATCCTTACTTCTGGTTCATCCTCTCCGGAGGTCGCTGGAGCCGGATGTGAACGACCCGAAGAGGAGGGAGGTGGGGAAAAAACAGCCATCAGGCTTTCCCGTTCCTGCCAAGGTTTTAATAGGTTGACATGGTATATTTGTTCAGGTTTCCGCCTACCGGGCTGCAATACTTTATAGTTAACCACCCCTACTCTTTCCTTTATCTCGTAGGGGCCTTGCCACTGAGCCAGGAATTTACTCTCCGCCGTGGGGATTAATACCAACACCCGATCCCCGGGTTTAAAGGTCCGCATGGTGGCTTGTCTATTGTAGCGGCCGCTTTGCGCGGCCTGAGCCTCCTGTAAATGCTCCTTCACAATTGACATGACCGCGCTTATGCGGTTCTGCATACCCAAAATGTGTTCAATCACACTTTTATGGGGGATGGGCTCTTGCTCCCATGTTTCCTTTGCCAGGTCCAACAATCCCCGGGGATGTCGCCCGTATAACAATTCAAAAGGCGAAAACCCCGTGGATGCCTGTGGCACCTCTCGTATGGCAAACATCAAATAGGGAAGCATCATATCCCAGTCTTTCCCGTCTTTGGAGATCACCCTTTTGAGCATGGTTTTCAGGGTTTTATTGAAACGCTCGACTAAACCGTCCGTTTGAGGATGATACACAGACGTACGCAACTGCTTGATCTGGAGTAGCCGGCATAGCTCTTTGGTCACTTTAGATATGAATGGGGTCCCCTGATCCGTAAGGATCTCCTTGGGCAACCCCACCCAGCAGAACACCGCAAACAACTCCCGAGCTATAAGCTTTGCTGCAGTATGTCTGAGAGGTATCGCCTCGGGATACCGGGTGGCATAGTCAACGATCACTAGGATGTGTTGGTGCCCTCGAGCGGACTTTACGAGGGGCCCCACCAGATCCATCCCTATCCGTTCAAAAGGGACTTCTATAATGGGTAAAGGTACCAACGGACTGCGAAAATGGGTTAGGGGTGCGGTAAGCTGACACTCCGGGCAGGTTTCGCAGAACCGTTTTACCTCCCCAAAGACCCCGGGCCAATAGAACCTTTGCAATATTCGCTCCTGCGTTTTCTTGACCCCTAGGTGGCCACTCA
Organism: Anomaloglossus baeobatrachus; assembly: GCF_048569485.1. Classification (NCBI taxonomy): domain Eukaryota; kingdom Metazoa; phylum Chordata; class Amphibia; order Anura; family Aromobatidae; genus Anomaloglossus; species Anomaloglossus baeobatrachus. The sequence continues at coordinate 391,236,722 of NC_134354.1, read as the reverse complement.
TCAGGTGTTTATGAGCCAAGTCGAGGACCCGCCGGCGATGCGGCTGGGGCACCACCAACTGTTCTACCCCCACGCCCCGTATTTCATCTACCCGGTAGAGTAAATCCTGCTTAAGAGCGAAATGGGGGTACCTTACCTGGGCACCGGGCAGCTGTGCCACCCCGTCAACTACTGTCACCCGACTCCGGGCGTGTATTAACGTAGGGTCCTGGAGTTGGGCTGTCCCAAACGTATCCGGGGACGCCTCCAACTCCGGGATGGGCTCGACCATCTCAGCCTCTCCTGCCAATACCTCTAGGGGTGACCTATCGGGTTCACACTCTGTCCCTATCATGGTGACCCCTACGGCAGGCGTCCCGGATTCAGGATTGTAGGGCTCAGGTCCCGGACTGACCAATAACTGAGGGGACTTAGGGGGTCCCTTCCATAAAGTCCAAAAATAGGGCAGATCCCTTCCTAGGATAACGTCATAAGGAAGAGTGTTAAGAAGTCCCACCTCATGTTGCACCTGACCGCAAGGTGCTGTGATGGTGACAATCCCCGTGGGATAGTCGCGGCGGTCCCCATGTATGCAAACCACCCCCACGGTACGTCCTGTGGCCTTTACTTTAGCCCTCAAGGTGGATCGCACAAGGGTCACTAAGCTTCCGGAATCCAACAATCCTGTAACCGGACATCCATTCACCTGTATTTGGCACAAGTGGGGCTCCGTCTCTGGGGAGACCAGGTCAGCGGTACACACCACCTGAGCATACATTGAACCCCGCCGGGTAACCCCACAATCCATGGGCTCCGTGGTGAGTGGACACTGGGCTTCCATATGTCCCACCCGCTGGCACCGCCAACATCTAATGGCGACGGAAACCCCCTTGACGGGTTGTCGTTTAGGGTACAGAACCTTCCGGACCTCAGGAACGGCGGCCGCGGCCTCAGACGGGACGGTAGGGGACTCCTGCACCGTTGTCAGCGGTGGGTCCTTGGCCCTAGGCTTGGAGGGGCCGGACCGACGGGCGGTACGCAAAGTCTCAGTGTCCCGTATCAAGTCCTGCGTAGCCACATGCCGCTCCACCAAGGACACTAATTGGTCCAGGGTACTCGGGTCGCCCTGTCCTACCCACCGTTGAACGGTGACGGGTAAAGTGCGCACAAAACGATCCACTACTACCCTTTCCACCATTTGCGCCGGGCTCAGAGTGTCAGGCTGCAACCACTTTTTTACAAGATGCAACAAGTCATAGGCCTGGGAGCGTACGGGTTTGGCTTCCTCATAGAACCACTGATTTACCCGCTGAGCCCGTACATAGGTATTCACCCCCAACCGAGCCAGTATTTCGGCTTTCAGGGTCACATAGTCAATGGCGTCCTCGGTACAGAGGTCCAGGTACGCTTTTTGGGGTTCCCCCGTCAGATAGGGCGACAATACCTCAGCCCACTGGGGGGTCGGCAGCTTTTCCCACTCGGCCACCCGCTCAAACACCGCCAGGAACGCTTCCACATCATCACCTGGGGTCATCTTTTGCAACGCTTGTCTCACCGCTTTCCGGATGCTGCCGTCGTCACCCGGTCCCGGGGTTGTTGCTGCCGGTCCGGCATGGATCGACTTGGCCAGGAGAACCATCTGTTCTTGGTGCCTTTTTTCCTGCGCTTGCAAGGCTTGCTGCTGACGTTCCAACGCCCGGAGCAGGTGTGCATTGGTCTGTTGCTGCTGTGCATTAGCCTGTTGTTGCTGTGCATTAGCCTCTTGTAGCTGTGCATTAGTCTGTTGCTGCTGCCTTAGTATGTCCTCCATGGCGTCGCCGGGTTTGGGCTGTAGTATAGCCGCTCGAATCCAGGACATGTGCTACCGGGTCACCAGGTATGGATGCTACACCTCACCGGCTGTCATGCCCGCATTCTCCACCATATGTGAGGTAGCGTGGTCGGCTGCGCAGCAGAAGACACGGGATCCAGGCATTAAGGTTCACAGCACACGGTTTTAATGTCCAAACAAAAGTCCATAACAAAATACATGTGCCTCTCCAGGAGAGAGCTCAGGGAGTTCTGTTCACTCCCTCACACCCGGCACACCTGCCCTTGTTCCTGATTCTATTTAACCCTTCCTTCAGCCTGTAGGGAAACAGGATTAACCCTAGAGTGGATCTACTTTCTATCATGGAGTGAGCACAACCGGGGCGAGACATACCGGCCGTCATAGATAACCCCGGTCACAGTCTCACAATATATATATATATATATATATATATATATATATATATATATATATATATATATATACACACATATACATGTTACACTAGTAATGTCTCTCATTGTGACCCCCCTCACAGTAGAAATGTCCCCCTCTGTGGCCCACATCCAATATTAATGGATATGTTCTTTTCTTGCCCCTGAGTATTAGTAAAACTCCTCTTTGTGCCCCCATACAGTAGTAATATTTCTCTTTGTGCTAAAATAAAACAGTAATGCACCCTCTCCAATGACAAGAATGCAGTAGTAACATATACCATTTCTTCCACTATACAGTAATAAGATCCACCTTTTATGCCTTGATACAGTTGCAATGGCCCAAATTGTGGCTTCATAAGTTAATAATGTATATCTCACAACGGAGAATGTTGCTAATGTCCCCTATTGAGGAGCAATATTGTCCCCACCCTGTGTGGCTGCATCTGTGGTTGGTTGGAATCACACTTGCTGTCTGCGTACCTATAGTGTAAAAATAAATAAATTGGTGTAGGGTCCCCCCATATTGTGTTACCCAGTGCAAATAAAGCATACGGCTACAAGCTACAGCTCCCAGCCGTTTGCTGACCTTGGCTGTGTATCAAAATAAGAGGGATCCCAGACGGCTTTTTTTCTTTAATTATTTAAATAACTGATTGAACTCAGTTCACCTAAGGTGAGGTTACAGAGTTCAATGAGGTCACGTGAGGTCAGTTTACCTGTGGTCACAGGTGGGGTACCATGGGAACCTCCCGCTGTGACCGCAGATAAATTGAGTGACATCACCGCTTACAGTTACGGCTCAGTCAGTCTCTGCCTAAAGCCACAGAGTGTGGTCATGTTCTGTGCCCACGCGCTGTCACTTCAGTATGTAGCAGAGCCAGGATCATTGTGGGACTTTGCGTGAGGAACTTTGGTGTTTGGGGTTAATAAATTGGAGGAAGAGAAGGTTTTTTGTATTTTATTTCAAATATAGGATTTTTTCAGTGTTTGTGTTTATTTCATTTCACTTACAGTATTAATAAAAGTGGGGGGAGTCCCATAGATGCCTTCCATTACTATTCTAGGGCTAAGTGGTAGCTGTGAGCAGTCATTAACCCCTTATATTACCGATGAGCTGGTAAAGTGACAGGATTGACACATCTAATGGATGAGACATTTCTGGGTGACTGCAGACTAGCAGGCTGCTATTTTTAGGCTTGGGGGCCCAATAAGCATTGGCCTCCCCAGACTGAGCATACCAGTCCCAGCTGTCGGCTTTATCATGGCTGGGTATCAAAATTGGGGGAGCACACGCTGTTTTTTAAAAAAATTATTTACTTAAACAAAAAAAAATAAAGCCGCATAATGTCCTTCTTACTTTGATACACAGCCAAGATAAGCTCACGGCTGGGGGCTTCAACCTGTAGTTGTATGCTTTATCTGCGCTAGGTATCAAAATATAGGGGGACCCTATGCCAATTTATTTATTTATTTATTTATTTTTACATTATTGGTACGCAGACAATGTGTGTGATTCCAATCAATCACAGATACTGTCACACAGGTTGGCGGTCTGACTGTAAACAATCACAAATGCCGGGACTGCCAGTAAACGGGTGAAGCAGTGAATATGTACAGTATGAGGGTCAATGAGGAGACCCATAAATAGTGTTACGCCCGGGAGACTCGGTAAGTATAACAGTCCTTCTCTAATCCCACTAGCCCTTTCTACCACCATTTTACAGCACAATGTTCAGGTCCCCATAGACTTATATGGGGATCGGCATCCAGGCAGGGGTTTGGGTTAAAGTCTGGTCCTGAACTGAATATTTTTTTTTTTAAATCTGGATGGACTCGCCAAGCCCGAATATCTGCTGGTTCACCCATGTCTCATCTCAACATGAATGAAGGAATGAAGACAGCAGGCTAAGATTTAATGCAATCTTATGAACCAAAAGTAACCACTAACATGTTTTTCCATGTCAAAGGTGTTGATAGCTTTTAACCAGATTGAAAGCAGCAGCTCAATTTTTTTTATTTTTTCTGTACATGGATTCTATTTGCATTACCACTGAACAAATCAGACACCTACACTGTTTGCTACCTCTACAGAAATTGTTCTCATAGTTAACCCCTTACTGACATATGCCATACATATTCAGCGCAAGTCGGTATTGAGTGTATGGAGTGGACTCACAGGGTGAGACCTGCCAGGACCTGCCTCTAACAGCTGCCTCATACAGCTACGACTGTTAACCTGTTAAATGCTGATGTCAAACTTTAACAGCGGCATTAATGTGGCGCCACTAAGGCTTGGTACTGCAGAGGTACTGCATCTCAGCCAGAGGTGTAATATCCCATTCCGGGTAAGGAGGGTGGTCACAAACCGGTATACACAAAACACAAACACTCCCATTAGCGATACTCCATCTGGACCATGGTTGGGGTAAGTTGTACCTTTAAGGACAGCACAGTCCCCTGAGCCAGGCTGGCTGGTGGAGTCTAGTTATTTGGATCACACTCTAGAAAGTGAGGCCAGTCGGAAGGAGCAGTGGAGGAGTCAAGACCTGTGGTCTGGAGCTGCTGCAGCTCGACCCAGGCGCATGACAGAAAGGGTGCTGGAGCCCACAGGAGTGACCATACTCTCATGGCCTCGTTCCACATACAACATACCAGAGTGGAGGGACTTGGCCGCAGTAGGGGATCGGCCCCTCAACTAGTGGACAACTTCAAGAGTCAGCTAGCTAACTGGAGGCGGAGGTTACTTCAAGTGCGAAAGCCAAATCCACACACAGCCAGTGAAAAGGTAACCACATAGGGCGAAAGGGATAGAGCTTCACGCCGCCCGAGAGGGCCCGCGGACACAGGCTCGGGGCTCTGTGTGTGCAGGCGTGGGGCAGGTGAGAGAGGTCAGCTCAGAAAGACGACCAGGAAATGAACACAGAAGGGTGTACTGGGTTATGCCTCCAAACTATCCGGGATCAGCAGGAGCTCATCACAGCAGGACCCGGCATTCCAAAGGCAGCATTTGTCTGGACATGCTAACCTTGAACTCTGAACTGTGAATAAAGATCTCAACTGCATCCCTGTGTTGTCTAGTTATTCCTTGCGCCTCTGGCCCTGCACCTTGCCATTACAGACTACTACTGCGACACCTTGGCCGGGCCAGGTAGTCACAAATAGGCCCTTACACTACACCGTTCCATCACAGGTGAAATCAGTCAACCTCAAAACCCTAGTCACCCCCCTCAGGGCTAGATGGACACACCAGGGGGCGGAACCAGGCGGTTGGAAGACGCCCACCAAGGAGTATGGACAGCCCGGGGCGGGAAAGTAAGCAGCGCTGTTTAGAGTTCAAGTTGGAGAGGAGTGTGGGGTGGAGCTGTGTGCAGCTCCAGCAGAGGCGAATACCCCAAATTGAGCAGCACCAGGGTAGGAGCCCTGGTGCCATTGGCTAGGAGGAAGACAGTGGTCTCCATCTGCAGGAGTCGGGAAGACGGCTCAGTGGAACCGAGGTGGACCGGGACAGGGTAGGGGTACTCGGACCCTGAAGCCGGGAGCAGAAGCGACTGGAACCGGTTAATTTACCGATTGAGGCCAGGACTAGAGGTCCTGTCCCACCCAAAGTCCCTATTAGAAGACAACAGCCCACAGAGGGGGATAGAAGGCCACCGCCAGGGCTCAGAGATCCCACGGGCCAGCGTCTGCAGGCAAGGGCTCCTTAGGCCACATCCAGCCGGGAGCGGACTCCTGAAGTTGCAAGTACAGGCAGTCCACCATTACACAAAGGTGCAGGAGAAAGACAGAGACCACCAGCCGGGTGGGGAGAACCAGAACACAGCCGGCTGCGGGCACCAACCACCATCACCTTGGTTTACTAGAGACTCGTGTGTTTCCTTCAATAGTGAGTACACCAGCACCCTGTGGTCGCCAATCTCCCTACACCAAAACACCAACAGGTCCCGGCCACCATCCCCGCCCACAGAGGGGTTAACAATTTGCTGCATAACATCTCCCCCGGGTGCCCCGTCACTGCAGCAGTGGTGTCCAACCTCACCACATACCGTGGGTGGCGTCACGAACCTAATACGGCTCAGCCCGTACACATACGTCCTACATCCATCACCACTACAACCCCCCTTTTTGATCGGAGTGACCGCGAGACCCCCGGGTCCGGAGACCCTCGAGCCACCCACAGAAGCTTTGGAATCGAGCAGCTCGGCTGCTGCAAGCGGGGCGGCACACTGCTCCCAACAGCCCTGGGGCCCAGCTCTACCTGTGGAGAGCTATTCCAACTCTGCTGCATCACCATAGACCTCAGGGGGAAAGCTGAACAGCAGCGGCGGCATCTATCTTGCCGTATACCACAGGTGGCATCACGACATCTCCACTGTAAATATTCTCCCACCACTATCTTTATTTAGTGACACGGCCGGGGTCACGGAGTCGGGCCTTGCCACCTCAGCATCCCACACGACCAGAACCGCGGCCCGGTAATGAGTAACCCCAGGGTGCGGGCGTGTCATTAACAGTGCACCGGCATGTGGGCGCTTCATTCTATTTGCCCATTGGCACTCCCTTGACATGATTGCGGGGCGCCGATGGATTGCTATGACATCCAAGAGTCTGTTGAAGATCTCCATACTTGTCATCACAGAACTCCTTTGAAACCTAACTTGTGGCTGGGTTTCTAAGGAGACTAATTTTTACTGTATACAGCAATATTCTACTCTAGTGTTGCAGTATATAGTATAATCAATTGTATGCTCACAGGATCTAGTACCGTAAAGGGACTAATACAGTAAAAAGAAAAGAAAAATCTAACATTCTGAAAAAAATAAAATATACAAAATTACATCTCTTTTCCCCAAGTAATAATAGAAATAAAAAATATACATATGTGGTACTACTGTGCTGATAAAAATTTGATCTATAAAAATATTAATATAATTAACCTGATAGGTATATAGAAAAAATTAAAACCATTAAAATTTGTTTTTTTGTTTGTCGTTATTTTGCAAAAAATGCTGTAAAAAGTTATCAAAATGTTGTATCTATCCCAAACTGATATCAATAAAAATGTTGTCTGGCCTTGCAAAAAGAAAAAAAAATAAATAAGGCCTCACACAGTTCTATCAATTGAAAAATGAAAATGTTACGGGTCTTGGAAAATTGCGACACAATGAAAATATTTATTAATAATAAAAACCCTGGACATGTTTCCAGGAGGATCGTTGTTGCGTCGCTACATGGTGGCTGGTGAGCTGTCAATCAGGCAGATCTCACCAGCGACCAGCCACCAGCGACTCGTGTAACGATGCTGCGCTTGGTAACCAGGGTAAATATCGGGTAACTAAGCAAAGCGCTTTCCTTGGTTATCCGATACTTACCCTGGTTACCAGCGTACACCACTTACAGGCTGCCAGCGCCGGCTCCCTGTATACAAAGCTAGGGTACACATCGGGTTACTAAGCAAAGCGCTTTGCTTAGTTACCCGATATTTACCCTGGTTATGTGTGCAGGGAGCCAGCGCTGGCAGCCTGTAAGTGGTACAGGTACGCTGGTAACCAGGGTAAATATCGGGTAACCAAGCAAAGCGCTTTGCTTAGTTACCCAATATTTACCCTGGTTACCAGCGTAGGCTGCTTAGACAGAGTTGGTGCTCTTTGGTCACCCGCAGTCAAACACGCCGATGCGTGTTACACAGAGGGAGACCAACGACCAAAAAATGAAACAAAACAGTGTGTAAGATCAGTGATTTCACAGCAGGGGCCAGGTCGCTGCTTAGTGTCACACACAGCGAGATCGCTGATGAGGTCACTGGTACGTCACAAAACCTGTGACTCATCAGCGATCTCGCTAGCGATCTCGCTATGTGAGAAGTGTCCCTTAGGTCACTATAATCCAGAATCAATCCTTATCTTTGTAATCCTTTGCATTCCAAAGTAATCCTCTATTCAATTTTTTGTTAATGAGGTTGAGTGCAGGGAGTTTTGTTCTGCACTAACAGCTTAACATGCTTTTCCCAAAATTCCCCTTTATACTTTGCTCCCTGATTGACAGGTGACTCTGATCTGAGTGACTGTCCTCCCCCACCGGAAATCTTGCACAGGCACCCTCACTCTTCGCATAGGTTGTCTTACTGTAGGAGTGGCCACCACCAGGAGTGAAGGCCTCTCCGTGAGATATCTGGCGGGGGAGGCAGGTCACTCAGATCAAAGTGACCTGTCAATCAGGGAGCAAAGGGTTGTGGAGGTTGGGAAAAATTGGGAAGAGAATGGAGAGCTATAAGTGTCATGCCCCCAGTGTATAAATCAAATAAAGAATTACTTTGGAATGAAAGAATTATGACAAAAATAAAGGTATGGATTGATTCATGATTAAGGAAACCGAAGAAGAACCTAGTGGACCTATCTAGGCTTGCAAAAGATCAATATTCCTGCAGAGCGTTCATCCATCAAGTAGCCATGGCTTGAGATCAGCTCAAGGCCATTATAAAAAAAACCCATGGATGTGTTTTGTATGTGGTAGTAAAACCTGAAGATACATTAAGTCAAATGAAAGAATAACCCTAGTTTTGATGTGTGGGTTGATGGCGACTTAAAGCCAAGTGGATCAGCTATAAATTTCTATGACGACACATACGTAGTAAAGATAAATTATAGAAATAGAGTTTAAAAAGTTTGTGTTCACCTACACGGCAGCTATTTCTAGTCTTTTCTTTGCTGCTGGTGGATATTAGTTATATGAGTTATTCTGAATTCCGGTCCATATCCTCAGGATGCTCTACAGGATATTTGGTGTATTCATACCGTAGGAACATTTTAAAGTACACAAAAAAATGAAAATATATAGACACAATATGTTCCTTTCCTCTAGACTTAAAAGAGCAGGAAGGTTACTCAAAGTGATCAAGACGCCTGGTTACAAGTACAATGTAGCATGTACATTTCATATTGTTAAATATATTAAGAGGTATTCCCAACTTATTGTAGAATATGAATAGCACTATGATTAGTAGGGGGTCTGACCCTTGGCATCTCGACTCATCGCAAAAATGAGGAGACGGAATTCCTTCCTGGTACACTTTTTTCAGAGAATATCCTAGCCCCCCACAGTGCAGGTAAAAGCAAATAGGGGTCTCTTCAGTGAGACCTCACTGATTTCTATGAACTGTGGCCAATTCCGAGTAGGATTCATACAACACTACTCTCTAGATATGGCCTACCAGACAGTTTTAAATACAGTTACAAACTAGATCTACAAATCATAATTTACTGATCAGGCTTTTGTGAAAATCCGATTAGAATATACCCAGTCGCCCCTTTGTCCAGACTTTTATTAAACACTAGAAGGTGGCCCGATTCTACGCATCGGGTATTCTAGAATTTACGTATTGTGTAGTTCATGTATGATTTTTGTTATATATATATATATATATATATATATATAGATGTTGTTGTGTGTAGTTACCAAGTGTTTGTGTAGGGCGCTGTACATGTTCTGGATGTTGTCTGGGTGTGATGGGGGGTGAGAGCGGTGTTGTTTGTGTGTTGCGTTGTTTGTGGAGCGCTGTGTGTCTGTAGCGTTGTGTGTGTGTTGCGCAGTTTGTGCGTGTGTGGTGTGTTTTGGGGGGAGGTATGTTTTGTGCAATGTGCGTGTTGTGCGGTATGTGCGTATATTTGTGTGTGCAGCGTTGTCTGTGTGTGTGGGTGTCTGTGTAGGGCAGTTGTTTGTGGTTCCCAGTGTGTGTGTGTGGTGTGGTGTGTTGTACAGTGCGCGCGCGCGCGCGTATGTGTGTGTGTTGGGGGGAGGTGTGCACTTCCCATCGTGCTCCATCCCCCATGCAGCGCACTCCCCATCGTGCTCCATCCCGTATGCTGCGCACCCCCCATCGTGCTCCATCTCCCATCCTGCGCACTCCCAAACGTGCTCCATCCGCCATGCTGCGCACTCCCAAACGTGCTCCATCCGCCATGCAGCGCACTCCCCATCGTGCTCCATCCCCCATGCTGTGCACTCCCAAACGTGCTCCATCCGCCATGCTGCGCACTCCCCATCGTGCTCCATCTCCCATGCTGAGCACTCCCAAACGTGCTCCATCCGCCATGCTGCGCACTCCCAAACGTGCTCCATCCCCCATGCTGCGCACTCCCAAACGTGCTCCATCCGCCATGCTGCGCACTCCCAAACGTGCTCCATCCCCTATGCTGCGCACCCCCCATCGTGCTCCATCTCCCATCCTGCGCACTCCCAAACGTGCTCCATTCGACATGCTGCGCACTCCCAAACGTGCTCCATCCGCCATGCTGCGCACTCCCAAACGTGCTCCATCCGCCATGCTGCGCACTCCCCATTGTGCTCCATCCCCCATGCTGCGCACTCCCAAACGTGCTCCATCCGCCATGCTGCGCACTCCCCATCGTGCTCCATCTCCAATGCTGCGCACTCCCAAACGTGCTCCATCCGCCATGCTGCGCACTCCCAAACGTGGTCCATCCGCCATGCTGCGCACTCCCAAACGTGCTCCATCCGCCATACTCCGCACTCCCCATCGTGCTGCATCCTCCATGCTGCGCACTCCCAAACGTGCTCCATCCGCCATACTCCGCACTCCCCATCGTGCTGCATCCCCCATGCTGCGCACTCCCAAACGTGCTCCATCCGCCATGCTGCGCATTTCCAAACGTGCTCCATCCGCCATGCTGCGCACTCCCAAACGTGCTCCATCCGCCATGCTGCGCACTCCCAAACGTGCTCCATCCGCCATGCTGCGCACTCCCAAACGTGCTCCATCCGCCATGCTGCGCACTCCCAAACGTGCTCCATCCGCCATGCTGCGCACTCCCAAACGTGCTCCATCCGCCATGCCGCGCACTCCCAAACGTGCTCCATCCGCCATGCTGCGCACTCCCAAACGTGCTCCATCCGCCATGCTGCGCCAGCATCAGCCTCTCCGTCTCCAGCATCAGCCTCCCCATCCCAGCCTTCCCCAGGTTCAGCCTCTCTCCTCTCAGCCTCCTCCAGCACGCCGTGCTCCTCTGCCGACACTCACAGATCCGATCGCATACACTCACACACACCCACACACACCCACCCGATCGCATACACTCACACACACCCGATCGCATACACTCACACACACCCGATCGCATACACTCACACACACCCGATCGCATACACTCACACACACCCGATCGCATACACTCACACACACCCACACACCCCCACCCGATCGCATACACTCACACCCACCCGATCGCATACACTCACACACACCCGATCGCATACACTCACACACACCCGATCGCATACACTCACACACAAAGACACACACACTGACGATATTGCACATACGCGCTGATACTCACAACATCCGGGGATATCACATGCTTCTGGCCATGTGATCCCCCGGCAGGTCCTGGAAGCTCACAACAGCACAGTATCGCCGCCGAGAAGCAAGCGATATCCCAGGATGTTGTGAGTATTTGGATGCGATGTGATGTGTGAGGTGTGTGTGAGTGTGATCTGATTTGTGTGTGTATGTGTGTGTGTGTGTGCTGTTATGTGTGTGTATGTTCCGCAGCTGCAGGACCTTGATGTGTGGATGCGATGTGATGTGTGTGAGGTGTGTGTGAGAGTGAGTGTGAGCCGGTGTACACTGGTAACTATGATACACATCGGGTAACTAAGGGACCTTAGTTACCCGATGTGTATAATGGTTACCAGCTTTCACGGCCTCCGTCAAGATCCCAGCATCGCAAGGTTATGTCTGGCGCTGCCGGGATCCTGACGGAGCCGGTGTAGAAGCAAGCGATATCCCAGCATGTTGTGATGTGTGAGGTGTGTGTGAGAGTAAGTGTGAGAGTGAGTGTGATCTGATGTGTGTGTGTACTCACCTGGGAATCGGAGCTCCGTGTCAGTTGGGCCAGAGCGAGCGTGCATTGCGTGAGGGGGGCGGGGCCTGCAGAGAGCCGGGGCGAGAGGCCAATCCGTGTGGGGGGGCGGGGCCATGGCGAGCCCAGCGGCCAATCAGCTTTGTGTCACCGTAAGGACACAATTTCGGAGCATGACAGACAGACAGACAGACAGACAGAATAAGGCAATTATATATATAGATGCATTAACTAAAAAAGTGAATGAGATTAGTTTGATTAGAAAAAAGGGTGTGAGCATTCCAGAAATAGTATATCTGGTACCTCTTGTCTAGGGCAAAAAAAAACAGTTTGAAAGAAAAAAAAACAACCCATACATTTTCTTGTGTTGTTTGCCTATTTGTGATGTTCATCTAAAGGCCCCGTCACACTAAGCAACATCGCTAGCAACATCGCTGCTAACGAACAACTTTTGTGACGTTGCTAGCGATGTTGCTGTGTGTGACATCCAGCAACAACCTGGCCCCTGCTGTGAGGTCGTTGGTTGTTGCTGAATGTCCTGGGCCATTTTTTAGTTGTTGCTCTCCCGCTGTGAAGCACACATCGCTGTGTGTGACAGCGAGACAGCAACAACTAAATGTGCAGGCAGCAGGAGCCGGCTTCTGCGGAGGCTGGTAACCACAGTAAACATCGGGTAACCAAGAAGCCCTGTCCCTGGTTACCCGATATTTACCTTTGTTACCAGCCGCTCTCACTGTCAGTGCCGGCTCCTGCTCTGTGCACATGTAGCTGCAGGACACATCGGGTTAATTAACCCGATGTGTGCTGTAGCTAGGAGAGCAGGGAGCCAGCGCTAAGCATTGTGCGCTGCTCCCTGCTCTGTGCACATTTAGCTGCAGCACACATCGGGTAATTAACCCGATGTGTGCTGTAACTAGGAGAGCAGGGAGCCAGCGCTCAGTGTGCGCTGCTCCCTGCTCTCTGCACGTGTAGCTCCGTGCGCTGGTAACCAAGGTAAATATCGGGTTGGTTACCCGATATTTACCTTAGTTACCAAGCGCAGCATCTTCCACGCGGCGCTGGACGCTGGGGGCTGGTCACTGGTTGCTGATGAGCTCACCAGCAACTCGTGTAGCCACGCTCCAGCGATCCCTGCCAGGTCAGGTTGCTGGTGGGATCGCTGGAGCGTCGCAGTGTGACATCTCACCAGCAACCTCCTAGCAACTTACCAGCGATCCCTATCGTTGTTGGGATCGCTGGTAAGTTGCTTAGTGTGACTGGACCTTAATACAAAGTACCCTAAAATTAAGTGTTTCGCCTTCAATCTCAATGTAGGGGAGGTAAGACCCCATACACATTAAGTGAAAGTCAGCTGATTCTACTATCAGTGAGATCTGCCAACAGTCTAATGTGTCCAAGGATGATATCCGGGGAAGCCAAATGATTTTGGGAGGAGGGAAGAAAAATCCGACATTTTGCATTTCAGCAGACGCTTTTGGTCTCTGAGAGATAATCTACCATCAGAGGAGGAATAGATCGGCCAATAGGTATGTAATATGTAGAGTTGAGCGCGGTTCGTGGTTCTCCAGTTCGCGGCTCGAGTGATTTTGGGGGCTGTTCTAGATCGAACTAGAACTCGAGCTTTTTGCTAAAGCTCGATAGTTCTAGATGCGTTCGAGAACGGATCTAGCAGCAAAAAGACCAGCTAATTACTAGCTGGCTTTCCGCTGTAATAGTGTAAGTCACTCTGTGACTCACACTATTATGACATTTCAGTGTATAGTGTGCGGGAACAGCGCATTCAGATCACAGCTGTATGGATAATGGCGATCGCCTTTTTTTTTTTTTTTTCCTTGTCTTCCTTCCCTAAGCGCGCGCGTGTAGTGGGGCGAGCCAGCATGTCAGCCAATCCCAGACACACACACAGATAAGTGGACTTTTAGCCAGAGAAGCAACGGCATGTATGATAGGATGTCCATGTCACATGTCCCTGCATTATAAAACCGGACATTTTCCTCCAGCACGCCATTATCTGTCTTCTGCGTCCTTGGTGTCAGTCATCACTGGCGCAGCTCCTATCGCCGATTCTGCTGTGTACGCTCCATACACAGCGCTGTACAGAATAGGGATAGAAGTTTCTATCAGTCCTTTTAAGGGCTAATACCGGCAGGGTCAGAGCCATAGGTGACAGGTCCGTGAAAACAGAGTTTAACAGCTACACAAGATGACAGCGTCTGTGTAGCTAAGGTCAGGGATTTCCTCGCTGCATTTCCCCATTAGGAGGGATAGAAAGGCAGGATTCCTTTCCTCTACCCAGAGACCCACAACCCTGCCACTGTACCCTCCTGCCCTTTCCACGCTCAAACTGATTGTTACTAAGCCATTACTAAGCCATTATACTAGCAAACACTGAGTGAACTTAGTGGCATCCTAAACGTGGATGTTGGACTTCTGTATTGTCCCACTAGTGCAAAGATATTTGCAGCACGTCTGCCTGCATTGCACATTCAAACTCATTGTTACTAAGCCATTATACTAGCAAACACTGAGTGAACTTAGTGGCATCCTAAACGTGTCTGTTGGACTTCTGTATTGTCCCACTAGTGCAAAGATATTTGCAGCACGTCTGCCTGCATTGCACACTCAAACTCATTGTTACTAAGCCATTATACTAGCAAACACTGAGTGAACTTAGTGGTATCCTAAACGTGGCTGTTGGACTTCTGTATTGTCCCACTAGTGCAAAGATATTTGCAGCACGTCTGTGTCAGGTTTCCAGGTTTTCCAGTTCTCTTTTGAATGAGCTTACCCTCGGTTAACATGGAGTTTACTGTTCTGTTGCCCTACTTCCTGTCCAGCTGCTTAAAAGGCCGCCTCTAAGCCTAGTCCAGTGCCTGAGTATACTGCTTGCTGTGTGCTCCTGCTTTGCTGCTGCTAATCCGGATTGCCTTTGGATCCTCCTAAAGACTACCGACCGACTCTGGACCTTACCCGGTTTCTCAAAGCTGTGCCCGGATTCCGTCTGCCATCTTCGATCAGCACTCTGCCCGGTTCTCTCTGGTTCGTAACCACTCTGGACAATCATCCCGTACGGACACTCCTGGACTTTTACCGCTTGCCCCTTGTGTCCCGGCTGCTGCGCATTTAGGCCTTCCGGGGTGATTGCCGGACAGTCCCTGTATAGGGGTTCGCTCTGGTGGTCTCCCTGGGGGAGTCCGGTGCGTGGTCCCGGGAATTCCCTTCGCTCCGTTTCGGGAAGGTATTTGGTGTATTTGTACCGCTGTGTTTTCCGTTGTGTATCTACCGTGGTTACATATTATAAAATATCTTGTACCAAGAACTCGTCTCTGATTGTCATTGCCCTACGCTATCGAAATCCTCAGAACATATATAAGTATTACCTTATACTCAGGCCGCATAAGAGGATTTCGCTGGGGCAATGACTGAGACACGAGTAGACCAGCTCTTCTCCATGATTAACTCCCTGCAGCAGGAGATGGAAGCGGTGCAGAATAAACTTAGAGATGTGGAGGCACAGCTGGGCCATGATCACCAGGTACTGGGGCCGGCTATACAGGATTTGCAAGTCAGAGTGGAGGCTCAGGAAGCCGTCCCCACTACGTCCGTATCAGCTGCCGGTATGCCTAGGTTACCCCCATTCCGTTTCAATGGTGATCGTAGTCAGTTCCGTGGATTTGTTAACCAATGTATACTGTTTTTCGATGTGCATTCTGATTATTACCGTTCTGATTGGTCAAAGGTGTTATGTATCATCATGTTATTAACCTCACGAGCACTGGCTTGGGCTAATCCCATGATAGAGAATCGGGACATCCGTTTGAATCACCTGGATGACTTTCTGAACGCAATGGCGCAAATGTTTGATGATCCGAATCGCCGTGCTACCGCTGAAGCGGCTCTCCTTTCCTTACGTCAGGGAAAGCGTTCTGTCGTTGAATACGCCACTGAGTTCAAGAGGTTAGTGGTAGACACCGATTGGGGAAACAATGCATTATTGTCTGTTTTCAGAAAAGGTTTGTCCGGTACCATCAAGGACGAGTTAGCCCGTTCCGAATCTCCAGGGGATTTTGAACTGTTTCTCCAGCACTGTGTGCGCATTGATACCCGTTTGACGGAACGTAGACAGGAAAAATGGGCAGCTGTAAACCGTGTAAACAATATTGCGTTTCCTTCCAGAGAACCCGCTCTCAGGACGCCACGGGAGGCCGAGGACGTACCTATGCAAGTGGACTCTCTGCAAAAACGAGAGACCAACGAACGTCGTGAACACCGGCTCCGTGAGCGTTTGTGCTTCTATTGCGGTCAATCGGACCATTTCTTGATCGACTGCCCGAAACGTCCAAATCGCCCAAATAAGGTATTGGCAGCCATGGCAGAGTGTGACAACACGGACGCAGAGTCCGATATCTCTGAGGCAAGTGGACACTTGGATGCGGTATTTCCCTTGACGGTAATGTCCACCTCACCGAAGGACTCAGAGGGGAAATACACCCATTGCTCACTCCCCATTCAGATCCGTTGGGAGGGACAGCTAATTCCTACCTCTGCAATGATAGACTCTGGGGCAGGGGGAAATTTCATGGACTCTTCCTTTGCCAGGAAACACGGTATCCGGACTCAGCAAAGATCCTCACCGGTTACCATGGAGACGGTAGACGTATCCCCGTTAATCTCTGGACCAGTGGATCGGGAAACAGTACCGCTCGAATGCGTGATGAAGCCAGGTCAGCAGGGGACCCTTGTTTTCATGATAATTTCTTCTCCTCACTTTCCGATTATTCTAGGTATTCCGTGGCTACGGTCTACAAATCCCGTCATCGATTGGGAGACTAAAGAAATATCCTTCCCACCGCAGAGTGGTCCGACCATTTGTCCAACTGTTCCGTTTCCAGTAACATCAAATACGGAGGGCACTGTACAGGTACCTGTTTTACCCCCGGTTTACCGTGACTTCGCTGATATATGCGACAAAAGAAAAGCTGATCGGCTTCCCCCGCATAGACCGTATGATTGCCCCATAGACTTACTCCCAGGGGCGGAGATTCCGTTTGGTCATGTCTACCCGTTGGCGGCACCTGAGCTAGAAGCACTAAAAGAGTATATTGATGAAAGCCTAGCCAAGGGATTTATTCGTCCGTCTACCTCACCCGCAGGGGCACCCATCTTTTTCGTGAAAAAGAAGGAGGGGACTCTGAGACCCTGTATTGACTACCGGGAACTGAATAAGATAACCATCCGGAACCGGTATCCGTTACCGTTGATTCCTGAGCTATTGGAGAGGGTCCAACAGGCAAAAATATTCACCAAATTAGACCTCCGTGGGGCATATAATCTGCTTCGTATACGTCCCGGAGACGAGTGGAAGACCGCGTTCCGATGTCGGTACGGACATTTTGAGTACCTAGTGATGCCTTTTGGACTTTGTAACGCTCCCGCGGCATTTCAACATCTGGTTAACGATATTTTTAGGGATATCATGGACCAATTCATGGTGATCTATCTGGACGATATCCTAATCTTTTCTGATTCTCTACAGGAACACCAGGAGCACGTTAAGACCGTACTTACCCGTCTGAGGGAGAACCACCTGTACATTAAACTGGAGAAATGCGAGTTCCACTGCTCACAAATACAATTCTTAGGTTATGTCATCTCTCCTCAGGGACTGAACATGGAATCTAGCAAGATACAAGCCATTCTAGACTGGCCGGAACCGGGAAACATCAAAGAGGTACAACGCTTTGTCGGTTTTGCTAACTTTTACCGACGCTTTATCCGTAACTTTTCAGAGATTGTTCGTCCCATCACTCTGTTAACCAAGAAAGGACAGAAGTTTGTGTGGTCCGCCCAGGCCCAGGAAGCATTCCATCGTCTCAAGGTATGTTTTACCTCAGCGCCAATATTAGTACATCCGAATCCCGCACTTCCCTTTATCGTGGAGGTCGACGCTTCCGACTATGCATTAGGGGCCATTCTTTCTCAAAGGACCGGGGACAAGAGTCTCTTGCATCCGTGTGCCTTCTTTTCCCGCCGGTTGTCCCCTGCAGAAAGGAACTATGACATTGCGGACAAGGAATTACTGGCGATTATTTCCGCTTTCAAGGAATGGAGCCACCACTTACAGGGAGCCGCGCAGCAAGTGATAGTACTCACAGATCATCGTAATTTGGAATTTCTTAAGTCTGCCAGGTGCCTGTCTCCACGGCAAGCCCGTTGGAGCCTATTTCTTAACCAATTCAATTTTATCGTTACATACCGTCCAGGTTCACGTAATGGGAAAGCCGATGCCTTGTCCCGAATCCACGCCGTGGACTCCGTGCCTGGAACCCCGTCTCAGACCGTGTTATCGGATGCCAATTTCGTTGGAGTAATCCAGGACCAGGACTTGTGGAAGGACATCAAGCTGGCCTATGATGGTGACGTATTTCTTGCTGCCCCCCCGAAGGATGTAACGCTTGTTCTTCGGAATGGTGTGTGGTTGAGAGAGCGACGCATTTATATCCCGGAGGCCGTAAGACTTCGGGTTCTCAAATTGGTCCATGACTCCGTGTTGGCTGGTCATAGGGGGGTACTGAAGACGCAGGAATTTCTGAGCCGTTTTTTCTGGTGGCCTACCTGTTTAAAGGATGTGAAGGACTATGTCCACTCATGTGTGGTTTGTGCCCGGTGCAAGGTCCCTCGTGTGGCTCCTACGGGACTCCTCCAACCGTTACCCGTGCCATCTCGCCCTTGGGGGTCTATCTCCATGGATTTTATTGTGGAGTTGCCAGTCTCAGGCGGGCACAATACCATTTTAGTGGTGGTGGATCGATTGACTAAAGCTGCTCACTTCATTCCGTGTACCGGTCTTCCCTCAGCCGCAGAGACAGTGGATTTGGTTATCCAGAACGTATTCCGATTGCATGGGGTACCAGACGAGATCATCTCTGACCGGGGCGTGCAGTTCACGTCTAGATTCTGGAAGGGGTTTTGTACGGCACTCCAGATTGATGTCTGTTTGTCTTCTGCATACCATCCTCAGACAAATGGGCAGACCGAACGGACGAATCAAACCCTGGAACAATACCTTCGATGTTATGTCAGCCATCTCCAAGACGATTGGTTGAAGATGCTTCCGTTGGCGGAGTTCTCATATAACAACACTCAGAGCAGCTCCACTAAGGTAACGCCCTTTTTCGCTAACCTGGGTTACCATCCGACTGTTTTGCCTAGGTCACCGGTTGCGGTTTCGGTGCCAGTGGTGGAGGACAGATTGACGGAACTACGACAAAATCTGAAGGTTCTAAAGGACACTGTGGCTACGGCCCAGGAGCGTTACAAGAGGTCGGCAGACACTCACCGGAAACCGGCACCCATGTACAAGGTAGGGGACTCTGTATGGTTATCCACCAAAAACCTGAGATTGGGTGTTCCTTCACAGAAGCTGGGACAAAAATTCATCGGTCCGTTTAAGATCACCGGGATCGTGAGCCCTGTGGCCTGTCGGCTACGGTTACCGCACCATCTAAAGGTACACCCGGTCTTTCATGTGTCTCTCCTCAAACCCGTTTCCCCTAATACGTTTCATGGTCGTGTTGTGCCTCCTCCTCCGCCTGTGATGGTCGACGGCGAGGAGCAGTTCGTGGTTGAGGACATTATTGACTCCCGGCTCCATCGTCGTCGGCTTCAGTATCTGGTACGTTGGCAGGGGTACGCCCCCGAGGACGATTCCTGGGAACCGGTGGGTAACATTCGGGCACCCCGGAAGATTGCTCAGTTTCATCAGCGTTTCCCGGACAAGCCAGGCCCTGATCCGTCCTGAGGCCGTCTCTGGGGGGGGGAGTAATGTCAGGTTTCCAGGTTTTCCAGTTCTCTTTTGAATGAGCTTGCCCTCGGTTAACATGGAGCTTACTGTTCTGTTGCCCTACTTCCTGTCCAGCTGCTTAAAAGGCCGCCTCTAAGCCTAGTCCAGTGCCTGAGTATACTGCTTGCTGTGTGCTCCTGCTTTGCTGCTGCTAATCCGGATTGCCTTTGGATCCTCCTAAAGACTACCGACCGACCGACTCTGGACCTTACCCGGTTTCTCAAAGCTGTGCCCGGATTCCGTCTGCCATCTTCGATCAGCACTCTGCCCGGTTCTCTCTGGTTCGAAACCACTCTGGACAATCATCCCGTACGGACACTCCTGGACTTTTACCGCTTGCCCCTTGTGTCCCGGCTGCTGCGCATTTAGGCCTTCCGGGGTGATTGCCGGACAGTCCCTGTATAGGGGTTCGCTCTGGTGGTCTCCCTGGGGGAGTCCGGTGCGTGGTCCCGGGAATTCCCTTCGCTCCGTTTCGGGAAGGTATTTGGTGTATTTGTACCGCTGTGTTTTCCGTTGTGTATCTACCGTGGTTACATATTATAAAATATCTTGTACCAAGAACTCGTCTCTGATTGTCATTGCCCTACGCTATCGAAATCCTCAGAACATATATAAGTATTACATTCTGCTGCATTGCACACTCAAACTCATTGTTACTAAGCCATTATACTAGCAAACACTGAGTGAACTTAGTGGCATCCTAAACGTGGCTGTTGGACTTCTGTATTGTCCCACTAGTGCAAAGATATTTGCAGCACCTCTGCATTGAACATCCAAGCTCATTGTTACAAAGCTATTATACTAGCAATTTATGCTGCTAGTTTAAGGGCCGTAGTTGCATTGTCAGGGATAGTTATTGTTGTTTATTCTGCTGTTAATAAAGATAGACCACCGCTGCAATCTACACCACCTCTCAATTTTTACTACCACATTTTAAGTGCACAATCTTGTCGCAATCAAAATGAGTGGCAAAATGACAGATGCTGGTGGAAATTGGAAGAGGCGTGTTGGAAAAGGAAAAAAAGGGTTTGTCCGTGGGGAAGGTGGCAAAGCTCCATTAACATCTGCTGAAGATAGACCATCTTCCAGCAAAAGTAAGATGTCTACTACTTACGTGGACAATCCGATGTGCTCCCTTTTTTACGGACACGAACAACAGGAACAAAGGTAGATGATGGCCAAAAAAGGAAAATGCTTGAATGGATCTCAAGTGGTCCAACAAGTGCCCTCTCAGCCACGTCAACTATCGCATCCAAAAAACACCAGTCCTCTGAGTTGTCATCCCAATCAAACTTGCTTTCTCCCAGCTCTGAAGTCTCCATCCGCCTTGCACAGTATGGTGGAACTGAGATGGCTGAGTCTGCAGAGCTGTTCAGTCACACTATAGCCTGGGAATCAGAGGTCTGCTCCCAAGCTACAGTGAGTACAGACCAGGAAATGGTCTGCAGTGATGCCCAGAACCTTTGTGACTCTGATTCAGGCTGTGAGGACCAAGTTTCTGAGCATAATGTTGACCCTTTGTCACAAACTGTAACACCTGTGGTTATAGACAATGAGGAACATACTGATGACGATGAGACGCAGATACCAGATTGTGATGACAACTTAAATATTCGGTCAGGGCAAGAAGAGGCTCGGTCTGAGGGGGAGGGGAGTGCAAACATAACAATTGATGATGAAGTTCTAGATCCCACCTACTGTCAACCCACAGTCAGGCACTCGAGGAGGTCAACAGAGGCGGTGGAGGAGGATGCAACCGACGACAAAGTTACCTTGCGCCTTCCTGGACAGAGTCGGAGCACTGGTAGCACGTCACAACTGCATCATCAGCCACCACTCTGCCTCTGAGCACTAGTCGGGGGGGCTCAGCAGGTCGCATGCCCTCTAAGCCTTGCCTAGCCTGGTCCTTTTTTGACATAGAAAAAGATCGCCCAAATTATGTGATCTGTAAAATTTGTCGTGATTCTGTTAGTAGAGGTCAAAATCTCAGCAGTTTGACAACTTCTTCCATGAATCGTCACATGAATAAATATCATATGTCCCAGTGGGAAGCTCACCGTGCTGCAATGCGGCCTAGCGGAGCGAACCATCCACGGCCTGCCCCTTCCAGTGCATCCGCGCGCTCTTCATCTTCTAGGACTGTGGGGACAGCTGTCACACCTGGTTTTCCACGCACAACTTCCACCACTGTAACCGCAACAGGCAGTTTGCTTGGTAGGTCGTCAGTTGGTTTGGAAGGGGAAACAAGTGCGTGTGTACAGCTCTCTCAGAAATCGATAGCACCAACGTTGGATGAAGGCAACATCATGTCTCCGCCTGCACTTTCCTCACAAACCTGCATTTTTCCAGGAACACCCTACTCAACACCGTCTACACACAGCAGCCAGATCTCTGTCCCTCAGATGTGGACAAATAAAAGGCCATTTCCTGTGACCCATGACAAAGCTAAGAGGTTGACTTTATCCCTCTGTAAGCTCTTGGCTACCGAAATGCTGCCTTTCCGCCTGGTGGACACACAGGATTTTAGAGACCTTATGTTTGTCGCTGTGCCCCAGTACCAGATGCCCAGTCGCCACTACTTCTCTAAGAAAGGTGTGCCCGCGCTACACCAGCATGTCGCACACAACATCACCGCTTCCTTGAGAAACTCTGTGTGTCAACGGGTGCATTTCACCACCGATACTTGGACCAGTAAGCATGGACAGGGACGTTACATGTCGCTGACTGGGCACTGGGTAACTATGGTGATAGATGGTGAAGGGTCTGCTGCACAAGTCTTGCCGTCCCCACGACTTGTGTGTCAATCCTCTGTCTGTCCAAGTTCCGCCACTGCTTCTGCCTCCTACACCTCATCTGTGTCCTCCACCTCCGCCACAAGCCTGCCTGGTCAGGCCACCAGCGTTCTTACTGCGCAGAAGGAATCACGCACCCCTCATTACTATGCTGGCAGCAGAGCACAATGGCATCAGGCGGTCTTTAGCTTGACATGTCTTGGAAATAGGAGTCACACAGCGGCTGAGTTGTGGGCAGCTCTGGAGACTGAGTTTAATAGATGGTTGTCTCCACTCAACCTGCAGCCTGGTGAGGCCGTGTGCGACAATGCTGCAAACCTGGGTGCGGCCCTTCGCCTGGGCAAGGTGACACACGTGCCTTGTATGGCTCACGTGTTGAACCTTGTTGTCCAGCAATTTTTAACACACTATCCCGGCCTAGATGGCCTTCTGACCAGGGTACGAAAACTGTCTGCTCACTTCCGCCGTTCAACCGCCGCAGCTGAGCGACTTGCATCGCTCCAGAAGTCTTTCGGCCTGCCGGTTCATCGCCTGAAATGCGATGTGCCGACACGCTGGAATTCGACTCTCCACATGTTACAGCGACTGTGGCAGCACCGCCGAGCCCTGGTGCAATACGTCATGACGTATAGCCTGGGCCAACGAGATGCAGAGGTGGGGAAGATCACCCTGATGGAGTGGTCTCAGATCAAGAACCTATGCACCCTTCTGCACAGTTTCGACATGGCGACGAATATGTTTAGCGCTGACAATGCCATTATCAGCATGACAATTCCAGTCATTTACATGCTGGAGCACACGCTAAACACTATTCGGAGTCAGGGGGTGGGACAACAGGAAGGGGAGGAACTACAGGAGGATTCATATGCGCAAGACACAACAACATCACCAAGGTCCAGACGTTCATCATCACCAACGCGGCAGGCATGGGACCATGGGGGACAGGGATCAACAAGGGCGCATGGTAGCAGGCGAAATGTTGAGGAAGGTGCAGGAGAACATGAAGAAATGGAGGACGAACTGTCCATAGACATGGAAGACTCAGCGGATGAGGGAGACCTTGGTCAAATTTCAGTTGAAAGAGGTTGGGGGCAGATGTCAGAGGAAGAAAGAACGGTTAGCACCTCTATGCCACAAACACAGCGTGGACTTGGTCCGCATGGCTGCGCAAGACACATGAGTGCTTTCTTGCTGCACTACCTCCAACATGACCCTCGTATTGTCAAAATTAGAAGTGATGATGACTACTGGCTTGCCACACTATTAGATCCCCGGTACAAGTCCAAATTTTGTGACATAATTCCAGCCATAGAAAGGGACGCACGTATGCAGGAGTATCAGCAGAAGCTGTTACTCGATCTTAGCTCGGCTTTTCCACCAAACAACCGTGCAGGTGCAGGGAGTGAATCTCCCAGTTGTAACTTGACAAACATGGAACGGTCTCGTCATCTTCAACAGTCTACCCGTACCAGTAGCACCGTATCTGGTGCTGGTAACAGCAATTTTATGGAATCTTTTCATAATTTTTTTAGACCCTCCTTTGCAAGGCCAACAGAGACAACAAGTCTGACACATAGTCAACGGCTGGAGAGGATGATACAGGAGTATCTCCAAATGAACATCGATGCCATGACTTTGCAAATGGAGCCTTGCTCATTTTGGGCTTCAAATCTTGAAAAATGGCCAGAGCTCGCAACTTACGCCTTGGAGATTTTGTCGTGTCCAGCTGCCAGCGTTGTCTCTGAACGTGTCTTCAGTGCTGCTGGGTGTGTGCTGACAGATAAGCGCACGCGTCTGTCCAGTGACAATGTGGACAGACTAACGTTCATCAAAATGAACAAGTCATGGATCCACAAGGAATTTACTACCCCTGTGTCATCCTGGGGAGAGTAAATGCTTGTGGATTTGGAATGTGCTTGATGCAAATCAAAACATCCTGTTTGCAACTAGGGCACAAGTGCTGCCACTGATGGGGTGTCTGTGTGGCCCAATTTTTGGAAAAAAGGGAGACTCCGCTTGGAGTAACCCTTGCTTGCTGTGTTTTTTAAAAGGAGCCAAGATGAACAAGTCATGGTTCAGCAAAGACTTTGCTACCTACCCCGGTGTCATCCTGGGGACGGTTAAGAATGTCGTATTTTTGAATGTGCTTGATGCAAATCTAGCTGTGAAGTGTACAACTAGGGCACAAGTGCTGCCACTGAAGGGGTGGGTGTGTGTGGGGCCCAATTTTTGGAAAAAAGGGAGACTCCGCTTGGAGTCACCTTGCGGTGTTTTACATGATTTTAGAAGGGCGTGCCATGCCTATATCTGTGTCTCGTCCTCTTTTTCCTCGTTACGCTCTTTTGTTTTCGCATGAGTATATGTCCTTGTCACTTTCCCATGTGTTTGTGTTGTGTTGTGAGTTGTTTGTCACCTTTTGGACACCTTTGAGGGTGTTTTCTAGGTGTTTTTATGTGTTTGTGAATGCCTGCCATTGTTTCCTATGCAGTTCGAGTTCGGTTCGTCGAACGTTCGACGAACCGAACTCGAACGGGACCTCCGTTCGGCGAACCGAACTCGAGCCGAACCACGACCGGTTCGCTCATCTTTAGTAATATGCATGAGGTTCTTAATCCAACTTTTAATAAAAAAGCTGTAAAGCAACAAAAGAAAAACTCAATTTTTAACATAGTTATTTTCCAGCAGATACAGCACTGTTGCCCTAGAAATCCACCCCATCTTTCTAGATTATCGGCGAGCACGTAACTACTGCAACTGTTAAGTCAGAACTTCAATGCAATCACTCACTGCGCAACAAAAAAAATTACTTTTTGTCTGCTACTGCGCAAAGACCTTTTGTCCTATACTAAATTGAGTGTGCATATTCCATATCCAAAGTCAGAATTGTTGTAACACATTAGGAAAATTTTGTTATGTTTAACCCCTTCATCCCCGGGCGATTTTCCGTTTTTTGTTTTTTGCTCCCTTTCTTCCGAGAGCCATAACTTTTTTATTTTTCTGTCGGTATTGCCATATAAGGGCTTATTTCTTTGTGGTACTTTTGAATGAAACAATAAGTTTTACCATATAGTGTACTGGGAAATGGCAAACAAATTCCAAGCTCAATTGCACAATTGTTTTAGAAGTATTTTATTAACCATGTTCACTATACGGTAAAACTAATGTGTCAGTGTCATGCCTCATGTTGGTATGAGTTCATAGACACCAAACATGTGTAGGTTTATTGTCATCTAAGGGGTAAACAAAAATTCAGCCGTTTGTCCAAAAAAAGTGGCGCGCTCTTTGCACCATTTTCCGAAAACCGTAGCACTTTCATTTTTTGGGATCTGGGGCTCAGTAACGGCTTATTTTTGCATCTCAAGCTGTTTTTAATGGTACCATTTTAGTGCAAATGCTACGTTTTGATCACCTGTTATTGCATTTTGCGCAAAATTTGTAGTGACTGAAAAAACGTAATTTTGGCATTTGGAATTTTTTCACTGCTACACCGTTTACCGATCAGGTTAATTGAGTTTATATTTTGATTGATCGGGCATTTCTGAACGCAGCTATGCCAAATGAGTGTATATTTTTTTATTTTTTTAACCCTTTAATTTTCAATGTGGCGGATGGGGGGGTGATTTGAACTTTTAGGTTTTTTTATTTGTTTTTATTTTTTTAAACTTTTTTTTATTTTACTATTACCCCTAAGGGACTATAAGGGTCAGCAGTCTAATTGCTTGTTTCTTTCTGGAGATCACAGCTGCACACTTGAGATCTGCAGAAAGGCTGCTTAAGGCGGGCTTTACACGCTGCGACATCACTAGCATCGGCTAGCGATGTCGCGTGTGATAGCACCCGCCCCCGTCGGTGGCACGATATGTGGTGATCGCTGCTGTAGCGAACATTATCGCTACAGCAGCGTCACACGCACATACCTGTGCAGCAACTTCGCTATGACCGGCGAACCTCCTCATTTCTAAGGGGGCGGTTCGTTCAGCGCCACAGCGACGTCACAGCAGCGTCACGGAACCGCCACCCAATAGAAAAGGAGGGGTGGAGATGAGCGGGCAAAAGATCCCGCCCACCTCCTTCCTTCCTTCTTTTCCTGTGGACGCACGTAAGGAGATGTTTGTCATTCCAGCGGCGTCACACATAGCGATGTGTGCTGCCGCAGGAACAACAAACAATATCGTTACTGCAGCAGCAACGATAATTGGGAATAGGGGGGCATGTCACCGATGAGCGATGTTGAACGTTTTTGCGACTATTCAAAATCGCTCATAGGCGGCACACGCAATGACATCGCTAAAGCGGCCGGAGGTGCGTCACAAATTCCGTGACCCCAATGAGATCGCTTTAGCGATATCGTAGCGTGTAAAGCCACATTTACTCTCATGGCAGTGACTCATGATAGCTATAGGAGTTATCACATGACCCTGTGCTACCATGGCAACCATCGGCTTGACGTGATCATGTCACATGACTTCCGATAGCACCGGCTAAGTGAATGCTTACCACGGCTGGGATGAGCATCGCGCTGTGACATTTTGACAGCGAGGTGTAAGGGGTTCACAGGCACAAGAGGAACGCGGATCCAATTGTGCTTGATAGCCACACATGTCAACTGTTCAAATCAGCTGACATATGTGTGACTCACCTCTGACTGCCCGCAGCAGCCAGCAGTGAGTAGATCGACATAAGGCAAGACATACCCAGTACATCCAATGTCAGTAAGAGGTTCAGTTTGTACAAATGTATGCAGAAATTTGAAAGCATTAATCACATTCGTACAGAACGAGTTACAATAGCCTGATCTACATCAAAGTTTTCGTAGTAGTTTATGAAAATGTCATGGACTAACAAAATTACAAGATGTTCCGTAATCCTGTCTTAAAATCTTACTTGAGCAAGGCCCAGTACTGTCAGAAGTGCTTCAGGCATCTGCTTTTGCGTTTCTGAGCGGTCATATTATTCCGTTGCAAAAACCAGCAGTAGTACCCCGTTAGACCAGTGTAACACACCGTGCAACAAATATGAGGTGACCAGCTTTTATCTTGATCTCCAATTTGATATTCAAAGTAATACTTGTAAGCAAGATGCACTCGCTTTTTAAGATTCTTGCGCTGATCATGAGTAGTGTATTTTCCACATACTGTATGTAGCAGAAATTGTTTGGATTGTTAACACATTTGCATCTATCCATCTTAAGATTATAAACTGCTATAACTATAACAGATCTGATCTCTTTTACAAACTCTGTCCAGCTTGCCTTATATACTTAAGGGGGCTTTACACGCTACGATATCGTTAATGTTTTGTCGTCGGGGTCAAGTTGTTAGTGACGCACATCCGGCGTCATTAACGATATCGCAGCGTGTGACACTGACCAGCGACCTTAAGCGACCTCAAAAATGGTGAAAATCGTTCATCATGGAGAGGTCGTCCCAAACTCAAAAATCAGTAAGGGTTGTTTATCCAGGTGGTTCATCGCTCATGCGGCAGCACACATCGCTATGTGTGACACCGCAGGAGCGAGGAACGTCTCCTTACCTGCCGCCGGTCACAATGCAGAAGGAAGGAGGTGGGCGGGATGTTACGTCCTGCTCATCTCCGCCCCTCCGCTTTGATTGGCCGGCCGCTTAGTGACGTTGCGGTGACCTCGCTGTGATGCCGAACATCCCTCCCCCTTGAAGGAGGGATTGTTCGGCAGTCACAGCGACGCCGCCGACCAGGTAAGTGCGTGTGACGCTGCCGTAGCGATAATGTTCGCTATGGCAGCGATCACAAACAATCGCATGCGCAACAGGGGCGGGTACTTACACGCTCGCTATCGCTACAAATTACTAGCGATATCGCTACCGTGTAAAGCCCCCTTTACTGCTGACATCAGCTGATAGACTTGTTTGAGCGAGTCCGAACAAGTCCAGGCATGTCCACAGGAATATTTACAATATAATTTAATGCATTAATATTATAATGAGTTTGCATGCATAACTTAAATTCTCGAAATGCAAATTCAGAGTTCATATTTGGAATCAGCGCATTTTTTTCTCTCTCAGTAGCAAAATCATTATTGCATAGTGGGAACCTTAATACCAGCATTTGGGTGAAGTGCCACCAATAATTATTTTTTTTTGCTCCTTGGAATCGCTGGCTTTCAGTCATGTAGACATGCCCAAAACTATTACAGTCACCAAGAATGGCAGGCGTAAGCACGTCCTGGCACTGACGCATTGCTCAGCTGGCTGTCAGTCAGCGCCAGGTTGTTCTTATAGCCACCACTCTCACTACTGTAAGTGGTGACTGTAATTGCTCTGGTCACACCTACATGACTGAAAGCCAGTGGTTCTTGGGAAGAATAATGTTCATTTCGCATCGCATGTCGCATCGAAAATGACAGATTCTCTTTAAATTCTCATTGTATAGTAGTGTTTACCCAAAAAGTCAGGGTCTTATGTTATGTTTGACTCTGAAAGATGTGCTAGAACTTATTTTCGAGGATTGTTATTCGAGGATTATTGTCTTATGTAGCACCCTACGGGACAGATTGTTAACCTACTCATTGCCAGGTCATTTCAGGTCGGGTCGTGGTCACAGGGTGGCCTTGTCCGGTTCTGTTGTCCCGAGGAGTACAGTAAATGGTGGGGGAAGCGGGGTATTGGGAAAAGTTTGTCGTGACGACACCTGTGGTATGCGGCCAAGGAGTAGCCGCCGCTGCCGGGTTCCTCGCCGGGGCAGATGTTATGGCAGCCGGATGGTGTCGCTCCCCACAGGCGGAGCAGGCCCCTGGTGGATGATGAGGGTTTTAAAGTCTGTTGGCGCCTAAGCGGTTGGATGGCGGTGCCGGTAAGGATGAGCCAACACAGTCTCTTCGGGTTCAGAGTGTAGTTTACTCACAACTTCAGCTGCCAGCCCGGTCACACTGGTCACTGCCGTGATGGGCTCTGGTCCATCCCCGATCCGGTAAGGGGCCACCACCGGTGTTTTGAGAGACTTATTTCTAGGGTGTCCCCCTCCGCAGTTAGGTACCCTGGCTGAGCTCCCGCTCCAAGCTCTGGGCCTAGTAAAGTCCAAGTTTTCCAGAGATGTCTTGCCAGAACTATGGTCCTGACGGGTCTGTTTTTGATGTGTGTTGCGCCTATTTCTACCCCAAGTGAAACCCGCCCCCCAGGTGGCTGGCTTCAGTGACAGGGAAGTCCCAGGATCGTATGGCTAACTCCTGCCTACCCTGAGCCAACCCACCCTGTGTGAAGGCTCCTAAGCTGTATGTAGTGTGTGAATGTGGAACACCGGTGATTAAACCCCCCCCTTACCTGAGATGAATACCGCACCTTAATTGACCAGAGCCTCAAGGGCGCCACACTTATATTGTATTGGCGTCAGTGATTGGCTCGCGTGTTAATGAAAAATGAATATTTACCCCTTTCTCTGCTCATAATCCCACCTCCCTCTGTGCCAGCTTCAGTGATTGGACTGTGTGTTAATTGCAAAGTAATATTTACCCTCTTCCCCTGTCCATAATCCCACCACTCTGCAAGCATTGCGCTGTGATACTTGGGCAGTCTGAGTGAATCCCTGACACCGCGCACAGGGTTGGGTAGGGGAAGGCGGTGAATATTTATTGTTTTCATTAACACAAGTTCCAATTACTGACGCTGGCAAAAGGGTGTCTATCTAGTAAGAATACATAGAAGAGGCTTAATTGTTAACTTGTACCTTACCATTTAAATCTAGATTATAAAGTTTCATTCAACAATCAACTATTGAAATATTTTTTGTCAGTTTTGCTCTTCAGGAGTTTGGGCTAGCTGGGTTACACCTTTATGGGATCTATAATGATAGCCGTACCAATGGGCTTTTTCATAGACAGAAATCAATAGCAAATCTAACACAACTGTAGTTTTTTTTGGTGGAAATATGCTTTAATGAGAATATAACATGTAAATAGATCTATATCATCATTTCCAACTGCTGAAACACAAACACATCTATGTAATCACTGTAGGCACATTTCCCGGTGGATGCCATCCCGTGTTTTTCCAGTAGCAGGCTATGATCCTAGTAACATTGTCATGGTGACAGCAGGTAGGCAAAGCACACAGTAATAATGGCACCTGAGGGACACCAATAGAGGCTCAGTTGGAACAAGGCACGCTTACCTTGTTGGGAAATGACACATCACGGTGACACAGGGCGATATTGTCCCTTCAGGTCTGCTTTGTTTGCTTTTTTCATATATACATTGCAGCCAAACCAGTTAACCTCGCTTCAGTACTATACACATATTTCCACAATTTCCTGGCATTATCATTAAAAATAAAAGTATAAAACCTTTCTAAAGCAGAACATGTGCTATATGGCAGTAGATACAGGTTATCAGTGATGTGATGGGAACCTGTCACCACACAACTTTAGATTAGTTTTATATTGCAGGACGTTCAATTTCTGCCACCAAAAGTTAAATAATCCATGCCAACCATAGGAGGTTTAATGTACAGCTGGCCTCCTCCAACGCTGGCCTTTATTCTCTTAGATGCCAAGGGAGTGGGCCTGTTCACATGAATTAGACAGCTTCAATATCCAGTACAGCCACTAGTAGGTATACAGCGTACTGGAAGACGGAGAAATGTAAACAAAGAGGTCATACCGATCGGGCAAGTGCCACAGCTTCTTCAACAGCGTATTTGGTGAGATGCCAGGAGATGTGATACTGATAGTCTATCCTAAGAATAGCCACCAATAGTGTGAGAACTCCCTGGTAGGCCAACACTGGATTATTTTTAATAGGCCCATGCATTTGTTATAGGGTTATAAACAAAGAGTGCAATTAAGAAAAAGAGGACGTAGCATCATCTTAAACAGGTGCTCAGGAGAAAGCAAAGAACAGTAAGGAAGGAATAACTCCGGCACACTGTACAATTTCCCAAAAAGGATTAATGCGGGCGTCACACGGTACGATCTATCGTGCGATCGCACAAGCGATCGTACCCGCCCCCATCATTTTTGCGTCACAGGCAAATCACTGCCCGTGTTGCACAAAGTCGTTAAACCCCCATCACACGTACTTACCTGATGAGTGACCTCGCTGTGGGCGGCGAACATCCTCTTCCTGAAGGGGGAGGGATGTTCGGCGTCACAGTGACGTCACACAGCCATCGGCCAATAGAAGCAGGGGGGCGGAGATGAGCAGGACGTAAACATCCCGCCCACCTCCTTCCTTCCGCATAGCCGGCGGGTGCCGCGGGACGCAGGTAAGCTGTGTTCATCATTCCCGGGGTGTCACACGGAGCGATGTGTGCTGCCCCGGGTACGATGAACAACCGGCGCCATGAAAAATAAACAATTTTTTAAAAATAAGCGACATGTACACGACTCACGTTTTGTGACCGATTCTGCGTCGCTCGGAGGTGTCACACAAGACGACATCGTAAACGATGCCGGATGTGCGTCACGAAAACCGTGACCCCGACGATGCATCGCACGATAGATCGTCTCGTGTGACACCCGCATTACAGACACAAGTTCAGTCAATCTTGATCTTTTTCTTTTATTTATGTGGAAAAAAGGGGTGCTGTACAATTACAGAGAGTCCGCCTGGACACAACGTTTCGGCCTATTGGCCTTCATCCGGTCAGACAGTCTGACTGGAATGTTTACAAATATAACAGGGTAAACAAAAAGAACATAGATCAGTATGAGAACACAGGTAGATATGCATATAATACAAACAGCAGTAGTATACGATATTGGTGTACAATAAAAGAGAAGGATAAAATATAGACCCACAGGTCAAAACATAAGATCTTTCAATAATGCAGAGAGGTGAGTATGGATACCCAGAGGAAACGCCGTATGTTTTGTCATGAACAAAGGGAGTACCGAAATAGGGAGAGGGTTAGTGCGGGAAAATCTATGTGATATAAAGGGGCAAGAACTCACCCAATTTGAGCAGGATTCCCAGTATTGGTGAAAAAATGGTAGCACGTATGTTCTCTACCTAAACCGTGGGAGAAAGTTGTTTGGGTTATCACTCAACTACAATAGGAAAGTATTCCAAGATTGGATTAATGTAATAAAATAGAGGTAAAACATACCTATCAATGGTAGACAATGTGGACTTGTAGGTTCAAAACCAGAAAATGACTACATTTTGATGGCTCTGCTAAGAGGAGTGTAAGTATGTTATATAGTTAATAGGAAATAAAATATCCCACAAATACAAGGTCAGTAGAGAGATACCTACATGTGGGGAGCAGATTAGAGTCTTGCCTGTGTATTGTGTATATCTATCTATACTTATACTATATTACCAATGCACCACAATTGTTTGTATCTCAAACAGATTCTTTTCTCCTATGTGACGTAAGTCCTGATACTGCCATTTGTTCTTCACACATACCTGTGCATTTTGACGCATACGCCTCAAGGTAACAAAAGATTATATATTATGTCCCTTAAACTTTTTAATACATTTTGGCTACTATATAACATCATATAACACTATACATTATGTCTTCTTTCCCCTTGAGGACCGCCGACCTCTTATGTCAGCCTTTCACCAGACTGACACTCCTGCAAGTTACACAGTACCGCGTAATGAGTACACAATACAAAGGCAAGACTCTAATCTGCTCCCCACATGTAGGTATCTCTCTACTGACCTTGTATTTGTGGGATATTTAATTTCCTATTAACTATAT
This sequence comes from Anomaloglossus baeobatrachus, assembly GCF_048569485.1. Classification (NCBI taxonomy): domain Eukaryota; kingdom Metazoa; phylum Chordata; class Amphibia; order Anura; family Aromobatidae; genus Anomaloglossus; species Anomaloglossus baeobatrachus. The sequence continues at coordinate 391,203,304 of NC_134354.1, read as the reverse complement.
AACATACTTACACTCCTCTTACCAGAGCCATCAAAATTTTGTCATTTTCTGGTTTTGAACCTACAAGTCCACATTGTCTACCATTTAATAGGTATGTTTTACCTCTATTTTATTACATTAATCCAATCTTGGAATACTTTCCTATTGTAGTTGAGTGATAACCCAAACAACTTTCTTCCACGGTTTAGGTAGAGAACATACGTGCTACCATTTTTTCACCAATATTGGGAATCCTGCTCATATTGGGTGAGCCTCTTGCTCCTTTATATCACATAGATTTTCCCGCACTAACCCTCTCCCTATTGCGGTACTCCCTTTGTTCACGACAAAACATACGCCATTTCCTCTGGGTATCCATACTCACCTCTCTGCATTATTGAAAGATCTTGTGTTTTGACCTGTGGGTCTATATTGTATCCTCCTCTTTTATTGTACACCAATATCGTATACAGGGCCGGCTCCAGGTTTCTGTGGGCCCCGGGCGGAAGAGTCCCAGTGGGCCCCATCCACACACAGACACCGATACGAACACGTACATATACATATTTAAAGACAAACTCACAAAAATACATATAAACAGACAAATCTATACAGTCACATACACTTACAGACAGACAGACACACACAACTCTGCTGCATACAGACAAACACACACAACTCTGCTGCATACAAATGTTGTAGCTGTTCTGTTTTGTCACAAGTCAGCTTATGGGATCACCAGTGAGGTTCTCTTGAGTTAGGCCTCTTCAGACCTAATCAAGATCGAGCGCTCGGAGAGAAAAGACCAGCATCCATGTGGGCATGATCAATTTCTTCTGTTTATTTCATCAAAGTACAGTTTATTTATACCATTTACAGATCAATGTGATATTGCAAAAGAAAAAGAAAAAAACTTCGAGCTGAACTTTACTAATTGTTCATATGACCTTTAAGTTTTAGCAAAACAAAAATGTAGAGTCATGCATATGAGATAAGAAGAACATTTAGAAACCATAATAATCCTTGAGTCTGTCTCTTATTCCGTAGGCTCCATAATGACTATGAACTACCATCAGATATACTTACTAATAACAATAAATCTTTAATGAAGAAATAGAGAAACTATTAACCCTTCTATATCAATTTCCCCCTTTTGTAAATGGTATAACCTTCACTACACGGTCAGTAGGCGTCCAAACAGGAGCTGCTGGCTCATGGGCCTAGTACCCATGAGGGGTCTTCCTACCACTTCACCCATCCACCCTCAGTGTGGACACCTACTCCCGGTCAGCAGAGGCCATTTGGGGTCCGTAGTAAACTACAGAGGGTTCAATGCTGGGACTCTTAGAACATACATTATTCAATAGTTTAGGTAATGCATATATCAATGTTTTTACAGCTATATAAAGCAGTAGACAGAACAACAATATTTGCATACAGGTTTGTATAATGCCAGAAACCCAACCTGCTATGCCTTTAAACCAATTGGCTGGATTCATAAAAGAAAATGTATTTCCCCACCAGGAGTCCTTGTTGGCATCGTGCTCTTTTAACCATTTATCCCTAAGTTCACTTGTTTTCTGTATATCTGCTCTAACCTGGAGGTTGCCTGCAGGGTCAATGTAATGGCAACAGGCAGGACCAATTATTTGACACATTCCGCCGTCTTTTGCTGTCACAAAGTCTAGCACTATAGTATGCTGGTTAGTGACTACAATTAATTGTTTTTGTATAGCATTGGTAGCATTTAGAATCTCAAGAACCCGAAAAATTTGATCATCCAGGTAGTCAGTGGACTCTACTAGCTTGTCCCACATTTGCATTAAGAAAGGGTGTATGAAAATAGCACTAAATACCTTATTTGCTTTTCCCAATTCTACTACATGAGGCCTACCATTTGGCCGGGGTTTATTATCTGCTGCTCGTTTATACAAGGTATGAATTGGGACAGCTGCTACATCTACTTCACTATGAGGAACTATGAAAGTGGCTGGTGTAAGTCTGGCAAGTGTGCAGACCCCTCTCATGTCAGGGCTCACCCACTTGTGAGCACGATTCCCACAAACCAAAAACACTCCCTCTGGGAAAATACAAAAGTGAGTTTGACTTTGTACACAATAAAGCAGATTCAGAAGCCCCTTCATGACTTTATGAGCACACCACGTATTGTTCATTTGTTTTCCGGTCATACCCGAGATACAGCTACCCCGCTCCCTCCTAAAAGTCCGTCTAATAAATGATGATGTACAGCCCTCAATACCCTTCTGATATACTGTCTCATTGTCCTTGGTTGAGTCATGTGTATGTATATAGAAACAGTTATTGTCTTCTCCACAATTTCCAACACCATTGTATTGAAGACTGAACCATAATCCATCATGGGGAATGGGGCCCGAATGAGGAATCTTAGTCTTTATTTTGGCAATTATGCCCATGTCTGAATCGTATTCCATCCACCACGAGTATCCATCGGGTCGAGTGATATTTAGCTGGAACCAGGGTTTAGTGACCCATCCAACTATAGTCAATGTAGCAGATACATCACGAGGTACATCTTCTCCCAAAAATCTAGATTGAGTCCAGGTTTCATTGTGTATACAGTCTGGTACCAATACCTCCTGTGGTTCCAGAGGTAAGGCTAAATAAGGCATAGTCTTTGAAGAAATAGGACTGTGTGTGCAGATCCAACAGTCTTTTGGCTTTTCTCCCTCCATGTCCTCAGTAAGAGAAATATGGTGGCGAATGAGTTTATTATCCCAGTCCGTATTAAAAAGTTCGCTCAGTGTCTTTGTTTGTTGCAGCAACCCTGCTACACCTAGCAGGATAATTAGCAAGACTGTCATTCTGCCGGTGGAGTGACCTTTTTACAGTGACTGGCGTGGATCCAGGTGGGTTTTCCCTCAAGTTTCACTGAGGTGGATGTGGTCAGCTGGACTTGGAATGGGCCATCAAAGCGTGGATCTAGGCTCCTTCTCACGTGTCTGCGCACGACCACCCAATCACCTGGATTCAGCTGATGCACATCTGCACTTGCATTGGGATCTGGAATGGATGAAAAGACATGTTTATGCACCACATTAAGTCTTTCCTGTAAGGCCTGGACGTAGGCTGTCATAGTGCCGTGTTGCATCTGTAACACTTGTGGAAAGTAGAGACCTGTTTTTGGGGCACTACCAAAAAGGACTTCAAAAGGAGACAAGCCTGTCTTCCTATTTGGAGTGTGTCTGACTGAAAAGAGTGCCAGGGATAAGCACTCTACCCAATTCTTTCCTGTCTCTGCCATGGCCTTTTGAATTTTTAGTTTAAGTGTCCCGTTTAATCTCTCTACTTTTCCACTGCTCTGTGGATGATAAGGGGTATGGAATGCCTGCTCTATTCCCAGGGCCTGCATAATGTCCCTCATTATTTCTCCAGTGAAGTGTGTACCCCTGTCACTTTCTATGGCTTCTGGGATGCCATACCGACAGACTAGTTCCTTCATCAGTTTTTCTGCAGTTGTTTTAGCATTTGCACATTTTACTGGATAGGCCTCAACCCATCCTGAGAAGAGATCTACACATACCAGGACGTATTCATACACTCCTACCTTGGGTAGTTGTATGTAGTCTATCTGCAGTCGTTGAAACGGATAGAGCGGTTTGGGTGTTGCTTTCTTAGGGACTTTTACTGTTTTACCTGGGTTGTGTTGTGCGCAGATAATGCAGGATTGTACGTGTTTGGAGGCTACGTAACTGAAGCCAGGAGCGATCCAGAAGGCATTCACCTGGTTACACATGTGACTTTTTGAGGCGTGAGTGGGGCCATGTGTTGCTTGTGCCATCATAGGGAACAGGGACCTTGGTAAACACAACCTGTCCTTACTTTCCCATACTCCATTCGAATTCAGCCCAGCTCCCATTTTCCCCCAGTGTTCCTTCTCTGTTTGGGCAGCCTGATGCTGGAGGGATTTCAGGACATCCAGACTCACTGTGGCTGGGACTTGCTGGCTCCCTGCCACTATCCTCTGATCCCTAGGCCTCTTTGCTGCTGCTTTCGCAGCCGCATCCGCCCTTCTATTGCCCGCTACCTCCAGTGAGTCACCTTTTGTGTGTGCTTTCACCTTAATGATGCCAACCTGGACTGGTAACATTAGTGCCTCCATTAACTGTTTTACCAATTCTGCATTTTTAATAGGCTTACCAGCTGACGTAAGAAAAGCTCTACTTCTCCAGATAGGGCCAAAATCATGACAGATCCCAAATCCATACTTTGAGTCTGAATAAACATTAATTTTCCTACCTGACCCCGCTCTACACGCCTCAATGAGCGCTGTTAGCTCCGCCTCCTGCGCGGACATGTGCGGCGGGAGTGGTTCAGCTCGGATTACCTCATGCGAGGATACTACTGCATATCCAGTGTAGAATCTCCCATCCAGGTGGTATCTGGAGCCATCTACAAAAAACTCAAAATCTGCATTAGTAATAGGTGTATCATAGACATGTGGAAAACCTGCTGTCTCCTGACTCATCAGCTCTATGCAGTCATGCTCGTGCGTCATGTCAAAGTATTCATCCTCACTTGCTACCATTGTCACCAATTCCCCCTTTTCTGAATCTACTGGCAAAAGGGTGGCTGGATTCAGAACATTACACCTCTTGAGGGTGACATACTCAGGAATCAGAAGGGCACATTCAAGTCTGAGCTGTCTGGCCATAGACAGGTGTTTTGGTTGGACTTGCACAAGTATAGCATGAATGTCATGCGGGGAGTAAATTGTTAAGGGAAATGTCAATGTGATCTCGCAAGCTTTCCCTAGCAGTACTGCAGCAGCCGCTACAGCACGGACACACGTGGGTGACCCTCTGACAACTGGGTCCAATCGCGCTGAGTAGTAAGCTATTGGTCTTTGTTTGTCACCATGTTGCTGTGTGAGGACGGCTGTCGCATGCCCTCCCTGTTCTGTGCAAAACAAGAAAAATGGTTGATCGTAATTTGGAATACCCAGGGCCGGGGCAGATACAATGAGTAGTTTAAGGGAATGAAAGGAGTCAATAGCTTCCTGAGTGAGGTCAAAGGGGTCAGATGCCAGACAATCATAGAGGGGTTGCATCATTTGCGAGGCAGACCTTATCCAAGGCCTGCAGTATGACACTAAGCCCAAAAAGGTGCGCAGTTGCCGGTGGGACCTGGGTAAGGAGAGATTTTGGACTGCTTGTTTTCTCTCCTCAGTCAGGTGTCTCGTACCTTCAGAGATACAGTGACCCAAAAATGTTACCTTTTGCTTACAGTACTGTAATTTTTCACGTGAAACTTTGCAACCATTCTCTGCCAGAAAACACAACAAAGAAATTGTGGCTTCCTTGCAGGACGTCTGGTCTGGACAGCAGAGCAAAAGGTCATCCACGTACTGCAATAGCGTAACCTGTGGATGAGGCGGTTGCCACTGCTCCAGAATTCCTGCCATAGCTGTAGAATAAATGGTAGGTGAATTCATTCCTCCTTGCGGGAGGACTGTCCACATGTACTGTTTCCCCTCATGTGTGAAGGCAAAAAGATACTGACAGTCAGGGTGTAGAGGCACTGAGAAAAAGGCATTTGCCAAATCAATTACTGTAAAACATTTGGAGGTCCCTGGGATTTGTGACAGTAAGGTATGTGGGTTTGGAACAATTGGTGTTACACTCTCAGTGACAGCATTGACAGCTCTCAAATCATGCACCATTCTGTACGTGTCAGGGGAACCTTTGGGCCCTTTTTTCTTGATTGGATACAAGGGAGTGTTACACGGGGAGGACCTTTGTACTAGAGCCCCTGCTTCCACATATTCTCTTATATCTCTGGTCAGGGCCATTGATTTGGCTGGACTTAAGGGATACTGTTTTAAACAAGGAGGAGTGGAGCCTTCTTTTAATTTTATCATGACTGGGGGAATAGGAAGCCGACCAACATCAGTTTTTCCCTTTGCCCATACAATGTCTGGAACTTGTTGCATTGCTATGTCTTCACTAGTTCTGGTATCGGACACTCTCGCAGATTTGGACATGTACACCATTGCTGCAATCTTGCACAAGTGTTTGTCAGAGAGGGGACTTGTGACTGTAATACCTTCTGGGGTGTATTGTATGGTAGCCTGGATAGCACTTAACACATCAGCCCCCAGCAAATTCATAGGAGTGTTTTCACTAACAATAAGCTTTGTGAGAATTTCCTGGCTATCTTGTAATCTCAGCTTCATCTGTTTTGTCAAGGGAGTTTCAGACACCAATCCCTCCACCCCAACACACTCCACAGTCTCGTCAGTGATCATATCTGGCTTTATCAGGTCTTTATGTACCACAGTGCCGGCTGCCCCAGTGTCAATTAAAAATTCTGCCTCTTTCCCCCCTGGCATGGTTATGGTCGTAAGTAAGGTGGGACCAGGTCCTGAGGGAACGAAAACAGGGTACACATTTGTCACTGGGTTGCCAGTTTCCTAGGTCAGAGGCAAGGGAGGAGGGAAATCAGTCTGCTCACTCTCCTTTTTGGAGTTTTTGCACTGTCTGGCATAATGTCCATTCTGTCCACAATTCCAGCACTGTACGGTCGCTCGGTCACCTGGTGCCCCCCCCCCTCTGTTTCCACTGTCTTCCTTGTGCTCTAGCATACATAACTGGTCGCTTGCATTTTGTCAGTTCAACCCCCTTAGCTACTTGCAGAAGGTCTGTTGGGTCCATGTTTCTCCACTCAGGTCTGGCTGTCTGTACTGCTTCTCGTAAAAACTTATTCATACCGTCAATGAATGCATTCACCAATATTTTGATATCAAGGTCGTTTCTTGCACTGTACCCCATGTCTGTCCACTTCAGCTGTAACCTCCCAAAGTACGTCTCTATACTCTCCCCTTTTTGCTGTGTCACGTCAGTCATCAGTACAGACTGCTCTGTTTGTTTCTTTGTAGCCCATCCTTTCAATGCCTCACAGTACGTCATTCCAGACCTCTCAGACTCAACGTCCATGACCCATGATTGCTCCTTCATCATATCAGTTTGCGTCTTAATTATGTGTCCCAGCACGTCACCTGCTTTTGCAGTCACCAAACTCTCGAGGTCTGCCCAAGTGCATTTATAAGTCACCTGTATTGTCTGTATTTGCCTGTAAAATGGGAAAGGTTGGTTTTCAGGGTCAGGTAACTGTTTCAACATAGCTAGCTGGTCAGAGGGGCTCCAGGGGTAATATTCCTGTGTCTGTCTGATTCTTGTGACCTTCCTCGGTCGGGATGTATCTGATTTTTTTGTACTGGTCCCAGCGCGTTCTTTCCTTTCCTCACCGTCAGCTTCCTCCGCAAAACTCAATTCCTTCACTACCTCTGTCTCAGTGTCAGCGTCCTCTGTCATCACATGTGATCTGGTTCGAACAGGATTTAGTGCAATCCGCTTAGGGCGAGTAACATTACATGTAGCACAAGTACCTCTCCAGTCTGGGTTTTTCTGACTACAATGTTTACAAGTCCATTCATCTGGTCTGGGTTTCTGCTTATGAGAAGGGGGGGCGGTAGCAGTCACAATTCCTGCTTTTGGTGCATTAAAACATTCATAATACACCTTATCTCCCGCTGTGGTCTCTTTATATCCACAATGCTGCACCTCTTCAGCCACACGACACCATTTATTTACTTGTTGCTCTACCCTCTTGTCTTTTATCCAACCTCTCTTTTCTTCCCTGAATCTGTGCCATTTCTCAACATCCAAACATCCGTACTCTGGCATGTCTGCCTTTTTGAGTATCGGTCTGACATTTTTCACTGCTTCTTTGCCTTCTCTTTCTTGCACTATCTGTTTGGCTGTTTTGGATCCTGCTGGAGCCCCACGCTGCACACTGAACAAGTTGCCCATGGCTTCAACTTATTCCCACACAGCCCACCTTTCTGCAAATGCCCTCTCAGTGTCCCTGAACCTTGTTAACAGGCCACACGTCTCCTGGCAAGTCAGAATGGGCTCTCAAGTGGTAGCAAGAAGGCTCAATCAGCATTCACTCTCACCTGCTACACCTGTAGGGCGTATTGGGAAGGGTTAAAAAACACCTCTCACCCAATAGACCAGATGACTAAAGCAGGAAGGACCAGGTGTGATAGTCCTCTCACCTGCTAGACCACCTCCATGTAAGTGGGAAGGCCACACGGCTCTCTAACCCACCTGACCTGATGTGTGCAGTTTGGCTACTCCATGCTGGTCCTTTACAAAGTATTTCAGCAACAAACGTAAGAGTTAAACCAAAACAATTAACAGAGCTGACTTCTCACAGAGGGCAGAAAATCGCGCAGCTGTTCACTTGACCCCCTCCCAAAAGAATGTCAGCCAGCGCACAGTTTGTTTAGCAAGAGTCTTATCTCGTTCAGATTCAGCTTCCAAAACACAATCCTAATACCCACTGGTATAATACACAATCCCTGCAGAAAATTGAGACCACTTATATACCTTCACAGCACTAATATTCTACTTTACTATAAAACCTTCATCCCCATTTTGAGGGGAAGAAACACACAATATCTCACTATAAGGACAGATCCCAGGACCACTTGTCTTACTCATTCATTGATTCCAGAAGCATAGGTAACAATACACCTTCCAAGGATCAGTTAACCTCACATGCAAATAAAATTATCTAAACCGCTCTTGATACTGATGGGAAAAAATACATATGTCAGGTATCCACTCAAATACTCTATATGGCTATGCCCTGTGACATTTCACAACCGGAACATCTTTTCACAGTCCACAGTATGACATATAACCATTAGACTTATACATACATATTATTTCACCAAGTCTCTTATCACAATTACTTGTCACTTTGTTATTCAGAGGCTTCTCATCAATATACAACAACCTATTGCCTCCCTACTTTATCTAGGCATTAATATGAAACCACTTATGAACACATATCCCTAGACCAGAGTATTGCCACAAAAACACAAAACACAGCAACACAGCAAATGCAATTATACAGAGACTGTCCCAAATTCCGTGCTATGCACTCTATGCAATCAGTTAATGGACGGACAACAGATTATCTTATTACTCTATATTTCAACTCTCATTCAGACATGCATGAAAAAAACAATACTCACTGGTGATGCCAGAGTTCTTGAACCGTGTGTACAGCCTTACCCAGAATATTCGGGAAATCAGAGAGAGTGAAATGAAGTGTAAGAATAAAGCTTCTCACCTTGCTGCAGCTGAAATTTCACTGTCTCAAGAGTCCCCAAAACTTCTTCCGAATAGGCCGGTTGGCCACGGCTCCACGTTGGGCACCAAACTGTTGTAGCTGTTCTGTTTTGTCACAAGTCAGCTTATGGGATCACCAGTGAGGTTCTCTTGAGTTAGGCCTCTTCAGACCTAATCAAGATCGAGCGCTCGGAGAGAAAAGACCAGCATCCATGTGGGCATGATCAATTTCTTCTGTTTATTTCATCAAAGTACAGTTTATTTATACCATTTACAGATCAATGTGATATTGCAAAAGAAAAAGAAAAAAACTTCGAGCTGAACTTTACTAATTGTTCATATGACCTTTAAGTTTTAGCAAAACAAAAATGTAGAGTCATGCATATGAGATAAGAAGAACATTTAGAAACCATAATAATCCTTGAGTCTGTCTCTTATTCCGTAGGCTCCATAATGACTATGAACTACCATCAGATATACTTACTAATAACAATAAATCTTTAATGAAGAAATAGAGAAACTATTAACCCTTCTATATCACAAACACACACAACTCTGCTACATACAGACAAACACACACAACTCTGCTGCATACAGACAAACACACACAACTCTGCTGCATACAGACAAACACACACAACTCTGCTACATACAGACAAACACACACAACTCTGCTGCATACAGACAAACACACACAACTCTGCTGCATACAGACAAACACACACAACTCTGCTGCATACAGACAAACACACAAAACTCTGCTGCATACAGACAAACACACACAACTCTGCTACATACAGACAAACAAACACACACAACTCTGCTGCTCTGCGGGGCCCGCACCCGCGGCTCTGCGGGGCCCGCACCCACACACCCGTGGCTCTGTGGGGCCCGCACTCGCGACTCTGCGGGGCCCGCACTCTCGGCCCTGCGGAGCCAGCACACGCAGCCTGCGGGGCTCGCACACGCGGCCCTGCGGGGCCAGCTCACGCAGCACCGGGAAGGGGTGGGGTGGGATTGGCAGGGCATACATCCAGGGGGTAGAAGCAGCTCACCGGGCCCATAATCGGGAGGCGGGGAGGGCACTTACCCGCTTAGGTCACGGTGGAGAGGGGGCCCACACAGCGCCAGACAGAAGCTTGCCTCCTTCATCTGTGGGACTGAGCAGGCGGTAGCTCCGCCCACAGATGAAGTTCAAACCAGGATGTCTGCGCACCTTAAAGGGACGGCGCTGCAGATTGCTGCCGAGGACTGCGGTTCCCGGAACTCGGCCCGGGGCAGCAGAACTGTAAAGGCGAGTGGGCCCCGGCCAAGGGACAGCAGGACTGACGAGGCCGAGTGGGCCCCCCCGGCTCGCCAGGGCCCCGGCATTTGCCCGGGTTTGCCGGGTGCTGACGCCGGCCCTGATCGTATACTACTGCTGTTTGTATTATATGCATATCTACCTGTGTTCTCATACTGATCTATGTTCTTTTTGTTTATCCTGTTATATTTGTAAACATTCCAGTCAGACTGTCTGACCGGATGAAGGCCAATAGGCCGAAACGTTGTGTCCAGGCGGAGTCTCTGTAATTGTACAGCACCCCTTTTTTGCACATCAATAAAAGAAAAAGATCAAGATTGAACGAACTTGTGTCTGTAAATCCTTTTTGGGAAATTATACAGTGTGCCGGAGTTTTTCCATCCATAAAGAGAGAGTCCACCACACTTTGAAAAATGTTGTGCTATGTATGCTGCAAGGTGTCAGTATTGGAGTGAAATGGAGCTGAACTACAGGATAAGAATGGCCACTGTACAGTGTTCAGAGTTGTGACTTTATGGCATGGCTCAATACACTATACAGTACATTTGGCTGCTATGGAAGCTGTAAACAACTAAGCATTAGAATGCAAAGAGTTACCCCCCCCCCTTCCCCACCTAAGGATAGGTCGACAATACGAGTCCTGCATAATGTGTGGGTTTACAGTACTGGGATCAGTGCTAGCTCTCTTTCCAGTAAGTGCAACAGGATCACAACGAGCTCTTGCTGGGATATAATGGTCCACTAGGTGACGGTAAACTACTTTCTGTGTGGATGTACAGTAAAGTCCATTGTGTATCATGGGAACTTAGAATGGCCCAATCAATACCATTCTAAATTGTTACATGATCTATTCTGAGCAACAAAATGCCTTGTCCCAACTCTAAACTATCACATTTGACAAGGATCCTATAGAACATATGGTAGTAACAGGGATGAAGCTCCAAATGGCTGTGTGACGCCCCATGGACTAGTCAGGTCATCACAGGGTACTGCACGTTCTTTATCTCTCAGTGCAGGACTCAACCCCCCATGGCTCTGGGTTCCCAACTTGCAGCACTGCCTCCATCAGTATCTAAAAATCCTAATCACACCTCGCACCACACCCTGTCAGGCACACCAGTGGGCTGCTAAGCTGGAATAGGGCCGCCCACCTAGGGGTCAGGCAGGGAGGTGGGAGGTGACAAGTGAAGTTGAGTGGTAGCCCTCGAGCAGTGACGAGCTAGGAGGAAACTGGGAGTTGGAGCTCCCAGGGGAGAAGAAGATTGGGTTGCAGACGGTGGTCTGGACCCGGAGGAGTCGGAGACCCGGTCGCAGGATATTGGGACTGGGTGCCTCACTTAGTCTAGGAGGATGGTCAGCAGCTGCAATACAATAGCCGGTCTGGGGCCGAAAGCACGTTAGGGTACTGGATGCTAGGTCGGGGAGAGGATTCAAGCAACCCGGCAATTAACCTGCGGAGGATAGGACCTTAATGGACTGTCCCCACGAAGCTCAGAGATCGGGGGCACTAGCGCAAAGAGGGGGATAGGGCTTTACAAACAAAGTAGCCCACTGAAATCCCAAGCGTGAGCTCCTGAGAGCAAGCTCCTCTACTACCCATAGTAGGGAGCGGGGCCCGGACAGCTTCAAGCTTCTGGGCCACTTAGACACTACTAAAATTCTGTACACAGAGGCAGGCTCTTGACCATCAGGCAGTACTGCAGGGGATGGAACCCGGACGAGCTCCCCCAAGAGGACAGCGGCACCCAGAGACTTGGTTTACTAAGTTGTCAGCGTCTGCTTTCCTTCTGAGTGAGTACCTGATCACCCCCTGCTCCCAGTGAGCCTACACTCCCCTGCAATATCCCCATCATCCAGAGTCATGGGGCTTTCCCTACCCATGGAGGGTAACGTCATATAGCTGCCCCCGTTCCATCACCCTGGGTACTCATTCAGAACGGCAGCGGCGGTACTCCCTATCACTGCACACCACGGGTGGCATCACAACACAACTGTCTAAAACCCCTGTAAATAGCCCCCATCATGTTTTAAAGGGACCTTGAGCCCCCGGGTCTGGAAACCCTCGAGCCACGAGTAGCGACACCCAGATCCGAGCGGTTCGACTGCTGCTGGGGCGATACATCTGAAGATATTGCAAAATTATAATCTGAAAACTTTATCCAAACTTTTCATGCATGGTAAAGATGGATGGATCTGTTTCAGACCTACAATGTATAGATGATGAAAGAGCCTAAGGTTGGGGCTACCTGACGACTTTGTCGTCGCCACAGGTCAATCTACCAAAGATAACTCTGTGCCCTTACTGCATTGCAGAGTAATGCTGGTGATTGGGTTGCCTTTTGACCGCTAGGGTACCGAGACTGCAACAAGCAAGTTGCAAAATGTTGGACACAGACTATTTAGTGATTTGCTTATCATGGCCACAGTGCCTTAAGCTGGGGTCACACTAAGCGACAGCGACAACGACGTCGCTGTTACGTCACCATTTTCGGTGACGTAACAGCGACCTTGTAAGTCGCTGTTATGATCGCTGCTTAGCTGTCAAACACAGCAGAAGCAGCGATCATAACGTCGCTGTTCTACATGTGCAGAGAGCAGGGAGCCGCGCTTAGCGCTGGCTCCTTGCTCTCCTAGGTACAGTACACATCGGGTTAATTAACCCGATGTGTGCTGCAGCTACCTGTCACAGTGCAGAGAGCAGGGAGCCACGCTTAGCGCTGGCTCCTTGCTCTCCTTGCTACAGTATACATCGGGTTAATTACCCGATGCGTACTTCAGCCACATGTGCACAGAGCAGGAGCCGGCGCTGGCAGCAAGGGCGGAGGCTGGTAACGAAGGTAAATATCGGGTAACCAGGGAAAGGTCTTCCCTTGGTTACCCGATGTTTACGCTGGTTACAGCTTTCCGCAGCTGCCAGTGCCGGCTTCTGCTCGCTTCATTTCGTCGCTCTCTCGCTGTCACACACAGCGATGTGTGTGTCACAGCGGGAGAGTGACGACCAAAAAATGAAGCTGGACATTCAGCAACGACCGGCGACCTCACAGCAGGGGCCAGGTCGTTGCTGGATGTCACACACAGCGACAGCGACGGGACGTCGCTGCAACGTCACAGAAAATGGTGACGTAGCAGCGACGTCGTTGTCGTTGTCGCTGTGTGTGACACCAGCCAGCTTTAGGGGTCACAATACAACCCAATCCCCTGTGCAATGTAGCATCAGCACAAAGAGACCTTTGGAACCTTGACCCATGTCCTGGCCAAAATCAATAATTAGCTCCATCCTAAAGGTGGCCACAAACATTAGAGGTAAGTAGGTGGAACCTGTTAATTATAGGTTTATCTGGACTCTTTACCAAAGACAGACATCTGGGGCACGAAAAAGATCATGTAAGTTGGATTTTAACATTACCATTTCTTTATTGGCACAATAGGTAAGAGCTGATTGGCAGGAGATTTTTTCCCCCTAACCAGTGGAAACATATGCATACTTGAATAAGCAGTGTATGCATGTCTATGGTAAAGTCGCAAGGAATAGCCTTTGGCCAAACTGTTGTCAAGTACGTTAAGTGGCTCTTAGTCTATGATTAAGAAGATGTGACTTTCTAAAGCTAGTGATTAACTAATTGCTAACAAGTGTATATACACAATCTCCGAGCTTCTGACTACAGTACACATTAGTAAAGGTTCTCAAATGGATATGCCATACACAGCGCCTTCAGGCATTTTATACCTCTGTGAGAAGAATAAATTGTAGTCTGGTGGAGAATAACAGGATGTTGTGTCTGGATCGAAGTGCATGTCTTAGGCTAAGTTCACACATCCTGTGTTTTGCATCAGTCACAATCCGTCGCCTTGGGGAATTACGGTAAGGCTAAGTTCACACATCCTGTGTTTTCAATCCGTGAGGTCCGTCAGCAACGGATCAGTCATTTTCAAGATGTCAACTGATGCAACTGATGTGTTTTTCACAGGATTCCTTTCACAGGAATCCTGTGAAAAAACGGATCAGTTGCGTCCGTTACATCCGCTGTGCGTCCGTTTTTTGACGGATCAGTCATGATCCGTCTGTGTTTGGGACAGCCCAGTGGGCGTGCCAAGCATGCTGGGCATGCTCAGTAGAGCATGACGGAATCCTGCGCTGGATTCCGTTGTAAGACGGATTACGACGGAATCCAGCACCATAGACATGCATTACAAGCTTGACGGATGGCGACGGATTCCTGCGCGGCGCGTTAATTTTGACGGCCCGAAAAACGTTACATTCTGCGTTGCTCCCCGCTCGGCGGTCAGTCAAAAACGACGGACCGCGACGCAGCGGATGCAACGCAGGGTCATCAGTCGCAATCCGTCACTAATAGAAGTCTATGGGGAAATACAGGATTCCTGCAAAATATTTTGCAGGATTCCGTAATTCCTCAAGGCTACGGATTGTGACTGATGCAAAACACAGGATGTGTGAACTTAGCCTAACCTGCAAAATATTTTGCAGGAATCCTGCAGGAAAAATCAGGAATCCTGAACAAAGGTCATTTTAAAGTTGATTTTAATCAACAGATCTTGAAATAATAATTATTTTCAATATTGGATGTGTTTAAATAAAATGTTCCTGTGCTGAGATAATCTTATATATGTGTCCTTGCTATGTTCTGTGTCATTGGTCTGACCGTACAGGGACATGGTCTAATCATACCACATCTCCTGGATGGAGGAGGAGGTAAAAAGTTTACAAACATTTCAGCACGGGATCGCAAATTATTCTCTCTATGAGGTAAAACATTTTTTAAAATAGGCAGGGAAATGTTTTACCTCACAAAAAGAATCAACTATGATCTCTGTATACTCTTTTTAGTATCGGATTACGGTCCCACATCATGAACGTAGGTCTTTGTTAGCTCATTAGGGCGCAATCGTCTTCAGAAATCCTGAAACAAATCAGTTACATTTTAATACAACATTATGGTTGTAAATAAGCATTTCTGTGTACCATACAGAGCTTTTGCACAGTGGTCCTTTCCTGTCATTTAGGTAAGTGATATTAATAATTAATTAGATTTATTTGTGGTTGGTCCATTGGGAACGCTGTTTTATTTCCCTACAAAATATATTATTCTTTCAAATACCATGGTTCCTTTTTCTTTTTCACTGTGTAAATGTTATATGACTTCTATGTTTCACTGTTGCTTTGTGCCAGATTTTCCTTTATGACGTTCAGGTAACTAGACCCATAGGGATTGCTATGTCCCTTGTTAAGTACAGAGGGACTGAGCACAGGTGACACGAGTGATGAACTAGCATCAAGAATTAACTTCTTCTGCAACTGACCTGTTATGTAACGTTACTTGTCAGACATGGAAGTAAAGAAAATGGGTGAATATGCTTTTCTTTTAATTTCCACAAAAGATTAAAATGACGTAATAAATAATATGGTAGAAAATGTGAATCCAGAAAAAAAAATCCTTAAACAATTGTTTATTGAACGTCCAGTAAAATCCAATCTGACATCTAAGAAGCGCTGACGCATTTCAGACATCTTTACTTATTGCTTAAAAACTTGTGAACTTGTATGCCTTATATGTATGTATCCTTGGGATTCTTCTGGGAGTTCATTCTCCAGCAAGATAAGTTTACCCAACTGGGATTCAAATAATTACAGGTCCATGAACTAATTTGTTGGTCGAATGCACTGGGTAGCAGACCTAAGAGGATACCCTCCCTCCCCCCTATTTTTTCATATATTGTTAGAGGGGAGCAAGTGCATAAATATTCCGATTGGAGATTTTTTCTATGACCAGCAATCATACTTAACATTTACTAGTGTTCTGACTATGCACCTAGTATGATTGAACCACTTTGACTTCAGCACTAATTATACCCCTTTGGGCTTTGGGTCAATTTTTGGCACACAGTTAGGTTTTAGGGTGTACTAGGGATAGCCGACGTCGAGCGGGGGCACCCAAAACTGTATGGCGTATTAACCTCCGCAGCTAGGAAGGAGATAGACTAGGGATTCATGACCTGGCCCCTATTTATACATCATAGCGATATCCCTTTAACGAGTAAAATCATCTTGGGCTATACCTCACCCTCCTAGATTAATACTCCCTTTAAGTACATCTAGCTTTGCACGACCGGGTGTGTGCTCACTGACCGATATAGCTGCATATGAAAAATATGGCTTGATTTAATTATTTTAATATTTATAAATAAAAATTGATTTTAGAGAAATTAGTCTTTCGGTCTATTAGCAGTATTTTTCTCTAATTATTCATAAAATTGGTGTTCACTTATAACCTATGCTCTGTGTGGTAATAAATAATAAATTATTTACACCCCAAATTAATAAGGATGTGTCATTATTATTAAAGTAAGAAACAACAGGCTTTTAACAGGTTGAGACAATTTTAGTAAAGTAAACCAAGACCTCTTGCAACTTTGATGTCAACAAAGAAGGGAATTTTGTTACTTACCGTAAATTCCTTTTCTTCTAGCTCTTATTGTGAGACCCAGACGATTGGGTGTATAGCTACTGCCTCCGGAGGCCACACAAAGCATTACACTAAAAAGTGTAAGGCCCCTCCCCTTCTGGCTATACACCCCCAGTGGGATCACTGGCTCACCAGTTTTAGTGCAAAAGCAAGAAGGAGGAAAGCCAATAACTTGGTTAAACAAATTCACTCCGAGTAACATCGGAGAACTGAAAAACCGTTCAACATGAACAACATGTGTACCCGAAAAAAACCCAAAAATCCCGAAGGACAACAGGGCGGGTGCTGGGTCTCCCAATAAGAGCTAGAAGAAAAGGAATTTACGGTAAGTAACAAAATTCCCTTCTTCTTCGGCGCTCTATTGGGAGACCCAGACGATTGGGACGTCCAAAAGCTGTCCCTGGGTGGGTAAAGAAATACCTCATGTTAGAGCTGCAAGACAGCCCTCCCCTACGGGGAGGCAACTGCCGCCTGCAGGACTCTTCTACCTAGGCTGGCGTCCGCCGAAGCATAGGTATGCACCTGATAATGTTTGGTGAAAGTGTGCAGACTCGACCAGGTAGCTGCCTGGCACACCTGTTGAGCCGTAGCCTGGTGTCGTAATGCCCAGGATGCACCCACGGCTCTGGTAGAATGGGCCTTCAGCCCTGATGGAACCGGAAGCCCAGCAGAACGGTAGGCTTCAAGAATTGGTTCTTTGATCCATCGAGCCAGGGTGGCCTTAGAAGCCTGCGACCCTTTGCGCTTACCAGCGACAAGGACAAAGAGTGCATCCGAACGGCGCAAGGGCGCCGTGCGGGAAATGTAGATTCTGAGTGCTCTCACCAGATCTAACAAATGTAAATCCTTCTCATACCGATGAACTGCATGAGGATAAAACGAAGGCAAAGAGATATCCTGATTAAGATGAAAAGAGGATACCACCTTCGGGAGAAACTCCTGAATGGGGCGCAGCACTACCTTGTCCTGGTGGAAGACCAGGAAAGGAGCCTTGGATGACAGCGCTGCTAGCTCAGACACTCTCCGAAGAGATGTGATCGCTACCAGAAAAACCACTTTCTGTGATAGTCTAGAAAGTGAGACCTCCCTCAGAGGCTCGAAGGGCGGCTTCTGGAGGGCAACTAGTACCCTGTTCAGATCCCATGGATCTAACGGCCGCTTGTACGGGGGTACAATATGACAAACCCCCTGCAGGAACGTGCGCACCTTAGGAAGTTGTGCTAGACGCTTTTGAAAAAAAGACGGATAGCGCCGAGACTTGCCCTTTAAGGGAGCCGAGCGACAAACCTTTTTCTAACCCAGATTGCAGGAAAGAAAAAAAGGTAGGCAATGCAAAAGGCCAGGGAGACACTCCCTGAGCAGAGCACCAGGATAAGAATATCCTCCACGTTCTGTGGTAGATCTTAGCGGACGTGGGCTTCCTAGCCTGTCTCATGGTGGCAACGACCCCTTGGGATAATCCTGAAGACCCTAGGATCCAGGACTCAATGGCCACACAGTCAGGTTCAGGGCCGCAGAATTCCGATGGAAAAACGGCCCTTGGGACAGTAAGTCTGGTCGGTCTGGTAGTGCCGACGGTTGGCCGACCGTGAGATGCCACAGATCCGGATACCACGCCCTCCTTGGCCACTCTGGGGCGACGAGTATGACGCGGCTGCAGTCGGATCTGATCTTGCGTAGCACTCTGGGCAAGAGTGCCAGAGGTGGAAACACATAAGGGAGCCGGAACTGCGACCAATCTTGCACTAAGGCGTCTGCCGCCAGAGTTCTGTGATCGCGAGACCGTGCTATGAAGGTTGGGACCTTGTTGTTGTGCCTGGACGCCATTAGGTCGACGTCCGGCCTTCCCCAGCGGCTACCGATTTCCTGAAACACGTCCGGGCGAAGGGACCATTCCCCTGCGTCCATGCCCTAGCGGCTGAGGAAGTCTGCTTCCCAGTTTTCTACGCCGGGGATGTGAACTGCGGATACGGTGGAGGCCGTGGCTTCCACCCACGTCAGAATCCGCCGGACTTCCTGGAAGGCTTGCCGACTGCGTGTCCCTCCTTGGTGATGTATGCCACCGCTGTGGAGTTGTCCGACTGAATTCGGATCTGCTTTCCTTCCAGCCACTGCTGGAAGGCTAGTAGGGCAAGATACACTGCTCTGATTTCCAGAACATGGATCTGAAGGGTGGACTCCTGCTGAGTCCACGTACTCTGAGCCCTGTGGTGGAGAAAAAACTGCTCCCCACCCTGACAGACTCGCGCCTGTCGTGACTACCGCCCAAGACGGTGGTAGGAAGGATCTTCCCTGTGATAATGAGGTGGGAAGAAGCCACCATTGCAGAGAGTCCTTCTGTGAAAAGGAGACTTTCCTGTTCAGGGATGTTGACTTCCCGTCCCATTGGCGGAGAATGTCCCAATAAGAGGACGCAGATGAAACTGCGCAAACGGAACCGCCTCCATTGCCGCCACCATCTTCCCGAGGAAGTGCATGAGGCGTCTTAAGGAGTGCGACTGACCTTGACGGAGAGTCTGCACCCCAGTCTGTAGTGACCGCTGCTTGTCCAGCGGAAGCTTCACTATCGCTGAGAGAGTATGAAACTCCATACCAAGAGACGTTAGTGATTGGGTCGGTGACAGGTTTGACTTTGAGAAGTCGATGATCCACCCGAACGTCTGGAGAGTCTCCAGCGCAACAGTCAGGCTGAATTGGCATGCCTCTTGAGAGGGTGCCTTGACAAGTAGATCGTCCAAGTAAGGGATCACAGAGTGTCCCTGTGAGTGCAAGACTGCTACCACTGCCGCCATGACCTTGGTGAACACCCGTGGGGTTGTCGCCAGACCGAATGGCAGAGCTACGAACTGAAGATGGTCGTCTCCCATCACGAAACGTAGAAAACATTGGTGCTCTGTAGCAATCGGCACGTGGAGATAAGCATCTTTGATGTCTATTGATGCTAGGAAATATCCTTGAGACATTGAGGCAATGACGGAGCGGAGGGTTTCATCCGGAACCGCCTGGCCTCCACGTGCTTGTTGAGCAGTTTTAGGTCCAGAACGGAACGGAAAGAGCCATCCTTTTTTGGCACCACAACCAGATTGGAGGAAAACCGTGTCTTGTTCCTGAAGAGGAACAGGGATTACCACTCCTTCTGCCTGCAGAAGAGCATCGGCTCGGTGGGGAGGTGGGGACGTTCTGAAGAATCGAGTCGGAGGACGAGAACAGAACTCTGTCCTGTGCACGTGGGCACAATGTCCCTCACCCACCGGTCTGTGACCTGTGGCAGCTAAATGTCGCCAAAGGCGAGCGAGTCTGCCATCAACCGCGGATGCGGAGAGATGAGAGAGCTGAGAGTCATGAGGAGACCGCCTTGGTAGCGGTTCCGCCGGCTGCCTTCCTTGGGCGTGATTGAGCCCCCGGAAACTGAGCCCCTCTGAGGATTTTCAGCTCCTTTGGACGAGGACAATTGGGACCTGCCCGAGCTTGGGAAGGACCGAAACCTCGACTGTCCTTCCAGGACAGCATTAATAGGGTAAGTCGCAATGCAGACATTGCGAGGATACGGACGCCCCTGCGGCACAAATGTACATATGCTCAAGACCAGCTGTGCAAGGACAGCTGAAAAGCTTAGGGTGCCCATACGGCTGTAAATGCCGGAGCAACCGACACGCCGATAGCCTCATAGACAGATTTCAACCACAGTCTATCTGTCTGGCATCTTTAAGTGAAGTCCCTCCACTGCAACTATAGCTCTAGCCGCAAGCCTGGAGATTGGAGAATCCACCTTTGGACCCTGGGTCCCGCGCTTGACCACGTCAGGGGGACAAGGATAACGTGTATCCTTAATACGTTTGGAGAAAACGCTTATCTGGTAAGCGTGGTGTTCCTGGACTGCTTCTCTGAAGTCAGCGTGGCCAGAAAAAAACTCAAAATACGTTTGAGCTACTGAAATGGGACTTCTCCTGCTGTAGGAGCTGAGGGAGAAAGATCCAACATTCCATTGATGGACGCTATAGGATCATTCCTTATGGCGTCACCATCCGGTGTATCCGGATTGAGAGCGTTGTCAGGATCAAAGTCCTGATGAGCTACGTCTGCCTCATCATACAGAGAGCCTCCTGGGACCCCCCCCGGGGAACCGATTTTATTCCCAATGAGGGTGGCCAGGGAATGATTTGCCCATGGCCTGTCCGGACTGCAAGTCTCTAACCCAATGCAACTCCATCCCTGTCCTTGGACAGGGTTGACAGGTGGTTCCTTTGGCCACGTCAAGTAGAGACCCCGGCTGACCAAGTGCTCCAGGGGAGCATTGCACACAATGGGGTTCAGTGCCGTGGAACAGTGTCACATGCAGTAAAAACAGCATCGAAAGCCTGTGTTGCTTATATGCTGCTGCCGACTAGCCATCTAGGACATAGAGCCAAGAATGGCGACCGTACAATGCAATGTATAGCATACAAGCATAAAGTACAATGAACACTGCAGCACATGCAATACAAGCAGCATAGAAAGCCTGTGCCTTGGCACCCCTGCTTTTCTGCTGCTGTAGACTAGCCATCTAGGGGAATATAGCCCAGAATATCGACCATACAGTGCAATGTATAGCATACAAGCATAAGTACAAATGAACACTGCAACCCCTGCAATACAAGCAGCATAGAAAAAACCTGTGCCTCAGCACCCCTGCTTTTCTGCTGCTGTAGTCTAGTCATTCTAGGCGAAAATAGCCCAGACTAGCGACCGTACAGTGCAGTGTATAGCATACAAGCATAAATACACATGAACACTTCAGTACATGCAATACAAGCAGCATAGAAAGCCTGTGCCTTAGCACCCCTGCTTTCCTGCTGCTGATGTGTCGCCATCTAAGAGGGCATATAGCCAAAAATAGCGACCTATGCAGTGTAAGCATAAAAATACAAATGGACAACTGCGGTATTTAGTGGGGTCAGCACTTCAGGTGCCGCTTACCGCCCGCCTATAAGCGGGTGTGTGGTCGCCCTAGTCCTGTGCCTGGTCGCCCAGAGTCCGATCTCTCAGCTCGGACTGCAGGAATGGCTGCCGGCGTCCTTCTCCAGCTCGTGTGAGTAGGGGCGGGCCGTGGGCGTGCCCCCAAGTCAGAGCGGGAAACCGGCGTCCCACAGTGTCCAGTGAGAGGGCTGGAGCATGTAAATAAGGCTCCAGCCCTCGGCGCTGCTGATTGTACAGCGTCTCTCCCCTACCCTGATTGACAGGGTGGGGGCGGGAACGAAGCGGCGCTAGGCCGCAAAAGCCGGGGACTGGATTTATAAGCGCCGCCGCCGTAAAAGCGCGGTCGGCGCTAAGTCCCCGGCGCACTACAAGTCTCAGCCGCGCCGCCGCTCCCGGAGTGTCCGGCGCGGTAGTTCCCCATACATAAAGTCACTCAGCTAGGCTGCAGTGACTGTAACCCTTTACTGTCCCCGGCGCACTAGCACACCCAGCAAGTCTGGAGTGTGCTGTGCCTGTGTGTACGGGGACACAGAGTACCTGAAAGTTGCAGGGCCTTGTCCCTGAACGGCACTCCCGCTCCACATCCAGCAGGTTCTATGGGTCTGTGGATGGAGCCCGGCCTCAGGGCTTTGGGGCCGGTAAGATCCCACTTCCTCAGAGCCCCTCAGGGGGATGGGGAAGGAAAGCAGCATGTGGGCTCCAGCCTCCGTACCAGCAATAGGTACCTCAACCTTACAAACCACAAGCGGGGTGAGAAGGGAGCATGCTGGGGGCCCTAGTATGGGCCCTCTTTTCTTCCATCCGATATAGTCAGCAGCTACTGCTGACTAAACAGTGGAGCTATGCGTGGATGTCTGACCTCCTTCGCACAAAGCAGAAAACTGGTGAGCCAGTGATCCCACTGGGGGTGTATAGCCAGAAGGGGAGGGGCCTTACACTTTTTAGTGTAAACTAGCACAACTACAAATAAAGTTTTCTAATTAAGCTAGTAATACCAGAACATTTTTTTTTACATGATCAAAGGGAGATATCCCATTTCCCGGACCCGTACTGGCACTTTCTGGCTGGCTTGTGATATATGCACAGACTCCCAACAGAAGAAGCACACATCCAACTATTGTCCATGCTATTATTTTAGCACATATTACATATTGCAAACATGACTAAGTAACCACTATTTTCATAGTTCCAATGAAGGAAAAGTAGTTACTAGAGTCTTGTAAGAATAGTGGAACAAACTATGATCCTGAAATATTTAGTCCAGATGGTTTGCTAGGGTAGTAGGTGGCATAAACTATGCAAGCTTATCCTTCACAGTCTTAGGAGGCCCAACAATAACTGGCATCACAAAGGTGGGTCATTCCACAGGACATCAGTGGGCCTACAGCAAAAGTCTGTCAATACTTCTCAGCTGTGCCAGTCTGCACTAGCCACTCTGATTAGTGGGTAGATATGAGCGATCCTGCCAAAGATCGGATTGGCTCAGGATCGCCGAACCCGCCTGAGATTGCCGATTGGATCTTCGATCCTAGCCGATCCAATCGCCGATCCTAGCTCAACCCATTAAATTCAATGAGAGGCAAAAGTGATGTGTTGTAAAATAATGTAGTGGGGCTGTAAAAGAAAGAAATTAAAAAAAAGTTTAAGCAGTACGTACTTACGGAGTCTCCCTCGCCTACAGCGCTACTTCCGTGTCCGCTAATTATCACTCACCCATGTTTACTGCTTTCCCTTTCCACCGGCGTCTCTGATTGGTTGCCGTTGGACCATGCCACCACCCTCTGGGACAGCGTCTGTGATTGGTTGGAATCACAAACGCTGTCTGTGTCCTTATACTGGTCATAAATAAAAATGTCGTAGTATCCCCCACTGTATAGATACCAGCACATATAAAGCCATGGCTACAGGCTGCAATCCCCCAGCCATGTGCTTTTAGTTGCCGTGTATCAAAATAAGAACTACATGCTGCTTTTTTTTTTTTTCTAAATATATATATATATATATATATATATATATATATATATATAGTATATATTTAAATAAATAATTTTATAATCTGGGTGTGGTTTCCCCAAATTTTGACATCCTAGCCATGATAAAGCCTGACAGCAGGGGGCTGGTATTCTCAATCTGGGGAGACCCATGCTTATTGCCCCCCAAGCCTAAAAATAGCAGCCTGCAGCCACCCAGGATTGCTGCATCCCAGCACTTTACTCGTCTCTTCCCAATTGCCCTGGTGTGGTGGCAATTGGGGGTAATAAATGGGCTTGCATGACAAGCCCGCATGTTTCCCTACACATGTTCACTGATTTGATCAGCCGACATGTACCTCTAACAGGCGCGGGTGGATTGGAGATCCATTGCACCTGTTATTAGTTAAATCATGTTGTCAATCTCTGACAGTGAGATTTAGTGCACCCTGGCGGGGAGCGCACCATTCCCTGCTCCTATTGACGTAATTGCGGGGCGCCGATGGGTTGTTATGACGGTTCAGCTGATGACCCTTGTCTCTGTCATGACGTAGTTCCTGTGACCACTGATGCATGACGATTGCAGCTTCAAGTTGTCTAAGGGGATTAGTAGAAACAATAAACTTTTAAAAAAAAGTTTTTAAATATGGAAATATTAAAAAAAAACAAAGACAACTAAAGTTCACCCCCTTTTGCCCCATTGAAAATAAAACAACTCCCTCATAACACATAGTATCGCCACTTTCAGAAATGCGTGATCTAGCAAAATATTAAATAAATTAATCTGGTCGGTAAAGGGCGTAATACAAAAAAAAATATTCAAAATGCCAGAATTATACTTTTTCAGTCACCTCAACATTGCGATAAAATGCAATAAGTGGCGATGAAAAGATCACATCTACCCATAAATGGTATAATTAAAAGTGTCAGCTCAGTACGCAAAGAATAAGCTCTCACTGAGCCCCAGATACCAGAAAATGAGAACTATACAAGTTTCAGAAAATGGCGCCAAAAGCACAAATCTTTTGTTTTGCCAAATTTCAATTTTTTTTCCCACCACTTAAATAAAAAAAAATCTTATACATTTGGTATCTACGAACTCGTACTGACCTGGGGAATCATATTGCTGGGTCAGGTTTACCATATAGTGAATATGGTAAATAAAAAAAAACTAAAAAAAAAAAACATTGTAGAATCACACTTATTTTTGCAATTTCACCTCATTTGGAATTTTCCAGTACCATATGGGCCAAGTCATTAAAGTACAACTCGTCCTGCAGAAAACAAGCCTTCTTATGGCTATATTGACAGAAAAATAAAAAGTTATGGCTCTTAGAAGAAGGGGAGGAAAAAATGAAAACAATAAATGGATAACTGCCAGATGGTGAAGGGGTTAAAGAGTAACCATCATTTTAACTATATTTCATCAATCAATAGTACACAAGAAAATAAGCAACTTTGTAATATGTTATCAGATAAATTACTTCTTTCTCCCCCTGGATTGACCTTTCACTCTCATTTCATAGGTAAAATCTGTATTCCGTGAAGACAGAAATTCCCATTACTGAGATTAAAGATGGCAGTTGGTGTTTTTAACATTCTATAGAGAGAGGAGGGATGTGGAAGAGGAGGTGGTAGAGACAGGCACAGACATTCTGCTGCAAGTTCTCCTGCAGTGACAGTTACAGTTCTATATAGAATGTTATAAGCAACAATTGTAGCTGCTCTGTATAGCACAGGCGGTCAGACAATCACAGCTTCAAGTCCAATAAGGGGACAAGTACATCCAGTAACAAAAGAAAAATATAGAAACCGCACCCCCTAAAAGTTGAAATCACCCTCCTTAAAAATAAAAATAATAAAAAAAAGAAAAATACACATATTTAGTATTGCAGAGTTCAGAAATGCCTGATCTGTCAAAATATAAAATCAATTAATCTGATCGGTACACGGCGTAGCAAGAAAAAAATCAGAATGCTAGAATTAATTTTCTTTGACCTTGTTAACCCCTTCACCCCCGGCCACTAAAACACCCTAAAGACCCGGCCATTTTTTGCAATTCTGACCAGTGTCACTTTGACAGGTTATAACTCTGGAACGCTTCAACGGATCCTGGCGATTCTGAGACTGTTTTTTCGTGACATATTGTACTTCATGTCAGTGGTAAATTTAGGCCGATATTTTTTGCGTTTATTTGTGAAAATTTTGGAAATTTTGCGAAAATTTTGAAAATTTCGCAATTTTCAAACTTTGAAAATTTATGCCCATAAATCTGAGAAATATGTCACACAAAATAGTTACTAAATAACATTTCCCACTTGTCTACTTTACATCAGCGCAATTTTCAAAACAAATTTTTTTTCGTTAGGAAGTTAGAATGGGTCAAAGGTCATCAGCAATTTCTCATTTTTCCAACAAAATTTACAAAATAATTTTTTTTAGGGACCACATCACATTTGAAGTGACTTTGAGAGACCTAGGTGACAGAAAATACCCAAAAGTGACCCCATTCTAAAAACTGCACCCCTCACACTGCTCAAAACCACATCCAAGAAGTTTATTAACCCTTCAGGTGCTTCACAGGAACCAAAGCAATGTGGAAGGAAAAAATGAAAATTTTACTTTTTAACACAAAAATGTTACTTTAGCCATAAAATTTTCATTTTTACAAGGGAGAAAAGAGAAAGTGCACAATACAATTTATTGTGCATGTTCTCCTGAGTACGCTGATACCCCATATGTGGTAAAAATCAATTGTTTGGGCGCACGGCAGAGCTCGGAAGGGAAGGAGCGCCATTTGAATTTTTGAATGCAAAATTAGCTGCACTCATTAGCGGACGCCATGTCGGGTTTGAAGACCACCTGAGGTGCTAAACAATGGAGCTCCCCCACAAGTGACCCCATTTTGGAAACTAGAGCCCTCAAATAATTTTTCTAGATGTTTGGTGAGCACTTTGAACACCTGGGGGCTTCACAGAAGTTTATAGCGTTGAGCCGTGAAAAGAAAAAATTGTTTTTTTACCACAAAACGGTTGCTTCAACTAGGTAGCTTTTTTTTCACAAGGCTATCAGGAAAAAATGCACCATAAAACGTATTGTGCAATTTTTCCTGAGTACGTAGATACCTCACATGTGGTGGAAAGTAATTGTTTGGGCAAATGGCGGGGCTCAGAAGAGAAGGAGCGCCATTTGACTTTTCAAACGCACAGACGCAGTGCACTGATCGGCCGCTGCAGGATGCACGGTCGGATGCGATACAAAAAGCGTCGGGGATACGTAAAAAAAAAAGTCACGCCAAAAATTGAGCAGGGATGCCGATCCGTTATGTGCATCCCTGATTAGCGCTCGGCGGGACGCACGGACGGATGGGATACAAAAAGCGTTGCGGATACGGAAAAAAGTCCCGCCAAAAATTGAGCAGGGATGCAGATACGTTATCTGCATCCCTGATCAGCGCTTGGCGGGACGCACGGACAGATGCGATATAAAAAGCGTCGGGGATACGGAAAAAAAAGTCCCGCCAAAAATTGAGCAGGGATGCAGATACGTTATCTGCATCCCTGATCAGCGCTTGGCGGGACGCACGGACGGATGTCATACAAAAAGCGTCGGGGATACGAAGAAAAAAAAAAAAGTCACGCCAAAAATTGAGCAGGGACCAGATACGTTATCTGCATCCCTGATCAGCGCTCAGCGGGACGCACGGACAGATGAGGTGTAAAAATGGACAGGGGATACAGAAAAAAAAAAAATTTCTGCAATTTTTGCAATTTCACTTCACTTGAATTTTTTTTCCGTCATCCTTTCCAGCCTGATAATATCAGCTCACAGCTTTCTGCTTTACCTTTGCTGGTTATGAAAAAATAGGAGGGACCCCACTTCATTTTTTTTAAATTATTTATTAGGTTAAACAAGCAAAAAAAGCTGTAGAATAAACTCAACATGAAAGACACTAAAGTCGGGAAGCTTCTAATATGGAGGGGGGCTGGGAAATTATATATCTGCACTAATATATATATATATATATATATATATATATACAGTTAGGTCCAGAAATATTTGGACAGTGACACAAGTTTTGTTATTTTAGCTGTTTACAAAAACATGTTCAGAAATACAATTATATATATAATATGGGCTGAAAGTGCACACTCCCAGCTGCAATATGAGAGTTTTCACATCCAAATCGGAGAAAGGGTTTAGGAATCATAGCTCTGTAATGCATAGCCTCCTCTTTTTCAAGGGACCAAAAGTAATTGGACAAGGGACTCTAAGGGCTGCAATTAACTCTGAAGGCGTCTCCCTCGTTAACCTGTAATCAATGAAGTAGTTAAAAGGTCTGGGGTTGATTACAGGTGTGTGGTTTTGCATTTGGAAGCTGTTGCTGTGACCAGACAACATGCGGTCTAAAGAACTCTCAATTGAGGTGAAGCAGAACATCCTGAGGCTGAAAAAAAAGAAAAAAACCATCAGAGAGATAGCAGACATGCTTGGAGTAGCAAAATCAACAGTCGGGCACATTCTGAGAAAAAAGGAATTGACTGGTGAGCTTGGGAACTCAAAAAGGCCTGGGCGTCCACAAATGACAACAGTGGTGGATGATCGCCGCATACTTTCTTTGGGGAAGAAGAACCCGTTCACAACATCAACTGAAGTCCAGAACACTCTCAGTGAAGTAGGTGTATCTGTCTCTAAGTCAACAGTAAAGAGAAGACTCCATGAAAGTAAATACAAAGGGTTCACATCTAGATGCAAACCATTCATCAATTCCAAAAATAGACAGGCCAGAGTTAAATTTGCTGAAAACACCTCATGAAGCCAGCTCAGTTCTGGAAAAGTATTCTATGGACAGATGAGACAAAGATCAACCTGTACCAGAATGATGGGAAGAAAAAAGTTTGGAGAAGAAAGGGAACGGCACATGATCCAAGGCACACCACATCCTCTGTAAAACATGGTGGAGGCAACGTGATGGCATGGGCATGCATGGCTTTCAATGGCACTGGGTCACTTGTGTTTATTGATGACATAACAGCAGACAAGAGTAGCCGGATGAATTCTGAAGTGTACCGAGATATACTTTCAGCCCAGATTCAGCCAAATGCCGCAAAGTTGATCGGACGGCGCTTCATAGTACAGATGGACAATGACCCCAAGCATACAGCCAAAGCTACTCAGGAGTTCATGAGTGCAAAAAAGTGGAACATTCTGCAATGGCCAAGTCAATCACCAGATCTTAACCCAATTGAGCATGCATTTCACTTGCTCAAATCCAGACTTAAGACGGAAAGACTCACAAACAAGCAAGACCTGAAGGCTGCGGCTGTAAAGGCCTGGTAAAGCATTAAGAAGGAGGAAACCCAGCGTTTGGTGATGTCCATGGGTTCCAGACTTAAGGCAGTGATTGCCTCCAAAGGATTCGCAACAAAATATTGAAAATAAAAATATTTTGTGTGGGTTTGGTTTATTTGTCCAATTACTTTTGACCTCCTAAAATGTGGAGTGTTTGTAAAGAAATGTGTACAATTCCTACAATTTCTATCAGATATTTTTGTTCAAACCTTCAAATTAAACGTTACAATCTGCACTTGAATTCTGTTGTAGAGGTTTCATTTCAAATCCAATGTGGTGGCATGCAGAGCCCAACTCGCGAAAATTGTGTCACTGTCCAAATATTTCTGGACCTAACTGTATATATATATTTGTATTTAAAATCATTATATCTACAGTATGTATAATCTATGTCTCTATAATCTATCCATCTATTTTCTATATATCTAGAATCTGTTCATATATTATCTTTATCTATCCATCTTTTATGTATCTATTATCTTTCTATCATCCATATGTAAGTAAAAGATGATGTTAAAAATGGATTGCATACGCATGTCATTTGGATGAAAAGAATCACACACTTGCATAGCACATGGTATACAGATTGACATACAGTTGACACTCGTCAACTTCTCTGGCCAAGAATTGGAACAATTTTATACACACAGATGGAAGTGAACCCTTAAAGCGGGTCGGTCACTAAATTTCAAGTACAAAAAGTCTAGATTATTCCATCGCTCTATTACCCCTGATGATAGTATGCTTAAAAAACCACATGAAAACGCGCAGCTGTACTATCAGGATTATATAGACATTCTGACATGAACGTGAATACACTTGTCTCATCAGGTGAAAGAGACACTGTATATTTAATAGTGGATGTAGGTTGTATAGTAAAATCTGGTGACAAATGCGCTTTTAATCCAACAACACCCTAAAGTCAGTAAAGGGTTAATCTGTATGAACAATACCAGCAACTTTATCTCTATATGACAATTACAAACAAATAAAAATATGGGAATGCAATAGTTTCTGACATTTCATCACAACTTTCAAAATATTCTGATCAAAAACATTACTTTATGTCCAAAATAACACAAAATTGTCTATAAAATGCATAATAAACACTATTCATATAGGAGCAGCGCAAGGAAATGAGGAACACCTTTCAATATACAGTATAACTGGATAACAACACATCCACATGACTACAGCTGTCATTTCTTAATAATTCACAACTTTTACCTAGCACGTAGAAAAAAAAAAGTAAAAATATAATCAGCAAGAAATATTTACAACAAATCATTATAGTATCGTAGTGTCCAATAATAATATATGTTCCCCTATTGTCTCCTGTGTTGATTTGTGTACAGAATTACACTCACCTAAGCTGATGTGTCTGAAGCAGCTGCACCACCTCTGGAGCCACACAATGCAGTAATAATAGCTAATCTGATCTATCCTCTCCTTTCAAAGACTTCCTCAATGCCCCACCCTTCAGAGACTCCCTGTGTCAGGGGGCCCTTTTCCTACATTTGTAGTCTTTATAACAATGCAGGTAACTGTATTCTGGACTTCAATTCTTGTATTCAATTGCATACAGTACACACTAGAAATGAACAGAACTTTTCAAATTGTTGAAATTTCACAAAAAAATTGTTTAAAAGAAGTGAGAGTCCTCAGTGGTTTGCAATATAAGTCAACTTTTTATTTTTCA
Organism: Anomaloglossus baeobatrachus; assembly: GCF_048569485.1. Classification (NCBI taxonomy): domain Eukaryota; kingdom Metazoa; phylum Chordata; class Amphibia; order Anura; family Aromobatidae; genus Anomaloglossus; species Anomaloglossus baeobatrachus. Next base: position 391,172,381 of record NC_134354.1, on the reverse strand, counting down.
AACAGAAAAAAAAGGGGTAAAAAAAAAAGAATACAGATGTCCAGACCAACGTTTCGGCCTTTTTGGCCTTTATCAAGGTACTTATCTACAAGTGATGCAAACCATCAAATCAAAGAATATAGTATACACATAAAACATATGATAAATCACATCGTGATAGACAAATATGTGTATCTGTTTGATTCACAGTGGAGTCATGTAACAATCATAGAAAATGAGAATATTAGGACCATTACTTAGTAAACAAGAACAAAATTGTAACAAGAGGTCTCAGAGGCAGAGTTCAGACACATCACATTGGTCCAATATGGTTAAACAAATGAAAAAATAAAATAAATGAAGGAAGGAAGGAGACCACAGGTTTGCTATACCTGGAGAGTCTGTGTGCACAGTGTCTTATAAAATCAGAGAAATTGCAGTCAGGTGGATTCCATAGTTAGAAGCTATTTTTTTTTCCATTGAAGACAAATTAAATGAAGTTAATAATACCAAAGAATTTGTGGTTGCAATCATTTTCAAGAAGAAACTGAATATTATCTGACAGAATTGCAGGGGTGCCAATACTTTTGGCCAGCACTGTATGAAACTAATAAAATAACATTGTGTAGGTGAGTCTGTTCACAAGGAGGGTCCAGTCATACCTGCATTACCAGGAACTGACAAATGTTTCCTGTATCTATGTTGTAGCGAATACCGCTATACACAAGGACATATGTTGGACACCAGTCCTATATCTGGACCTATAAAGCGGTATATTAAGAGTTAAGGGGACATGCCATAATGCAAGAGTTGTTCATATGCATATTAAAGCCAGGGCCCACCTGTTTTTTATACTTCAGCGAAATATAGGGAAAGCCCCCTATGAGGTATTGTGTGCCCTTAACTCTTAATATACCACTTTATAGGTCCAGATATAAGATTGGTGTCCAACACATGTCCTTGTGTATAATGGTGTTCGCTAGAACATAGATACAGGAAACATTTGTCAGTTCCTGGTAACGCAGGTATGACTGGACCCTCCTTGTGAACAGACTCACCTACACAATGTTATTTTATTAGTTTCATATGTCACCTTGGGGTATTTATTATGCAATTTTCATGTATCTCCCACCAGGAGACTGTTAATATTACATGTGTCCTGACTATACTTTTGCATCATATCCCCCTATCTAGAGCCCTCTACATCTTCCACAAGCTTCTAACTATGGAATCCACCTGAGTGCCATTTCTCTGATTTTATAAGACACTGTGCACACAGACTCTCCAGGTATAGCAAACCTGTGGTCTCCATCCTTCATTTATTTTATTTTTACATTTGTTTAACCATATTGGACCAATATGATCTGTCTGAAATCTGCCTCTGAGACCTCTTGTTACAATTTTGTCCTTGTTTACTAAGTAATGGTCCTAATATTCTCATTTTCTATGATTGTTACATGACTCCACTGTCAATCAAGCAGATACACATTTTTGTCTATCACGATTTGATTTATCATGTTTTTTTTTTGTTTTTTTTTTTTAAATTCTTTAACATTTTAGAATACAATATAGATGGGTAAGGAACCATCATGACACTTTCTTACAAATTATGACAATGTAAAAACTTTAAGTATGTTAACAACTTATAACACTGTCAGGTGGTTTCATGAATAAAGAAAAGGGGATGTAAGAACAAGAAGGTGGAAGGGGATGGGGGGGAATTATGAGGAAGAATATAGGAGTATAATACGTGAGAGAGTAAGTTAAGAAAGGGGGAGCAACAGGAGCAAAGACAAAGAAGAAAAAATAAAACCTGCGAAGTTTTCTGGGTTTTTTTTTATCGAAATGAGACTTCTCATTGCATGCTGATCAGACGCAACTTTTCAACTAACTTCTTAGTACGATGCATTTAGCCAAACCTCCCAGTCATTTAGATCTTTTCCATGTTTGATTTTTGACAGTCTGATTTTTTTCAAGTGTACCTGTCTGGACTGTCTCTCTGATCCATTCTTTAAATGAAGGTGGCTCTTCACTCTTCCAATGTCTTGTTATGACTATTTTAGCAGCATTAACTATTTGTGGTAACAGAGAATTTTTCCTAAGGAGTGACTTTGAGGGATCTAAGTTGAGGAGAATGAATTCGGAGGATAAGGGTATTTCCATATTGGTCACCTTTTTTATATGGTCTCTAATTTTTTCCCAGTAATTTTGGATTTTTGAGCATTTCACCAGGATATGTGACAGGGTACCTAGTTCAGATCCACATCTCCAGCAGAGTGGGGAAATTGAGCTGTTTATTTTATTTAATATAATTGGAGTTTTATACCATCTTGAGACTATTTTGTAGTTTAATTCTTGATACCTCACCGAAGTAGTGAGGGAGTGAATGTTCCCTAGAATTATTTGGATTTCTTATTGGAGGAATTTTGTATTTAATTCTGTTTCCCATTTGTTCAAAAAGTCTGGAACATCAACATCTTGGGATAAGTTTTTATGTATTTTGGATATTATTTTTTCATTCTTTGTTGTGTTTAGAAAGAGATTGAGTAATGGTGGGTCCGTAGTTGAGGAAGAGATATCTGGAAGGTGTAGATTTATCGTATCTTGTAGGATCTGAATATCTACTTTCTCCAGCTTTAGTGTGGAAATAAGTGCATTAAATTTACCTTTATTCAGTGAGTCCTTTTTGTCTATTAATGACTGTATTGGCATGGTTTTATATTGATCCAGGTGGCTCAGTTTTTTTTTTGAGTGATCTGTAGCTATTGGGGATTAGGTGAAGAATAGGAGTGGCTTTGCAGATCCTTGGTATCAGATTCATTTTTCGAAATCTGGAAGGTCAAGACCTCCTCTATGTCTCAGATTTACTAGAATTTTGTGTTTAATCCTATGACTTTTCCCTGCCCATACAAACTTTGATATTATAGCATTCATTTTTTTTAAAAATTGTTGAGGGATATCTATTGGGAGGGTTTGTAATAGGTAAAGAGCTTTGGGTAGAATTATCATTTTTATCAGATTAATTCTACCAAACCAGGAAATCAGGGCGTCTTTCCATGACTTCAGGGAAGATTCTACTGACTTTAGTAAAGGCATAAAGTTGAGTTTGTAAAGGTGATTGGAAGAATTACTGAGCTTTGTACCTAAATAAGTGATGGAGGAACATTCTTTAAAGGGAGAGAGTGTAGACAGCTTTTCTTTGTTTTCAGGTGATATTAGGATATGCATTATATTAGACTTAGAGAAATTTATTTTAAAGTTAGAAATTGTGTTAGAGACACAGTTCTGATAGCAATTCTTGTATAGTGTCATTTGGGTTTACCAAAAAGAATAGACTATCATCTGCATAAGCAGCACATTTATGTTCAAGTGTGCCAGTCTTCAGTCCTTTGATTTTGGGGGATTGTCTAATTTTTTGTAAAAGGGTTTCCAGTGTAAGGATGAATAGAAGGGGGGGCAATGGGCAGCCCTGCCTCGTACCGTTCTGTATATCAAAGCTGGGGAACAGTATATTATTCACTTTGACTCTGGCTCTGGGCGTGGTATATAAGGCCAGGATTTTTTGTAAAAAATTTTTGGGGAAGCCAAATTTAATGAGTGTTTGTTCTATGAAGTACCAATCAACGCGATCAAATGCTTTTTCCGCATCTGTGGAAAGGACCGACAATTGTATTTCCTGGTGTTTAGCCAGGGGAATCGCGTTGATTGCCCTCATCACATTATCCTTGGCTTCTCTACCCTTAATAAAGCCAACTTGTTCCGGATTTATCAAATTTGGGAGAAGTTTCTGCATTCGATTCGCTAGTATTTTGGCATAGAGCTTCACATCATTATTAATAAGCGAAATTGGTCTGAAGCTGCCGCAGGAGGTGGGGTCTTTTCCTTCTTTAGGTATGAGACTTGTGTGCCTCTAGAGATTCCTTCTTGAATTTGTTAGATTTATCAATATGGTTAAAGTAATCTAACAGGTGTGGAATCAGTTCAGTTTTGAAGTGCCTATAATATTCTATTGAAAAGCCATCAGGGCCTGGGCTCTTACCATTTGGTGTTTGATGTATAGCTTCTTCTATTTCTTCCTTTGTTATGGGGAGATCTAACGATTCCTTTTGCATAGCTGAAATTTGGGGAAGGGTTAGGTTCTTGAGAAATTCTTCCGTTTTTTCAATTTTTTCTGAGTCAGATTTGCAGTTTGCTTTTAGATTATATAGGTTTGAGTAGAATTCTGAAAAAGTTTTGGCGATATCTTCTGTTTTGTAGAATATCTGATCCTTATTATTTTTTATTTTCAGAATATGTGTGGAGTTAATTTGTTTCTTAATAGAGTTTGCCAGATATCTACCACATTTGTTTGCATAGGAGTATGCTTTAAAATGGGAGAATGATAGAAACTTCAAATTTTTGATCAAGGAGGGCCCTAAATTCAAGTCTTAGATTATAAAGATTTCTCTCTAGAATATGAGATTGTGTTATCTTATGTTTGTCTTCCATATTTTTAATTTGGGCTATTTTTAGTGAGATCTCCTTTTCTCTTTCTTTCTTTGTTCTTGAACCAAGTTCAATGAGAATGCCTCTGAGAACAGCTTTGTGCGCTTCCCAAATGTTGGAGTCGCATTTGCCAGAAATACAGTTTTCTGTAAAGAAATTCTTAATAGAACTGGCTAAATAATCTTGTGAGTCTTTCATTTTGAGTAGATTATTATTTAGCTTCCAATTTAAGGGGCTTCTGATTTGTTGTTGTATGTTCAGGTTGAGAAAAAGTGGGGCATGGTCTGAGAATATTATTGAGTCATAAGAGATGCTATGTACAAAGCTCAGATGTTTGTGGGGGAGAAATAAATAGTCAATCCTTGAGTGATTTATCATATGTTTTATATGTATACTATATTCTTTGATTTGATGTTTTGTATCACTTGTAGAAAAGTACCCTGATAAAGGCCCAAAAAGGCCGAAACGTTGGTCTCTGGACATCTTTTTTTTACCCCCTTTTTTCTGCTTGAAAAATAAAAAGTGGGCTTATATTGCAAATATTATTCTTTGGACTCTTATTATTTCACCTATGGTGTGCCGAAAATAATCTACTTTTATTTGACTTCTTTTTTTCGAGCACACAATTTTTCGAGTGAGCAGACATTACTCTCTAAATTAGTCCTCAGTGGTTGATACCTTTTAATGGCTAGCTGAAAAGATGGTAATAATAGCAAGCTTTCCAGACCACTCATATCTCTTCATTAGGCTCAGTATAACACAAAATCTGAAGATTCACATATTAATACACAACAGGACATAGAATAGAGCAGTAAAAAAGACAAGTGACATGAAGCAGAACAATCAATATGGCAAGGGGACAATCAGTTGTGGCAGTAAGGCTATGTGCCCACGTTGCGTTTATTCCTGCGTTAACGCTGCGTTTTGAACTGCAGCGTTTCAGTGCCAAATTTCATGCATTCTGCTTCCCCAGCAAAGTCCATGAGAAGTCCGAAAATTGAATGCGTATACTGCGTTTTTAAATGCAGGGTTTTGGATGCCAAAAATCGCTGCGGAAAAAAAAGCAGCATGTCACTTCTTTTGTGCGTTGTAGCTGCGTTCTCCACCCATTGAAATCAATGATGTGGGTCAAAACGCAAACCAAAATGCACTTGGACTGCATTTTTGTTGCGTTCCGCATGCTTTTTTGACAAGCAAAATGCAGGTCTTTTAAGTCTCTGTGTCGATGTCGGTCAATCTCCCTCTGTATATCTCCCTCTGTCTGTCGGTCAGTCTCTTTCTCTGTCAGTTGGTCGCTCTGTCTGTCTCTCTCTCTCTGTCCCTCTCTCTGTCCGTCGGTCGGTCTCTCCCCCTCTCTCATACTCACCGATCACTGGCACGGCGCTGCACGGCTGTAACAAAGCTCCGGCGGCTTTTCCCTGCTTCCCCCGCCCACCGGCGCCTATGATTGGTTGCAGTCAGACACGCCCCTGCGCTGAGTGACAGCTGTCTCACTGCAACCAATCACAACCGCCGGTGGGCGGGTCTATATCGTGCAGTAAAATAAATAAATGGGGCGTGGCCTGGATGGCAATGTGAGGAGACGTGTTTGTGGAGCTCTCCTGCAAACACCCATGATAAATACCTGATCACCGCTGTTATCACTGCCTCAGCCGGCTGTCAGGAAGATAAGGTGGTGAGGACTTGTCTGGGGTGAGTCTGGTGGATGCAGAGCGGTGCCATGGTCCGTCGCAGGCAAAAAGATAATGGAGGCGGGAAAGTCCCCAGCTCTCAAGATGGTGCCATGATAAGGGAGGATGCTGAGAAAGCTAATGCAGCCTGTCAACAAAGAATGCAGGTCGTAGCAAGGCTGGAGAAGTTTGCCTGGACTCCAGAGAAATCACTTCAGCATATAGATAACAGAGGTGGGAAAGGAGAGGAGGGGGAAGATAATGCCAGCTCTGATGAGATGGGGGATGGTGAAGAGCAGCAAGATAATACAGGAGAGATGGAGAAAGCACATAGTGCAGAGGAGGCTACAGAAAACCCACTTTAAAGGACGTTTTTTCAGTGGTGTCTTTTTGTAAAGAATCTCTGACTACCCTGACAAAGCAAATTAAGGGATTACAGGCAGAGGTTGCTGGCATTAAGAAAGACCTCAAAAAAGCAGACCTGAGAACAGGAGCTGTGGAGGAGAGAGTGGGGATAACAGAGGATCATATTACAAAACTACAAAAGTCTGAAAAAACATTTGCACAGCAGATAGCTGAAATCATGGCAAAAAACGATGATTTAGAGAATCAATCTAGAAGGAATAACATCAGGATTGTTGGCATCCCTGAGAAAGCGGAAGGAAGAAACCCCACTGAATATGTAGAAGACTGGCTTAGGGAAAAAATTGGGGCTAATGTCTTATCCAAGCTCTATGCCATAGAACGTGCACACAGAGTCCCGATGCAGCCACAACCAGCAGGCAAGGGCCCTCGCACTATGCTAGCCAAGTTCCTCAACTACAGGGACACTATACTGCGAAAGGCAAGAGACATAGAGGATCTTATGATTGACGGCCAGAGAATTTCCATATACCCGGACTACTCCATTTCTGTCCAAAAGCTACGTATGACTTTTACTGGAGTAAAGAGGCGCCTGCGAGAGATTGGGGTGCAATACTCAATGATGTTCCCAGCAAAGCTAAGAGTGACGGCGTTGGAGCGGGTGCACTTTTTTACAACTCCGGAGGAAGCCATGCAGTGGTTGGACGTAAACAAAAAGGAATGAGCTGACTGAATCTGCAGTGTGTTGGAGAAGGCCGGCTGAGGCTCTACGACATCGTTAGGAGCTTACAGGGAACCCTTCTTGTTTTTTCTTTTTTTTTTTCCTCCTTCCCTTTGGGATTGAGGTAGTATGCAGGGGGAATGCGAAGGGTTTGATGTGAGCTTCGCAGGACATGGGGACTGCCTAATTAGGCGCGGTGGTGGTGTTTACAATTTGAAATTCCAGTTTAATTACTGTTCGCCATTTTACTGTTATATTGGTTGAGTGGAATGTGATTATACATAGAAAGGGTGGGAGTGGAGAATTGTTGGAAAAGGGACGAGTTTCAAAATGTGTCTAAGAGAGGAAGGCGAGGGAGGTGGGGGGGAATTTAGTAGGGACTATGGACCAGGTTTGGAAAACCCGATGCTTCACGGGAGTACTCAAAAACAGGAAGTGGTGGGGAGCAGGAGGGGAGGGGAGCAGGGGGGAGGGGGGAAAGGGGTAGGGTAGAGTCAGCATGGGGAGATACTACAAGGTTTGATGGTTTTACTGGGTGGGATAATGGGGGATAGAATTAAGGTGTTGAGTTGGAATATTAGAGGGTTATCAGATAGGTCAAGGAGAGCGGCAATAATTAAATATGTTCAAGACCAGAACACGTCAGTAATATGTCTACTAGAAACGCATCTAACAAAGGAGACAACACATGTTTTAAATAGGAGATGGGTGCAGAAGGCCTATCATTCCACCTTTTCCAACTATGCAAGGGGTGTATCACTGTTGATCCATAACTCTGTGCAATATGAAGAGATAGAAGTGTATGTGGATAAAGAGGGACAGTGTGTGGCCGTCAAGTGTAAAATATTTGGCAGACTCATGTGTATAGCTGCAATATATATACCACCTCCATATATGTGCACCACACTAAGGGAGATAAGGGAGTTCTCTGAGAAGGGGGGAGTAATCCCTTTTTTACTGGTGGGGGACTTCAATAATGTGTTAGATCTGTACTGGGATAGGAGTAGTAGACCTCCAGGTATCCAGGATAGTTGGATGACTTCGTTTGGCACTCTTATTGGGGAACTTGGAATGGTGGATGCCTGGCGAGTGAGGAATGGGAGGGTATCCTGCTTCTCTTGTTACTCGGCTTCACATAACACTCTGTCCCGCATTGACATGGCTCTAGCTAGTGATCTGATGGATGCAATGATAGGCGAAGTGCAATATCTGACAAGAGTGATTTCAGATCATAGCCCGATTCTAGTGTCCATACGACGGGGGATCCTGACAGGGGGAAGGAGGGGAGAGTGGAAGCTTCATCCAGCATGGATCCGTCATATTAATATGGGGAATATAGAACGGGATCTCGGGGAATTCTTTATCCACAACGAGGGTAGCACTGGTCCCCTGGTGGTATGGGATGCGATGAAGGCATACCTCAGGGGGCTCCTGTTCAGGGATATCTGTAAACATAAAACACAGACGAGGCAGGATGAGAAAGATAGCCTGGAGGCCTTAGATAAGGCAGAGCTGGAAGCAATTCGGAGTAATACTACGGACGCGAAGCAAAATCTTAGGCAGGCGCATGAACAGGTTAATAAGATGCTTTTGCAGAAGGCGGTAAGGAAGCAGGCATTCCAAAAATTGCATTTTTATGAGGAGGGAGAAAAAGTTGGTCACCTATTATCGGTAATAGCTGCAGCTCAAAGGAGTAGCTCATTTGTGCATGGTATGGACACGGTGGAGGGGACACAGGTCACTGAGGTTGAGGAGATCCTTCGGGTCTTTAAAGATTTCTATCACACGCTATATTCTTCTAGCGGAGAGATGAGGGTGGAAGAGGTGGACTCATTTCTTGAGCGAGGTGAGCTTCCGGTGTTGTCTGTGGCGGATAGAGATAAACTGGAGTCACCTATTACTATTGATGAACTGGAGGGCGCTCTGCATGGCATGAGCAATGACAAGGCACCGGGAGCAGACGGGCTACCAGTTGAAATTTATAAACAGTTAGAAGAAATCCTATTACCCAAACTATTGAAAGTCTTTGAGGTGGCAGAGGGGGAAGGTGTATTGCCTGAATCTATGAGAGAAGCAATAATAGTAGTAATTCCTAAGTAGGATAAAAATCCGAGGCTTCCAGACTCATATAGACCAATCTCGTTATTAACAGCGGACGTGAAGCTTCTGGCTAAGGTGTTGTCAAACCGGCTGACTGGAGTTATATCCAACCTAATACATATGGACCGATCAGGGTTCATGGCCAATAGGTCAACAGCTGCTAATATCAGGAGATTATATCTTAATCTACAGTTGCCACCTGACAACCCTGGCCGGAGGGTGATCGCTTTGCTAGATGCCCAGAAAGCATTCGATAGTGTTGAGTGGGGGTATCTGTGGAAAGTGTTGCAACATATGGGTTTTGGCCCACGGTTTGTAAAGTGGGTGCAGCTGTTGCATAGTAGGCCTACTGCTAAAGTTAGAGTTAACGGTATGACCTCCTCAGCGTTTGAGTTGCACCGGGGAACGAGACAGGGCTGCCCATTATCGCCGCTCCTATTTGCTATTGCAACAGAGCCTCTGGCGGCGGCCATTAGGAAATCGAAGGGGATCCATGGATTTAGGTATGGAAACTTAGAGGAGAAAATAGCTCTTTATGCTGACGATTTATTACTTTTCTTGGGGGATCCGTCAGCCTCATTGGATCATGCCATGCAGATAATAGAGAAATTTGGAGAAGTTTCGGGACTGACCATTAATTGGTCTAAATCGAGCCTCTTTAAAGTGGATGGGGAAGTAGCCTGGACAAATGATGATACTGGGGCTAACAAATTGAAGAGTGTGGACGAATTTAAATATCTAGGTATTCAGATATCTCTGCCAGTAGAAAAATACATACAGGTGAACTTATGGCCGCTTCTTAAAAAATTGAGAGCCAAAGTGGATGCCTGGAACAAGCTACATTTGTCAGTTGTTGGAAGGGTTAATTTACTAAAGATGGTAGTAATGCTTAAACTCCTATACATACTGCACAATGCCCCTGTTTGTATTTCAAAGAAAAGATTTAAAGGGATAAACTCGCTGTTTAGGAACCTGGTGTGGGGTAAAAAGCAGCCTAGGGTGCGATTAGAGACTTTACAAAGGCCAAAAGATGAGGGGGGTCTAGCAATCCCAAATCCGGAATTGTATTATATGGCGGCGCAATGTCAACACCTCAGGGGCTGGTCTGATCGAGAGAAAGATGGGGGCATTAAAGAAGTGCTGGAATACATAGTGGGTAGAAGTCCATTGGTAATGGGACTAGAGGATGGTGCAGTGGGGATCTTGGGTGGAACGTCTCCTACAATGACACTTATAAACAAGACCTGGGATAGGCTGAAAAGGGTGAGAGGGGTGACCCGGTTAACTAAGTTTACGCCTATCTGGGATAACAGTAATCTCCCGGAGATTCAGAAAATGGGGAATATTGAGGAGTGGAGACGCAAGGGTGTAATATACATGCATCAAATATTGGACGGAGGAATTCTGAAATCGTTCCCGCAGTTACAGAGCGAGTTTCAGTTTCCGGCGTCCGGCTGGCTTCACTACAGTCAATTAAAACATGCGATTGCAGCCCAAGCGGCTAAAAAAAAGTGTGGACATACAGACTGACTTGGTACTAGAGTATGTGTGTAAGGGGGGAGGAAGCACTAAAGGGATCATTTCTGGCACATATAAAGATATACTACATACCTTTCTTTTAGACTACCCAATTAAAACTAAATCTAAATGGGAGGAGGAAGTTGGGCCGATAACGGAGGAGGTGTGGGAGAGTATCTTAGAGTATGTCCCTAAACTTTCCATGAGCGAACCAGCCAGACTATCTCACCTATACGTGATTCACCGGGTATATAGGTCTCCTTTACTGATGTTTAAAATGGGGTTGAAAAGGAATTCGGGGTGTCCAAGGTGTCAGGGATCTGACGCAGGTATTTTTCATATGATGTGGTCTTGTCCGAGACTGGTCTCCTTTTGGACTAAGGTTATCCACAAGATAGGAAGAACATATGGGTGTGTACTTCCCAGGGAACCATTGCTATGCATATTGGGATATTAGATACATGTAGTCCAACAATATCAATTAGGACACAGAGCAACCATCCCTCAATTGGGACGCTGCATTGTGTACCAGAGCTACTCAAATATAAGATCAAAAAACAGGAGAAAAACGAGTAGAAATGCTTCAAAAAATATGCATTTGTTTATTATTATATTTTTTGTTTAAAAAACATCACAAATATGAGAAAATACATATATAGAATCTAGCAAAAGAGAATAAGGCCAAGAGGGGAGATATTAAAAGAGGCACAAACAACACCTGCAAGAGTCCAAATGTTTGCTGCAGGTAGTAACAAGATTATTTCAAAAACACATAGTGTCACATAAAGAATTTCAATCAGGAATATTTGGCTGGGATACCGGCTGCACAGTACATCCGTGCGGCATTAGAGAATTACCGCAATTGTGTACAGAATTTTTCTAATGCAACATTTACCTATTGAAGTAATACCATAAAAAGGTTGCATAAGCCAGATCAAACATGGACACAAACCACACACTGCAATAGCACTGTTTTGAGCAATTACATGAAGCACAAGTGTGTAAATATACAGAAGTCTAAGCAGTTGTATGGAGGGTCCGTGTCAATTGCTATATGTCAGCCACAGCGTTTATCTTCATGAAGCAGGTGACATATGTGTATTAACACATTATAGTGGTTGTAAACAGGGTCCTGTCACACACAGTGTCCAGTACTGCCCAACATCAATCAATATATTACACATCAGATCAATGTCATATTAGTCACGTCACGTTTAACACTAATATGACGTTGATCTGATGTGTAATATATTGATTGATGTTGGGCAGTACTGGACACTGTGTGTGACAGGACCCTGTTTACAACCACTATACTGTGTTAATACACATATGTCACCTGCTTCATGAAGATAAACGCTGTGGCTGACATATAGCGATTGACACGGACCCTCCATACAACTGCTTAGACTTCTGTATATTTACACACTTGTGCTTCATTTAATTGCTCAAAACAGTGCTATTGCAGTGTGTGGTTTGTGTCCATGTTTGATCTGGCTTATGCAACCTTTTTATGGTATTACTTCAATAGGTAAATGTTGCATTAGAAAAATTCTGTACACAATTTCGGTAATTCTCTAATGCCGCACGGATGTACTGTGCAGCCGGTATCCCAGCCAAATATTCCTGATTGAAATTCTTTATGTGACACTATGTGTTTTTGAAATAATCTTGTTACTACCTGCAGCAAACATTTGGACTCTTGCAGGGGTTGTTTGTGCCTCTTTTAATATCTCCCCTCTTGGCCTTATTCTCTTTTGCTAGATTCTATATATCTATATATGTATTTTCTCATATTTGTGATGTTTTTTAAACAAAAAATATAATAATAAACAAATGCATATTTTTTGAAGCATATTGGGATATGTTGTGGAGCTTGGGGTGGAAAATACTATGAAAATTGCCATTGCTAGGCTGCTGTATACGGCAAGAAAGCTAATCGCCAGGTCCTGGATTAAAAAAGACCCCCCCGACCAGGAGAGAGTAAATTAAAAGGGTGAAATGTATTCTTCAGCTGGAACAGGGAGTGTATGAAAGAAGGGGGAATGTTAAAATGTTTGAGAAGCTATGGTCTCCTTGGCTGCAATGCGAATAGGACGAGTGATGGATCAGTAAACTGGTCTGGGATCGGGATAGCTGTCGGAGACCTCTGATGTGTGTGTTTTGTTTTATTTGTGCTACTAGTTGTTCCTCCTGCACAACGGGATGGTTGCTATACTACAGTTGGAGGGTATTCTAAGTGTGTACTCAATGGGATGTAGTATCGGGGAAAAGGGAGAAGTGTTGCTGCCGGGGTGGGGGAGGGGGCGGGAGGGGGAGTTAAACGGGTAATAGATGTGATAAACTTAATTTGGATGCCGATTTGTTATTCTGTTATATGTATTCTGTTTTAATAAAAAAGTATCTGATTTAAAAAAAAAAAAAAAAAAAAATAATAATTAAAAAAAAAGACTTGCAGTTCCCCCCCAATTTTGATACCTGCCAGGGTAAAGCCACACAACTGAAGGCTGGTATTCTCAGGATGGGGAGCTCCACATTATGGGGAGCCCCCCAGCCTAACAATATCAGCCAGCAGTCATCCGGAATTGGCGCACTCATTAGATGCGACAGCCCTGGGACTCTATCCAGCTCATCCCGAATTACCCTGGTGTGGTGGCAATTGGGGTAATAAGGAGTTAATGGCAGGAGCCCATAGCTGCCACTAATAGCAATATATAAAAGGCACTCCTGAATTCAGTAAAATGATGATTTTTTATTATTTCATACGCAGTATAGTCAAGTCAAGACATTGCGGCCCAAATATGGCCTTCATCTGTAACTAGCACCTGAGATGAAGGCAGTATTTGGAATACTAGCAGATATGTGACTGGGATCTGCAGCCTGTTATTTCTGCCATGGGCAGTTGTAGTAATGCTATTAAGAGTCTCTGTGGTTTGCAGTCTGTCATTAGCAGTATCCACTGCTGTGTGGAGGGCCTGATTTCAGGAGTGCCTTGTATATATTACTACTGTATATGGTCTGGAAACCTACCTGAGCACCCTGGTAACTAGAAATTCGGTAGAAGTGCCTTATCCTTTTGAACCATAGCTGCCACTAAGTCCTAGGTTAATCATGGCAGGCATGTCCCCGAGATACCTTCCATGATTAACCTAAGTTAAAGAAAATAAACACATACACCCGAAAAAATCCTTTATTTGGAATAAAAGACAAAAAAAACACCCTCTTTCTCCACTTTATTAATCCCCAAATACCCCTCTAGGTCCAACGTATTCCACACGAGGTCCTGTGACGCATCCAGCTCTGCTATATGAAGCTGACATGAGCGGCCACAGACCACGACCGCTCTCTGTCAGCTCCATGCAGCAACTGAAGTGAGCCGCACGATCAGCGATGACATCACTTAGGTTACTCTCGGCCACCGCTGGATCCTCCAACAGTGACAGCAAGGCGCCCGAGTGACTGAAGTGATCAGTGGTGCCGTCACTCAGGTTACCCGCGTCTACCGCTCTCAAGTGGAGGACTCCAGCTGTGGCTGCGGGTAACCTGAATGACGGCACCGCTGATCGCGCTGCTCACTTCAGTCACTCAGGGGATTAGCGGTCACCGATGAGTCCTTCACGGGTGACCGCTAATCAGGACGCGACACACAGACAGAGCCAGGGCATGACAATGAAGTCGGGTGAAGTTCATCCGAGTTCATTCTCATTGCGCGACTCTGTGTCTGCTGTGAGCGAGCATGTAACAGTGCTGAATTGCCGGGGGAACGCATTGTCAAACATGCATCCAAAACGCATTCAAAACACATGGAAAATGCATCCAAAATGCATTTTTTTTTTACAAACACCGTGTTTACATTTGTCCAGTCTGCCAGAGGGTGCGTTCTTTTCCGCACTGCACAGAACATAATGTGCGCACATACCCTAAATATTGGAGCAGTTCATAGATAAGGTGTATGAAAGTTTTATTGACCTCTGATTGAGGTCTGGTCCAGAGTTGTGATGCCCCCAGATGCTCTGAGGAGCACATTTCGTAATTGATGTAAAAAGACATAAATCCATGTGATACATTCATTGCTGCTCTGAATGTGTCAAAGGACATCATAAGTTTGTATTCCCAAAGTCTCCTGTCTCTCTGGGATTCCAACTTGAAATTTCACAAAATTCTAAGTATTGCACAAATAAAAAGCATCTGATTGAATGAAAAATGTGTATAACATATAAATATAAATTAACAAATAATTTATATAATTAAATATATAACTATATCTATATATATAATTGCCTTATTCTGTCTGTCTTGCTCCAAAATTACGCCATTACAGTGACAACCATCGCCACATCGCGCGCGCTAAAGAGCCTGCGACCAACGGCTCAGCTAACTGAACAGCCCGAACTACGGGCCGACGACTTTTCCCAGCACCCACACGGAGCCCCGATTCCCCGGTGAGTGCTGCACCCCCGGGAGCCCACACCGGCAACCCAGGCGACATATACCCGCCACTCGCCTCCGCCCCCCCGCACACATTACCCCACTCGGTTCCACACCCCTGCACTCCGCCCTCCGCATGTATACACTGAACACACACACAAACACACGAGTAGTCACCTGTCCCCAGTCATGCAGTCTCCAGCCCTGATTTCCTCAGCGCCATGGCCCCTCTCGGCTACACCCCCACCCCCAAACTCCACCCCCGCACACATTATACCGCTTGGCTTCACTCCCCTGCACTCCGCCCTCCGCATGTATACACTGAACACACACACACACACCCCTGGATAGTAACCTGTCCCCAGCCATGCAGTCCTCGGCACTGTCGTCCTCAGCGCCATGGCCCCGCTCGGCACTCCGCCCCACGCACACATTACCCCCCTCGGCTCCACCCCCCGCACACACACACAAGTAGTCACCTGTCCCCAGTCATGCCCCCCGCACACATTATACCGCTCGGCTCCACTCCCCTGCACTCCGCCCTCCCGTATTTGCTTTAAAAATGTAATAAAACATTCAGTTATAATAAAAAAAAAAAAGTTAAATTGTACTTTACTGCTCCTCAACTGAAATCTCTTATCAAATACTCATTTTGGGAACTCACTCTAAGGGCTTCTTCACATGTAGCATGTTTTTTAGGCAGCATATTTGGTATACAAAAATAAAAATAGATTTGTACAATACCAGCATGCACAATGAGATTTCTGAAATCTCATCTCCACGCTGTTTTTTCTGTGTACTTTGAGACTTGCTGTTTTTGCCAAGGCGCAGCATGTCAATTCTTTCAGTGTTTTGCTTTGCTTTCAACCAATGCAAATAAATGCGGAAAAATTACAAGTAAAGTTGCTGCAAAAAACACACAGAAAAACGTGCATATTTTATGTGTTTTCCAAGCCACAACTGTTTTTTGATGAAGAAAAAAAATGCTGCAAAAAAACTAATATGTGAAGATACCCAAAATGCACATTGACAACAGTTCAAAAACGCTAGTCAATTAGACGGGAAATCCACATTGCTATACATACAGCTAGTTTTTGTCTGATGACTTTTGAAAAAGGAAGCGATATATCACTTCTTTGATGCAGATTCCTCCTGGAATCCACAAGTCTAGTCTGAAAAATGCTAAGTGGGGAAAAAATGCTTCAAAAATATCTTCAAAACAATTAGATTCAAAAATTTTGTGAAAAAAACGCATTGTCTTTCTCTTGAAAATCATGTTGGATTTGCCTGCCTCAAAACACCCTGCGTGCACAGAACCAGCTGGTTTCACATTGCGTTTTTACCTACATTCAGTGGTCGCGCAAAATGGGTTTCGGGTGCATGCACCGATGGGGCCATTGACTATAATAGAGCAGACGGAGTCAGCGTGTGCTCTGTCTTGCACCATTTTCAGTTGTATACTTCTAGGTGTCCGCCTGCAGAAAGAATATACGCCAGAAAATGGTGCAACATTGCACACCCTGACTCAGTCTGCACCATTATTGTCAATGGCCCTATAGGCGCATGCATCCGAAACCAGTTTGGCAGGGGTGTCCGGACGGAAGCTCCGATGGACTATTGAAGTAAAAATGCAATGTGAAGGGGGTATGTTCACATGTAATGTCTATGCTGTCCGAATTTCTAGCTGGAAAATTAGTGCATCACAGTATCAGGAACATGGGCAAGATATTTAGCAATTCAGATCCACATGCTTAAAAAAAAAAAAAATAAAATAACAGATTTTGACTTGCAGTGTGAATGTTAACTCTGCAGCTTAGTGATGCTACAAATGATCACAGCAGATTGTACTCTTTGGTGTCCACAGCGTAAATTCCACATTGGAAGACTTGTATGTCATCTGTTTAGGAACCAAGATTGTCAGAGGTGCTGTGGACTGGCATTACACAGCGTGTACACCTGAGTCTCTGACACTTCTAGGTAGAAAAAAACATTGATTACATTAGTGCAGAGATATACACCACGTGGACAAAAGCATTTGGACATTTACAAGTGCATCTCAATAAATTAGAATATCATCAAAAAGTTAATTTATTTCAATAATTCAATACAAAAAGGAAACACATATACAGTGTTATATAGAACCAATACAGAGTGATCTACAGTACAGACCAAAAGTTTGGACACATCTTCTCATTCAAAGAGTTTTATATATTTTCATGACTCCGAAAATTGTAGATTCACATTGAAGGCATCAAAACTATGAATGAAAACATTTGGAATGAAATACTTAAAAAAGTGTGAAACAACTGAAAAGAAGGATTTTTGTGTACTCACCGTAAAATCTCTTTCTCTGAGTCTTCATTGGGGGACACAGGACCATGGCTGTATGCTGCTGTGACTAGGAGGCTGACACTAAGTGAACATAAAAAGAGTTAGCTCCTCCCTGGCAGTGTACACCCCGAGCCGGAGGCGGAACTATGCCAGTTTAGTGCAAAAGCAGTAGTAGGAGAGACCTGAACAACCATAACTAAACAATGTAATACACGAGAAAAATGTGTGGTGAAAAAAACGTATATATATAATAGCCGGATGGAAACAAAGGTGACCTGCAAACAACATCGGGAAACATCCGGTAAATGAAGACCTCACAATCCAAACAGGGTGGGTGCTGTGTCCCCCAATGAAGACTCAGAGAAAGAGATTTTACGGTGAGTACACGAAAATCCTTCTTTCTCTATCGCTTTCATTGGGGGACACAGGACCATGGGATGTCCAAAAGCAGTCCCTGGGTGGGTACAAAAGCCGTCCTACAGATCCAAAACTAATGCACAAATTCTGTAGGAACTCTCTGTACAAATGTTTATTACCTTTTTAGAGGTGTGCGACGGCCGTCTGCAACACCTTTCTCCCAAGGCAGGCATCTGCTGATGCCTGGGTGTGGACCTTGTAAAACATGTTGAAGGTATGAAGACTGGACCACGTTGCGGCTTTGCAGACTTGCTCGGCTGAAGCCTGGTGCCTGATTGCCCAAGACGCCCCAACTGCACGGGTTGAATGGGCTCTTACTCCCCTCGGAGGGGACTTGTCCCTGATTCGGTAGGACTCCGCAATGGCTGACCTGATCCATCTGGCAATGGTAGCCTTGGACGCCGGCATGCCCTTCTTGGAACCAGAAGGCAGGACGAACAGGTTATCTGATTTGCGGAAAGGCGCAGTTCTCGAGACGTAAGTCCTGAGCGCTCGTACTAAGTCCAGAGTGTGTAGTGACCTTTCCAAGGAGCGAGTGGGTGCCGGACAAAACGATGGAAGCACGATATCCTCATTCAGGTGAAAAGGAGACACCACCTTCGGCAGGAACTCCGGAGACGGACGCAGGACAACCTTGTCCTGGTGAAAAACAAGAAAAGGTGAACGACACGAAAGAGCTGCCAGTTCAGACGTTCTCCTGATTGAAGTGACCGCCACCAAAAAGATCACTTTCCAGGATAAGTGTGAGAATGAAGATTCTTTGAGCGGTTCAAATGGAGCCAGTTGGAGGGATCCTAAAACCAGATTAAGATCCCATGGTTCTAGCGGAGCCCGATAGGGCAGATTCAGATGAGCGACACCTTGGATGAACGTCTTGACCTGTGGACGTGATGCTAGATTTCTTTGGAAAAGAACAGACAAAGCCGACACCTGCCCTTGATGGTTGCCAGCGAGAGACCCGCTTGCAACCCTGCCTGAAGGAACGCTAGAAGCGTCGGTATTGACAGAACTAGCAGGGAGAGATTTCCGTTGACCTCGCACCACTGAAAAAAGGCCCTCCAGGTGCGGTAGTAGATCTTTGAAGATGAAGGCTTTCGAGCCCTAATCATAGTCTGAATCACTCCTGGAGCAAATCCTGACTGGGCTAACAGCCAGGATTCAAGAGCCATGCCGTCAAATTGAGAACCCCTGAATTTTGATGGAAGAGCGGACCTTGAGCCAGCAGGTCCGGCCGATCCGGAATTTGCCATGGGGTGTCTGCGACGAGCTGTGCGAGTTCTGCAAACCATGCTCGCCTGGGCCATTCTGGGGCGATGAGAATCACCGGAATGCCTTCTGCCTTGATTTTCTTGAGGACTCATGGAATCAGTGGCAGCGGCGGGAAGATGAACGGTAGTCTGAACTGATTCCACGGAAGAATGAGGGCGTCGACTCCTAGCGCCTGCTTGTCGTGGGAGCGGGATATGAACTGTGGGACTTGATTGTTGAACCGCGAGGCCATCAGGTCCACATTCGGAGTCCCCCACCTGTGGCAGATCTGCTCGAAAACCTCTCTGTTGAGAGACCATTCGCCCGACGCCAGACCCTGTCTGCTGAGGTAGTCGGCCGCCCAGTTTTCCACGCCGGGGATATGTACCGCGGAGATCCTGGCGTGGTGAGACTCTGTCCACTGTATGATCCTCTTCACCTCTCTCATCGCCATGACGCTCCTCGTGCCGCCCTGATGATTGATGTATGCCACCGCCGTGGCGTTGTCCGATTGTATCCTGATTGGAGACCCCTGGAGAAGGTGCTGAAAGGCTTGCAGGGCTCGTAGGACCGCTCTGATCTCCAACACATTGATCGGGAGCCGGCTTTCCTGGTAGGACCACTGACCGTGAGCCGTGTGTTGATGGAAGACCGCTCCCCAGCCCAGAAGGCTGGCATCGGTGGTGACTGTCTTCCAGTGCACCGGTACGAACGACGTTCCTTTGACGAGATTCTGGCTGTTGGTCCACCAGCGCAGCGAGTGGCGGACGTCCGGGGACAAAAGCATCTTGCGATCCAAGGTGAATAAAGACTTGTCCCAATTGTGCAGCAGAGAAAGCTGAAGGGGGCGAAGGTGGAAGCGGGCAAAAGGAAGCACCTCTATTGCCACCACCATTCGACCGAGGGCCCTCATACCGAAGCGTATGGACACCGCTCTGGAGAGGTGAAGGGTCTGGACGTCCTTCAGGAGGGAGACAATCTTTTCCTGTGTAAGGAACACGCGTCCTTGGATGGTATCGAACTCCATGCCTAGGAAGGTAATCCAGCGCGCCGGGGTCAACGAGGACTTCTTCCGATTGATGAGCCAACCGAGACGGGATAGAGTGTCGATGGTGACCTGGACACTTAGACGATAGTCGTTGAAAGAGGACCCCTTGATCAGTAAGTCGTCCAGGTATGGAATTACCAAAACACCTCTGGAGTGCAGGATCGACATGGCAGCAGCCATGACTTTCGTGAACACTCGAGGCGCAGACCAAATGGTAGGGCAGTGAACTAATAATGATCGTGTGCCACGGCAAAACGCAGGAATTTTTGGTGCTGGTGTGCAATTGGGATATGCAGATATGCGTCCTGTATGTCCAGAGAGGCGAGGAATTCGCCGACCTCCATGGAGGCAATCACCGACCGGAGGAACTCCATGCGAAATCTTCGGGTTCTGACGTACCTGTTGAGGATCTTGAGGTCGAGAACAGGGTGCACAGTGCCATCCTTCTTGGAGGAATTGACGTAAATTCTATCTTGTAACCCGAGACTAGGATTTCTCTGACCCAAGCGTCTGTGATCAAGGGGAGCCAGACGTGTTGGAAGAGAGAAAGGCGCCCCCCCACCTGGTCTGCGCTGACGCGCAAAGACCACGAGTCATTTGGAGGAGTATCGCTGAGATCTAGATGTTGGTTTGGCAGGCTGGCGTGGTCTGGAACGCCAGGAGGGATTTGTTTTGAAAGACGGGTTCCTCCTGCTTCTCTGCGGGAATCTGTTCCTCCTAGGCTGTGTCGGGGAACTGAAGCTGCAAAAAGGGCAAAAACCTGAGGTCGGCTGGTGGCGCGGGATACGCCTTGGTCTCAGTTGGGGAAGGGAGGTGCTCTTTCCTCCCGTAGCCTCGGCGATAATCTGGTCGAGCCTGTCCCCAAACAGTCGGCCTCCTGCAAACGGGAGGGCGGTAAGGGATTTCTTTGAAGCCATGTCTGCATTCCAGGCTCTGAGCCAGACCGCTCGGCGGATAGCCACCGTGTTGCTGGCCGCTTGTGCTGCGCAATTGGCTGTAGACAGAGATGCGGTAATGATGTACTCACCCGCCAGGGCAATCTGTGCCGCCATGTTGACGAGCTTGGGATCGCCAAACTGCGAGCGAAGGCCTCTGCGGAGGGTGTTGGCCCAGGTCACCATGGCCTTAGCTACCCAGACGGCGGCGAAGGCCAGTGACAGGGCCGCGCCTGCCGCCTCAAAAGCCGAACGGGCGAATCTCTCGATGTTCCGGTCCGTGGCATCACGTAGCGATGTTCCCTGCGGCAGAGATAGAACTGTATGCGAGGCTAGGCGGGAGACCGGAGGGTCGACCACCGGTGAGCCCGCCCATTCCTTCCTGAGATCCTCGGGGAAGGGATAGTGTAAATCAATCGACTTACCGTTGTTGAACGTCCTGTCCGGTTGCTCTGTGCTTGTGCAAGATCTCAGCGAACTCCGGATGATCGCAGAAATACCTGTGAACACGTTTAAGTCGTTTGAAAGATACCTGTGAGCTCTGGGCGGTTGCAGAGTCCGGCTGTAGCTTCAGCGTCATATTCACCGCGTCGACCAGGCTGTCCACCATACGCCTGACATCGGCTGCCTGATCCGACTCCAGCAGGGAGGCTGCATCCGACTCTTCCCCTGAATCATCAGACGGTCTCGGAGACGAGTGGCACTCGGGCCTTGGAGGGGAGAGGGACCTCTGGGAGGAATTGGAAGACGAGACCGTGCGGGTTCGCTTCCGCGCTCCAGTAGCCAGGTCGGGGTCAGCACGACTGTCGTCCTGCGGCGGCTGGACCTGTGTGGCATGGCTGAGCGTAGGGAGCGACTGCAAAGCTTGCGCGATGGGCAGGGACGCTCTTGACAGAGAATATACCGACTGGGAGAGAGAAGTCAGGCACTCCGGGGGAGGGAGCACATTGGGGCCCGGGGCGTCCTGTACTGCTGCAGTAGCGGCATGGACGGGGGGCTGGCGGCGTCTGGGGCAATCTGCGTGGGCTGCGGATCGGGAGCGCAAGCTGCGCAGAGGGAGGTAGCCTGGCCTTGGGAGAATTTTTCGTTGCAGGACGAGCACGCAAAATGCAATATAAAGGGGGCCTGTTTGGATCGGGACGACTTAGAGTTAGGCATGCCTGCTCAGGGGACTCCGCGCAAACGGGGGGCCGAGTGCTCTGGCCCGAAGCCGGGGTCTAAGTTTGTGAGCGGCGGCCACCGGGAGAGCAGCGCTGCGCGCGGAGCAGCTCTTACCTGCGTCCACGCGCGTCGCTCGGATCCATATGTCCCCTCCATGATGCTGCGGCCCCCGGTAAGTGTTGAGGGATGATGAGGGGCCGTGATGGAGACTGTGGAGTGCTCCTGCGCTGCAGTGCCAGATGCTAAGCCTGGGCCCATGGTATCAGGTGAACGCTGGGGGAGGCCTGGTGACAGAGGACCCCTTGATGTGAGCGCTCCTGCGCTGTCACAGTCTGACATCCTCAGGGATTCCTCTTCACCTCCACCAGAAACACCCCCTGGGACGGTACCCATGGGGGTCGACGGGGAGTGTGTGCCCTTAAAACAATTAATAATATCGCCAATGTATGTAAAGCGCTGTGGAATTAATAGCGCTATATAAATGAATAAAATTATTATTATTATTATTATTATTATATCAGTCCCCAATCAGCCCCTGGGGTGGTACCATGGGGCAGGAGGGGGATAGGGCCTGGCGTCTCGAGCCCTCAGGCAACCCTGGGGCGGGAGTTCTCTCTGAAGCAGGGTCTTTAACCCTGCAGAAGACACAAAAAAATGTAGAATGATGAGAATGCTGAGCGGCGCCGTATAGCCCGAAAAAACCCCGGAAAAAACGCAATAGCCTAGGCTGAGGTTGGCCCACAGAGATATGGGCCCACTTCAGCTTCCTACGACACTAAGCAAAAAACTAGCATAGTTCCGCCTCGGGGTGTACACTGCCAGGGAGGAGCTAACTCTTTTTATGTTCACTTAGTGTCAGCCTCCTAGTCACAGCAGCATACACCCATGGTCCTGTGTCCCCCAATGAAAGCAATAGAGAAATATGTCTTATATTCTAAGTTCTTCAAAGTAGCCACCTTTTGCTTTGTTTACTGCTTTGCACACTCTTGGCATTCTCTTGATGAGCTTCAAGAGGTAGTCACCGGAAATGGTTTTCCAACAGTCTTGAAGAAGTTCCCAGAGATGCTTAGCACTTGTTGGCCCTTTTGCCTTCACTCTGCGGTCCAGCTCACCCCAAACCATCTCGATTGGGTTCAGGTCTGATGACTGTGGAGGCCAGGTCATCTGGCGTAGCACCCCATCACTCTCCTTCCTAGTCAAATAGCCCTTAAACAGCCTGGCGGTCATTGGAGTCATTGTCCTGTTGAAAAATAAATGATGGTCCAACTAAACGCAAACTGGATGGAATAGCATGCTGCTGCAAGATGCAGTGGTAACCATGCTAGTTCAGTATGCCTTCAATTTTGAATAAATCCCCAACAGTGTCACCAGCAAAGCACCTCCACACCATCACACCTCCTCCTCCATGCTTCACGGTGGGAACCAGGCATGTAGAGTCCATCCCTTCACCTTTTCTACAAAGGTTTTGCAGTGTGTCTGGGTATTTTTTTTCTACTCCTCCAGAAGAGCAGTTGAGGTCAGACACTGGTTTTAGATAAGAGGACCTGGCTCTCACTCGCCTTTCTAATTAATCCCAAAAATGTATCATGGGGATAAGGTAATGCTCTTCCACTCCAAACTAGCCCAACCATGTCTTTATGAACCTTGCTTTGCGCACTGGGACAGTGATGCTAGAACTAAAAATGGCCTTCCCAAAAAGTTTCCCTACACACATTTGTTAAGCATACAATTGTCAAAAGTGTCTTATTTTCTTGAAGTATTAACATTTTTCTTTATTTCATCTAAGGGGACTAAACCTAAAATGCCAAAAAATTCCCCCATAGCATTTTTCTTCCTGTACTAAACTTTACAATTAGTATAATGTAGTGGAAAAGGTAGTGTTCTCCTGGCATGCACCAAATCCAGACTGCAAGATAGAGAAATGTGATTCCTGACCCCACAGAACACATTTCCACTGCTCCGGAGTCCAGTAGTGGTATGCTTAACACGAATCCTTACAACGCTTGACATTGTGCTTGGTGATGTAAGAATGGCATGCTGCTGCACCCTAGATGTGGAATTTTTAACAGACATGGCATCCATGTGGATTTTTTCCACTACATCTGAAACGTTTTTTTGTAAAATAGCATTCACCTGCAATAAGTACCATAAGAGCGGTAATAAATATGAACCAAAAATGTTTAACAACTTCACAGCAAGTGAACATATCAATGATTAGGGTGCTTCTAGTCTCGTCCATATCTTACAGTGCAGCTTCACTAATTCAAAATGTCTTCTACATACAAATATACAGTACAGTACAGTACACAGTGAGTTATTGTCATGTCCGCAAGGTAAAATGATTATCAACAACTACAAGTCACTAAACCACCAGTGGGAAACTGATAATTATAAGTTCATTGTCACATTAAAATGATCCAATTGAACCTATGTAAGAAGGACCCTGGAGATCTGCTTTAACAATCCATTATGCTACAATTATAAAGGTTGGCTAGAACATGTATTTTCATTTTCTGTGTGACAACCATTTTTATGACCATCGCTTTATAGAATAAAGCGCAATCAACTGAACGCAACCAAACAGAATATTACGGACAGTATTGTATTTCTAACCCACACTACTATATTGTTCTTGCTCAGGTGCAATGTCAGTTATTGTATTTGCATTGTGCATTTTCACTTATGACAGCATTGTACACACCACTTTGCCAGCAATCTATATCAATAAAACTCATTTTTTATGAGGGCATGTAAAAGCATTCATTTTTATTGACAGATCATAAATGGCACATGTTTATGTATATACTACTAGAATCCTATATAAAAAGTCCAAGAATAAAAAGAAACCACTATGGATAAATAAGACAGTACAAAGCATAATAAGACTTAAACAAAGGGCATTCAAAATCTTGACGACTGAGAATACAGAAATAGAATTTAAAGATTAATATCTCAATAGGAAATGTAAAAGAGAATTCAAGTTAGCAAAATTAGCTACCGAAACAAATCACCAATTACATTAAAAAAACTCAATTTTTTTTTATAAATAGATCAAAGCCAAAAACAAAAAGGATGGTATCGCCCCGTAGAACATAACAGGATAGTTAGAGGACAAAGAAAAGGCTGAGATGCTGAAATATTAAACAGGTACTTTTCATCAGTATTCACCAAGGAACTGATCATTCAACAAGGCAAAAATCAAAAGTTCATCTCTTGAGATAACTGATTTAACACAAGAAGTATGCTTGCGTCTGAGTAAATTAATCATTGACAAAACCCCAGGGCTAGATTGCATTCATTCACACGAGGAAATTGAGCTAAGTAATTAACAAACCACTGTATCTTATCTTTTTAGACGCTCCTGCAAAAGGGGTGGTGACTCAGGATTGGAGGATGGCTGACATGTTTCCGATATTTAAGAAAGGTAAGGGGGTGGATCCAGGCAACTAACATTCGGTAAGTCTGACATCACTGGTGTACAAAGTTTTGGAGGGCATTTTAAGAGATGACATGGAAAAATAAATTACAGAGAATAGTATAATAACTGACAAGCAGCATGTATTTAGGAAATATAGGTCATGTCTCACCAACATGTTGGGTTTCTATGAGGAGGTATGTGCAAAAATATATGCAGATGGCTAAGGAATTGGCTAAGAAAAAAAAAAGTCGTAAATGGTACATTCTCTAATTGGGCTATAGTCAGCAGTGGGGTGCCACAGGGATCTGTGCTATGACCAATTCTTTTTAATCTTTTTATTAATAACCTTGTGGATGAGATTGAAAGTAAAGTGTCAGTCTTTGCTGATGACATCAAACTATGGAGTGACAACGTCAAACATTTAAGCCTTTATTATTGCGCATTTTAAAAACATGAGATCAACATAAGGTGCTGCATATAATTATATTGTATATATGGTTGCGAGCAGGTTAATCAAAAGGGTCTCAAACCAACATTAATCACATATGGGATACCACTATATTCACAAGCAATTCGTGACCCTCCTCAAAGGATTACATTTATCAACATCCAACCATTATTAATCAAGTATAAACATAGGTGATAATAGTAAAATTTCCTTATAAATAAATAAACTACACCATACAGTGCTATGCAGAAGTTTGAGCACCACTGGTCAAAATTATTGTTATTGTGAACAGTTAATCGAGTTGAAAATGAAATGATCTCTAAAAGGCATAAAGTTAAAGATGACACATTTCCTTTATATTTCAGGTAAGAACAAAAAAAAATATTTTCATCTTTAACATTTTAAAAACTACAAAAATGAAAATGGACCAATGCAAAAGTTTGAACACCCTTGGAGATTTGTGTGCTCAGATAACTTTGACTATCATTTCAGACCTTAATTAGCCTGTTAGGTTTGTGGCTTGTTCATTATCATAGTTAGGAAAGGGCAGGTGATGCAAATTTCACAGCTTTATAAAAACCCAGCTTCCTCTAACCTTGTGCAAATAAAACAACAGCCATGGGTTTTTCAAAGCAGCTGCCTAGCACTCTGAAAATCAAAATGGTGAAGGCCCACAAAGCAGAAGAAAGCTAGAAGAAAATAGCAAAGGGTTTTCAAGTTGCCCTTTCCTCAGTTCGAAAAGTAATTCAGAAATGGCACTTACAGAAACAGTGGAGGAGGTCAGGATAAGGTCTGGAAAACCAAGCAAAATTTCTGTGAGAGCTGCTCGTAGGATTGCTAGAGTGGCAAATCAGAACCTTCACTTCACTGCAAAAGTCCTTCAGGAAGATTTAGCAGACTCTGGAGTTGTGGTACATTGTTCTACTGTTCAGAGACACCTACAGAAAAATGGCCTTCATGGAAGAGTCATCTGAAGAAAACCTCTCCTGCGTCCTAACCATAAAATTTAGCATCAGAAGTATGCAAAATAACATCTAAACAAGACGGATGTATTTTGGAAACAAGTCGTGTTAACTGATGAGGTTAAAATTTCTCAAAGAGCAAGCAAGAGCGAAACACGTGTCAGAGTGAGGGGCTGCGAGCAGGATACATCACCTTGCCATTAGGTAACGTTATTGCTTCTTTTCATGCCATAGTTTACGTTGTGTTCACAATGTAGGCAATAGATATGCACTGCACTTTATTTATGCATATGTCACTTTGTGTTACATGATAGCAAATAGATATGCACTGCACTTTACCTTGTGATAATATGCATTTGTCTCGTCAATGGCTAGTAATTTATTAATGGATTGATCTACCTCATTGTGTTGCTGTTTGTTTACGTCCAAGTATTTATTTATTTATATACATATGCTGTAGTTTATTTATAAGGAAACTTTACTATTATCACCTATGTTGATACTTGATTAATAATGCTTGGATGTTGAGAAATGTAATCCTTTGAGGAGGGTCACTAATTGCTGGTGAATATAGTGGTATCCCATATGTGATTAATGTTGGCCTCCCATATGATGAGAGGTTGGAAAAGTTGGGCTGGCTAAGCTTAGAAAGAAAAAAAAAACCTCAGAAATCTCATTTTTATGTATAAATACATGTGTCGTCAATATAGGGGACTGGCACATGACTAATTAGACATGTAACCCTCTTTTGTTAAAAAGGACATTTTGCTTCGCCTCAAATCCACCGTCATTGACTTGAGAACAGCGGCAGCTATAGGCATAGAAGTGGTGTCTAGGAATAGTAAAGAAGCCATGCGCTACGCAATGGAACCACCTATAGCGCCACCTGGTGGAAAACAACGGAGTTAGCATTTTTATCTTGAAAACAGAACGAGATAGAAAATAAAAGTGAATTACAAGGTTGTAGGGCATCATCAATTTAATACGAATCGAAACCTTGCATACGCTATGAAACCAATAAGTGATTTCATAGCGTAGCGCATGGCTACTTTACTATACTTAGACACCACTTCTATGCCTATAGCTGCCGACGTTCTCAAGTTAATGGTGGTGGACAGGATACGGGTGGACACAGTGTGTGTGTGTGTGTGATATATATATATATATATATATATATATATCACACACACACACACACACACACACACACACACACACTGGATAACCCCTTTCACAGTGTATAAAGAAAAAAAAATAAGGAAGTGTTATGCAATTTCACTTTAATGAGTAGCGATGGACACATTGGAATTGGGGCTCAATATATAGTCAATGAAGAAAATAATCCAGATGGGTGCAAACGGTGTTTCTTTATTAGTGCATGAACAGACAGTGCACAACCAACGTTAACGTGTTTCTGGCTTAAGGCCCTTAGTCATAATCAATATATATATAGTATATTCATATTGACATCGGTCTTAACATCTAAAAAATGTTAAATATCCTGACAGTTGGTGTATGCTAACCAAAACATTTTTAGGTAGATACTCCTTGACAAAGATTGATATACACACTTGGCGAACACTTGCTGTTCCATTATAGTTTTCGTTTTCTTCTTCTTTTTTTTTTTTAAGTAGCATTTACTGTTTTTGGATTTCCTTTCTCGAAATGTTTTCAGCATCTTTCTCAGCCATGCAGACTATAGGTTAGAACCACAGAAAAAGATATTGATGTTGAAAACCCCCCGGGAAAAAAAAAAAAAAAAAAAGCGCTAGTGTAGCCGTTTTGTTATTGCAGAGATAAAAGACACTGAGCCACTTGGAAAGGCTAGGTTCACACAACTGTATTTTCGGTCCAAGCACTGTTCATGAAAAAAACGGAGTGCATTAGCTCAAATTTATTCAATGGGGAAGTGCATATAAGCATTTTTGCCACTGACTGAGTCTGCATGAAAAAAAATAGCAGCATGCGCTAGTTTCTTCCATGTGTCAGACGAGACTTGACAATTGAAGTCTGTGGGCGCGCACAGAAAACACAAAAAAGAATCGGATGCCACATGGAGCCACAGTATAGCGTCCGTTTTTTTCAGATACATTGCAATTCTGTTACATCGGGAACTGTAAATGGTCTTATAAAGTATTAGTAGTAACTGCTGGTGTTTAAAAAAAACCCCATTGCATACAGAGGACAACTGAGCAAAAATAATCTGCATTTCCTGAATGAAAGAGACTTTTTTTAAGACGTTCGTAGGATCTACACTAATGATTGGGAATAGAGCCATTTAGCTCCATTCTTGATTAAGCACATCTTCAGACACAAGGTTTTAAACAGCCGTAAAATATGCACTGGAGTGATTTTTCCTCTTTTTATATCGTTTTATGTTTTTTTTTTTTTTTTACTTCAGGAGGGAGGGGGCAAATATAAAGAAAAAAAAAGCAAACAAGTGTCTATTTTTCAAGTTTTTGTTTTGCTTACAACCACAAGGGAGATGGCTCAGTGGTTAGCTTTTTTGCTTTGCAGCACTGGGGTCCCGGGGTTCAAGTCCCACCAAGGAGTTTGCATGTCCCTCCAGAAACATACTGATCGGTAATGGGGATAATGATGATGTCTGTAAAGCACTGTGGAATATGATAGCGCTATATAGATAATGCATAATTTAAAAAAAATAAATATAGTATAATTTACATAGGAATTACTTTTATACATTGAACATATAACAAGCCAGGATTCAGATTGGCAGTAGATTTCTTTTATATCTACATTTTTCATGCTTTTTATTTATTTCAAAAATTATGCCCTCAATATAGCCATAAAAAAAACCTTTGGATGCCATTTCAAAATTGAAATATATTTTTAAATTGCCGATTTCCCCTCCAATGAGGCTGGTAGATTAGCCCCAGCTACAGGGAAAATTCAGCCTCCTGTTTGATCACCAAAACTGATCTGGGTCTGCTAGGACCCAGCAGCTCCTGTTCCCACACAGTGATCAGTAGCACTGTTAGTAGTGATGGGCGGACCCAGAATGTAAATGTAAAATGGAGTTTTCAGGAAACTCTGGGTTACTATCCACCTGAGTAATTAAAAAAAATAAATAAAACAAGCGTGTTATACTTACCGGTGCCATGTGCAGCGGTAACACTACTTTCGGGGCCGCTCATTATCCTTATGCATAATCACTGCTTCCCCCGCCCGCTGACAGTCACGGCACCTCTGATTGGTTCCAGTAAGACCCATGCCCCCACCCTGTGTGATAGTGTATCTGACTGCTTGCAATCACAGATGCTGTGTGTATGTCTATACTGGTGTAAAACTAAATATATTGGCATAGCATCCACCCATATTATGATACCCAGCAAAGATAAAGCATACAGCTACAGGCTGCAGTCCTCAACCGTGTGCTTAACTTGATTTTATATCAAAATAAGAGGGACCCCATGCAACATTTTTGTTTAAATTTTTTAAATAAATAAATAAAAAACGGCATATAGTCCCCCCCAATCTTTGCCATAGTAAAGCAGACAGCTGGGGTTAGTATTCTGAGACTGGACAAGATAAGCACACGGCTGGGGGCTTTAGCCTGTAGTCGTATGCTTTATCTGTACTAAGTATCATAATATGAGGGGATCCTACGCCAATTTTTTTTAAATTTCTTTTTACGTCAATATAGACACGCACACAGTGTCTGTGATTGCAAGCAGCCAGACACTGCCACACAGGGTGGGAGCACCGTCAGACAGCAATCAATCACAGACGCCAGGACTGCCAATTTGCGGGAGAAGCAGTACATATGCCTGAGGATAATGAGCAGCCCCGGAAGTAGGGTTACAGCCGTGCGAAGACTGGTAAGTATAATGCGCCTGCTCTAATCCCCCTAGCACTTTCTACCACCATTTTAAAGCACATGATTCGGGTCTCCATAGACTTAAATGGGGATTGGCATCCGGACAGATATCCAGGATTAAATCCGGGCCTGAACCGGTTTTCTTTTTTAAATCCGGTTGGACACACCGATCCCAGGTATCTGCAGATTCGCCCATCACTAGCTGTTAGAGCTCTCTATACTGTATACATAGTTATGAATACAGTGATCAGGAAGTCAGAGATGATGATAAACCCTCTATGCCTAAACTACCGGAAGTCCGGCTCCTGCAATTCCATTATCTCATGCAGCTGCTTACTCTACAATAACATCAATAACATTTTAGAATGTCAACACAAAGTAAAAAATGGACTGTCAGAATGTATAAAGCACCACTCCAGCTTTTGTTTTTTTCAGCACTGGAATGGCACTTTAAATTTAAACCCCACCATATACCCACCTTCTGGCGGCTTCATCTTTTATCAACTTCTCTCCCGTGCTGCGGCCCCACTTTGTGACTAACTTCTGACTGGCTGGAAGTCAGAAGATATGGCAAAAGCTGCCAATGCTTCTCTACGAGAGCTCTGAACGAGGCCACAGGAGACTGACCAGAATGACGGTGATAGAAGATGAAGCCGCCACATGGTGAGTATCAAACAAGGGGCAGGGAACTTACAATTAAAGAACACTCTAGAGGTGCAATTAAAAAAAAAAAAAAGCAGGAGTGGTGCTTTAAGCTCGATGAGCAGTATGCCATCTGTTACTATCTTAACCACTTCTGCCATCCAAAACTAGAAGCTTTTAACCATTTGTCCTCAACTTATCTTTGTCCCAACGAGAACACATCTGTAGTCTGGCAACATTTCACAAGATTCTTATATAAACAAAATTTTTATATAAAACATGAGAATTGTTACTAGATAGATCAATTTATTTTGATTACAAGATTATCTCCTGAAATCTCTTTCCAGCTTGTTTGACTTGAAGTTTAAATCTTAAGTTGCTGATAAAAACAAATCTCATTATTAAATATCCTGAAAGAAATTATAAAGAAGATAATAGAAACAAAAAACAAACAAAAAGTAACTTGTGTACCTATTTTTACATATGGAAGTAGTGATATGGATGTGTAGGCACACAGTCCCCCCAAGCAAAACTGTCTGGCATGCAATGGGAACATGCCAATGTATGTAGAAGAAGTGGTCCAAGTGCATTGACACCCCCCCCAGTGCACTTCCAGTCTGATTTACATATGGCTTCTACAATGGATTTCTCATGGCTATGATCTTTACAAAAAAGTTTTCATTTTAATTCGAAAGACGAGTGCGTATAGAGAAAAACCACGTCTCCCATCATCTTTACTAATATGAAAATAATGCATTTTTATTCCCTCCTAGGATTACATAACATTCTTCACCTTATTGAGGAGATACAGGAAAACTGAAGGTGAAGAGGGAATGCAATTTTTTCCAGTCCAGAAATCACAAGATAAAAAATTGATCTGTACAACCATCTGCCCTCCTAGGCGACAAACGTTCAGTCTCTTGACCTTTAAGCCATGTGCACATGGAATGGAGGCAGATTTGTGGTACAGATTTCCCAATGCACATTTATAATACAATTTATATGGATGAGGTTTTCCAATCTCTATACATAGTGGGAGGTGGGGAAAGTGTGAAAATAACAGCATGTTGCCAGTTTTAAAATATGCAGCATACTATTCTTACATGGATTTAGTCAGATTACACTGTGCAATGTGTAGGGTGAAATCTACCGGAACCTATTCCATGTCGGACGTTGTCTTGACCATGTTTCTTAAAGAGGACCTGTTAGCAGGATATTGACCCCCAACCAAAAGTATGCGAGTAAAGCTCCTTTAATCCTTATTACATTCATACCTTTCTGGTAAAATTTCATTGGCTTGTTTTTGAGAAATTTATTTTTTTAAGTTTTCTTCACAAGTGCATTGGAAAGGCACTTTACTCATCAGCTGTGCTGTACTTAGCCACCCACCGCTGGTCATTGACAGGTCACTTTTTCCTCAGTGACCCGTCTTCCCTGATAAGGCGCCATCATTACCGGAGTTAGTTTCATCAGAAGGGGTGATGCCGTCACAGTGAGCTCCTGATGACATCGCGAGATCAATGTACCGACTCCCGCATCATCATTAAGAGCTCACCGTGAAAGTGCCGTCATTGCAGTCAATCTGGACAATAACAATGCATGGACATAGAGCGCCTATTAATGTTGTGGCCATCGATACATTGCGCCAACAAATGACTAGTTATTAGTGGTGAGTGAAATGCCCGAATTCGATGCATTTGAGAATAAAACTTTAAAAATAGCTTTTTCCAAAATGCTGTAATGAAATGTTACTAGAAAAGTATGAATGTAATCGCTATTAAAGCAGCACTTAAGCGGGCTTTACATGCTACGATATTTCTAGCAATTGCTAGCGATATTGTACGCAAAAGCACCCGCCCCCGTTGTGCATGCGATATCGTGTGATCGCTGCCGCAGCGAACATTATCGCTACGGCAGTGTCACACGCACTTACCTGGTCGACGGCATCGCTGTGACTGCCGAACAATCCCTCCCTCAAGGGGGAGGTGCGTTCGGCGTCGTCACTAAGCGGCCGGCCAATCAAAGCGGAGGGGCGGAGATGAGCGGGACGAACATCCCGCCCACCTACTTCCTTCCTCATTGCGGGCGGGACGCAGGTAAGGTGAGGTTCCTCGCTCCTGCGGTGTCACACACAGCGTTGCCGCAGGAACGAGGAACAACATCTATAAACAACCATTAACCATTTTTGGTTTTAGGACGACCTCTCCATGGTGAACGATTTTCACCACTTTGGAGGACGTTTTTAGGTTGCTGGTGTTACACGCTGCGATACCGTTAATGACGCCGGATGTGCGTCACTAACGATGTGACCCCGACGATAAAACATTAACGATATCGTAGCGTGTAAAGCCCACTTTACACTCATACGTTTAGTTAGAGCTGGAATATCCTGCTTACAGGTCCTCTTTAAAGCCTAATGATAAGCCTAAACTGACATTTTAATCTGACACTAAGGGAACTAGGTTTGTAAAGGCGTTACAAGAATGGGAGTAGAGACTGCACCCTTAGGCACCGTGCACACATTGAGTACTTAGTTTTTGAAATTTCTGCATTTCTTGGCAGGAAAAATGCAGAGCGAAATCAAGTGATTTTGATGTGTTTTTTGCATGCGTCTTTCATTGCTTTCAATGCTGAAAAACACAGGCAAAAATGTTGAAAGCATTGACATGCTGCAGATTGTTTTCTGCACCATATCTGCAAGGAAAAAAAACTCCACATGTGCACTACACGTCAAGTTTCTTATTGACTGCTGGCATAAGGACTTACCTGCAGCTTTGTAATAAAGCAGCACAAAAAAAACGCAAACAAAAAACGCATTAAAAAATGTGATAAAAACACTGTAACAACCTTAAGTGGAATCTGCCAATAGGATCAAAACTCCTAAGCAGTCAACATGTCATGTAGGTCATATAAAAGGTAAATAAAATGATACCTTAGTATCTGCAATCTGATGTCTTATTCCAGAGATATCCATGTTTTTCTTATATGTAAATGAGCTGTTCCAGGATACGGGCCAGAAGGCAGAAAAGAATAAACGGTCTGGTGGAGTGCCAAAAAGGAGATTTTCTTCTGTCTTTTGAAAGCCTTTATTGAGCATAAACCACAACGTGGCGTTTCAATAGGCAAGCTATCTTCATCAGGTGGATGAAGATAGCTGCCTACTGAAACGCCGCATTGTGGTTTACGTTCAATAAAGGTTTTTAAAAGACAGAAGAAAATCTCCTTTTTAGCACTCCACCAGACCGTTTGTTCTTTTCCGACTTACATGTATCTATTCCTCTTTTGGGGTCAACGGCAGGAGCAGCCTGGGTTAAATCAACTACTTCATTGGCTGGTACGTGTTCCTCTGTGAGCTGCTAGGACCTGTGGTGATGCTATCCCGTGTGACCGGTCAGATGACCTTCTGAAGGACACGCCCACAGAAACACAGACGAATTGTCAGCATCTGGCTGGATTATTTTCCTACTTTGTTTGACAATTCACCGCTGTTGTACAAGGGTGTGGAAACCCCCCAGGTCAGCGCCCTTGGCATTTTTGCTAGGATCCAATTTACTTCGGTCCTTCACAGCGCTTCATTCCTTCCTCTTTCATATAGGATACGGGAAGGACACCGATCTGCATCAGAATTTGCCAATAGAGCTTATTTTACATTAAATAGGGAGTTACTAGTGTGATGTGCAATGGGTGCTCGCCTGCTCTCACTGCAGAGCTGTGTGTGATTATAACGGACACATCTGCAGGAACATTTCAGCTTCAGCCTCCATCTCACAGGCAGACAGTGTCACAATAATGTTGCAATACAACAGAGCTGTGTGAGCTGCAGCTGCTAACGTGTTTGTAAGATGATAAAGTTCAGTTGTCCTGTTCTGTATTAGTTACATGTCTCACACTAGTATCTCCCCCTTTTATTAAAAATAATCTCTGGAGCCAGATTCTCATGCAAATCAGTGTCTTACCCAAAGCCTAAGCTCATTTAAACATATATGAAAAAGATTTATTTCTTTGGAATAAGACATTGGATTGCAGATACCAAAATATAATTTGATTCAGCTTCCTGTACCTCGCATGCCCATATATACGGCTTAGGGGGCCTGATCCTACTGGAAAATTCCCTTTAAATGATATCCTGAGTATCACAAAAAAACAACCATGACTCTAAAAGGCAGAAATTAATTAATGAAAATGTTGCTTACATTTTAATTAAAAAAGGCAGTTTTACAAGTACAAACCACATCGATCATGGCTTTTACCAAATAAAAGGGAAAATGAATAAAGGATTGTTAATCAGATACAAAAAAAAGAATGGTACAGTTGGAAAACCGATTTGTATCAAAGGAGTCCTTGGCGTTTCAAGTCTTCATATGTCTTTTTATTAACAACATTCCCGCTTGAGTCTTCATATTCCTCCTGCAAGAAAATTAGGATGAAAAAGATTAGTGCACTATATGTGAATGTGATAAAAAGACAACTGTGTCAACAAGTACAAGAAACGTAGGAGCGTCAGGTGCAATAAACTGGATATATATATTTTTTTAATATATTACATCACACGTATACCATATTACTAGTAGATTTGCAGTTGTCATGGCCACATACTTTTGACCATGTAATACAAGTAAAGATGCACTTTTATCTTTGCAATAATTCCTTTAGATTTTGTTTACAATGTGTTAAAAAAGAAGGGAATTTTGTTTACTTACCGTAAATTCCTTTTCTTCTAGCTCCTATTGGGAGACCCAGACAATTGGGTGTATAGCTTCTGCCTCCGGAGGCCACACAAAGTATTACACTTTAAAAAGTGTAACCCCTCCCCTCTGCCTATACACCCTCCCATGGATCACGGGCTCCTCAGTTTTGGTGCAAAAGCAGGAAGGAGAAAACTTATAAATTGGTCTAGGGTAAATTCAATCCGAAGGATGTTCGGAGAACTGCAAACCATGAACCAAAAGAACAATTCAACATGAACAACATGTGTACACAAAAAAACAACCAGCCCGAAGGGCACAGGGGCGGGTGCTGGGTCTCCCAATAGGAGCTAGAAGAAAAGGAATTTACGGTAAGTAAACAAAATTCCCTTCTTGTTTGTCGCTCCATTGGGAGACCCAGACAATTGGGACGTCCAAGAGCAGTCCCTGGGTGGGTAAAAGAATACCTCAATAAAAAGATTGTTTACTCAAGAAGTAGGAGGGCACCAAATCCTGGGATCACCCCTGGCACTGAAAGCTAATAATTAATAGAGAGAAAAGAAGTGCCAAAAAACTGAGGGATCACCATATACATAATTAATCAAAAATATTTTATTGTATATCAAGGAACATAAAAAGCACATTTGTGTCACACAACACCAAATGGTATCACAACAACCATAGACAAATTTTAAAAACATTTAAAAACATGCAAAAAGGAAACCATGTGATTCCCTATATAAAGTGGACCAAGATTCTAACCAAGCTAGCTGGTATAATGAACAGATCAGAAGTTGGTTAAATTTTCAAAGCACATGGTGTTGCAGCATAGCAAAAAATGTGCTGTAGCACTTCACAAATAATTATACATATTGAACCCAGCAACAGCTTGTAATGCAGTCATAATATACCTTGATACTTAGACAAAGCAGCCTTGTGCAGAAAAATTATAGAAACCCCAATATCTCAACTAGCATAACCCCAGGTTAAACCTGAGCACCACAATTCCCAGAGCTGCAGCCTGATAATCCCTAGCCCTGGGCTGAGAAAATGAGTGCAAAAAAAAAAAATCCCTCCTCAAGGAGACAGATTTTGACTTGACGACAGTGTGACGACACGCGTCGGGTGGGTAAGGTGATTCCCTGGACCTTCAAACAGCTTTGTGCTTTACATTATCCTGCTTTAACCCTTTGAACTTTGGTGCATAGACACACGAGTCAAGTCAAAATCTGTCTCCTTGAGGAGGGATTTTTTTTTTTGCACTCATTTTCTCAGCCCAGGGCTAGGGATTATCAGGCTGCAGCTCTGGGAATTGTGGTGCTCAGGTTTAACCTGGGGTTATGCTAGTTGAGATATTGGGGTTTCTATAATTTTTCTGCACAAGGCTGCTTTGTCTAAGTATCAAGGTATATTATGACTGCATTACAAGCTGTTGCTGGGTTCAATATGTATAATTATTTGTGAAGTGCTACAGCACATTTTTTGCTATGCTGCAACACCATGTGCTTTGAAAATTTAACCAACTTCTGATCTGTTCATTATACCAGCTAGCTTGGTTAGAATCTTGGTCCACTTTATATAGGGAATCACATGGTTTCCTTTTTGCATGTTTTTAAATGTTTTTAAAATTTGTCTATGGTTGTTGTGATACCATTTGGTGTTGTGTGACACAAATGTGCTTTTTATGTTCCTTGATATACAATAAAATATTTTTGATTAATTATGTATATGGTGATCCCTCAGTTTTTTGGCACTTCTTTTCTCTCTATTAATTACCTCAATAAAAAGAGCCGCAACGGCCCCCTCTTACAGGTGGGCAACCGCCGCCTGAAGGACTCTCCTACCTAGACTGGCGTCTTCCGAAGCATAGGTATGCACTTGATAGTGTTTCGTGAAATTGTGCAGACTAGACCACGTAGCTGCCTGACACACCTGCTGAGCCGTAGCCCGGTGCCGCAATGCCCAGGACGCACCCACGGCTCTGGGAGAATGGGCTTTCAGCCCTCAAGGAAGCGGAAGCCCAGAAGAAAAGTAGGCTTAGAGAATCGGTTCCTTGATCCACCGAGCCAAGGTTGACTTGGAAGCCTGCGAGCCCTTACGCTGGCCAGCGACAAGGACAAAGAGCGCATCTGAACGACGCAGGGGCGCCGTGCGAGACACGTAGAGCCGGAGTGCTCTCACAAGATCCAAAGAGTGCAAATCCTTTTCACACTGGTGAATTGGATTAGGGCAAAATGAAGGCAAGGAGATATCCTGATTGAGATGAAAAGGGGATACCACCTTAGGGAGAAATTCTGGGACTGGACGCAGAACCACCTTATCCTGGTGAAACACCAGGAAGGGGGCTTTGCATGACAGCGCTGCTAGCTCAGACACTCTCCGAAGTGATGTGACTGCCACTAGGAAGGCCACCTTCTGCGAAAGACGTGATAGAGAGACATCCCGCAGCGGAGACATCCCGCAGCGGCTCGAAAGGTGGTTTCTGAAGAGCCGTTAGCACCCTGTTAAGATCCCAGGGTTCCAGCGGACGCTTGTAAGGTGGGACTATGTGGCAAACTCCCTGCAGGAACGTGCGGACCTGCGGAAGCCTGGCTAGGCGCTTTTGAAAAAACACGGAGAGCGCCGATACTTGGCCCTTGAGAGAGCCAAGTGACAAACCCTTGTCCATTCCGGATTGAAGGAATGAAAGAAAAGTGGGTAAGGCAAACGGCCATGGAGTAAAACCATTATTAGCGCACCAGGATAGGAAGATTTGCCAAGACCTATAATAGATCTTGGCGGACGTAGGCTTCCTGGCCTGTCTCATGGTGGCAATGACATCCTGAGATAACCCTGAAGACGCTAGGAGCCAGGACTCAATGGCCACACAGTCAGGTTGAGGGCCACAGAATTCAGATGGAAAAACGGGCCTTGTGACATCAAGTCTGGGCGGTCTGGAAGCGCCCACGGTTGACCCACCGTGAGATGCCACAGATCCGGGTACCACGACCGCCTCGGCCAGTCTGGAGCGACGAGAATGGCGCGACGGCAGTCGGACCGGATCTTGCGTAACACTCTGGGCAGCATCGCCAGAGGAGAAAACACATAAGGCAGTCGAAACTGCGACCAATCCTGAACTAACGCGTCCGCCGCCAGAGCTCTGTGATCCTGAGACCGTGCCATGAATGCCGGGACTTTGTTGTTGTGCCGTGACGCCATGAGATCGACGTCCGGCGTTCCCCAGCGGCGACAGATCTCTCGAAACACGTCTGGGTGCAGAGACCATTCCCCCGCGTCCATGCCCTGACGACTGAGAAAATCTGCTTCACAGTTTTCTACGCCCGGGATGTGAACTGCGGAGATGGTGGAAGCTGTGGCTTCCACCCACTGCAGAATCCGTTGGACTTCCTGGAAGGCTTGACGACTGCGAGTGCCGCCTTGGTGATAGATGTAGGCGACGGCAGTGGCGTTGTCCGACTGGATACGGATCTGCCTGCCCTCCAGCCACCGATGAAAAGCCAATAGGGCTAGATACACTGCCCTTATCTCCAGAATATTGATCTGAAGGGATGACTATCGGAGTCCAGGTTCCCTGAGCTCTGTGGTGGAGAAAAACCGCTCCCCACCCCGACAGGCTCGCGTCCGTGGTGACCACAGCCCAGGTTGGGGGTAGGAAGGATTTTCCCTGCGACAGAGAGTTGGGAAGGAGCCACCACTGAAGTGACGTCTTGGTTGCAAGGGAAAGAGAGACGTTCCTGTCGAGGGAAGCCGAACTCCTGTCCCATTTGCGAAGAATGTTCCATTGGAGTGGCCGAAGATGGAATTGCGCGAACGGGACTGCCTCTATAGCTGCCACCATCTTCCCCAGAAAGTGCATGAGGCGCCTTAAGGGGTGTGACTGACTCCGAAGAAGGGATTGCACCCCTGCCTGCAGAGAAAGCTGTTTGTCGCTCGGAAGCTTGACTAACGCTTGCTGGGTATGAAACTCCATCCCAAGGTACGTCAGTGATTGGGTCGGTGTCAACTTGGATTTCGGGAAGTTGATGATCCACCCGAACCGCTGGAGAGTCGCCAGAGCGACAGATAGACTTTGTTGACACGCCACCCGAGACGGGGCCCTGACTAGGAGATCGTTCAAGTAGGGAATCACCGAGTGGCCCTGAGAATGCAGGACCGCCACAACGGATGCCATGACTTTGGTGAAAACCCGTGGTGCTGTCGCCAAGCCGAAAGGCAATGCCACGAACTGGAGGTGTTCGTCCCCGAGGCGAAACGCAGGAAACGTTGATGCTCGGGTGCGATCGGTACATGGAGATAAGCATCCTTGATGTCGATCGATGCTAGGAAGTCTCCTTGTGACATTGAGGCGATGACCGAGCGGAGAGATTCCATCCGGAACCGTCTGGTTCTCACATGTCTGTTGAGTAGCTTGAGGTCCAGAACGGGACGGAATGACCCGTCCTTTTTTGGCACCACAAACAAGTTGGAGTAAAATCCGCGACCACGTTCCTGAAGGGGAACGGGGATCACAACTCCTTCCATCTTTAGAGCGGCTACTGCCTGAAAAAGTGCGTCGGCCTGAGCGGGGGGCGGAGAGGTTCTGAAGAAGCGAGCCACAGGACGAGAGCTGAACTCTATCCTGTAACCATGAGACAGAATGTCTCTCACCCATCGGTCTTGAACATGTGGCCACCAGGCGTTGGCGTCTGCCGCGTGTACGTTTGGGGAACCGAAACTGGTGTTTCTCCTGCTGAGACGCCGACTCCTCTACAGGAGGAGGCGGGGGAGAGAGATCTAACACCTGGTTGATGGACGAGATAAGATCATTTACTAAGGCGTCCCCCTCAGGTGTATCAAGGTTAAGGGCGACGTCGGGGTCAGAGCCCTGAGCTGCGACGTCCGCCTCGTCCTCCAGAGAGTCCTCAAGCTGGGATCCCGAGCAGCGAGAGGAAGTCGGGGAAGAGTCCCAGCGAGGCCGCTTAGCCGGTCTAGGACTACGGTCCGGGCAGGAGTCTTCCGCCTGAGACCGAGGGGCCAACCTATGAGCGCGCTGTGACGCGGACCGAGAGGGGCCTGGAGGCGACGAGCCAACAGGGGCCGGGGCCTGTGAAAGGTCCGGTCTGGACTGCAAAGCCTCTAGCAGCTTAGAAGACCATTTGTCCATAGACTGTGCAATGGATTGAGAAAGTGACTCAGAGAGTTTCTCAGCAAAAGAGGCGAACTCTGTCCCTGCAGCCTGGTCAGGGGGAGCAGGGGGGCTACATGAGCCGAGGGGCCCACCAGTGTCCGAGGCTCCGGCTGAGCAAGCGAAACAGGGGTCGAGCATTGCTCACAGTGAGGGTAGGTGGAACCCGCAGGTAACATAGCCCCACAAGAGGTACAGGCCGCAAAAAAACCCTGTGCCTTAGCAGCTTTGCTCCTTGTGGACGACATGCTGTTGTCTCCTAGGAGAGAGATCACTGAGGGTATATGGGAAAGGGGTATACAGCCCACCGAACAGATAGATATAGATATATACGTATCTAATCCGGCACCCTAGGGGGACCAGCACCGGGTGACTGGTGTGGCTTACCGACCGCTAACGAGCGGAGTGTGTCCTCCAGATTCCCTGCCTTGGATCCCCCGGAGCTGCAGAGCTGTTCACTGAGAATCCTCCACCGGCAG
Source organism: Anomaloglossus baeobatrachus (assembly GCF_048569485.1). Classification (NCBI taxonomy): domain Eukaryota; kingdom Metazoa; phylum Chordata; class Amphibia; order Anura; family Aromobatidae; genus Anomaloglossus; species Anomaloglossus baeobatrachus. Next base: position 391,130,344 of record NC_134354.1, on the reverse strand, counting down.
AATGCCAAAAAGAAGGGAATTTTGTTTACTTACCGTAAATTCCTTTTCTTCTAGCTCCAATTGGGAGACCCAGACAATTGGGTGTATAGCTACTGCCTCCGGAGGACAAACAAAGTATTACACTTAAAAGTGTAAAGCCCCTCCCCTCTGCTATACACCCGTGCATCACGGGCTCCTCAGTTTTGGTGCAAAAGCAGGAAGGAGGAAACTTATAAATTGGTCTAAGGTAAATTCAATCCGAAGGATGTTCGGAGAACTGAAACCATGACCAAGAACAATTCAATCTGAACATGTGTACACAAAGAAAACAACAGCCCGAAGGGCACAGGGGCGGGTGCTGGGTCTCCCAATTGGAGCTAGAAGAAAAGGAATTTACAGTAAGTAAACAAAATTCCCTTCTTCTTTGTCGCTCCATTGGGAGACCCAGACAATTGGGACGTCCAAAAGCTGTCCCTGGGTGGGTAAAATAATACCTCGTAATAGGGCCGTAAAACGGCTCCTTCCTACAGGTGGACCACCGCCGCCTGAAAGACCCGACTCCCTCAGCTGGCATCTGCCGAAGCGTAGGTATGCACTAGATAGTGCTTCGTGAAAGTGTGCAGACTCGACCAGGTAGTCGCCTGACACACCTGCCGAGCCGTAGCCTGGTGCAGCAATGCCCAGGACGCACCCATGGCTCTGGCGGAATGGGCCTCCAGCCTGAAGGGACCGGAAGCCCAGCAGAACGGTAGGCTTCAAGAATTGGTTCCTTGATCCACTGAGCCAAGTTGAGTTGAAAGCCTGCGACCCTTTACGCTGGCCAGCGACAAGGACAAAGAACGCATCCGAGCGGCGCAGGGGCGCCGTACGAGAAATGTAGAGCCTGAGTGCTCTCACCAGACCTAACAAGAGCAAATCCTTTTCACATCGGTGAACTGGATGAGGACACAACGAGGGTAAGGAGATGTCCTGATTGAGATGAAAAGGGAATACCACCTTATGGAGGAATTCCGGAACCGGACGCGGAACCACCTTGTCATGGTGAAACACCAGGAAAGGAGCCTTGCATGATAACGCTGCCAACTCAGACACTCTCCGAAGTGAGGTGACTGCTACTAGAAAAACCACTTTCTGCGAAAGACATGTGAGCGAAATATCCCTCACGACAAACCCTTTTCCAATCCGGATTGAAGAAGGACAGAAAAGTGGGCAAGGCAAATGGCCAGGGAGAAAAACCCCTGAGCAGAGCACCACGACAGGAAAATTTTCCACGTCCTGTGGTTGATCTTGGCGGACGTTGTTTTCCTAGCCTGTCTCATAGTGGCAATGACCTCTTGAGATAATCCTGAAGACGCTAGGATCCATGACTCAATGGCCACACAGTCAGGTTGAGGGCCGCAGAATTCAGATAGAAAAAACGGCCCTTGAGACAGCAAATCTGGTCGGTCTGGCAGTGCCCACGGTTGGCCGACCGTGAGATGCCACAGATTCGGGTACCACGACCTCCTCGGCCAGTCTGGAGCGACGAGGAGGCGCGGCGGCAGTCGGCCCTGATCTTGCGTAACACTCTGGGCAACAGTGCCAGAGGAGGAAACACATAAGGAAGCCGAAACTGCGACCAATCCTGAACTAAGGCGTCTGCCGCCAGAGCTCTGTGATCTTGAGATCGAGCCATGAATGTTGGGACCTTGTTGTTGTGCCGTGACGCCATTAGGTCCGGCATCCCCCAGCGGCAACAGATCTCCTGAAACACGTCCGAAGGGACCATTCCCCTGCGTCCATGCCCTGGCGACTGAGAAAATCTGCTTCCCAGTTTTCTTCGCCCGGGATGTGAACTGCGGATATGGTGGATGCTGTGGTTTCCACCCACTGCAGAATCCGCCGGACTTCCTGGAAGGCTTGCCGACTGCGTGTCCCACCTTGGTGGTTGATGTAAGCCACCGCTGTGGAGTTGTCCGACTGAATTCGGATCTGCTTGCCTTCCAGCCACTGCTGGAACGCTTTTAGGGCAAGATACACTGCCCTGATCTCCAGAACATTGATCTGAAGTGAGGACTCTTGCTGAGTCCACGTACCCTGAGCCCTGTGGTGGAGAAAAACTGCTGCCCACCCTGACAGACTCGCGTCCGTCGTGACCACCGCCCAGGATGGGGGTAGGAAGGATTTTCCCTTCGATAATGAGGTGGTAAGAAGCCACCCCCGAAGGGAAGCTTTGGTTGCCTGAGAGAGGGAGACGTCCCTGTCTAGGGACGTCGGCATCCTGTCCCACTTGCGTAGGATGTCCCATTGAAGTGGACGCAGGTGAAACTGCGCGAAAGGGCTGCTTCCATTGCTGCCACCATCTTCCCCAGGAAGTGCATGAGGCGCCTCAAGGGGTGCGACCGACCTTGAAGGAGAGATTGCACCCCTGTCAGTAGTGAACGCTGTTTGTCCAGCGGAAGCTTCACTATCGCTGGAAGAGTATGAAACTCCATGCCAAGATATGTCAGCGATTGGACCGGTGTCAGATTTGACTTTGGAAAATTGATGATCCACCCGAAACTCTGGAGAATCTCCAGAGTAACGTTGAGGCTGTGTTGGCATGCCTCTTGAGAGGGTGCCTTGACCAGCAGATCGTCTAAGTAAGGTATCACTGAGTGACCCTGAGAGTGGAGGACCGCAACTACTGTAGCCATGACCTTGGTGAAAACTCTTGGGGCTGTCGCCAGGCCGAACGGCAGTGCCGCGAACTGAAGGTGTTCGTCTTTTATGGCGAAGCGCAAGAAGCGCTGATGCTCTGGAGCAAATGGTACGTGGCGATAAGCATCCTTGATATCTATCGATGCTAGGAAATCTCCTTGGGACATTGAGGCGATGACGGAGCGGAGGGAGTCCATCCGGAATCGCCTGGTCCTTACGTGTTTGTTGAGCAGTTTTAGGTCCAAAACAGGACGGAAGGACCCGTCCTTCTTTGGAACCACAAACAGGTTGGAGTAGAAACCGTGACCCTGTTGCTGAAGAGGAACCGGGACCACCACTCCTTCTGCTTTCAGAATGCCCACCGCCTGCGGAAGAGCCTCGGCTCGCTCGGGAGGCGGAGATGTTCTGAAGAATCGAGTCGGAGGACGAGAGCTGAACTCTATCCTGTAACCGTGAGACAAAATGTCTCTCACCCAACGGTCTTTTACTTGTGGCAGCCAGGTGTCGCAAAAGCGGGAGAGCCTGCCACCGACTGAGGATGCGGTGTGAGGAGGCCGTAAGTCATGAGGAAGCCGCCTTAGTAGCGGCACCTCCGGCGGTCTTTTTAGGGCGTGATTTAGACCGCCATGCGTCGGAGTTCCTCTGATCCTTCTGAGGCCTTTTGGACGAGGAGAATTGGGACCTGCCCGTACCCCGAAAGGACCGAAACCCCGACTGTCTCCTCCTCTGTTGGGGTGTTTTTGGTTTGGCCTGGGGAAAGGATGTTTCCTTTCCCTTGGATTGTTTGATGATTTCATCCAATCTCTCACCAAACAAGCGGTCGCCAGAAAATGGCAAACCAGTTAAGCACTTTTTGGAAGCCGAATCTGCCTTCCATTCCCGTAGCCACAAGGCCCTGCGTATTGCCACCGAATTGTCGGCCGCAACCGCCGTACGGCTCGCAGAGTCCCGGACAGCATTAATAGCGTAGGACGCAAATGCCGATGTTTGAGAGGTTATGGACGCCACCTGCGGCGCAGACGTACGTGTGAGTGCGTCAATTTGCGCCTGACCAGCTGAGATAGCTTGGAGTGCCCATACGGCTGCGAATGCCGGAGCAAAGGACGCGCCGATAGCTTCATAGATGGATCTCATTAGGAGTTCTGTCTGTCCGTGGCATTTTTGAGCGTGGACCCGTCAGCCACTGTTATAAGACGTTTAGAGCCACGTCCGGACAGAGTCCTGGATTGCGACCTCCGCCCCATCCTCTAGAGGGTCCTCAACCCTTGAAGAAGTCGGGGAAGATTCCAAGCAAGGCTGCTTAGCCGGACTGGGACTGCGGTTCGTGCCGGAGTACCCCACGTCATAACTAGAGGCCACCCCAGGAACACGCTTCGTCGCAGACCGACAGAGGCCTGGGGCGATCTCGCAGTGCCCGGGGCCTGTTTAAGGGACCGGTCTGGACTGCAATCTCCTAGTCTCTTAGCCGACCACTTGTCCATAGCCTGAGACATGGATAGGGAAAATGACCCAGAGAGTTTCTTAGCAAGCTGTAACTCTGTCCCTGCCGCTTGGACCGGGAACGCCGGCGAAGCTGTTATCTGTGCAGTGCCTGTAATCTAGGCGCACAAGAGGTTAATATAAGCCAGTGTTTTGGCACCCTTACTCTTTAAGAGCAGACAACAGCCTGTCGTCCGCAGAGTAATCAGCGAGGGTATACAGCCAAAAACAATAATGCTGCCGAACAGTGAAATCATATAGATAGACACATATATATATATATATATATATATAGATATAGATATTGCGGCACCCAGGGGGTGACAACACCCTAGGAAGACCACCTTTGAAAAACTGCCCAGTGCTCAGTGAGGGGGAAGGAGGTAGCAACGTATGCTCCAGCCCTCCCTACGTTATGATGCAGGTGTCTGCAGGAATCCGGTGGTCTATAGGGATCAGTGTGGGGGGGCGGAGGACAGCGAGGTGTGCTCCAGCCCTCACTGTCGGCAACCCACCGACCCTCCCGCCCCTCTCCCTGACTGGCAGGCTCAGGGGCGGGAGTGTTAACCCACTAGGCCGCAAAAGCCGGGGATTCAAGTAAAACCGCGGCCGGCAAACATGCATGGTCGGCGCGGTAGTCCCGGACAAAGAATGCCCACCGCAATCGCAGCTGCGTCTGAGGCCAAGGTGCTTCAGGCACCGTGCCAACGGGGACACAGAGTACCTGTAGCTGCAGGGTGTCCCTGACGATACTCCGTCTCCGGCAGGGGCTGCGGATGTATGTAGCTTGTAGCCCTCAGATTCTCTGACCCGGATCTCCCTCAGCTGCAGCCAGAAGTGTTGAAAAAACATGGCTGACGGAGTTCTCTGAGGAGGAGGGAGGCATGGGCGTGTTCACACAAAAGTGCGGGAATCTGGTGCCCCAGCGTGGGTAGTGAGGGGGGCGGAGGACAGCTCAATGTACTACAGCCCTCACTGTCGGCGTCACACCGACCGTCCCGCCCTTTTTCCTGACTGGCAGGTCTGAGGGCGGGAGAATCCCATACTAGGCCGCAAAAAGCCGGGGATTAAAGTTGAAATCGCGGCCGACCGGCAGTGCACGGTCGGCGCGGTAGTCCCGGACCCACACGCACGCTGCAGTCGCTGCAGCGTCTGTGCCCAAGGTGCTTTATGCGCCGTCCCAACGGGGACACAGAGCACCTGGAATATGCGTTACTAGGCAGAAGCCGGAGACTAGAGTGTAAGCGCGGCCGGCCACAAGCGCGGTCCCGGCGCACTAACACGCCCAGCAGTGCTGCAGCGTGTACGACACAAGCGCGCCATGCGCCGTCCCCAAGGGGATACAGAGTACCTCGCAGTAGCAGGGCCATGTCCCTGACGATACTCAGCTCCTGTCCAGCAGATTCCCAGGGGCTGCGGAGGGAGCACGGTCCCAGTGTCTAGAGACCGATTATGGATCCCACTTCACCCAGAGCCCTGCAGGGATGGGGAAGGAAAAACAGCATGTGGGCTCCAGCCTCTGTACCCGCAATGGGTACCTCAACCTTAACAACACCCGACCAGAGTGGGGTGAGAAGGGAGAATGCTGGGGGCCCTATATGGGCCCACTTTTCTTCCATCCGAAATAGTCAGCAGCTGCTGCTGACTAAGTTGTGGAGCTATGCTTGCATGTGTGCCTCCTTCGCACAAAGCTTAAAAACTGAGGAGCCCGTGATGCACGGGAGGGTGTATAGCAGAGGGGAGGGGCTTTACACTTTTAAGTGTAATACTTTGTGTGTCCTCCGGAGGCAGTAGCTATACACCAAATTGTCTGGGTCTCCCAATGGAGCGACAAAGAAATGGCTGCCGGAGCTCTCAGGGGAGGAGTGGAGCCGTGGGCGGCGCCAGCAAAGTGCGGGAATCTGGGGTCCCCACAGTGATCAGTGAGGGGGGAGGAAACATGCAGGATGCTCCAGCCCTCACATCCGACGTCAGGTCGGTAATCCCGCCCTTACCCCTGACAGGCAGGCCCGGGGGCGGGATTTTTGCAACTAGGCCGCGATGAAGCCGGGGACTAAATTTGAGACCGCGCCCGACAAGCAGGCACGGTCGGCGCGGAAGTCCACCGGCCTCCTGAATTCAGCAGCCGCCGCGGCTTCCGGGAAGAAGGTGCGCTCCCTGCACAGTCCCCTATGGGGACACAGAGTACCTTTGAGTTGCAGGGCCCGGTCCCTGAGGTTGAAGAGGCTCCGGTCCGGCAGGTTCCCACAGGGGCTGCGGATGGAGCACGGTCCCAGTAAATGGATGACCGCTTAGGATCCCACTTCTACCAGAGCCGCTTAAGGGATGGTGAAGGAGACGGCATGTGGCTCCAGCCTCTGTACCCGCAATGGGTACTTCAACCTTAACAACACCGCCGACGTAGTGGGGTGAGAAGGGAACATGCCGGGGGCCCCGTGGTGGCCCTCTTTTCTTCCAACCGACATAACTAAGTTGAGAATGCATGAGTGGATGTGTGCCTCCTTCCACACAAAGCATAAAACTGAGGAACCCGTGATCCACGGGAGGGTGTATAGGCAGAGGGGAGGGGTTACACTTTTTAAAGTGTAATACTTTGTGTGGCCTCCGGAGGCAGAAGCTATACACCCAATTGTCTGGGTCTCCCAATGGAGCGACAAAGAAAAAATAAATAAAAAAAAAAAAAAGGTTTTCCACTAGGATGGTCATTACTGGTAGCCCTAAAATGGTTACTGCCTGCTTCTGGGCGCTACAGATCAGCCCTTGTTAGGCCGGCTTCTCACTTGCGATTTTCTCGCAGTAGTGCAATGCGAGAAATTCTAGCATTGCACTCTGACACATGTTAATCAATGAGGCAGCTCCCATCTGCTATTTTTTTCTCAGTCCAAATCGGACTGAGAAAAAAAAAAAAAAAAGGAAGCATGCTGCTTTTTGGAGAGTTTCTTGCGCGAGTCTCTCCAATGCAACTCTAAGGGACGGGTAAATAAACGGATGTCACATGGACCGGCACTCACAGCATCCTAGTGACATTCATTTTTCTAAATACATTTATCGCATGTTTCACAAAACACTGGAAATGAGTGAGGTCTCACAATGTCGGTCAATCTCTCTCTGTCTCCATTCTCTCTGTCGGTCTCTCTGTTGGTGTCTCTCTCTCTCTGTCCATGTCGGTCTATTCCTTTCCCCCCCTCTCTTATACTCACCGATCCCCGATCACCAGCGCGGCGCTGCACGGCGTTCACACTGCTCCGGCGGCTTCTCCTCTTTTGAAAAAGCCGGCTGTTCATTATTCAATCTCGTATTCCCTGCTTTACCCGCCCACCGGCGCCTATGATTGGTTGCAGTCAGACACACCCCCACGATGAGTGACAGGTGTCTCACTGCAACCAATCATAGCTGCCGGTGGGCGGGTCTATATCATGCAGTAAAATAAATAATTAAAAAAACAAAAGGCATGCGGATCCCCCCAATTTTAATACCAGCCACGGTAAAGCCACACGGCTGAAGGCTAGTATTGTCAGGATGGGGAGCCCCACGCTATGGGGAGCCAACCACCCTAACAATATCAGCCAGCAGCCGCCCGGAATAGCAGCATCCATTAGATGCGTCAGTCCCGGGACTGTACCCGACCATCCCGAATTGCCCTGGTGTGGTGGCAATCGAGGTAATAAGGAGTTAATGGCAGCAGCCCATAGCTGCCACTAAGTCCTAGATTAATCATGGCAGGCGTCTCCCCGAGATACCTTCCATGATTAACCTGTAAGTTTAAGAAAATGAAGACATACACCAAAAAATACACCAAATACACCAAAAAAAAAAAAAAAAAAAAACCCTCTTTCACCACTTTATTCAAGTCCCCAAATACCCTTCCATGTCCGACGTAATCCACAGAGATCCCTCGACGCTGTCCGCTCTGCTACATCGGAAGATGACAGAGAGCTGTCACAGACCACGACCGCTCTCTGTGAGCTCCCCGCAGCGACTGAAGTGAGTCGCGCTATCAGCGATGACGTCACTCAGGTTACCCGCGGCCACAGATCTCAGCGGGAGGACTTCTGCTGTGGCCGCGGGTAATCTCAGTGACGGCACCGCTGATCACACGGCTCACTGCAGTCACTCACGGGATTTGCGGTCACCGGCGAGACCTTCACCGGTGACCGAAAATCAAGGGTCATACCACACAGACAGAGCCGCAGGATGACAATGAAGTCGGGTGAAGTTCATCTGACTTCATTCTAATCGTGCGGCTCTGTCTGTGTCTGCTGTCAGCAGCCATGTAGCATAGCTGAATGGAAGATGACATAGTAAAAACGGATCCCATACGCATCAAACACGCATTGCACACGCACTGCAATCCTGAGAAAAATTCCAGGATCACAGTGCAGTTGCATTGCACACTGATCATAAAGTGAAATGAAATCGTCCAACTTTTTATCATGCAACTCGGACCGATTTTACACGCATAAGTGTGTTTCCAGCCTTAAGGGGAACCTGACATGTGAAAAAAAACATTGCTAACCTGCAGAAGTGGGGTTACTGTGCAGTTTGCCCGATGTCTGCACATTGACCTCACTGACGGCAGGAAATTAACTTTAATCCTTCCGACAGCGTTTCAGTTTCAGTCATATGGATGAATAAAGTGGTTATAAACCTTCCCAATACTTCTATGGGAATAAACACATTAATCATGCACTCAAACAGAGGAGTGGTTCAAAATGATACAGAAAACTCACTCTTATTTATCTGGAGTGTGAGACTAATGTTGAAAACCAACACAATTAGACAGTGGTCCAATTGGTTTCATACAGTCCCCAACACTCGAAAGGGAGTCCTGGATCAACCAGTCTTGAAGTCTCCGGACATGTTTCACCATTTTAGGATCATCAGGGGAGGAGTAACAGTAAACCTCAAAACTTCAAAGGGCTGTCAACCATAAGGATAATCCCAAGCCTGGCCATAAATGGACCGGTATAGACTGGATAGCTTTTATCTATATACCAGTCCATTTATGACCAGGCTTAGGATTAGCCTTACGGTTAATAGCCCTGTGAAAATGTGATATTTTAAACATTCACAGTGCTGCCTTTTCTATGATTTAAAATTTGTGATTTGTTGTTGTCATACGTGGATAATGTTATTGTGTATCCCAGGTGCTATCTAGTTCAGTCATGTGGGAAGTGTCCATTCACTCACTGCTTTGTGTATGCAGAGTGGCGGCTGTAACTGCGCCCCCTTCACTGACTGATGGCCGCTCAGCATTACACTCAACTATCAGTCCTTGTAGGGGGCGTGGTTCCGGCGCCACTCTCAATACACAAAGCGGTGACTCAACCTGCACCGCCCCCATGACTGAAACCGGAATGCTGCCGGGAGGATTAAAGTTCTTTTCCTCCCAACAGCAGATTTTAAAGTGAAGGCGCCGGGCAGATTTCAATTGCTATTAACCTGCAAATTAACCCAATATCTGCAGGTTAATAGTGCTTTTTATGTGACATTTACCCTTTAAAGGGAACCTGACAACTGATACATGCTGCCCAGACTGTGGGCAACATGTATCAGCCACTGGCTTTATTACTCCAAGCAGATATGTTTAACTCTGAAACACTTAGAAAAATACACTTTTAAAAGCCGCTGGGGACTAAGCTGCACTCAAGACTAGTCAGCCAAGTGAGCCTCTAGCGGCTTCTCCCTGCCCCAGACTGACAGGGCTCAGCCTATTTGTGAACTTAGGCAGATACCTACCAGTTGACGGGGAGAAGCTGCTGGGGACCCGCATTTCTGACTAGTCTGCCATAGGGCTCAGACCTCGGAGTCTAACATATCTGGCTGGGATAATACAGCCAGTGGCTGATACATGCTGCCCTCAGTTTGGACAGCATTTATCAGCTGTCAGGTGCCCTTTAATCTGAATAGGAGCTTAGCTGCATTTCCCTGCAGATGCCACTAAGCAGTGTGCAGCGCTGTGGTTATCTGCTCCACAAACTGAGTATATCTGGCTGCTGATCAGTAGGGGTGCTGTACCCCACTGATCTAATATTGACTCTCGTTATCCATTTAAAAAGAGAATTTTGTTTACTTACCGTAAATTCTTTTTCTAATAGTTCCGTATTGGGAGACCCAGACATTGGGTGTATAGCTTCTGCCTCCGGAGGACACACAAAGTACTACACTAAAAAAGTGTAGCTCCTCCCTCTGAGCATATACACCCCCTGGATAACCAAATCTAGCCAGTTTAGTGCAAAAGCTGAAGGAGAATAGCCACCCACAAGTAGAGATAGAGCAAGAACCGGAACAACCGGAGCCTCTGTCTACAACAACAGCCGGTGATAACACGCGGAACAAGAAAATGCCGACAGGCAACAGGGAGGGTGCTAGGTCTCCCAATACGGAACTATAAGAAAAAGAATTTACGGTAAGTAAACAAAATTCTCTTTTTCTTTATCGTTCCTATGGGAGACCCAGACATTGGGACGTCTCAAAGTAGTCCATGGGTGGGAATAAACAGAAAACTGGGAAGTAGGCGGAACCTAACTTCACAAATGGGCGACAGCCGCCTGAAGGATGCGTCTGCCCAAGCTCGCATCTGCCGGAGCATGAGCATGCACTTGGTAGTGCTTTGAAAAGGTATGCCGACTAGTCCAAGTGGCAGCCTGACAGACCTGCTGAGCCGTAGCCTGGTGCCTGAAAGCCCAAGAGGCACCGACAGCTCTGGCCGAGTGTGCCTTGATCCCCGGCGGGGGAGGCACCTGAGTACACTGGTAGGCATCGGAAATGGCCGACCTAACCCAACGAGCTAAGATCGGCTTAGAAGCCGAGAGGCCCTTACGCCGACCTGTGGTTAGCACAAAAAGAGAGGTGCACCGCCTAAGAACAGCGGTGCGAGACACATAGATCCGGAGCGCCCGCACCAGATCCAGAGTATGCAACGCTTTTTCAAAGCGATGAACAGGAGCCGGACAAAAGGAAGGCAGGGAAATGTCCTGGTTAAGGTGGAAAGGAGAAACCACCTTAGGGAGAAAGTCCGGAGTCGGACGGAGAACCACCTTGTCTTGATGAAAAACCAAAAAAGGTGACTCCGAAGAGAGCACAGCCAAATCAGAGACTCTCCTGAGGGAAGTTATGGCCACTAGAAAGACCACTTTCTGTGAAAGACGAGACAAAGAAACCTCCCTAAGAGGCTCAAAGGGGGGTTTCTGCAAGGCCGTGAGGACCAGATTGAGGTCCCAGGGATCCAAGGGCCGCCGGTAAGGCGGAATGATGTGAGACGCGCCCTGCATGAAGGTGCGCACCTGAGCCAGCCGGGCGATACGCCACTGGAACAACACTGACAGAGCCGAGACCTGTCCCTTGAGGGAATTGAGGGATAGTCCTAGCTGCAGACCGGACTGTAGAAAGGACAGGAGGGTCGGCAAGGAAAAAGGCCAAGGAGCATGGCCGGAAGAGCGACACCAGGACAGGAAAATTCTCCAGGTCCTGTGATAGATTTTGGCCGAGGAAGACTTCCGAGCCCGAGTCATAGTGGAAATGACTTCAGGAGGAATACCAGAAGCCGTCAAGATCCAGGACTCAAGAGCCACGCCGGCAATCTGAGAGCCGCAGAATTCTGGCGGAAAAACGGACCTTGTGAGAGAAGGTCTGGACGGTCCGGGAGATGCCACGGCACCTCTACGGACAGATGGAGCAGGTCTGGGTACCAAGCTCGCCTGGGCCAGTCCGGAGCAATGAGGATAACTCGACGGCCCTCCATTCTGATCTTGCGCAGGACTCTGGGCAAGAGAGCTAGAGGGGGAAACACGTAGGACAGACGAAACTGGGACCAATCTTGAACCAGAGCGTCCGCTGCAAAGGCCTGAGGATCGTGGGAGCGAGCCACGTAAACCGGAACCTTGTTGTTGTGCCGGGATGCCATTAGATCCACTTCCGGAGTGCCCCACTTGCGGCAGATTGACCGAAACACTGCCGGATGCAGGGACCACTCGCCACTGTCAACGGTTTGACGGCTGAGATAATCTGCCTCCCAGTTTTCCACGCCTGGGATGTGGACTGCGGATATGGTGGACTTGGAGTCCTCCGTCCACTGAAGGATGCGTTGAACCTCCAACATTGCCAGGCGGCTGCGTGTCCCGCCTTGGTGATTGATGTAGGCAACCGTGTCGCGTTGTCTGACTGGACTCGGATGTGCTTGTCCGCCAACAGGTGGTGAAAGGCTAAGAGAGCTAGAAGCACAGCTCTGATTTCCAGCACATTGATCGAGAGGGCTGATTCGGACGGAGTCCAAGTGCCCTGCGCTCTGTGGTGGAGATATACTGCTCCCCAGCCGGATAGACTGGCATCCGTGGTGAGGATCACCCAGGACGGGGCCAGGAAGGAGCGTCCCTGAGACAGAGAGAGGGGCCGAAGCCACCACTGAAGGGAGCCCCTGGTCTATGGCGACAGAGCCACTAACCTGTGCAAGGAGGAAGTCCGCTTGTCCCAACAGCGGAGAATGTCCAGCTACAGAGGACGCAGATGGAACTGGGCAAAGGGAACCGCTTCCATTGACGCCACCATCTGACCCAGCACCTGCATTAGGTGCCTGATGGAATGACGGCGGGGCCTCAGCAAAGAGTGCACCGCCAGATGGAGGGACTGCTGTTTGACTAAGGGCAGCTTCACAAGTGCCGGCAGAGTGTCGAATTGCATCCCTAGGTACGTGAGCTTCTGGGTCGGAGTCAGAGTGGATTTGGGCAGATTGACAAGCCACCCGAATTGGACTAGAGTGGCGAGAGTGAGTGAGACACTCCGCTGACAGTCTGCACTGGATGGAGCCTTGACTAGAAGGTCGTCCAGGTAAGGAAACACTGCCAACCCCTGGAGGTGCAGAACCGCAACCACTGCTGCCATGACCTTGGTGAATACTCGAGGGGCCGTGGCTAACCCAAAGGGGAGAGCCACGAATTGGAAATGTTCCTCTCCGATTGCAAAACGTAGCCAACGCTGGTGTGAAACTGCAATTGGCACATGCAGATAGGCATCTCTGATGTCGATGGATGCCAGAAAATCTCCTTGGGTCATTGAGGCAATGACTGATCGCAGAGACTCCATGCGAAAATGCCGCACCTGAACATGCTTGTTGAGAAGCTTGAGATCCAGGATGGGCCGGAAGGAACCGTCCTTTTTGGGAACTAGGAAGAGATTTGAGTAGAAAACTCTGAACCGTTCCCGGGCGGGAACCGGTACAATTACTCTGTTGGCCTGCAAGGATGCCACGGCCTGAGAGAAGGCGGCGGCCTTGGAGCAGGGGGGAGTTGACAGAAAAAATCTGTTTGGCGGGCTGGAAGAGAAGTCTATCCTGTAGCCGTGGGAGATGATATCCCGCACCCACTGATCGGAGACGTGTTGAAACCACACGTCGCCAAAGTGGGAGAGCCTGCCACCGACCAAAGACGTTGCTGGCGCGGGCAGATAGTCAAGAGGAGGCTGCTTTAGTGGCAGCAGCTCCTGCGGTCTTCTGAGGACGCCAGTTGGGTTTTTGGTCCTTGGCTGAGTTAGTGGACGAGGCCGAGGGCTTAGAGGACGACCAATTAGAGGAACGAAAGGAACGAAACCTCGACTGGTTCCTGCCCTGGACAGGTTTCCTGGTTTTAGTTTGTGGCATGGAAGTACTCTTCCCGCCAGTACCTTCCTTAATAATTTCATCCAGTTGTTCACCGAACAGCCTGGACCCAGCAAAAGGGAGCCCAGCAAGGTACTTCTTTGAAGAAGCGTCTGCCTTCCACTCTCGAAGCCACAAGATCCTGCGGATAGCGAGGGAATTAGCCGAAGCCACCGCAGTGCGGTGAGAAGCTTCCAGCATGGCAGACATGGCATAGGATGAAAAAGCTGAAGCTTGGTAAGTTAAGGCAACCATTTCGGGCATAGATTCCCTGGTGAGGGAATGCATCTCCTCTAGAGAAGCAGAGATGGCTTTGAGAGCCCACACTGCTGCAAAAGATGGGGAGAACGAGGCCCCTGCCGCCTCATATACAGATTTGGCCAGAAGGTCAACCTGGCGGTCAGTGGAATCTTTAAGAGAGGTGCCATCAGCCACTGATACAACTGTCCGGGCTGAGAGTCTAGACACCGGAGGGTCTACCTTTGGTGAATGAGCCCACTCCTTGACCACCTCTGGTGGAAAGGGAAAACGGTCATCAGAACCACGCTTTGGGAAGCGTTTGTCAGGACAGGCCCTAGGCTTGGTCACAGTGGCCTGAAAACTGGAGTGGTTAAAGAACACACTCCTTGTCCTCTTAGGCAAGGTAAACTGGTGCTTTTCTGCCAGAGAGGGTTGCTCCTCTGATACTGGCGGATTGAGGTCCAGTACAGAATTAATGGACGCAATCAAATCACTAACATCTGAGTCACTTTCGGACAGATCAATGGGGCACATGGAGGCCGCCTCCAAGCCCCCAGTAACGGCATCCTCCTCGTCCTGCGAGTCAGCTCTTGAATCAGAGCCGCGGGACGAGGAAAGAGAGGGAGCCCTGCGTCTCCTCTTAGGAGGACGGGGTCTGGGACCAGATGAAGAATCCTCTGTGAGCTCCGCTGAGAGAGCCCTAGCAGCAGAGGTGACCTGAGAAGGGGGCTGATGCATGTTCAGCAAAGTCCGGGACAGCTGTCCCATGGAGTCGGCAAAAGACTGGGAGATTGACCTAGAGAAGGATTCTACCCAAGCCGGGGGTTCAGCCACCGGAGCCGGAGCAGCCGGAGGGACCACTGTGGGTGCGATTCCAGGCTGAGGCATTGTCAGGTTAGAGCAGGCATCACAATGTGGATATGTGCTCGGTTCAGGCAGCACGAGCTTACATGCAGTGCATATTGAGTACAGCCTTGCAGCCTTGCTCCTTGTGTGAGACATGCTGCTGAAGTGGGGGCTCTGAGCCAGGATGACCCCCAGAGAGTATATAAGCAGGTCCACAACCGGAGGTTGTGGCGTACCAGACCGTGTGTGTGCCCTCCAGATCCCACAGCCCGGACCCCCAGACAGATTAGCAGGGATGCTGCAGCCAGTGCCGATCGCTGAGAGAACGCTGATAAAATGGCGCCGGAGCGAGGAGAGGGGGCGGGACCTACTGTGAGAGCGGGATCTGGAGGGCAAAGGAGATTTACAGGGGAGGGGACATTTACTCAGAGAGGAGTGTCCCTCCCCTGTGCCGAACGGCCGCTGGGCGGAGCCGCACTGTCCCTCTGCATGATTGACATGCAAGGGCAGTGAAATCGAAACTAGGCCTCAGGCGAAGCCGGGGCCTAAATTTAAGCGCTGCGGCCGGCGCGCAGGCTCCATCAGCGCGGTTCTCAGGTGACAACCAGAGAACCGGCCGGAAATGTCAGAACAGTTACACAGCACACTCTCCCCAACAATAAAATACAAGGGACCCCCCCGAACATAAACGTCTCAGATACTTAGCTTGTGAGACGCAGGGTTTCAAGTCCCTGGGGATGAGTGCTCCGTCCGGCAGGATCCTGAAGGGCTGCGGATGGAGACCGGCCTCCTGCAAAGCAGGGAGAACCGTGCTGGCTCCCACTTCAAGCCAGAGCCCGAGGGATGGTGAAGGAGCGCGGCATGTAAGGCTCCAGCCCTGGAATCAACCTTAACAACACCGCCGACACAGTGGGGTGAGAAGTGACATGCCGGGAGTCCAGGCTTGGACCCGCTTTTCTTCAAAAACTTTCCAAAATGAAAAATCAGATGAGAATGCATGTGTGGATGTATGCCTCCTGAACACAAAGCAATGAACTGGCTAGATTTGGTTATCCAGGGGGTGTATATGCTCAGAGGGAGGAGCTACACTTTTTTAGTGTAGTACTTTGTGTGTCCTCCGGAGGCAGAAGCTATACACCCAATGTCTGGGTCTCCCATAGGAACGATAAAGAAATACATTTTTTAGCACTACAGTTTTTCCATCAATATGTCAAAATTAAATACTATCTGCACTATTTTAGACATTATTCATGCACCACAAACCATTTTATTGATCCACAATATATAATTGTGAAAAAAAAGTGGAAATTATGAAGAAAAAAAATGCACAATTATTGAACAGAAAAGCTAATCGTCTTTACTTGCAAACTTATAAATGCAGATGGTAAAGGAGTTCTCATGAGCTAGCATGTAACCACGGCTTGCTTGTGTACGTATATTATGTTCCCCAGCAATACGCTGTTTTGACATCGTTGTTGGGTTACCAAGTTGGAGCTGAGCAGATCAGGCACATCTGCACATCAGGGCCTGTGCTAGAGACCTGCTAACTATATACCTGGGGGGTTTCTCCCAAATCCCTGCAGAACATATTTCCTATAAATGATGAAGTGAAAGTAGATACAAGAATAAACAGTTTGCATTCTCTCATTACATAAAAGGCACAACGGTTGTTTATTCCAGCCTTGATATTTGCTTACCTCCGTGTCGGGCTGCCACCTCTCTGACGCCTTCTGAAGCTTAAGTTTGGACCACACTAGAAAAAACATGCAGAAGAATTAAATGCCAGCAGAACGATCTATAGTCTCATGGCAAAAAAAATAATATATCCAATGAAACATTTTGTAGAAGCAGAACAACAAATGTGTGAAAAGAAACAATGTATTAGCTGAAGGTATTTTATTACAAACTGTGTGGGATACAAAGTTTATTACATTCGCTGGCACTATACTTTCCCTCGCAGTGTCCGCAGCAATAATGTAATATGGAATTTCTAGTAAAAGAACTAGCTAGTCAAATATTTCAAGTGTGGATATAGAAGGCGTAAACGTAGTGAAAAACTGTCAAACTCATTTGCTAACTTTGTTTAGCAGACCCATTTTATACATACGAAAAAGCATTCAGATGGCAAATTTCTCAACATGGCACCAAAAATGGAAAAGCCCTTAATTTGTGACTGGCTAAATGTACTAAACTAAATGACTGTCCTTGGCTCCTGTACAACCAAGCTTTTGAAACGTAAGCCAAGCACAATGAGGAACTAAACCTTCATCTGCACCACTCAGATTTCCATTGCTACTATTAGAATGGGCATCTCCTTAATCTCTTACCAACATTTGACATACTGGGTACGTCCTGCCTCAAGTCGCTAGCTGCTGCGGGCAGCAAGTTCCTCACATGTTAGCTGATTTGAACAGCTGAGTTGTGTAGCTATCAGGCACGAGTGGATCCACTCTCTACTCGTGCCTATTAAACCCTTGCACCACGCTGTCAAAATGTGACAGCGCGGTGTACATCGCAGCCACGGTAAGCACTCACTCAGCCGGCTCCATCAGAAGTCACGTGACGTGATGTGATGTGATGACTCCTGTAGCTATCATGAGTCACTTCCTCTTACAGCCGGCAGAGCGCCGTCTCTACGAGGAGAGCAGCTTTTCTGCAGATAAGAGCAATGCAGCTGTGATTTACAGAAATGAACCAAAGATCAGACTGCTAATCCTTATAGTCCCCTAGGGGGACTGGTAAAATAAAAAAAGTTTTAAAAAAATAAAAAAAAAAAATAAGTTCAAATCACCCCCCATTTGCCTTATTGAAAATTAAAGGGTTAAAAAATACACATTTTATATCGCCGCGTTCAGAAACTCCCGATCAAAATATAAAATAAATTAATACGATCGGTAAGCGGCAAACCAGCAAAAAAAATTCAAAACACCAAAATACGTTTTTGGATGCCTGCAAATTTTGCACAAAACGCAATAACAGGCGATCAAAACAGAGCATCTGTTCAAAAACAGTACCATTAAAAAAGTCAGCTCAAGACACAAAAAATAAGCTGTCACTGAGCCATAAATCCCAAAAAATGAGAACACTAAGTTTTTTGGAAAATGGCGCAAAGAAGGGAATTTTGTTTACTTACCGCAAATTCCTTTTCTTCTAGCTCCAATTGGGAGACCCAGACAATTGGGTGTATAGCTACTGCCTCCGGAGGCCGCACAAAGTACTACACTTAAAAGTGTAAGGCCCCTCCCCTTCTGGCTATACACCCCCCCCGTGGGAGCACGGGTCCTTCAGTTTTAGTGCAAAAGCAAGAAGGAGGAAAGCCAATAACTGTTTCAAAAACAAATTCAATCCGATAAACAATATCGGAGAACGTAAGTTATTAACATGAACAACATGTGCACCCGAAAAACAAATACCCTCAGAAAAACAGGGCGGGTGCTGGGTCTCCCAATTGGAGCTAGAAGAAAAGGAATTTACGGTAAGTAAACAAAATTCCCTTCTTCTTTTTCGCTCCTAATTGGGAGACCCAGACAATTGGGACGTCCAAAAGCAGTCCCTGGGTGGGTAAAATAATACCTCGCGATCGGGCTGTCAGGCAGCCCTTCCTTACAGGTGGGCCACCGCCGCCTGCAGGACTTGTCTACCTAGGCTGGCATCCGCCGAAGCGTAGGTATGCACCTGATAATGCTTGGTGAAAGTGTGCAGACTCGACCAGGTAGCCGCCTGGCACACCTGCTGAGCCGTAGCCTGATGCCGTAATGCCCAGGACGCACCCACGTCTCTGGTAGAATGGGCCTTCAGTCCAGAAGGAGTCGGAAGCCCAGCAGAACGGTAGGCGTGTAGAATTGGTTCCTTGATCCACCGCGCAAGGGTGGATTTGGAAGCTTGCGACCCTTTATGCTGACCAGCGACCAGGATAAAGAGTGCATCCGAACGGCGCAGAGACGCCGTGCGGGAAATGTAGATCCTGAGTGCTCTCACCAGGTCCAACAGATGTAAACCCTTTTCAAATTGGTGAACTGGATGCGGACACAAGATGGTAAAGTGATATCCTGATTGAGATGAAAGGAAGATACCACCTTGGGAAGAAACTCTGGAATTGGACGCAGTACCACCTCGTCCTGGTGAAACACCAGGAAGGGCGATTTGCAAGATAACGCCGCCAGCTCTGACACTCTCCGAAGAGACGTGACCGCCACCAGAAAAGCCACTTTCTGTGAAAGCCGAGAAAAGGAAATCTCCTTCATAGGCTCGAAAGGTGGCTTCTGGAGAGCAATCAGAACCTTGTTCAGATCCCAGGGTTCCAATGGCCGCTTGTAAGGGGGAATGATATGACAAACCCCTTGCAGGAACGTGCGTACCTTAGGAAGTCGCGCCAGGCGCTTCTGAAAGAATACGGATAGCGCAGAAACTTGTCCTTTAAGGGAGCTAAGCGACAAACCTTTTTCCAACCCAGACTGCAGGAAGGAAAGAAAAATAGGCAATGCAAATGGCCAGGGAGAAACTCCCTGAGCAGAGCACCAAGATAAGAATATCTTCCACGTTCTGTGGTAGATCTTGGCGGAGGATGGTTTCCTAGCCTGTCTCATGGTGGCAACAACATCATGAGATAAACCTGAGGTCCCTAGGACCCAGGACTCAATGGCCACACAGTCAGGTTCAGGGCCGCAGAATTCAGATGGAAAAACGGCCCTTGAGACAGCAAGTCTGGACGGCCTGGTAGCGCCCACGGTTGTCCTACCGTGAGATGCCACAGATCCGGGTACCATGACCTCCTTGGCCAGTCTGGAGCGACGAGAATGGCGCAACGGCAGTCGGACCTGATTTTGCGGATCACTCTGGGCAATAATGCCAGAGGTGGGAACACATAAGGTAGTCGGAACTGCGACCAATCCTGAACTAAGGCGTCTGCCGCCAGAGCTCGGTGATCGTGAGACCGTGCCATGAAAACCGGGACCTTGTTGTTGTGCCGTGACGCCATCAGGTCGACGTCCGGCATCCCCCAGCGGCGACAGATCTCCTGAAACACGTCTGGGTGAAGGGACCATTCCCCTGCGTCCATGCCCTGGCGACTGAGAAAGTCTGCTTCCCAGTTTTCCACGCCTGGGATGTGAACTGCGGATATGGTGGATGCTGTGTTTTCCACCCACGTCAGAATCCGCCGGACTTCTTGAAAGGCTTGTCGACTGCGTGTTCCCCCTTGGTGGTTGATGTACGCCACCGCTGTGGAATTGTCCGACTGAATCCGGATCTGCTTGCCCTCCAGCCACTGTTGGAAGGCTCGCAGAGCAAGATAGACTGCTCTGATTTCCAGAACATTGATCTGAAGGGTGGACTCTCTCTGAGTCCACGTACCCTGAGCCCTGTGGTGAAGAAACACTGCTCCCCACCCTGATAGGCTCGCATCTGTCGTGACCACCGCCCAGGATGGGGGTAGGAACGACTTTCCTTTTGACAATGAGGTGGGAAGAAGCCACCATCGGAGAGAGTCCTTGGTTGCCTGAGAGAGGGAGACATCCCTCTCGAGTGACGTCGACTTCCCGTCCCATTGGCGGAGAATGTCCCATTGTAGAGGGCGCAGATGAAACTGCGCGAAAGGGACTGCTTCCATTGCTGCCACCATCTTCCCTAGGAAATGCATGAGGCGCCTCAATGAGTGGGACTGGTTCTGCAGGAGAGATTGCACCCCTGTCTGCAGAGAGCACTGCTTGTCCAGTGGAAGCTTCACTATCGCTGAGAGAGTATGAAACTCCATGCCAAGATATGTTAGTGATTGGGTCGGGGTTAGATTTGACTTTGAAAAGTTGATAATCCACCCGAAACTCTGGAGAGTCTTCAGTGCCACGTTCAGACTGTGTTGGCATGCCTCTTGAGAGGGTGCCTTTATAAGTAGATCGTCCAAATACGGGATCACGGAGTGACCCTGCGAGTGCAGGACAGCTACTACTGCTGCCATGACCTTGGTGAAGACCCGAGGGGCTGTTGCCAGCCCGAAAGGTAACGCTACGAACTGCAGGTGTTCGCTTTCTAGAACGAAGCGTAGAAAACGCTGATGCTCTGGCGCAATCGGCACGTGAAGATAAGCATCCTTGATGTCTATTGATGCTAAGAAATCTCCTTGAGACATTGAGGCTATGACGGAGCGGAGAGATTCCATCCGGAACCTCCTGGTTTTTACGTGTTTGTTGAGCAATTTTAGATCCAGGACGGGCCGAAAGGACCCGTCCTTCTTTGGCACCACAAACAGATTGGAGTAAAAACCGTGACCTTGTTCCTGAAGAGGAACGGAAGTCACCACTCCTTCCGCCTTTAGAGCGGCCACCGCCTGCAGCAGAGCATCGGCTCGGTCGGGCGGTGGGGAAGTTCTGAAGAAACGAGTTGGAGGACGAGAGCTGAACTCTATCCTGTACCCGTGAGACAGAATGTCCCTCACCCAACGGTCTTTGACCTGTGACAGCCAAATGCCGCCAAAGCGGGAGAGCCTGCCACCGACCGAGGATGCGGAGAGAGGAGGCTGAGAGTCATGAGGAAGCCGTCTTGGTAACGGTTCTTCCTGCTGTCCTTTTTGGGCGTGACTGCGTCCGCCAAGAATCTGAACCTCTCTGATCCTTTTGAGTCCTTTTGGACGAGGAGAATTGGGACCTGCCTGAGCCTCGAAAGGACCGAAAACCAGACTGACCCCTCCTTTGTTGGGGCTTGTTTTGTCTGTGTTGAGGTAAGGATGAGTCCTTACCCTTGGAGTGTTTAATGATTTCATCCAAACGCTCCCCAAACAATCGGTCACGAGAAAAGGGCAAACTGGTTAAGCACTTCTTGGAAGCAGAATCTGCTTTCCATTCTCTCAACCACAGGGCCCTGCGCAAAACCACGGAGTTGGCTGACGCCACCGCCGTACGGCTCGTAGAGTCCAGGACAGCATTAATCGCGTAAGACGCGAATGCAGACATTTGAGAGGTCAATGGTGCCACCTGCGGGGCAGATGTACGTGTGACCGAGTCGACTTGTATAAGCCCAGCTGAAATAGCTTGGAGTGCCCATACAGCTGCGAAAGCTGGCGCCAACGACGCTCCAATAGCTTCATAGATGGATTTCAGCCAGAGCTCCATCTGCCTGTCAGTGGCATCTTTAAGTGCCGCTCCATCTTCTACTGCAACTAAGGATCTAGCTGCAAGCCTGGAGATTGGAGGGTCCACCTTGGGACACTGGGTCCAACCCTTGACCACGTCAGGGGGAAAAGGATAGCGTGTATCTTTAAGCCGTTTAGAAAACCGCTTCTCAGGATAAGCGTGGTGTTTCTGGATTGCATCTCTAAAGTCAGCGTGGTCCAGAAAAGTGCTTAATTTACGCTTGGGGTATCTGAAATGGAATTTCTCCTGCTGTGAAGCTGCCTCCTCCTCAGTAGGAGCTGGCGGAGAAGAAGGGAATTTTGTTTACTTACCGTAAATTCCTTTTCTTCTAGCTCCAATTGGGAGACCCAGACAGTGGGTGTATAGCTACTGCCCTCTGGAGGCCGCACAAAGAACTACACTTAAAAGTGTAAGGCCCCTCCCCTTCTGGCTATACACCCTCCCGTAGGAGTACAGATTCCTCAGTTTTAGTACCAAAGCAAGAAGGAGGAAAGCCAATAACAGTTTCAAAAACAAATTCAATCCGATAACATGATCGGAGAACTTAAGAAACAACATGAACAACATGTGCACCCGAAAAACGAAACCCTAAGAACAAATAGGGCGGGTGCTGGGTCTCCCAATTGGAGCTAGAAGAAAAGGAATTTACGGTAAGTAAACAAAATTCCCTTCTTTTTCGCTCCTAATTGGGAGACCCAGACAGTGGGACGTCCAAAAGCAGTCCCTGGGTGGGTAAAAAGATACCACATGAACGGGCTGTCAGACAGCCTCTTCCTACAGGTGGGCCACCGCCGCCTGAAGGACCTGTCTACCTAGGCTGGCATCTGCCGAAGCGTAGGTATGCACTTGATAGTGTTTGGTAAACGTGTGCAGACTCGACCAGGTAGCCGCCTGGCACACTTGCTGAGCCGTAGCCTGATGCCGCAATGCCCAGGACGCACCCACGGCTCTGGTAGAATGGGCCTTCAGTCCAGATGGAATCGGAAGCCCAGCAGAACGGTATGTGTGAAGAATTGGTTCCTTGATCCACCGCGCCAGGGTGGATTTGGAAGCTTGCGATCCCTTATGCTGACCAGCGACTAGGACAAAGAGCGCATCAGAACGGCGTAGAGCCGCCGTGCGAGAAATGTAAATCCTGAGTGCTCTCACCAGGTCCAACAGATGTAAACCCTTTTCAAATTGGTGAACTGGATGCGGACACAAAGATGGTAAAGTGATATCCTGATTGAGATGAAAGGAAGAAACCACCTTGGGAGAAAACTCTGGAATTGGACGCAGTACTACCTTGTCTTGGTGAAACACCAGGAAGGGAGATTTGCAAGATAACGCCGCTAGCTCGGACACTCTTCGAAGAGACGTGACCGCCACAAGAAAAACTACCTTTTGTGAAAGCCGAGAAAGGGGAACCTCTTTCAAAGGCTCGAAAGGCGGCTTCTGGAGAGCAATGAGAACCTTGTTCAGATCCCAGGGTTCCAATGGCCGTCTGTAAGGAGGAACAATATGACAAACTCCTTGGAGAAACGTGCGTACTTTAGAAAGCTGTGCCAAGCGCTTCTGAAAGAATACGGATAGCGCGGAGACTTGACCCTTAAGAGAGCTAAGCGACAAACCTTTTTCCAACCCAGACTGCAGGAAGGAAAGAAAAGTTGGCAATGCAAATGGCCAGGGAGAAACCCCTTGAGCCACGCACCACGCTAAGAATATCTTCCACGTTCTGTGATAGATCTTAGCTGAGGATGGTTTTCTAGCCTGTCTCATTGTGGCAACAACTTCATGAGATAAACCTGAGGCCGCTAGGATCCAGGACTCAATGGCCACACAGTCAGGTTCAGGGCCGCAGAATTCAGATGGAAAAACGGCCCTTGAGACAGCAAATCTGGACGGTCTGGTAGTGTCCACGGTTGGCCTACCGTGAGATGCCACAGATCCGGGTACCACGACCTTCTTGGCCAATCTGGAGCGACGAGTATGGCTCGATGGCAGTCGGACCTGATTTTCCGGAGAACTCTGGGTAACAATGCTAGAGGTGGGAACACATAGGGGAGTCGGAATTGCGACCAATCCTGAACCAAGGCGTCTGCCGCCAGCGCTCGGTGATCGTGAGACCGTGCCATGAAAACTGGGACCTTGTTGTTGTGTCGTGACGCCATCAGATCGACGTCCGGCGTCCCCCAGCGGCAACAGATCTGCTGAAACACGTCCGGGTGAAGGGACCATTCTCCTGCGTCCATGCCCTGGCGACTGAGAAAGTCTGCTTCCCAGTTTTCCACGCCTGGGATGTGAACTGCGGATATGGTGGACGCTCTGCTTTCCACCCACGTCAAAATCCGATGGACTTCTTGAAAAGCTTGGCGACTGCGTGTTCCCCCTTGGTGGTTGATGTACGCCACCGCCGTGGAGTTGTCCGACTGAATCCGAATCTGCTTGCCTTCCAGCCATTGTTGGAAGGCTCGCAGGGCAAGATAGATTGCTCTGATTTCCAGAACATTGATCTGCAGGGTGGACTCTTCCAGAGTCCACATCCCCTGAGCCCTGTGGTGGAGATACACCGCTCCCCACCCTGATAGGCTCGCATCCGTCGTGACCACTGCCCAGGACGGGGGAAGGAATGACTTTCCCTGTGACAATGAGGTGGGGAGAAGCCACCAACGCAGAGAGTCCTTGGCAGTCTGAGAGAGGGAGACAGTCCTGTCGAGGGACGTCGATTTCCCGTCCCATTGGCGTAGAATGTCCCATTGTAGAGGGCGCAGATGAAACTGCGCGAACGGGACTGCCTCCATTGCTGCTACCATCTTTCCTAGGAAATGCATGAGGCGCCTCAGTGAGTGCGACTGGCTCTGAAGGAGAGATTGCACTCCAGTCCGTAGCGAGCACTGCTTGTCCAGTGGAAGCTTCACTATCGCTGAGAGAGTATGAAACTCCATGCCAAGATAAGTCAGAGATTGGGTCGGGGTTAGATGAGACTTTGGAAAGTTGATAATCCACCCGAAACTCTGGAGAGTGTCTAGTGCCACCTTCAGACTGTGTTGGCATGCCTCTTGAGAGGGTGCCTTTATAAGCAGGTCGTCTAGATACGGGATGACAGAGTGACCCTGCGAGTGCAGAACAGCTACTACTGCTGCCATGACCTTGGTGAAGACCCGGGGGGCTGTTGCCAGACCGAAAGGTAACGCTACGAACTGCAGGTGTTCGTCGTGTATGACGAAGCGTAGGAAACGCTGATGCTCTGGTGCGATCGGCACGTGGAGATACGCATCTTTGATATCTATTGATGCTAGAAAATCTCCTTGAGACATTGAGGCTATGACGGAGCGTAGGGATTCCATCCGGAACCTCCTGACTTTTACGTGTCTGTTGAGCAACTTTAGATCTAGGACGGGCCGATACGATCCGTCCTTTTTTGGGACCACAAACAGATTGGAGTAAAAACCGTGACCTTGTTCCTGAAGAGGGACGGAGGTCACCACTCCTTCCGCTTTTAGAGCGGCCACCGCCTGCAACAGAGCATCGGCTCGGTCTGGTGGGGGAGAAGTTCTGAAGAAACGAGTTGGCGGACGAGAACTGAACTCTATCCTGTACCCGTGAGACAGAATATCCCTCACCCAACGGTCTTTGACGTGTGACAGCCAGATGTCGCCAAAGTGGGAAAGCCTCCCACCGACCGCGGGTGTGGGAATCGGAGACCTCAAGTCAGGAGGACGCCGTCTTGGCAACGGTTCCTCCGGCTGCCCTTTTTGGGCGTGACTGAGACCTCCAAGAATCTGAGCGTCTCTGGTCCTTTTGAGTCTTTTTTGACGAGGTGAATTGGGACCTGCCCGGTCCTCGAAAGGACCGATAACCAGACTGACCCTTCCTCTGTTGAGGTCTGTTTTGTCTGTGTTGCGGTAAGGATGAGTCCTTACCCTTGGAGTGTTTGATGATTTCATCCAAACGCTCTCCAAACAATCGGTCACGAGAAAAAGGCAAATTGGTTAAGCACTTCTTGGAATGAGAATCTGCTTTCCAATGTCTCAACCACAGGGCCCTACGCAAAACAACGGAGTTGGCTGACGCCACTGCCGTGCGGCTTGTAGCGTCAAGAACAGCATTAATCGCGTACGACGCGAATGCCGCCATTTGCGAGGTCAATGGTGCTACCTGCGGGGCAAATGCACGTGTGACGGAGTCAACTCGCGCAAGCCCGGCTGAGATAGCTTGGAGTGCCCATACGGCTGCAAAAGAAGGCGCCAATGACGCTCCAATCGCTTCATAGATGGATTTTAGCCAGAGCTCCATCTGCCTGTCAGTGGCATCTTTAAGTGCCGCTCCATCTTCAACTGCAACCAAGGATCTAGCTGCAAGCCTGGAAATTGGAGGATCCACTTTTGGACACTGGGTCCAACCCTTGACCACCTCAGGGGGAAAAGGATAGCGTGTATCTTTAAGCCGTTTAGGAAAACGCCTTTCAGGATAAGCGTGGGGTTTCTGGATTGCGTCTCTAAAGTCAGCGTGGTCCAGAAAAGTGCTTAAAGTACGCTTAGGGTATCTGAAATGGATTCTCTCGTGTTGCGAAGCTGACTCCTCCACAAGAGGAGCTGGTGGGGAAATATTTAACATCTTATTGATGTTAAATATAAGATCATTAACTATGGCGTCACCATCTGGTGTATCTAGATTGAGAGCGGTCCCAGGATCAGAATCCTGATCAGTTACGTCCGCCTCATCACCCATAGATTCATCTCGCTGGGATCCTGACCATTGAGATGAATGTGAAGGCCCGTCATAGCGAGCCCGCTTAGGCTGCCCGGGGCCATCGTCCGAGTCAGAGTCTTCACCCTGAGGTGTATATGCCCGTCCCGGAGCTTGGAGCTGAGGGGGACCAGGGGGCAATGATTGCACAGTGTCCGTGGCCTGAAGTACAGGCCTAGCTCGCAATGTGTCAAGAATTTGTGACATAGTGAGAGACATTCTGTCAGCAAAAGCTGCAAACTCAGTTCCTGTCACCTGGACAGCATTCACAGGTGGTACACCCTGGGTCACGTCCAGCAGAGGTCCCGACTGTGCAAGCGCCGCAGGAGCCGAGCACTGCACACAATGGGGGTCCGTGGAGCCTGCCGGTAGAAAAGTCCCACATGCGGTGCAGGAAGCATATAATGTCTGTGCTTTGGCACCCTTGCGTTTTGCGGACGACATGCTGCTGGCTCTCTGCAATGTGAGAGAGTCTATAGCCAAAGGGTGACCAGCGCTATGCAATACAAAGTATTTGTAGCAACAAAATACTAAGAATAGTACTGGCACAAGAGGGGGTGAGCCCTGAGGGCTGCTTACCGCCCGCTGAATAGCGGGTAAGAGGCTGCAGAATTCCTTGTCTGGGTCTCCCCGGCTCCCCTCTGCAGCTCAGCGTGTCAGCAGGAATGGCTGCCGGCGTCTGTGGAGAGGGGCGGTCCGTGGGAGTTCCCAAACAAAAGTGCGGGAAACAGTGTCCCCTCTGTGCCGATTGGGAGGGCTGGAGTATGTAAAAACGACTCCAGCCCTCAGCGCTGATGCACTGGCCAGCGTCCCGCCCCTCTCCTGACTGGCAGGTCTGGGGGCGGGAACGAACGGAAGCAGGCCGCAAAAGCCGGGGACTCGAGTTATCAGCGCGGCCGCCGTAAAAGCGCGGGCCGCGCTGAAGTCCCCGGCGCACCACAAGTGCCAGCCGCGCCGCAGTCCCAGCGGCCGGCATGACCGATTCCTAAACGTGGCCAGCGTCCCGCCCCTCTCCTGACTGGCAGGTCCGGGGGCGGGAACGAACGGAAGCAGGCCGCAAAAGCCGGGGACTCGAGTTATCAGCGCGGCCGCCGTAAAAGCGCGGGCCGCGCTGAAGTCCCCGGCGCACCACAAGTGCCAGCCGCGCCGCAGTCCCAGCGGCCGGCGCGACCGATTCCTGGAAGTGTGCCTGCTTCAGCTAAGCTGAATGAGGCCCTGGCACAAGCGCCGTAGCGCAGATGTCCCCCGGCGCACTACAACACCCAGCATGCTGCGGTGTGAGCGCCAAATGCACGGGGACACAGAGTACCTTGAGGAAGCAGGGCCATGTCCCTGATGTACTCCGCTCCATCCAGCATCTTCTCCAGGGGCTGTAGATGGAGCCCGGTCTCAGTGCCTGGAGACCAGTAAATCCCACTTCACCCAGAGCCCTGTAAAAAGGGATGGGGAAGGAATCAGCATGTGGGCTCCTGCCGCCGTACCCGCAATGGGTACCTCAACCTTACAAACACCTCCGACATACAGTGGGGTGAGAAGGGAGCATGCTGGGAGCCCTGTTTATGGGCCCTCTTTTCTTCCATCCGACATAGTCAGCAGCTGCTGCTGACTAAAAACAATGGAGCTATGCGTGCGTGTCTGACCTCCTTGCGCACAAAGCTAAAACTGAGGAATCTGTACTCCTACGGGAGGGTGTATAGCCAGAAGGGGAGGGGCCTTACACTTTTAAGTGTAGTTCTTTGTGCGGCCTCCAGAGGGCAGTAGCTATACACCCACTGTCTGGGTCTCCCAATTAGGAGCGAAAAAGAAATATCTAACATCCTATTGATGGACGCTATAAGATCATTCACTATGGCGTCACCATCCGGTGTATCCAGATTGAGAGCGGACCCAGGATCAGAATCTTGATCAGTTACATCCGCCTCATCACCCATAGATTCGTCCCGCTGGGATCCTGACCAGTGAGACGAAGTTGAGGGCCCCTCATAACGAGCCCGCTTAGGTTGTCTGGGACTGTTGTCCGAGTCAGAATCGTCACCCTGGGGTGCATGTGACACCCCCGGAGCTTGGAAGTGTGCCAGCTGAGGGGGACTAGGGAGCAATGATGCCACAGTGTCCATGGTCTGAGTTACTGGTCTAGACTGCAATGTTTCAAGAATCTTTGACATGGTCATAGACAATCTGTCAGCAAAAGCTGCAAACTCCGTTCCTGTCACCTGGACAGCATTCACAGGTGGTACACCCTGGGTCACGTCCAGCAGAGGCCCCGGCTGTGCAAGTTGCACAGGGGCAGAGCACTGCACACAATGGGGGTCAGTGGAACCTGCCGGTAGAGCAGCCGCACATGCGGTACAGGCAGCATATAATGTCTGTGCCTTGGCACCCTTGCGTTTAGCGGACGACATGCTGTTGCCTCCTTGTAATCTAGGAGGGTATATAGCCGAGAATCACCAGCGACCGTACAGTACAAAGTATTTGCAAACACAAAATACTCAGTATACAAACGGCACAAGTGGGGGTGAGCCCTTGAGGGCTGCTTACCGCCCGCTGAACAGCGGGTATGAGGCCGTAGAATCCCGTGTCTGGGTCTCCCCGTCTCCCCTCTGCAGCTCAGCGTGCAGGCAGGAATGGCTGCCGGCGTTCTGTGAAGAGGGGCGGACCGTGGGCGTGCCACAAACAAAGAGCGGGAAACTGCGTCCTACTGTGCCTGGTGTGAGGGCTGGAGTATGTAAAAAAGACTCCAGCCCTCAGCGCTGATGCTCTGTACAGCGTCCCGCCCTCCTCCTGACTGGCAGGTGCGGAGGCGGGAACGAACGAACTAGGCCGCAAAAGCCGGGGACTGTAGTAATAAGCGCGGCCGTGATATATGCACGGCCAGCGCGGAAGTCCCCGGCGCACCACAAGTCCCAGCCGCGTCGCAGTCCCAGCGGCCGGCGCGACCGTTCTCCCCGAGTCTACCCACTCAGCTAAGCTGAAGTGAGGAAATGGCACAAGCGCAGCAGCGCTGATGTCCCCGGCGCACTAACACACCCAGCAATGCTGCGGTGTGCGCGCGTATGCACGGGGACACAGAGTACCTTGACGGAGCAGGGCCATGTCCCTGACGATACTCAGCTCCAAATCCAGCGGCTTCTCCAGGGGCTGCGGATGGAGCACGGTCTCTGTGCCTGGAGACCGGTAAAATCCCACTTCGCCCAGAGCCCTAATGGGGATGGGGAAGGAATCAGCATGTGGGCTCCAGCCTCCGTACCCGCAATGGGTACCTCAACCTTAACAAGCACCACCGACAGAAAGTGGGGTGAGAAGGGAGCATGCTGGGGACCCTTGTATGGGTCCTCTTTTCTTCCATCCGACATAGTCAGCAGCTGCTGCTGACTAAACAGTGGAGCTATGCGTGCGTGTCTGACCTCCTTCGCACAAAGCAAAAAACTGAAGGACCCGTGCTCCCACGGGGGGGTGTATAGCCAGAAGGGGAGGGGCCTTACACTTTTAAGTGTAGTACTTTGTGCGGCCTCCGGAGGCAGTAGCTATACACCCAATTGTCTGGGTCTCCCAATTAGGAGCGAAAAAGAAAGGTGCGCCACTTTTTTTTTTTTGAACATCAATTTTTTTTAATCCCTTAGATAACAGTAAACCTATACATGTCTGGTGTTTTCAAACTCGTACCGACCTGAGGCATCACACCAACACATCAGTTTTACCATATAGTGAACACTGTGAATAAAATATCCCAAAAACAATCGTGCAGTTGCACTTTTTTCGCATTTGGAATTTTTTTGCCGTCTTCCAGTACACTTGTATGGTACAACTTATGGTTTCATTTAAAAGTAGAACTCGTCCTGCACAAAATAAGCCCTTTTATGGCAAAAATAAAAAAAGTTATGGCTCTCGGAAGATGGGGAGCAAAAAAAAAAAAAACAAAAATGGAAAGTCGCTCGGGGGTGAAGGGGTTCAATTCCTATCTTGCAAAACTATCCTCATGTATAGAAAATATAAATAACTTACATGAAACTGCATCCTCGATCTGTGTGACGTTGGCAAAATGAGCAGTGTTTGGGATTCCCAAACACCTCATGCCATGTGCGTGCCTCCATTCCTGAAAAGTATTGAGAGGATATTAGTCAAAGGCTAGTCATGGATAAGGAGTATACAGCAGCTTGTGAAGCAGATAGCATTAGTGTATTACTTGTAAGTGGTTTTCCAGGATTACAAAATCATGCTTAGCTCATAGGCTCTGTCTGATATTGCAGCTCAGCTTTACTGAGATGACAGGGGCTCAGCTGTAATACCACAAAAAACACACGTGGACGGCTGTGGAGCGGTTTTAGAAAGAAAGCTGTCAAAGTTTTCTAAGCCTTGGACAGGGGTGTGAATACATCTGCAAACCGAATATGTGGGCATATCAGAAAACTCACAATTTATGCCCTACACAGAAATACTATAAACAAAAAAATATAGGAGTAAAAAGATTCTTACCGCAAAGTGGCGTTGGAAAGCTTTGGGTCCTCGGTAGGTGTAATTTCCACAAATCTCACAGTTGTAGTTTATGTTCAGTCCGTGCAGCTTATATAACCAGTATGGAATAGGCTACAGAAGAAAAGTTGAAGAATAACAGATACAAAACCAGCACTGGGATCACCGAGTGGACACATGGCGTCCTGTATGTCATCTAGTGACCCATATGTAACAAAGTTATTCCTGATGCTGAAATACAGTGGAACCTTGGATTAAGAGTAACTTGGTTTGAGAGAATTTTGTAAGACAAGCAAAGTATTTTTAAAAATGTGTAACTTGGTTTAAAAGCAATGAATTGTAATAAGAGCAAATACTCACTGCGTACACTTCCGGTTCCGTCCTTTCACCACACTCTGACCGCTCTGGAGGTAACTTTCTGTACATATGTACTGTATACAGTATACCATTGTACAGTACAGTATATACTATATAGCATGTCTATCAATTTACATTTGTGGACTGTACTTTCTGCTAACCAGTACAGCACATCGCTTGCACTGTAATCTAATTGCCTGTGCAGTATTCTTACCCCAGATTTGGCTTAGTTCTGCCCATATTTTGGGGAGAAGAGATTTGGGGTGTGTTTTTTTTGTGTACTTTACTAGAATAAAGAGTCTCATATTTATACACCATGTTTTTGCCCCATACTGTACCTCCCGCACACCAACAATTCTAACAATTCCATTATAAGCGAACGTTTAATTAGTATTTAATATGTTTAATTTGTTTTATGTTTTTTACTGTACTGTATTAGTTACTATACAAGTAAAATATATCTTTGTACCGTGTTAGCCAGTAGAGATAAAAAAAATTGTTTAAAAGAACAGAGAGTCCTCAGTGGTTGATACCTTTTAATGGCTAACTGAAAAGATGGTAATAATTGCAAGCTTTCGAGACTACTCAGGTCTCTTCATCAGGCATGGTATAACACAAAATCTGAAGAGTCACATATTTATACACAACAGGACTTAGAATAGTGCAGTAAAAAAAAAACAAAAAAAAAAAAAACAAGTTATATGAAACAGAACTATCACTATGGCAGGGGGCAAACTGTTGTGGGGCCATAAATACTGCTGCAGTTCAGTGTGAAAGTTTTATTGTCCTTTGATCAGGGTCTGGTCCAGGCTGTGACACGCTCGGATGGTCAGAGGAGCACATCTTTTAACTGATGTAAAAAGACATGAATCCATGAGACACATTCATTCCTTCTCTGAATGTGTCAAAGGTCATCATAAGTTTGTACTCCCATAGTCTCCTATCTCTCTGGGACTTGAAATTTCCTTTCAATACCAGCAATTTCATGTCCATGATGCTGTGGTCTGAGTTACAAAAATGTTTGGCCACAGGTAGATCCATCCTTTTTTCTCTAATTGTGTGGCGGTGAGAATTCATCCTTGTCCTGAGCTGTTGTCCGGTCTCCCCTACATACAGACCCCCAGTTGGACATTTGGTACATATAATTAAGTACACCACATTGGTTGTAGTGCAGCTGAAGGTACCTGGGATCTTGTAGTCCTGATGTGATCTGGGAATCTTTATCTTGTCCGTTGTCAATATTAATGGACAGGTCTTACATTTTTTCTGGTTGCAGGGAAATGTTCCTGTTGGTGTTGGAGAGGACAGGGAGCTTCTGACAATGATGCTTCTTAGATTTGGGGGCTGTCTCCTCATTGTCAGAAGCTCCCTGTCCTCTCCAACACAGCCCCCAAATCTAAGAAGCATCATTGTCAGAAGCTCCCTGTCCTCTCCAACACCAACAGGAACATTTCCCTGCAACCAGAAAAAATGTAAGACCTGTCCATTAATATTGACAACGGACAAGATAAAGATTCCCAGATCACATCAGGACTACAAGATCCCAGGTACCTTCAGCTGCACTACAACCAATGTGGTGTACTTAATTATATGTACCAAATGTCCAACTGGGGGTCTGTATGTAGGGGAGACCAGACAACAGCTCAGGACAAGGATGAATTCTCACCGCCACACAATTAGAGAAAAAAGGATGGATCTACCTGTGGCCAAACATTTTTGTAACTCAGACCACAGCATCATGGACATGAAATTGCTGGTATTGAAAGGAAATTTCAAGTCCCAGAGAGATAGGAGACTATGGGAGTACAAACTTATGATGACCTTTGACACATTCAGAGAAGGAATGAATGTGTCTCATGGATTCATGTCTTTTTACATCAGTTAAAAGATGTGCTCCTCTGACCATCCGAGCGTGTCACAGCCCGGACCAGACCCTGATCAAAGGACAATAAAACTTTCACACTGAACTGCAGCAGTATTTATGGCCCCACAACAGTTTGCCCCCCTGCCATAGTGATAGTTCTGTTTCATATAACTTGTTTTTTTTTTTTTTTTTTTTTTTACTGCACTATTCTAAGTCCTGTTGTGTATAAGGCTGGGGCCACACGGGCACTACTGCGATCCCCTTGCATGAGACTCGGCTCGTGCTGGCAGTACAGCAGAGCCGAGTCTCATGCTTGTGTCCTTGCAACTGAGGTCCGTTCGTGCGAGCAGACCTCAGCTGCGGGGGGCGGGCCGGCACTCAGGAGGGGAGGGAGGGATTTCTCTCCCTCTCTCCTGCGTAGTCAGCTATAGCCATTCTCGCATTGCACTGGCAGTACACCGGTGTACTGCGAGTGCAGTGCGATTTTTCTCTCGCCCCATTCACTTGAATGGGTGCGAGAGAAAGAGTCTCGGATTACAATCGCAGCATGCTGCGATTGTTTTCTCAGTCCGATTAGGGCTGAGAAAATAATCGCCCATGTGTGCTGACACACAGGCTAGAATTGGTCCGAGGGGAATGCGATGTTTTATCGCACTCCACTCGCACCGATTTTCTCGCCGTGTGGCTTAGCCCTAAATATGTGACTCTTCAGATTTTGTGTTATACCATGCCTGATGAAGAGACCTGAGTAGTCTCGAAAGCTTGCAATTATTACCATCTTTTCAGTTAGCCATTAAAAGGTATCAACCACTGAGGACTTTCTGTTCTTTTAAACAATTTTTTTTAGTTACTATAATAATTTTATATGACTACAGTACGTTATTTTGTATTACTGTAATGTTTTATAAAAATACAGTAAATATTTTGGGTTGTGGAACGAATTGTCTGCGTTTCAATTATTTCCTATAGGAAAATTTGCTTTGTTATAAGAGTAACTTGGTTTAAGAGCACAATCCCCAAACGAATTATGCTCATAATCCAAAGTTCCACTGTAATTTGCTGCACATTATTACATGATGCTGAAATATTTATACTGACAAGCAGAAGGGCAACAATGTTTTTGAACTCTTGACTTTCAGGCTCCATATCTCACCATTCATTATAGACAATCATCTTGGCTATCTCATACATAAATTGGACTTGCAACTATTTAGCATTTAATTAGTTTTGCAGATTCTTGTTAGGTCACTGAATTGTTACGGTTTTGCTCCTGGTGTTAGAAAAAGATTTTTCTCACTACAAATTACAACCTGTTCTAAAGCGGCAAACAGCAGTGGAGGGCTCTCGTATGCTTTGGAATAGTAAAATCACAGACATCTATGCAAGCACTGTTTGGACACATACTACACAAGTCTGGACTGATGGTGAGAAAACAGGTGAAGAAGCCTTGACTTTAATATCGTCATAAGAAGTGTCGATTTGAGTTTGCAAAAAATTGAGAACGTGGACAGGATGCAATTGGAAATGGGTGATTTGGAGCGATAAAATGAAAGTCAGCAGACTAGACTCTAATGGGTATAAATGAGTCTGGAAGAGACAAGGGAAAAAGGCTGACTGATCGAGAAATTGAAGGAACTGTCCAGATCGGTGAAGAAAGCCTGATGATATGGGGTTGTTTCACAGCCAAAGGTGCTGGATACTTAAACAGGATCGATGGTGCTCTCAATGCTGAGCTATATGTGAGTATCCCAAAAGACTAGTTACTTCTTACACTTGAGTACTATGAATATGAAAAACGTAAGTGTTCCAGTAGGAGAACGAAGCATACGTTGACATTGGTGAAGAAACGGTTCAATGACAATGAAATAGAAGGCCTCCACAGTCCCCAGACCTCAACCCAATCTATCACTTGTGGGTAGAGTTGAAGAAAAAGCTGTACATACGCAAGTGAGTCGACCAATATGCACCAACACTGGGAACATGTAGAAGAGACCTGGGATCAAATTTTGGTTGGGAAATGCTTGATTCTGATTGAGAACATGGCCAGAAGGATTCAGCCAGTGTTGAAAACCAAAAGGTGAATTTACAAAATAACAAAATAATAAAAATGTAGATTTTTAGCGGCTAAACGGTAACAGTGCAGTGACATGATACGAATCTGTATCAATAACCATATGCTAAATACTTTCAAGTCAACTTTATGTATGAGATAGCCAAGATGATCGTCTATAAAATGATGCAGGTAAAATATATCTTTGTACTGTGTTAGCCAGTAGAGATAAAAAAAAAAATGTGACTCTTCAGATTTTGTGTTATACCATGCCTGATGAAGAGACCTGAGTAGTCTCGAAAGCTTGCAATTATTACCATCTTTTCAGTTAACCGTTAAAAAGGTATCAACCACTGAGGACTTCAGTTCTTTTAAACAATTTTTTATAAAATGATGGTAATCTCATGTTCGAATATGGAGTGCTTGGTGAGATATGGAGCCTGAAACTCAAAAATTCAAAACATTGTTACTCTTTTGCTCATAAGTGTATTTTTAGAGCTAATCTTACCTTGCCATCCCACCCAAGAGGAAGGTTTTTGGGGTTATAAATAATTTCATTTTCCTCATCATCGCTCTCACTCTCACTAATCTGTTCTTCCTCTTCTTCTTCCCGCTCTTCACCAGTCCGAGCTTGCTTGCGCTGTACATTTTCATGTGTTAAGTGTCTCTGCTCCTAAAAATTGAATTAGTATGTTGATTCTAGTACCAACAACAGCTTGAAAGAATAAATAGCAACATCAAGGTGTTACGGATGTGGCATAAAAACAAAAGCTGTAAAAACTTAATCTTTATATTAGGCAATATAAGGAGAGAACTTATCCAAATCTTGTTTTTTTTCCTTTTACAATTTACTGTTATTCATTTGACCAGTCTCTTGTTAATGTATCAAATATATCTCATTTGAAAATACACCATGATTGCAGAGAACAAGGATGGCCATTTTAAAGCGCACCAATCACCAGGATTTTCCTATACAACCTAAAGTCAGTGCTATACTGGCGCTATCAGACTGATTGTATACATACCTGTAGTCAGCTCGGATGTGTAGGTTTTCCAACACAAACAAGTAAAATTTGTAAAATGAGCAACTTTTTGAGTGGCAGCAGCTGCTGATCAGCGGGTAGCTTGGGTGAATATTCAAAGGGATTCCCGCCCCCCCTGCCTGTCCTCCCTGTTATTTATGCTAATTCTATTAAAAAATCGTTTTGCTAAATCACTAGAAGGACCTGTGCTGATATCATACCCATGTGACCAGAAGGGGTGGAGCCTCAACCAACATAGTTGATAATAGGAAGCAAAATTATTTTTCTGTTTGCTGAGGCCCCGCCTCTTCTGGTCACATGGGTATGACATCAGCACAGGTCCTTCTAAGTGATTAAGCAAAATGCTTCTATAATAGAATCAGCATAAATAACAGGGAAGATGGACAGGCAGGGGGTTGGAATCCCTATGAATATTCACCCAAGCTATCAGCTGATCAACAGCTGCTGCCACTCAAAAAGCTGTACATTTTATAAAACTTTACTTGCTTGTGTTTCAAAACCTACACATCTTAGCTGACGACTAAAAGTATGTATAGAATCAGCATGATAGCGGCAGTATAGCACTGGCTTTAGGTTATATAGGAAAATCCTAGTGATTGGTGCGCTTTAAAGAGTTACTCCCAAAAATCAATATGGTCTTATAATAATGTACAAATATTTATTGGTCTCTACATTGGGGTACATAGAAACCATGGGCGTTATTTGCGGTCACGAAAAGGCTGACACTAAGAATTAAATGAAAGTCAGACCCTGCCTTGCAGACTATACCAACCTGCAGATAGAGGAATAAACCAGCTTAAAGGGGTATTCCCATCTCAAAGATCCTATCCCAATATGTAGTAGGTGTAATAGTAATAATAGCAAATATCTCCAATTAGAAATGTAGTATAGTTCTCCTGATTCACTATATCGCTTACCTTATGTTCAGGGCAGTGCAGGAGATTAGTTATCCATGCTTATGACAACTAGCAACTAACTGTGACAATATGCGTGGTTGTAACCATGAATACCTAAGGTGCAATGCCCTGAACATGAGGTAAGCGACATAGTGAATCAGAAGAACTATACTACATTTCTAATTGGAGCAAA
This sequence comes from Anomaloglossus baeobatrachus, assembly GCF_048569485.1. Taxonomy (NCBI): domain Eukaryota; kingdom Metazoa; phylum Chordata; class Amphibia; order Anura; family Aromobatidae; genus Anomaloglossus; species Anomaloglossus baeobatrachus. The sequence goes on along the minus strand of NC_134354.1, from coordinate 391,092,765 downwards.
ACAAGAAACTTATGGCACATTTTATGATCAGAGTGTGGCCATGCGATTGAATTAACCCCTTCACGACCGCGGGCCGTAAAATTACGTCCTATTTTAACGTGACTTAACGACCAGGGACGTAATTTTACGGCCTAAACTTCATTTGATTGCCGTGGCCATAGCAACGGCTTTCAAATGATGTCCCCTGCTGTTTCTTACAGCAGGGGACCTTTGCTTGACCCCAGGGGGGGTGGCATCGCCACCCCCCATAGGCGATCAATGTGATTGGCTGTTCAAATCGGAACCGCCAATCACATTGATCACGCTGTTTTCGGTAAAAAAAAATGCCAAAAATAGCGTGATCTTGTAAAATCCAGCTAGGACCGGAGCTGCAGCAGCTCCGATCATTGGCTGGAAGCAAGCAGACACCGTGGCCCCCCCCTGCAGCACTGATTGGAGCGATCGTGCAATGACGCGCAATCGCTCCAATCAGTGTGCAGTGGGCCGGTCTGATCTGCCGGTGGCCGCCCTCCCCAGGCCTGTGCTGGTCTGGGGACCCTCCCCCAACATGTCTGCAGCGTGCAGCACTGGCTGGTACTAGTGGTACCACGCCACTGCTGCTGCTGCCGCTGCTGTCACGTCACGTCGCAGGAGCGGTGAGTATTGTGCTCACCTTGCAGCCCCTGCGCGTGCCCCCCTGCGATCTGCCCCCCCCCCTGACATCCCGATCTGCCCCCCTGACATCCCGATCTGCCCCCCTGACATCCCGATCTGCCCCCCCCTGACATCCCGATCTGCCCCCCCCCCTGACATCCCGATCTGCCCCCCCGACATCCCGATCTGCCCCCCGCCATCTCTATTCTGTAGCTCCTCCGGTATCCCTCCTCCCCTGCTCTCTTGCAGCCCCTGCGCGCTCTTGTGATTTGCTCCTGCGCGCTCCCGTAATGGCCCCTGCCCGTGCCCCCCTGCGATCTGCCCCCCCGCCATCCCGATCTGCCCCCCCACATCCCGATCTGTCCCCCCACATCCCGATCTGTCCCCCCACATCCCGATCTGTCCTCCGACATCCCGATCTGCCCCCCCAGACATCCCGGTCTGCCCCCAGACATCCCGATCTGCCCCCAGCATTCCCGATCTGCCCCCAGCATTCCCGATCTGCCCCCAGCATTCCCGATCTGCCCCCAGCATTCCCGATCTGCCCCCAGCATTCCCGATCTGCCCCCAGCATTCCCGATCTGCCCCCAGCATTCCCGATCTGCCCCCAGCATTCCCGATCTGCCCCCCGACATCCCAGTCTGCCCCCAGACATCCCAGTCTGCCGGCCTCCCCCGTGATCTCTATTCTGCAGCTCCTCCGGTATCCCCCTCCTCTGCTCTCCCCCTCCCCCTCTGCTGTCCCCCTCTGCTGTCCCTCTCCCCCTCTGCTCTCCCCCTCCCCCTCTGCTGTCCCCCCGACGTCCTCTTACCTGTCTTCACCGGCTGATCACTTCTGCCTCCATCGCTGGGTCCTTCTTCCTGGGTCTTCTGCTGAGCTGTCCAACTTCCTGCCTGCTGGCTGCTGCAAAGCAGTTCCTCCTGCAAATCCTCTGGGTAATGTGAGTATAACTTTTTTTTTTTTTTCTTTTTTTCCTCTATCCCCTGTCAATTCTTACACCTCATGCGTCCGTGCGTACCTCCGAGCGCTGATCAGGGATGCAGATAACGTATCTGCATCCGTGGTCAGTTTTCGGCGGGACTTTTTTTCCCGTATTCCCGACGCTTTTTGTATTGCATCTGTCCGTGCGTCCCGCCGAGCGCTGATCAGGGATGCACATAACGGATCGGCATCCCTGCTCAATTTTTGGCGTGACAAAAAGCATCGGGGATACGGAAAAAAATGTCACGCCAAAAATTGAGCAGGGATGCCGATCCGTTATGTGCATCCCTGATCAGCGCTCGGCGGGACGCACGGACTGATGCAATACAAAAAGCGTCGGGGATACGGAAAAAAAAGTATCGCATCTGTCCGTGCGTCCCGCTGAGCGCGGATCAACATCCCTGCTCAATTTTTGGCGTGACTTTTTATTTTTTTCCCGCATCCCCAGCGCTTTTTGTATCTCATCCGACCGTGCCTCCTGCAGCGGCCGATCAGTGCACTGCGTCTGTGCGTTTGAAAAGTCAAATGGCGTTCCTTGTCTTCTGAGCCCCGCCATGCGCCCAAACAATTGATTTCCACCACATGTGAGGTATCTGCGTACTCGGGAAAAATTGCACCATACGTTTTATGGTGCATTTTTTCCTGATACCGTTGTAAAAAGAGAAAAAAAAAAACTACCTTGTTGCTGCAAAAATGTAAAAAAATTTTTTAAAAAAAAATAAATAATTTTCACGGTTCAACGTTATCAACTTTCATTGGAGCCCCTGGGGGTACAAGGGGCTCACTAAACATCTAGATAAATTCCTTGAGGGGTCTAGTTCCAAAATGGGGTAATTTGTGGGGGAGCTCCACTGTTTAGGCACCATGGGGGGGGGTCTAAAAACGTGACATGGCGTCCGCTAATGATTCCAATCAATTTTGCTGTCAAATGGTGCCCTTCTCTTCTGAGCCCCGCCATGCGCCCAACAATTACTTTCCACCACATATGAGGTATCTGCGTACTCAGGAGAAAATGGACAATACATTTTATGTTGCATTTTTTCCCGATACCCTTGTGAAAAAAAAAGCTACCTAGTTGAAGCAACAGTTTTGTGGTAAAAAAATGTTTTTTTCTTTTCACGGCTCAACGTTATAAACTTCTGTGAAGCCCCCAGGTGTTCAAAGTGCTCATCAAACATCTAGAAAAAATATTTGAGGGCTCTAATTTCCAAAATGGGGTCACTTGTGGGGGAGCTCCATTGTTTAGGCACCTCAGGGGGTCTTCAAACCTGACATGGCGTCCGCTAATGAGTGCAGCTAATTTTGCATTCAAATGGCGCTCCTTACCTTCCGAGCACTGCCGTGTGTCCAAACATTTGATTTCCACCACATATGAGGTATCTGCGTACTCAGGAGAAAATGGACAATACATTTTATGTTGCATTTTTTCCCGATACCCTTGTGAAAAAAAAAGCTACCTAGTTGAAGCAACAGTTTTGTGGTAAAAAATTTTTTTTTTCTTTTCACGGCTCAACGTTATAAACTTCTGTGAAGCCCCCAGGTGTTCAAAGTGCTCATCAAACATCTAGAAAAAATATTTGAGGGCTCTAGTTTCCAAAATGGGGTCACTTGTGGGGGAGCTCCATTGTTTAGGCACCTCAGGGGGTCTTCAAACCCGACATGGCGTCCGCTAATTAGTGCAGCTAATTTTGCGTTCAAAAATTCAAATGGCGCTCCTTGCCTTCCGAGCACTGCCGTGTGTCCAAACATTTGATTTCCACCACATATGAGGTATCTGCGTACTCAGGAGAAAATGGACAATACATTTTATGTTGCATTTTTTCCCGATACCCTTGTGAAAAAAAAGCTACCTAGTTGAAGCAACAGTTTTGTGGTAAAAAAATGTTTTTTTCTTTTCACGGCTCAACGTTATAAACTTCTGTGAAGCCCCCAGGTGTTCAAAGTGCTCATCAAACATCTAGAAAAAATATTTGAGGGCTCTAGTTTCCAAAATGGGGTCACTTGTGGGGGAGCTCCATTGTTTAGGCACCTCAGGGGGTCTTCAAACCCGACATGGCGTCCGCTAATGAGTGCAGCTAATTTTGCGTTCAAAAATTCAAATGGCGCTCCTTGCCTTTCGACCTCTGCCGTGCACCCAAACAATTGATTTTTACCCCATATGGGGTATCAGCGTACTCAGGAGAAAATGCATAATAAATTGTAGGGTGCACTTTCTCTTTTCTCCCTTGTAAAAATGAAAATTTTATGGCTAAAGTAACATTTTTGTGTTAAAAAGTAAAATTTTCATTTTTTCCTTCCACATTGCTTTGGTTCCTGTGACGCACCTAAAGGGTTAATTAACTTCTTGGATGTGGTTTTGAGCAGTATGAGGGGTGCAGTTTTTAGAATGGGGTCACTTTTGGGTATTTTCTGTCACCTCGGCCTCTCAAAGGCACTTCAAATGTGATGTGGTCCCTAAAAAAAATATTTTGTAAATTTTGTTGGAAAAATTAGAAATTGCTGATGAACTTTGACCCCTTCTAACTTCCTAACGAAAAAAAAATTTCTTTCGAAAATTGCGCTGGTGTAAAGTTGACAAGTGGGAAATGTTATTTAGTAACTATTTTGTGTGACATATCTCTCAGATTTATGGCCATAAATTTTCAAAGTTTGAAAATTGCGAAATTTTCCAAATTTTCGCACAATTTCCTAAATTTTCACAAATAAACGCAAAAAATATCGGCCTAAATTTACCACTGACATGAAGTACAATATGTCACGAAAAAACAATCTCAGAATCGCCAGGATCCGTTGAAGCGTTCCAGAGTTATAACCTGTCAAAGTGACACTGGTCAGAATTGCAAAAAATGGCCCGGTCATTAGGGTGTTTTAGTGGCCGGGGGTGAAGGGGTTAAAGGAAAGGCCCACTATCTACTCCATCAAACATTTAAACACAAAATGAAAGGAGTTTTATAGAATAAATATGAAGGCTTTATTGGTATACAAAATTTAAAACCAATTCATGGACATGAGTACAATACATGATACAATAGAACTGAACAAATATAAAGACAGCATTGAAGGATAGGTGGGCGGGCCTGAACCTACGCTGTAGTTTACATCACGTTGCTATACTGCCAGTATCAACCCTCCTATTTATCGGACCAGCCATTGGCTAAAACGTAAGTCCCAGTAGGAGGGGGAAAAAAGAGCAAAAGAGTATATTACCGTACCGAAGTGGCAGCGTGGTAACAGGCACTCGGTTAGGTTGGAGCCCCCAGAGACATCCGACGTACATACACGCCCATAAAAGGGTCTTGTCAGTACACCAAGCAATCATCCATGATTAATCCAGCGTAGTTGCGAAACGTACGTCGGATGTCTCTGGGGGCTCCAACCTAACCGCCTGCCTGTTCCCACGCTGCCACTTCGGTACGGTAATATACTCTCTTGCTCTTTTTCCCCCTCCTACTGGGACTTACGTTTTAGCCAATGGGCTGGTCCGATAAATAGGAGGGTTGATACTGGCAGTATAGCAACGTGATGTAAACTACAGCGTACGTTCAGGCCTGCCCACCTATCCTTCATTGCTGTCTTTATATTTGTTCGGTTCTATTGTATCATGTATTGTACTCATGTCCATGAATTGGTTTTAAATTTTGTATACCAATAAAGCCTTCATATTTATTCTATAAAACTCCTTTCCTCTTGTGTTTAAATTTCTAATTGGAGGTATTTGCTAATATTATTATTACACCAACTACATATTGGGTTAGGATCTTGGAGATGGGAATGACCCTTTTATACTTTTTTAAAATCAAATAATTTTTTAACATTTTTGTTTAACAAAAGAAGAACAGCGCATACATGCAAGTATGAAGACCCATTCCCCTCCCCCCCAACAAAATCCCTTATTCGACTCAGTATATAATATATTCTTCTGCACATTTATATTCATAAACATATTTAGGCATAGATCAGTGACCAATCTACCACTCAGAATACCTGACTAACACACCTGCAATTCGACCTGACACCATGGCCCATTCCTAAGCATCTAAGCTAACCCGAATTCGCCCTCAGGGCTCTAGGCCAGGTCAACGTCACTGGAGCTAAATTTGGAGTATCAAGCCACAGGGCCCACAGATCCTCACATTTTTTGTATGCCCTTCTCTTCTGGTAAACATACTTCAGCAGGAGGGCATAATTTACCTTATCAACTAACTCTTTAGTGTCGGGAACCTTTCTATTTTTCCAGTATAATGCTATGACCTTCCGTGCCTGATATAATATATGCGCAACAGCAATCTTAAGGCTCTCCGGAATAGGGAGTTCCGCCGTGTATCTGAGAACACACGTCAAAGGTCCACGGTCAGTACGACAGTCATACACAGACTCAATCAGGTCAAGCACTCCAATCCAGTATGTTCTCAAATGTGGGCAGTTCCACATAAGATGAATCAAATCAGCGTCCGAAGCTCCACAGACCCTTTTATGTTTAGTGTCACTGTCACAAACCACCGGGGGGGTCACTCAGAAATCCCCCGCGCTGGCTACCAGTACGTCACAATCGGGGGGTAACAAGTGGGGGTCACCCCTCCTTTATACCTCCCGACCGACAGACCGAGCACGTGACGCGCTCTCTAGCGCCCCTCTTATAGTCAGGCCAATTATGGAATTGCCCGACCATAAGCAAGGAGGCCGCTATACTACTTATGCCGATTATTGAAGGGTCCCCGGTGAGAGTAGGGTATATATTCCCCCGACCTCCGCGGGCGGAATATATAAAATCTCCCCGAATCTCACTGGCCTCCCCACAATAATCCTTGGCACAATTCGCTGCCACCAACCGATTTACGGTAACTATTAGCCGAACACACAGACGTGGGATTCAAGATCGAGATAACAGAACAGCCCAAGATTAATTATATAATTTAATCAGCCTAAAGCACACTAGAAACTACAATATATACAATAGGGAATCTACAGAATATACATATGTCAGAGTACAGTTACAATCAAAGCATGGGTTACAAACAGGCATACACAGTTCCAGCAGTTACCTTGTTGCGTCTGGCCACAGGGGGGCGCTGTACCCAGGTTTCTAGGATCCTTCCCACAGATGTTTCCTACACGTGCCCCCAGCGAAAAGAACACTGGAAAATGGCCGAAGTAGGGTTATCAACCTGGGCAAATCCAGGTCCCCTCCTACCTTCGTGACCTCAGAGGGAGCACTGCTCCACCCCTGGCTGGAGTTATGGACAAAATCCACAACATGGAATATGGCCATAACTTGGCCTGGGAGCGTCGTAGGCGGACGCCAATGCTCTCATTGTGACAGTTATGAATTTAGCTACAGAATGAGAGGTTTCATGACTTGTCTACTAGTTCCACATTGGCTGATATCACGCCTGGGGTATTTCCCAAGCTCCCGCTCCCATAAAAAAGGTGTGCCAGCATCGTCCGCATGCGAAAACACCATTTTTATGGTTGCCGTATTTATCGGAAATATGGCTTGCGAGATATGAACCATTTTTTACTGGAGTCGTTCTGTCTGGCTAGTTCCAGAGCCTTATAATGAGATACAACTCTTGTTACAGGGTGACGGCAGGGAGTCATCCTGTGTCCTTTGTTCCCACATCACCTAATTTCCATATCACAGGAGATGGCCATGGGATGGGTTGCTAAACAAGTTGTGTGAAGGAAAGGGGGGGTGACACCAGGAGAGGGCTTCCTGACATAACTTGAATATCATGATTTATCGTCATATCTCCGGATTTACCTCACACCTCCCCCCTTTTGAGGGCGCTAGGGGGCAGCACACTCCGGTGTTCCCCCGTGCGCCCGTCCGCGACCTCTCCTTGTCGGGACAGCCCGTCTGCGTTACCGTGGTCACGGCCCCTTTTGTGGCGAATGGTGAAGTTGTATTGCTGGAGCGCAAGGCTCCATCGCAACAGTCGCCCATTCGTCCCAGAGACGGTGTGCAACCAGCTGAGGGGGTTGTGGTCCGTCTCCACGATGAAGTGGCGCCCGTATAGATAGGGTTGCAGACGCTGCAGGGCCCACACTATGGCAAGGCACTCCTTCTCCATTGTGGAATAGGCCACTTCCCTCGGTAACAGCTTCCTGCTCAGGTACAAGACTGGGTGCTCTTGGCTCGCAGAGTCCACCTGGCTGAGCACCGCACCGAGGCCGAAGTCACTGGCGTCGGTCTGTACTACAAACGGCCGCGTGAAGTCGGCTGCCTGTAGCACGGGCGGGCTGGACAGGGCGTCCTTTAGGGCCCGGAAGGCTGTCTCGCAGTCCATTGTCCAATCGACTGCAGAGGGCAGCTTCTTCTTGGTGAGGTCCGTCAGGGGCTTTGCCAGGCTACTATAGCATGGAACAAACCTCCTATAGTACCCAGCGGTCCCCAAGAAGGACATCACCTGCTTCTTGGTCCTGGGGGTGGGCCAGGATGCGATGGCCTCCACTTTCTCAGGCTCGGGCTTCAGTGTTCCCCCGCCTACCCGGTGACCGAGGTACTGGACCTCGCTCATGGCCAGCTGACACTTGCCCGGCTTGATGGTCAAACCTGCCCGGTGGACCCGCCTGAGCACCTGTGCTAGATGCTCTAGGTGATCTTCCCAGGTGGGACTGAAGACGGCAATGTCATCCAGGTACGCGGCCGCGTACCCTTCAAGTCCCTTGAGCAGGGTGTTGACCATCCGCTGGAAAGTGGCAGGGGCATTCCTCATCCCGAATGGCATCACCGTGGACTCGTATAGTCCAAATGGGGTAATAAAGGCAGAGCGTTCCCTGGCCTTGCGAGTCAGGGGGATCTGCCAATATCCCCGGCTCAGGTCCATGATGGTCAGGTACTGAGCCCCGGCCAACTGATCGAGCAGGTCATCGATGCGTGGCATTGGGTACGCATCGGCGACCGTGACAGCATTGAGCCCCCTGTAGTCCACGCAGAACCGAGTGGTTCGGTCCTTCTTAGGGACGAGGACTACAGGCGAGGCCCAAGCGCTGTTGGATGCCTGGATCACCCCCAGCTTCAGCATCTCGTCAATCTCCTGGCGCATGTGTTGCTGCACCTCCAGGGAGACCCGATATGCTGAACGCCGGATCGGGGGATGATCCCCAGTGTCCACGTGATGGACAGCCAAGTCAGTCCTTCCGGGCTGGTTGGTAAACAACCCCCGGAAGGGGTGTAGGGTGGCCCACAGCTGGGACCGTTGGTCCTCCAAGAGCTGGTGGCCAACCTCCACATCCTCAATGGATCCGCCTGCCCTAACCTGGGCTAGCATATCCAAGAGGGTTTCCGCTTCTCCCTCCTCGGGCAGGTTGCACACGGGGAGCGCACATGCCTCCCGCTCATGATGTGCCTTCATCATGTTCACATGGAAGGGCTTCCGCCTTCCACGGGCAGGGTCCAGGGTGACCAGGTACGTCACAGGGTTGAGCTGCTGGTACACGAGGTATGGGCCTTCCCAGGCTGCCTGAAGCTCGTCCTGTGGTACGGGGACCAGTACCCACACCTTTTGACCCACTTGGTAGGTCCTCTCACAAGCGTTCTGGTCGTACCAACGCTTCTGATCGGCCTGGGCTTGAGCCATATTGTCGTGTACCAGTTGCGTCAAGGCCTGCATTTTGTCCCGGAAGCGCATGACATACTCGATAACCGACACTCCAGGGGTGGCCAAATCCCCTTCCCAAGCCTCTTTCACCAGAGCCAGGGGGCCCCGCACACGTCGCCCGTACAGGAGCTCAAACGGTGAGAATCCTGTTGAGGCCTGTGGAACCTCCCGGTAAGCAAATAACAGGTGTGGGAGATACCGCTCCCAGTCACGCCCATGGGAGTCGACCAACATCTTAAGCATCTGCTTTAAGGTGCCATTGAACCGCTCGCACAGGCCATTAGTCTGTGGATGGTACGGGCTGGCCACCAGATGTCGCACCTGGACTTGCTTACAGAGGGCCTCCATCAGCTGGGACATGAATTGGGTCCCCCGGTCAGTGAGCATTTCCTGGGGAAAACCCACTCGGGAGAAAATCTCCAGCAATGCGGTGGCCACCTTGTCAGCCCGAATGGACGACAAGGCCACTGCTTCTGGGTACCGGGTGGCATAGTCCACTACCGTCAGTAGGAAGCGTTTCCCGGAGCTGCTGGGGATGGCCAGCGGGCCGACCAGATCCACAGCCACCCTCCTGAAAGGCTCATCGATGATTGGCAGAGATACTAGTGGGGCTTTGGGGCGTGGCCCCGCCTTCCCCACTCTCTGACAGGTTTCACACGAACGGCAGTAGGCAGCCACATCGGCCCCCATTTTTGGCCAGTAGAAATGCTGGTTTAACCTGGCCTTGGTCTTAGCGATCCCTAGGTGTCCAGCCATCGGAATCTCATGTGCGATCCGCAACAACTCCGTCCGGAACGGATAGGGTACCACCAACTGTCGGTCCCTGGGCCACGCCTCCGGTGAACCCTGCTGGACCGTGGCCCGGTACAGCCGTCCTTGGTCCCAGACCACTCGCTCCGGGTCCGAGTCCGAGGGAGGCTGTGCCGCCTGCTCCTTAAGAGCTTTCAGGCTGTCGTCAGCTTCTAACGCTGCCTGAAACCCCTGACTAGATGTGGCCAGAATCGACGAGACTGTCACATCTTCAGTCAGTACCCCGGGACCTGTGTCCTGGCCTCCACCTGACTCGGCTGCCACTTGGTCAGAAGGGGAAGAGCTATCGGACCTCCGGGAGGCCCCTTGGCTTCCAGCACTCCCACTGCGGGTGACAGCGGCCACAGCCGCTGCGACCGTGGGTCGTGCCTGCTCCTCCTCCGTTCCTGACCAAGTCGCCGGTTCAGGCAGACCTACCTGGCTTCCTGACACCCCGGTTGTGGGGGAACCATGCACCGAGATCTTACCTGGGAGCACTTCCGCTCCTGGACCGGCCCCAATCTCACCTGCCTGTTCCCCTCCTGCAGCAACAGAACCCCGCTGTGAAATCTCTGGGGACCCCACATTTGCTGTGGTAGCCCCCACCCCACACACTGGTCCTCCCCCTGCAGCACCCTGCTCTCTGCTTATCCCTGCAGAGGGCAACAGATCCCAGCTCACAGGCTGGTTACTTGTAGAGGCATTGTCACACCTTTCTCTGACCCCCTCCCCTCCTGTCACAGCTGCAGCTGCGTGTGTGTCTATGGTGTCTGTGCAAGCAGAAATATCAGAGTTCACTCCCTCCTCCCTTACATCATTCATAGATAACACATTAACATTGTCAGGAGTCATGTCAGTACTGGCTGAAGGTTCAGCCCTTGGGGGGGGCCCAAACTGGGAGGTTATCTGCCCCAAATCTGTCCCAAGTAGCACGTTTGCAGGGATCCGATCAGTTACCCCCACCTCCCTCACCCCCCGCCCTGCGCCCCAGTCCACATAAATGTCAGCAACAGGCAGCGCCGGGTCAGTGCCTCCAATCCCGGAGACAGCGAGGGTTTTTCCAGGGATCAAGTCTTGGGGGGACACCATCTCAGGCCGCACCAGAGTCACCTCCGAGGCGCTGTCTCGCAGTCCTATGGTCACAGACCGGCCGACGGTGACAGGTTGGAAGCTGTCCAGGGACCTACCACCACCCCCACCCACACAATACACCTTGGGCGGCCCTTGGGACGGGGACGGAGCCGGGGCCTTGGGACGCTGAGGGCACATGGCCTTGAAGTGTCCAGGTAGGTTGCACTGGTGGCACCGTCTTGGTTCCGCCACGGGCCTGGAGAGGGGAGTTGAGGGGGACACCCCCTGCAGTCTAGGGGCAGGTGGGGCAGTCGCAGAATTCATCTTACCCCCTCTCCAGGTGCTGCTGGTGGCCGCTCTCCTGGCCTCAGGGGCCCGGTTGTTGGTGTAGTCATCGGCAAGGGCAGCTGTAGCCGTGGACCCCTTTGGCTTCTGGTCTCGGATGAACTGGCGGAGATCCTCAGGGCAGTTCCACAAGAGTTGCTCCGTGATGAACAAGTCCAGGATCTCCGGTCCGGTGGAAAGCTGCAGGCCTTGGGTCCAGTGGTCGGCAGCTCGGGCAAGTGCCCGCCGGTGGTCAGCCCAGGAGTCCTTTGGTCCCTTCTGTAGGCTCCGGAACTTCTTGCGGTAGGACTCTGGAGTGAGGTTGTACTGTTGGATCAGGGCCCGCTTGATGGTGTCGTAGCCCTGATCTGCCTCAGCAGGCAAGTCCCCAAGGATATCCAGGGCCTTACCCCTTAAACGGGGGGTCAGGTATTTGGCCCACTGGTCCTTGTCCAGATGGTGCTGCAAGCAAGTCCGTTCAAAAGCAGTCAAGAAAGAGTCCAAGTCTCCATCCTTCTCCAGCACTGGGAAGTCCTCAACACGGACCTTTGGAAGTTTGGTGTCTCGAAGGTCACATGTGGCTGATGAGGGCCGGAGCTGAGCTAGCTGCAGCTGGTAGTCACGGTCTGCCTGTCGCTCTCGCTCTTCACGCGCTGCCTGCCGCTCTCGCTCCGCAGCCTCACGCTCTGCGTGCCGCTCCGCAGCCTCAGCGTCACGCGCTGCCTGCCGCTCTGCCCTGCGCTCTGCCAGGAGTTCCTTGTAGCCCTTCTGGTCTCCAGCCTGGAGAAGGGCCATAGCCATTTGAAGAAGGCTATCCGAGCCTCCCAGGCTCGGTGGAATGGCACGTGGTGATCTGCGGCACGCTGCAGAGCTAGGCGATTCACAGTCCCTTTCAGAGCGGAGGGCTGGCATCTGGCTCGTTGAGGAACCTTGGGTGAGCTCCTCCTCATCTTGTCCAGCAGTGCCAGGTTGCGCAATGTCCTCGGCAGAACGGTTTTCTGGCGTCGAGCTCCTGGAGGACTCGTGGGCAACCTCCTCATTGCTGTCCACAGCACCGTCCTCCCTCTCTTCGGCTCCTGCCTTAGCATTGGCCAGTTGCATAGCTCTGCTCCTGGTGCCATCAGCCATTCTTGCAGACTTTTGGTCACTGACACAGAACTGACACCTGATGCCTCCACACACCTTACAGTATCTGCACTCTGACACTCTAGTGTTGAGCTAGTCTGAAGACCCCAGCAGCCACAGCTGCTGCAGGCAGTCTTTAGTGTCTGGGAGTATGGGTCTCACACTCACACACACTATTATCTCGATCCCACCGCTATGCCACCAATATGTCACAAACCACCGGGGGGGGTCACTCAGAAATCCCCCGCGCTGGCTACCAGTACGTCACAATCGGGGGGTAACAAGTGGGGGTCACCCCTCCTTTATACCTCCCGACCGACAGACCGAGCACGTGACGCGCTCTCTAGCGCCCCTCTTATAGTCAGGCCAATTATGGAATTGCCCGACCATAAGCAAGGAGGCCGCTATACTACTTATGCCGATTATTGAAGGGTCCCCGGTGAGAGTAGGGTATATATTCCCCCGACCTCCGCGGGCGGAATATATAAAATCTCCCCGAATCTCACTGGCCTCCCCACAATAATCCTTGGCACAATTCGCTGCCACCAACCGATTTACGGTAACTATTAGCCGAACACACAGACGTGGGATTCAAGATCGAGATAACAGAACAGCCCAAGATTAATTATATAATTTAATCAGCCTAAAGCACACTAGAAACTACAATATATACAATAGGGAATCTACAGAATATACATATGTCAGAGTACAGTTACAATCAAAGCATGGGTTACAAACAGGCATACACAGTTCCAGCAGTTACCTTGTTGCGTCTGGCCACAGGGGGGCGCTGTACCCAGGTTTCTAGGATCCTTCCCACAGATGTTTCCTACACGTGCCCCCAGCGAAAAGAACACTGGAAAATGGCCGAAGTAGGGTTATCAACCTGGGCAAATCCAGGTCCCCTCCTACCTTCGTGACCTCAGAGGGAGCACTGCTCCACCCCTGGCTGGAGTTATGGACAAAATCCACAACATGGAATATGGCCATAACTTGGCCTGGGAGCGTCGTAGGCGGACGCCAATGCTCTCATTGTGACAGTTATGAATTTAGCTACAGAATGAGAGGTTTCATGACTTGTCTACTAGTTCCACATTGGCTGATATCACGCCTGGGGTATTTCCCAAGCTCCCGCTCCCATAAAAAAGGTGTGCCAGCATCGTCCGCATGCGAAAACACCATTTTTATGGTTGCCGTATTTATCGGAAATATGGCTTGCGAGATATGAACCATTTTTTACTGGAGTCGTTCTGTCTGGCTAGTTCCAGAGCCTTATAATGAGATACAACTCTTGTTACAGGGTGACGGCAGGGAGTCATCCTGTGTCCTTTGTTCCCACATCACCTAATTTCCATATCACAGGAGATGGCCATGGGATGGGTTGCTAAACAAGTTGTGTGAAGGAAAGGGGGGGTGACACCAGGAGAGGGCTTCCTGACATAACTTGAATATCATGATTTATCGTCATATCTCCGGATTTACCTCACAGTCACAAAGGAGGCAAAGGTCTGGAATCCAGACCTATTTCTCCCTATGGTGTTTCCGTTTTCTTATGCTTTCCCCTTTAAATTGGGAAACAAGAGCGGAATAGCTGTGCTGTAACCCCACTAAATACAAAGAGCACAGTCCTGAAATGTTAACACTGTATTCTCTCTCTCTGCTTCGGAAGGCAGAAGCATATTGCCCAATATGTCATCCTGCTAATATATCATTTGGCCTCTGTGGTTCGTGAGGCCACACCGTTACTTCTCTAGCCTTTCTGTCGTGCCAGCAACATCCCTGGTTCTCCAGCTTTAACTTAGTCCTAGGTTTTATCAGCCAATCAGGCTTGCATGTGCTACTGTCTTATGCAAACAATACATTTTGCAGTCTGAAACAAGACATGCGCAATTAACATGTCTCTCGACCATTAATCAGCCAACACCCCATTCACATTAGATTATCAATAGGTTTCACTTGCGTTGGTCTCATATGTATGGGGGTTTTTGGTCTAGTGTCTGCTAGTGGCAGCAGAAAATACAATACCCATGGTTTCTGTGTTCCTAAAAAAAAAAAAAACAAAAAAAAAACCAAAACACTTTTTATTGATCTGTGCCAATATAACTAATTTTAAATTGTACCTGCTTTAATATATCACCCTAAAAGAAAGCGCCTCTGGGCCCCATTTACCCTCCAGTTCTTTAAGATTCATCCTGCTGCAGTTACAGAGATCCTTGTGAATCAGGCACAATGCAGTCTCACTCGGCTGCTCTCCTGGTAGCAGTGCTCTACTCTGCCTCCACCTCTGAGGCCTCTTTCACACGTCCGTGAAAATCACGCACGTTTTTCACGGACGTATCAAAGGTGCATATTGCCCTCCGTGTGCCGTATTTATGGCACATGAGTGTTCTCAGTGTGGTATCCGTGAACTTTCTGCTCACCTGTCCCTGGCGTTGCTGTCCGTGGTGCTGATATACGATCTCCCACCCTGCCGACTCCCCGCTGCTGCTGCTTCCGGCCCGCAGTGGAGTGAATATTCATGAGCATAATGAGCGGAGGTCGGAATCAAGTGCTAGCAGCGGCAGAGACAGCAGCGCTGGAGAAGGGGAGTATTGATCTTAATGGGTCTACGTGTGCCGGTGAGGAAACGGACCAAACACATACCGGAGACACGGACGTGTGAAGGAGGCCTGACATACAGTGCTTTCTAAAGGTAGACTCTATGCCTCTGTGAACTCTGCTCCTGTACACAACTCTGCCTGGCCAATTTAGTCTTCTGCAATAAACATCAGTATTGCTGCCTGTGTGTTTTTTACATTCTTGTTCTGCTCAGAGCTCAACTGTTCTGCATTTCTCCACAATGAAGCTTTGAGTTTATATTTTTTTCCCCATGTTTGTGTGGGTTTCCTCCGGTTACTACAGTTTCCTTCCCACGCTCCAAAGACATACTGATAGGGAATTTAGATTGTGAGCTCCAATGCGGACAGTGATGATAGTGTCTATAAATTGCTGTAAATTGTCTCTACAGGAAAGGAGACAAACTCTAGCGCCACCTATTGGAAGTAGCAATCCTAAAAGTCAAAATTGGCCTTTTAACAAGCCTTTTCATATGACCTAGGACAGAGGTTCCCAACTCTAGTCCTCAAGGCACACCAACAGTGCATGTTTTCAGGATTTCCTTAGTATTGCACAGGTGATAATTTAATCACCTGCAAAGGTGCTGAATCCAACACCCATGCAATGCTAAAGAAATCCTGAAACCATGCACTGTTGGTGTGCCTTGAGGACTGGAGTTGGGAACCTCTGACCTAGGATATATGCCAGATCAGAATCCCAATTTGCAGACACGGTGTTTCGGGGTGATTGCCCCTCGTCAGTGCAAAGTGTGGGTATCTGATCTGGCTTATGAGAAGCTATGTGGGGACCACGGGGGAAGACTATTCTCCTTATGGAGACCTGACAAACCAGTATGGCTATCAGTGGTAAGGGGACTTATAGTTGCAATGCCCCTCTGGAAATTATTCAAAATTGTCTGTAGAATTAATGGCGCTATATTAGCAAGTAAAATAAACTAATTATTAAGTAAACTCAGAAGAGCTGAGCTGTGTTTGATGCCTGCATCAGACAGCTCAGTGATGGAAAACTGCTAATGCCGCTCAGCTGCAGCTGAGTCATCAACTCAGAGAGGAGGGCTAGTTACTGACACAAAAAAGGAGGAATCTGCAGCACTAGAAGTAGGGTGCTGCTGGGAAATGTAGTTTTAGCAGTGTTAGAATAAATCGGCCCAATCAGCTATGTGAAGCTAGATTGTACAGAATGTTCAATAAAGATGCAAAAAAACAATAATGCAAAAAAAGAAACTAATGTTGGACTTAGTCTGTATATTAAAGGGAACCTGTCATCAGAAATTTGGCTTTCAACCTAAATGTTTCCCCCTCTGCAGCTCCTGGGCTGCATTGTAGCAAGGTTTCTATACTTTTTGTGCCCCCTTTTAAAAAAAAAAAAATACTTTATAAAACTGTACCTTTCGGTTTGAAAATCTTGTAAATCGTCCATGGGGGTGGGCCGTGTGGCGTCTGTTGCTGTATCTACGCCGTCCCCCATGCTCCAAATCATCCCTCAGGACGCCGCCCACTGCGCCCGAGGTCCCGTGCACGCCGGGACGCCTGGTGACGTGGTTGCACGCACGAGAGTATGGGCGGCGCTGTGATTGCATCGCAAGTGCGCGCCCATACTCTCGTGGGCGCGCTCTCCCCTCTGTACGTCGCTCAGATCCTCTCCGCTTCTCCTGTAGTGGCCTGCTCCGCTCCTCCCATCTATTTCCCGCTGCAGGGTACGATGGGAAGGAGGTGACGTCGGGCCGGCGCAGAACGCTGGAGGCAGTGGGGAAAGGGCGGGCACGAGAGTATGGGCGGCACTTGCGATGCAATCACAGCGCCGCCCATACTCTCGTGCGTGCGACCACGTCACTAGGTGTCCCAGCGTGCACGGGACCTCGGGCGCAGTGGGCGGCGTCCTGAGGGATGATTTGAAGCGTGGGGGGACGGCGTAAGATACAGCAACGGATGCCACACGGCCCGCCCCCATGGACGATTTACAAGATTTTCAAACCGAAAGGTACAGTTTTATAAAGTATTTATTTTGGTTTAAAAGGGGGCACAAAAAGTATAGAAACCTTGCTAGAATGCAGCCCACAAGCTGCAGAGGGGGAAACTTTTAGGTTGAAAGCCAAATTTCTGATGACAGATTCCCTTTAACAAGTATGCGTTTAGGCCATGTGCTCACGGGGAAAGTGTCCTGCGGATATATCCACAGGACATTCCGCAGGAGCTCCCAGAAATCGTTTTTGGTGTGGATATGCTGTGGGCATTCTGCATTGAGGATACAGTACCATGCCTTGGGCACTGCATCCTCAATGCAGAACAAGTGCTGGAGTGATCGGTGAGTTCATACTTACCTGTATCACACAGCAACTTGATTTTTGGCCGGCTCCTGGAGAAGATGAGAGGGGCCTGGACCAGCGCGGGTGGTCACATGACCGCAGCTCGTGCAGGCCCCGCCCACCTCTTGCAGCCCGCTCCTGGCTCAGTCTTGCTCTTCTACACTGAAGGAAGAGTCTCCGGTGTCTTCAATCAAGGCAGGGAAGTATAGAGATCCATGCGAAACAATCCACATGAATAATTGACATGCAGTTACGTGCGGCTGCAGGAAATCCGCAGTATTTTTCACAGCCGCAAAAATGCAGCATTGATACAGCATTCCTTCAATCCCATAGGATAACATGGGGAGTGTCTGTACTTGCATAAACCTGCGTATTTGTCTGGAAAATCACCCGGTTTTCCGTGGCAAAATCCGCAGGTATTTTCTCCCGTTGGCACATGGCCTTACAGTGTTTTGTGAAAAATAATGTGATTTTGGGAATAACCTTTTAATTCGTAATGAAAACAGGTTGTGCCATTATATGTCATCATCAAAAGTCACAACAAAGCATTACATGCAAACTTAACTAAAAGGTGTTATCCGGGACTATTTTATTTTCTCCTATGGGCTTAAGAACTTACAGGAAGGTAGTTTAACTACCGGCGATTCTGCGGCCTCCACTAACATTATGTTGGCAGAACAGTCTGCTTCATTACTACTGAAGTCATACTGATTGACACCTGGCTCCCCGCTGCCTAACGATGCTGTTTTTTCAATCAGCATGACGTCAGCAGCCACGCCCCATCAAAAGAGCAGCCCTGAAGTGGAAGAGCTGCTCTGTTGACTTAAGGTCAAATGGAGCTTCAGAATCGCCAACAGTAGAGGTCTGTGATTGCTCTGAGCTGGCGTCAGGCAGAACAGGCAGGTAGTTAGTAACTACCTGCCTGCCAAGTTCTTAGCACCATGATAACTAAAATGGCTTGAAAAACCCCTTTAGGCCGGGGCCACAAGGGGATTAACTCGATTCCCTCGCATGACACTCGGCTCATGCTGGCAGTACAGCAGAGCCGAGTGTCATGCGAGTGTCCCTGCGACTGAGGTCCGTTCGTGCGAGCGGACCTCAGTTGCAGGGGGCGGGCCGGCACTGAGGAGGGGCGGGTAAGCACAGAGGAGGGGAGGGAGGGATTTATCTCCCTCTCTCCTCCGTTGCCGGCTATTGCCATTCTCGCACTGCACTACTCGCTGTACACCGGTGTACGAGTGCCGTGCGATTTTTCTCTCACCCCATTGACTTGAATGGGTGCGAGAGAAACAATGATCACATTACAATCACAGCATGCTGCGACTGTTTTCTCGGTCCGATTAGGGCTGACAAAATAATCGCTCATGTGCGCTGATACACACGCTAATATTGGTCCGAGTGGAATGCGATTTTTTAATCGCACTCCACTCGCACCGTTTTTCTCACCATGTGTCTTAGGCCTTAATGTCAGTCTATATGAACCAGCAAACTCCGCATGATATGGAGCCACTTGTGCACAGCTGAACTTTTTAAGTCCCACATAACTCCATATAAGCAGAGATATTTGTCAGCCCAATCTCCGTCATTATGATATGAAATGTTAAAATTCATATTTTCTAAACGTTAATGGACTAATTAAAGGAATCAAAACAAATATCTAATGGAGTTGGTATGAACTGATTTGCATATCTCGCTCTATCAGCCATGACACTGGACTGGAAGAACTGCATCTTACCTGCTGACATCCCATTATCTTCTTTTGATTATTGGACCAGGCGCAATATCCCATGTGCAACACACCACAACAATGATATTGCGCAGGCCAGCTAATCAAAAGAAGAGCCACGGATGATGGTAGGTAACAGGTGGTTCTCCCGCTCGTGTTGCGGACGAAGAATAAAGTCGTGGCCGAAGGAATGAAATGTTTGACTAAATTTGCATTGACTCGAAAATTTAATGTAATAGTTCATAAAAACTCTTAAAGGTGCACTTCACAACCACAAAATAAAAACAACTGTTTATAATTATAATGTAGGTGACTAAGGAACCCAGATTTCTAAAATATGAAAGCCTATGGACAACATACGGAACAATGTGATATACAGTTTCACACTTTGCGGGTTTATGTTTAGCATATATATTATTTATGTTAAGAACACACTTTGCATGACTTTTCTAATGTATGCATCAAACATAAGATGAAATTAATGAGACATCAAGGCCAGAATAGTTTTAGTATACACATTTACTTAATGATTTGACTCTAATGAAAAATGATGTCCCGTTTGAGTAATGCAGAATCTAAGTATATGTACTTAATTGAAACTGACAATACAAATGTAAAAAAATCTCAGTAACGGAGTATGTATTTGAAAAATAAAACTTACCCCAAGAGTTTCAACATATTCATAAATTTGTGCCTCAAGAAAAGCAATGTCTCTGTTCTTTTCCGTGTCCCTGTAAACACAGAAATATATTAACATAAATGTATACCCTTAAGAAGATTCAATGTGAAAGGGAAAGTAGGATCAATCTTCCTAACCCATCAATATGGACATGCAGGCCATAGAAAGATGAATGAAATGGTACATTGATAGCTGTGATTCGCTGTCTTATTCCAGAGAGATCCATGTTTTTCTTATATGTAAATTAAATGATAAGAACTATCTGCCTGACACAAATCTCCCTAAATATGTGCCTCCAGAGCTTATTTAAAATGAAAAGGGGCATTACTATTGTGAAACATTCAAATTGTCCCTCCAGTGAGGAAGGAGACAAACTCTAGCGCCACCTATTGGAAGTAGCAATCCTAAAAGTCAAAATTGGCTTTTTAAAGTGAACCTGTCATCAGAAATTTAGCTATAAAGCTAAAAGTTCCCCCCTCTGCAGCTCCTGGGCTGCATTCTAGGAAGCTTCCTATAGTTCTTGTGGCCGCTTTTATACCAAAATAAACACTTTGTAAACTTGTACCTTTTCTTATGCAAATTTCGTAAATCTTCCATGGGGGCGGGCTGCCTGGGGTCCGTTGCGGTCCTCCTGCCGATTTACGCCGCCCCCGAACGCTGAATTTCAAAGCTCAGGACGCCGCCTCTGGGTGCCCGTGGTCCCGCGCATGCGCTGTTCCACCGTAGCGGTGCCGTGCACTGTGTGCACGTGTGACCGCTTGTGACGCTTTGCGCGGGCACGAGGTTATGGGCGGCGCTGTGAGTGTCATCAGCAAGTGCCGCCCATAACCTCGTGACCGCACTTTCCCCTATTACTCCAGCGTTATGCGCAAGCGCTCGCTGGCCAGATGACCGGACGTCACCTCTTTCCCATCCTGCTCAGCAGCAGGTGACGTCCGGTCATCTGGCCAGCGAACGCTTGCGCATAACGCTGGAGTAATAGGGGAAAGTGCGGTCACGAGGTTATGGGCGGCACTTGCTGATGACACTCACAGCGCCGCCCATAACCTCGTGCCCGCACAAAGCGTCACCAGCGGTCACACGTGCACACAGTGCACGGCACCGCTACAGTGGAACAGCGCATGCGCGGGACCACGGGCACCCAGGGGCGGCGTCCTGAGCTTTGAAATTCAGCGTTCGGGGGCGGCGTAAATCGGCAGGAGGACAGCAACAGACCCCAGGCAGCCCGCCCCCATGGAAGATTTACGAAATTTGCATAAGAAAAAGGTACAAGTTTACAAAGTGTTTATTTTGGTATAAAAGCGGCCACAAGAACTATTATAGGAAGCTTCCTAGAATGCAGCCCAGGAGCTGCAGAGGGGGGAACTTTTAGCTTTATAGCTAAATTTCTGATGACAGGTTCACTTTAAACAAGCCTTATCATAAGACTTGGGATATATACCAGATCAGAATCCCAATTTGCAGACACGGTGTTTCGGGGTGATTGCCCCTCGTCAGTGCAAAGTGTGGGTATCTGTATGAAACGTGTGAAACATGTAATGACTAACAGTCTGATCTCACTTCAGATCTGTGTGTGATTATAACTAACAGTATAGAAGAGCTGAATTTTGTCTCCTTACAAACACATCTGCATCTCACCTCTACTGCTGTCAGCTCAGTTGCAGAACTGTGCCTGGCTACAACTAATACTTCTTCAGTGTTTTTCTGCCATAGCCAGTGTGTGAAGAGAAAGTACAGCACAGCTAACAGTACTTAGAGAAAAGAACTACAATTACAGATGTGTTTGTAATGAGAAAGTTCTGCTGCTTAGCCCCTCCACCTATTCTGATTGCCTGAGATGGAAGCAGAAGCAGTGTTAGTTGAAATCACACACAGTTTTGCAGCAGTGCTGACAACACTATGAAAGGACAACTGCAGGTATATATGTGTTTGTAATTAGGAATATCAGTTCGCGGAGTAGGATTATAACTGTCAGTTATTACATGTCTCCTACTGGAAGTGGACATTTACGATAACCTCTGGAGGCAAATTCTCAGGAAGGCCTGTGTATGGCTGATAATATATAAGAGTTGTTAAGACCTAAGAAAAAAATGTGGATTTCTCTGGAATAAGATATCAGGTAGCAGATATCAAGGTATGAGTTGATTCAAGTTTCTGTGATCTGCATGTCCATAGAGATGGATTTGGAGAGTTGATCCTACTGACACGGTCCCTTTAACAGAAGCCCATAACACAAAAAAAAACAAAAAACCACATTGCTTATCAGATGTGATAGTGCACTAAAACATTCAGAAGAAACCAGAGCGTCATACTTTTATCTCCTTTATTCTAACAAGTAATATGCCATCACTTGCTACGGCTCAAATATTAATGTGAATTCAAATTTGGTGGACCTGTCAACGACAACCAATCAGCTCTCAAGTTTCAGAAGGTATTTGGAAATTTGAGAGTTGCTGTTTCTCTAAAAAAAAAAAAACAGCAGTCAATCTATTTTTTTTAATTAACTTTTTTTTTTTTTTAAATCTTATAATGGGGTCAGTGTGCTCTAAAAATAACCAGGTTTTGGAGCACTGTCCAATGTGTCACTTCTGTAGCATTCACCAAATTGGATCACCAGCCAAGGTAAAGCGGACAGCTGTGGTCTGGTATTCTCAGACTAGGGAGGTCCACTGTTATTGGACACTCCCAAGTCTAAAAATAGCAAGCTACAGCCGCCCCAGAAGTGGCGCATCCATTAGATGTGCCAATCCTGGCGCTTTGCCCCAACTCATACCGTTGCCCTGGTGCTGTGGTAAACGAGTAATATATGGGGTTGATGCCAGATGCGTAATGGTCACCTGGCATCAAGCCCTGGGGTTAGTGATGTCAAGCGTCTATCAGATACCCGACATCACCAACCCAGTCCGTAATAAAAAATAAATAGACAACAAAAAAAGTTTCATTTGAAAAAACACTCCCCAAAACATTCCTTTTTTCACCAATTTATTGAAAATAACAATCAAATCCGGGTCCAGCGTAATTCAATAAGGGGGTCCCATGACGATCCATACCATAGTCAATGTCCCAGCCAATGAAGAACAGAATGTTCCCCATTGGCTGGGAGAGTAGTGCAGTGACCTGAGCTAACATCAATAGGTCAGCCCAGGTCACTGCAGGGGATGACGAGCGCTGCTGTCAGGAGGTTAGATGAGATCATTACCTGCTGTGATGATCTCCTGCTCTCCTGACGTTAGCGCTGTCACTGCCTTCTATGCCCGCTGCATTCTTAGCGAAGAATTGCGGGAGCTGTGACGTCACCACTAGTAACAGTCTCGGGCCGCCCGCAAGACTTGATGTGAGAACGCGGCGGGCATATGTCAGTGACAGCGCTGACGTCAGGAGTGCAGATCATCACAGCAGATAATGATCTCATCTAACCTCCTGACAGCAGCGCTCTCGTCATCCCCGCGGCTGCACGCACTGCAGTGTGAGAAGCTGCTGATACTGCAGTGCGGGCAGACACCGACACTGCAGTGCTGGCAGCCGCGGGGCTGGAGCGGGACACAGACTGCACGGGCACCCAAAGGAGGTCACACGGAAGTGCTTCTGTGCGGCTTCCAGGGATTTTGCGGGCCCATTGCCTTCTATTGAGTCATGGTCAGTCATTACGGAACAGAATAGGATATGTTCCATAATAACGGAACGGACATACAGCATCCGATGTGTTTTTTTGTAGGATCGGATGCATACGGATGTTCTTCCGTGTGCCATCCGATTATACACAACAGACATTGAAAAGATGGTCCTGTCCGTTGGTTCGCAAAAAACAGGAACTGACCAGGACAAACGGAATGGTCATGTGAATGAGCCCTTATCAAACAAGCAGTGAGGAGACCAATGGGGAAGCCAGCAGAGAGGGACTTGGCACTGGAGTATACACTCTTCACAAAAGGTTAGGGATATTTGGCTTTAGGGTGAAATTTCAAAATGATCCTAAAATATACTTTAACCTTTTCAGGTGAACAATGTGACCTTCTCTAAACTTTTGAATGCACACGTCCAACTGTGCAAGGTTTCAGTACTTTCTGCACAACTTGCTGTTTTCTAACAAGGAGCTTAAAGAGAATCTGTCTCCAGGTTTTTGCCACCTAATCTGTAAGCAACATAACTTATCGGTAGAGATACTGATTCTAGCGATATGTCACTTACTGGGCTGCTTAGTGTAGTTTTGAGAATCTACTGTTGATTTATCAGTGATTTTATCATTACAGGACTATATGGCGTGCTGCCAGGTAGTCCAGCATATTCATGAGCTCTGTATAACTGCTAGATCTGCAGTAGAGAAAAACATTGATTGTATCAAAATGACAGCCAACAGCTCAGTAACTGACACATCCCTGGAATCAGGGTTTCAGTCTACATTATGCTGCTCTCAGATGGGGGTGCAAAAACCTGGTGACAGATTGCTTTTAATGATAATATTTACTATAGGTGTTTGATCCATAAATAGCCCAATAAATTTCTAGATTAAATCAGAACCGGTGTTTCAACAGTCGTCCTCATTATGCTATTCACATTTTGACATCATGAGACCAAGACGACAAATGATCAACAGTAACCACCCATTGCTCAGAGGAAAGTGGCCCCTGAGCTCAGAGTGTCATCAGCAGGTTGCAAGAAAGATACAGCGAGATTGGAAGAGTCGCAGACAGGCATAGAAGTGGACGTCCCACACTGATGACCACTTCATTATGAACAATGGAACTGGATGATGAATGCCACACAATTCCAGGCACATTTAAGAGAGCTGAGAGGACCCAAGTGACACATCAGACCATTCGAAACCGTTTACCTCACTGTGGTCTGCGTGTTAGATGAGCTAAATGGGTACCTGACAACACCACTAGACCAGGCCAGGCCCAGCCGTCGTCATCTTGCTGGATGAGGGACTAGTGGGCCTCAGTGCTGTTCATTGATGAAAGTCAATTTGAAGCTGAGCAATAATGATGGCCACCAACGATGTTGGAGACTGCAAAGAGAGCGCTATGCATCAGCCACCGTCACCAGATAAGCCCTTGGTGATGGTACAATGTGGGCAGGTGTGTCTAGTTAATAAAAAACTAACCTACACTTTGTGAATGGTACAGTGACAAGCCCTGCCTACTTAAATGAAGGGAATTTTGTTTACTTACCGTAAATTCCTTTCCTTCTAGCTCCTATTGGGAGACCCAGACAATTGGGTGTATAGCTTCTGCCTCCGGAGGCCACACAAAGTATTACACTCAAAAGTGTAACCCCTCCCCTCTGCCTATACACCCTCCCGTGCATCACGGGCTCCTCAGTTTTGGTGCAAAAGCAGGAAGGAGGAAACTTATAAATTGGTTTAAGGTAAATTCAATCCGAAGGATGTTCGGAGAACTGAAAACCATGAAACAATTGAACATGAACAACATGTGTACACAAAAGAACAACTAGCCCGAAGGGAACAGGGGCGGGTGCTGGGTCTCCCAATAGGAGCTAGAAGAAAAGGAATTTACGGTAAGTAAACAAAATTCCCTTCTTCTTTGTCGCTCCATTGGGAGACCCAGACAATTGGGACGTCCAAAAGCAGTCCCTGGGTGGGTAAAAGAATACCTCGATAACAAGAGCCGACACGACTCTCTCTTACAGGTGGGCCACCGCCGCCTGAAGCACTTGCCTACCTAGACTGGCATCTGCCGAAGCATAGGCATGCACTTGATAGTGCTTTGTGAAAGTGTGCATACTAGACCACGTAGCTGCCTGACACACTTGAAGAGCCGTTGCCTGGTGCCGCAATGCCCAGGACGCCCCCACGGCTCTGGTAGAATGGGCTTTAAGCCCCGAAGGAATCGGAAGCCCCGAAGAACGGTAAGCTTCAAGAATCGGTTCCTTGATCCACCGAGCCAAGGTTGACCTGGAAGCTTGCGAACCCTTACGCTGACCAGCCACAAGGACAAAAAGCGCATCTGAACGACGCAGGGGCGCTGTGCGAGACACGTAGAAACGGAGTGCTCTCACGAGATCTAATGAGTGCAAATCCTTTTCAAAGCGGTGAATTGGATTAGGGCAAAATGAAGGTAAGGTGATATACTGATTGAGATGAAAAGGCGATACCACCTTAGGGAGAAATTCCGGAACAGGACGGAGAACCACCTTATCCTGGTGAAAAACCAGGAAGGGGGCTTTGCATGACAGTGCTGCAAGCTCCGACACTCTACGGAGTGAAGTAACTGCTACTAGAAATGCCACTTTCTGCGAAAGACGTGATAAGGAGACATCCCGCAGCGGCTCAAAAGGCAGTTTCTGAAGAGCCGTTAGCACCCTGTTAAGGTCCCAGGGTTCAAGCGGGCGCTTGTAAGGTGGGACTATGTGGCAAACTCCCTGCAGGAACGTGCGGACCTGCGGAAGCTTGGCCAGGCGCTTTTGAAAGAATATTGAGAGTGCCGATACTTGCCCTTTGAGAGAACTAAGTGACAACCCCTTATCCATTCCGGATTGAAGGAAGGAAAGAAAAGTGGGTAAGGCAAAAGGCCAGGGAGTAAAACCTTTATCAGAACACCAGGACAAGAAAATCCGCCAAGTCCTGTGATAGATCTTGGCGGACGTCGGTTTCCTGGCCTGTCTCATAGTGGCAATGACATCCTGAGACAACCCTGAAGACGCTAGGAGCCAGGACTCAATGGCCACACAGTCAGGTTGAGGGCCGCAGAATTCAGATGGAAAAACGGCCCTTGCGACAGCAAGTCTGGGCGGTCTGGCAGCGCCCACGGCTGACCCACCGTGAGATGCCACAGATCCGGGTACCATGACCGCCTCGGCCAGTCTGGAGCGACGAGAATGGCGCGACGGCAGTCGGATCTGATCTTGCGTAGTACTCTGGGCAGCACTGCCAGAGGAGGAAATACATAAGGCAGTCGAAACTGCGACCAATCCTGAACTAATGCGTCCGCCGCCAGAGCTCTGTGATCCTGAGACCGTGCCATGAAGGCAGGGACTTTGTTGTTGTGCCGTGACGCCATGAGATCGACGTCCGGCGTTCCCCAGCGACGACAGATCTCTCGAAACACTTCTGGGTGCAGGGACCATTCCCCCGCATCCATGCCCTGACGACTGAGAAAATCTGCTTCCCAGTTTTCTACTCCCAGTATGTGAACTGCGGAGATGGTGGATGCTGTGGCTTCCACCCACTGCAGAATCCGCCGGACTTCTTGGAAGGCTTGACGACTCCGCGTGCCGCCTTGGTGGTTGATGTATGCGACGGCAGTGGCGTTGTCCGACTGGATACGGATCTGCCTGCCCTCCAGCAACTGCTGGAAAGCCAATAGGGCCAGATACACTGCCCTTATCTCCAGGACATTGATCTGAAGGGAAGACTCTATCGGAGTCCAGGTTCCCTGAGCCCTGTGATGGAGGAACACCGCTCCCCACCCTGACAGGCTCGCGTCCGTGGTGACCACAGCCCAGGTTGGGGGCAGAAAGGATTTTCCCTGTGATAGAGACGTGGGAAGCAGCCACCACTGAAGAGACGTCTTTGTTGCAAGGGAAAGAGAGACGTTCCTGTCGAGAAAGTTCGACTTCCTGTCCCATTTGTGGAGAATGTCCCACTGGAGCGGGCGCAGATGGAATTGCGCGAAGGGCACTGCTTCCATCGCTGCCACCATCTTCCCCAGGAAGTGCATGAGGCGTCTCAAGGGGTGTGACTGAGTCTGAATCAGAGATTGCACCCCTGCCTGCAGTGACAGCTGTTTGTCTAGTGGTAGCTTGACTACCGCTGACTGTGTATGAAACTCCATCCCTAGATAGGTCAGAGATTTGGTCGGTGTCAACTTGGATTTCGGGAAGTTGATGATCCACCCGAACTGCTGGAGAGTCGCCAGAGCGACGGTAAGGCTGTGTTGACACGCCACCCAAGAAGAGGCCCTGACTAGGAGATCGTCTAAGTAGGGAATCACCGAGTGGCCCTGAGAGTGTAGGACCGCCACAACGGATGCCATGACTTTGGTGAAAACCCGTGGGGCTGTCGCCAGGCCGAAGGGCAATGCCACGAACTAAAGGTGTTCGTCCCCGATGGCGAAACGCAAAAAGCGTTGATGTTCTGGTGCGATCGGCACATGGAGATAGACATCAAGGATGCCTATCGATGCGAGGAAGTCTCCTTGTGACATCGAGGCGATGACCGAGCGGAGAGATTCCATCCGGAATCGTCTGGTGCTCACGTGTTTGTTGAGCAATTTGAGGTCCAGAACGGGACGGAATGATCCGTCTTTCTTTGGCACCACGAATAAGTTGGAGTAAAAACCGCGACCCTGTTCCTGAGTGGGAACGGGGGTCACGACTCCTTTTTTCAGAGCGTCCACTGCTTGAAAAAGTGCGTCTGCTCGCGCGGGGGGCGGGGAGGTTCTGAAGAAACGAGTCGGAGGACGAGAGCTGAACTCTATCCTGTAACCGTGAGACAGAATGTCTCTCACCCATCGGTCTTGAACATGTGGCCACCAGGCGTCGCGAAAGCGGGAGAGCCTGCCACCGACCGAGGATGCGGTTCGGGGATGTCGTGAGTCATGAGGAGGCCGCCTTGGAAGCAGTGCCTCCGGCGGTCTTTTGGGGGCGTGACTTAGACCGCCACGCATAGGAGTTCCTCTGGCCTTTGTCCTGTCTATTGGACGAAGAGGACTGTGGCTTGGCGGAGGGACGAAAGGACCGAAACCTCGATTGTATTTTTCGTTGCTGAGGTCTCTTAGGTTTGGACTGGGGTAAGGAGGAATCCTTTCCCTTGGATTCCTTAATAATCTCGTCCAATCGTTCGCCAAACAATCTCTCGCCAGAAAACGGCAAACCGGTTAAGAACCTCTTGGAAGCAGAGTCTGCCTTCCATTCGTGCAGCCACATGGCCCTGCGGACTGCAACAGAATTAGCGGATGCCACCGCTGTACGGCTAGCAGAGTCTAGGACTGCGTTCATGGCGTAGGAAGAAAACGCCGACGCCTGAGAGGTTAAAGATGCAACCTGCGGGGCAGACGTACGTGTGACCGCATTAATCTCAGCCAGACAAGCTGAGATCGCTTGGACTGCCCACACGGCTGCAAAAGCCGGGGCAAAAGACGCTCCCGTGGCCTCATAGATGGATTTCACCAGGAGTTCTATCTGCCTGTCAGTGGCATCTTTTAGTGATGAGCCATCTGCAACCGAAACCACAGATCTAGCCGCCAATCTGGAAACTGGGGGATCCACCTTAGGACATTGAGCCCAACCCTTAACTACGTCAGCGGGGAAGGGGTAACGTGTGTCAGTAAGGCGCTTAGTAAAGCGCTTGTCCGGAACCGCTCTGGGCTTCTGGATGGCATCCCTGAAGTTAGAGTGATCAAAAAATGCACTCCGTGTACGTTTGGGAAAACAAAACTGGTGTTTCTCCTGCTGAGAGGCCGACTCCTCTATAGGTGGAGGCGGGGGAGATAGATCCAACACCTGATTGATGGACGAGATAAGATCATTTACTAAGGCGTCCCCTTCAGGTGTATCAAGATTGAGAGCAACATCAGGGTCCGAGCCCTGAGCTGCAACCTCTGCCTCGTCCTCCAGAGAGTCCTCAAGCTGGGAACCCGAGCAGCGTGAGGAAGTCGGGGAAGATTCCAAGCGAGCCCGCTTAGCTGGTCTGGGACTGTGGTCCGTGGAGGAGTCCTCCACGTGAGACCTAGGGCCCACCCCGGCCGGGGTGTACCGAGAGGGACCTGGAGGCGCCGATCTAACAGGGTCCGGGGCCTGTGTAAGGACCGGTCTGGACTGCAGGGCTTCCAGCAACTTGGCAGACCATTTGTCCATAGACTGAGCCATGGATTGTGAGAGTGACTCTGAGAGCTTTTCAGCAAAAACTGTAAACTCTGTCGCTGCCACCTGGACAGTGGAAGCAGGGGGGTCTGCCTGAGCCGAGGGGCCCACTAGTGACCGAGGCTCCGGCTGAGCAAGCGTAACAGGGGTCGAGCATTGCTCACAGTGAGGGTAGGTGGAACCCGCAGGTAACATGGCCCTACAAGAGGTACATGTCGCAAAAAAACCCTGTGCTTTAGTGCCCTTGCTCCTTGTGGCCGACATGCTGTTATGTCCTAGGAGCGTGATCACTGAGGGTATATAGAAAAAAGGGTATACAGCCCAGCCGAACAGAAATAAGTATATATATACGTATCTATACCGGCACCCAAGGGGACCGACACCGAGTGACCGGTGCGGCTTACCGACCGCTAAAAAGCGGGGTGTGTGTGCTCCAGATTCCCTGCCTTAGTCTCCCAGAGCTGCAGAGCTGTTCTCTGTGATTCTCCACCGGCAGAATGTCCTAAAAATGGCTGCCGGAGCGCTCAAGGGAGGAGTGAAGCCAGGGGCGGCGTTAGGAAAAGTGCGGGAATCTGGGGTCCCCACAGTGATCAGTGAGGGGGGAGGGAGCATACAGGATGCCCCGGCCCTCACATCCGACGTCAGGTCGGCTGTCCCGCCCCTATCTCTTATAGACAGGCCCGGGGGCGGGAGTTTTGCCACTAGGCCGCGATGAAGCCGGGGACTAAATTTAATACCGCGGCCGACAAGCAGGCGCGGTCGGCGCGGTAGTCCCCGGTCTTCACAATTCAGCAGTCAGTTGCGGCGTCCGGAAACCAGGCGCTCCATACACAGTCCCCATGGGGACACAGAGTACCTCGTGGATGCAGGGCCCTGTCCCTGAAGATAGATAAGCTCCTGTCCAGCAGATTCCCTCAGGGGCTGCGGAGGGAGCACGGTCCCAGAACCTGGATGACCGCTTCGGATCCCACTTCTACCAGAGCCCTCAGGGATGGAGAAGGAAACACGGCATGAGGCTCCGGACGTCGTACCCGCAATGGGTACCTCAACCTTAACAGCACCGCCGACTTAGTGGGGTGAGAAGGGAGCATGCCGGGGGCCCCGTGGGGGCCCTCTTTTCTTCCAACCGATACAATCAGCAGCTGCTGCTGACTAAAATGGAGATGTGTGAGTGGATGTGTGCCTCCTTCCACACAAAGCATAAAACTGAGGAGCCCGTGATGCACGGGAGGGTGTATAGGCAGAGGGGAGGGGTTACACTTTTGAGTGTAATACTTTGTATGGCCTCCGGAGGCAGAAGCTATACACCCAATTGTCTGGGTCTCCCAATGAAGCGACAAAGAAAACATCATTAATCCAGTAATTGTGCCAATGGATGAACAACATAGGCCTAACTTCATATTCATGGATGACTATGCTCCTCATTGTCACGTCATTAGGGAATGGCTGCTGGAGACTGGGGTATCTCAAATAGAGTGGCCTGCACTTTCACCACACCTGACTCCCATAGAAAACCTAGGAATCAGCTGGATTGCCATGTAGAAGCTCATAACTCTGTACCTCAATGACCAAAGGGCTGCCCTTCAAGAAGAGTGGGATCACATGCTTCAGCAGATAACTCCACTTGTGAAGAGCAAGCGATGTCTTTGTCAAGCTGTAATTGATGCTCTAAGCCACATGACAAGTTATTGAAACATTGACATTTTAGCGGGTGTATCCACCATGGTTGCTGGCTTTTGTGTCAAAGTGTTTGAGATGAGGAAATCTCCCTAAATGCCCGTCTTTCATCATAAAATATCACTATAGTGCAAATTTTGTTTTTACATTTCACCCAAAAGCCCCAAATACCTAACTTTAAGTGAGTAGTGTATGTATTTTCCTCATTTTTAGGTACACTGTGCCAATTTCTTAAATACAAAGAAAATGGCATATCTCCTTTAAGAAAAATCCTCCACTAGTTTGGGAAAATCTCCCCAGATGTGTCGCAATTATTGTTCCTTAAAGAGTTTCTTTCACCAGTTTGAGAATGTAAAAATGCTTGATAAATACCATGATTAGTTTGATGGGAAATCATGTTTTCAGACTACAGATATGAAAAGTAAATATAATGAATGGCACCAGCAAGAGATTTCTACATTTTTTTTACATTACAGGCTTTTAAACAAAGTTTATGATGCAGTTGTATAAGTGTACAAGATACCACAAACGTTCCATAAAACCAGAAAATCTCCAGCAGAAACAGAAGTTAAGTTTACCTTCGGACACCTTTAGCTTTTGGATTCTTGGCAAACAATGAAGGCTCTAAAGATTCCAGTGATTTTCCTTTTGTACCAAAAAGTCTCTGTGCCCTTTCTTCTAATGTTCTAAAAATAAATGGAAATTGGTTTTAATTATACACTACATAGAAAATGTCCTAAAAGGTACCATGGAATAGTATCAAAAGACATCTGAATGGTTTTGGCTAAGGCCAGAACTACAATCTTAAATGCATAAGTGATTATGCTACCCTTCCCAATTTATGGAATTACAATTTTATAACAATTTAGGTTTAGATTGTGGATTCTCTTTTTTCATTGTACCAAAACAGATTTTCTTCAATCTTTTGAAAAATGTATTTAATGGTTCATATTGATCATTACAAAGTTGCCTCCTGGGAGTTGTCATATCTTCTTTATCTACTTTACATGCTGCGACATCGCTAGTGATAGTTAGCGATGTCGTGTGCGATAGCACCCGCCCCCGTCGTTCGTGCGACATTTGGTGATTGCTGCCGTAGCGAACATTATCGCTACGGCAGCTTCACACACACATACCTTTTCAGCGACGTCGCTGTGACCGCCGGACAATCCCTCCTTCAAGGGGGAGATGCGTTCGGCGTCATAGCAACGTCACTGCGGTGTCACTAAGCGGTCGCCCAATAGCAGTGGGGGGGCGGAGATGTGCGGCCGGAATCTGCCGCCCACCTCCTTCCTTCCTCATTGCCAGTGGACGCAGGTAAAGAGATGTTCGTCGTTCCTGGAGCATCACGCATGTGACGCCGCAGGAACGACGAACAACCAGCGGCATGCACCACCAACGATATTATGAAAAGGAGATACGTGTCAACGATCAACGATTTTTGACGTTTTTCCGATCGTTGAACGGCGCTCCTTGGTGTCACACGCTGCGATGTCGCTAACGGCGCCGGATGTGCGTCACTAACGACGTGACCTCGACGATATATCGTTATCGATGTCGCAGCATGTAAAGCACTTTTTAGGCTGCTTTCACACATCAGTTTTTTGGCATCAGGCACGATCCGGAAAAAAAACTGATGCAACGGATCCGGCAAAAAATGAATCAGTTGCATCAGTTTTTTCCATCAGTTCCTTCAGTTTTTTAATGGATACGTTCTTATACTGAGCATGCTCAGTTCAAAAACCTGGATCTGGCGGCCTTATCCGGCTTTTTGCCGCATTACGCCGGCTCCAGCATCCATAGGCTTTTATTATAAAACACACCGTACGGTGCCGGATCCAGCGCGATACGTTTTTTCGCCTGAGACAAGAAGGGAATTTTGTTACTTACCGTAAATTCCTTTTCTTCTAGCTCTTATTGGGAGACCCAGACGATTGGGGTATAGCTACTGCCCTCTGGAGGCCACACAAAGCACTACATCAAAAGTGCAAGGCCCCTCCTCCTCTGGCTATACCCCCCCCGTGGTATCACGGGTTCTCCAGTTTTAGTGCCAAAGCAAGAAGGAGGAAGCCAATAACTGGTTTAAACAAATTAACTCCGAATAACATCGGAGAACTGAAAAACCGTTCAACATGAACAACATGTGTACCCGCAAACAACAAAAAAACATCCCGAAGGACAACAGGGCGGGTGCTGGGTCTCCCAATAAGAGCTAGAAGAAAAGGAATTTACGGTAAGTAACAAAATTCCCTTCTTCTTCAGCGCTCTATTGGGAGACCCAGACGATTGGGACGTCCAAAAGCTGTCCCTGGGTGGGTAAAGAAATACCTCATGTTAGAGCTGCAAAACAGCCCTCCCCTACGGGGGTGTCACTGCCGCCTGCAGGACTCTTCTACCTAAGCTGGCATCCGCCGAAGCATAGGTATGCACCTGATAATGCTTGGTGAAAGTGTGCAGACTGGACCAGGTAGCTGCCTGGCACACCTGTTGAGCCGAAGCCTGGTGACGAAATGCCCAGGACGCACCCACGGCTCTGGTTGAGTGGGCTTTTAGCCCTGACGGAACCGGAAGCCCCGCAGAACGGTAGGCCTCTAGAATTGGTTCTTTGATCCATCGAGCCAGGGTGGCTTTAGAAGCCTGCAACCCCTTGCGCGGACCAGCGACAAGGACAAAAAGTGCATCGGCACGGCGCATGGGCGCCGTGCGGGAAATGTAGATTCTGAGTGCTCTCACCAGATCTAGCAAACGTAAGTCCTTTTCATACCGGTGAACCGGATGAGGACAAAAAGAAGGCAAGGATATATCCTGATTAAGATGAAAAGAGGATACGACCTTAGGGAGAAACTCCGGAATAGGGCGCAGCACTACCTTGTCCTGGTGGAACACCAGGAAGGGAGCCTTGGATGACAGAGCTGCCAGCTCAGACACTCGCCGAAGCGATGTGATCGCAACAAGAAACGCCACTTTCTGTGACAGCCGAGAAAAAGAAACTTCCTTCAGAGGCTCGAAGGGCGGCTTCTGGAGAGCAACTAGTACCCTGTTCAGATCCCATGGATCTAACGGCCGCTTGTACGGGGGCACAATATGACAGACCCCCTGCAGGAACGTGCGCACCTTAGAAAGATGTGCTAGACGCTTCTGAAAAAACACGGATAGTGCCGAAACTTGCCCTTTAAGGGAGCTGAGCGACAAGCCCTTTTCTAACCCCGATTGCAGGAAGGAAAGAAACTTGGGCAATGCAAATGGCCAGGGAGACACTCCCTGAGCAGAGCACCAGGATAAGAAAATCTTCAACGTTCTGTGGTAGATCTTAGCCGAATTCGACTTTCTAGCTTGTCTCATTGTGGCAACGACTCCTTGAGATAATCCTGCAGATGCTAGGATCCAGGACTCAATGGCCACACAGTCAGGTTCAGGGCCGCAGAATTCTGATGGAAAAACGGCCCTTGGGACAGTAAGTCTGGTCGGTCTGGCAGTGACCACGGTCGACCGATCGTGAGATGCCACAGATCCGGATACCACGACCTCCTCGGCCAGTCTGGAGCGACGAGTATGATGCGGCTGCACTCGGATCTGATCTTGCGTAGCACTCTGGGCAAGAGCGCCAGAGGCGGAAACACGTATGGGAGCTGAAACTGCGACCAATCTTGAACCAAGGCGTCTGCCGCCAGAGCTCTTTGATCGCGCGACCTCGCCATGAATGCCGGGACCTTGTTGTTGTGCCGGGATGCCATTAGGTCGACGTCCGGCACTCCCCAGCGGCGACAGATTTCCTGAAACACGTCCGGGTGAAGGGACCATTCCCCTGCGTCCATGCCCTGGCGACTGAGGAAGTCTGCTTCCCAGTTTTCTACGCCTGGGATGTGAACCGCGGATATGGTGGATGCTCTGTCCTCCACCCACATTAGAATGCGCCGGACTTCTTGGAAGGCTTGCCGACTGCGCGTCCCTCCTTGGTGGTTGATGTATGCCACCGCTGTGGAGTTGTCCGATTGGATTCGGATCTGCTTTCCTTCCAGCCACTGTTGGAAGGCCAGTAGAGCAAGATACACTGCTCTGATCTCCAGAACATTGATCTGAAGGGTGGACTCCTGCGGAGTCCACGTCCCCTGAGCCCTGTGGTGGAGAAATACTGCTCCCCACCCTGACAGACTCGCATCTGTCGTGACTACTGCCCAGGATGGGGGCAGGAAGGATCTTCCCTGAGACAATGAGGTGGGAAGGAGCCACCATTGTAGGGAGTCCTTGGCCGTCTGGGAAAGCGAGACTTTCCTGTCCAGGGACGTTGACTTCCCGTCCCATTGGCGGAGAATGTCCCATTGAAGTGGGCGCAGATGAAACTGCGCAAAGGGAACTGCTTCCATGGCTGCCACCATCTTCCCTAGGAAATGCATGAGGCGCCGCAAGGGATGCAACTGGCCCTGCAGAAGAGATTGCACCCCTGTCTGTAGTGACCGCTGCTTGTTCAGCGGAAGCT
This sequence comes from Anomaloglossus baeobatrachus, assembly GCF_048569485.1. NCBI lineage: Eukaryota > Metazoa > Chordata > Amphibia > Anura > Aromobatidae > Anomaloglossus > Anomaloglossus baeobatrachus. The sequence continues at coordinate 391,056,939 of NC_134354.1, read as the reverse complement.
TCACTATCGCTGCTAGAGTATGAAACTCCATGCCAAGATACGTTAGTGATTGAGTCGGTGATAGGATCGACTTTGGAAAGTTGATGATCCATCCGAAAGACTGTAGGGTCTCCAGCGTAGCATTCAGGCTGTGCTGACCTGCCTCTTGAGAGGGAGCTTTGACCAATAAATCGTCTAGGTAAGGGATCACCGAGTGTCCCTGAGAGTGCAAGACTGCTACCACCGCCGCCATGACCTTGGTGAAGACCCGTGGGGCTGTCGCCAGACCAAATGGCAGAGCTACGAACTGAAAATGGTCGTCTCCTATCACAAAACGTAGAAAACGTTGATGTTCTGTAGCAATTGGCACGTGGAGATAAGCATCTTTGATGTCTATTGAGGCAAGGAAGTCTCCTCTGGACATTGAGGCAATGACAGAACGCAGGGTTTCCATCCGGAACTTCCTGGCGTGCACATGTTTGTTGAGCCGTTTTAGGTCCAGAACAGGACGGAACGAGCCGTCCTTTTTTGGAACCACAAAGAGATTGGAGTAAAACCCTTGCCCTTGTTCCTGAGGAGGGACTGGGATCACCACTCCTTCCGCTCTTAGGGAGTCCACCGCCTGCAGCAGAGCATCTGCTCGGTCTGGATGTGGGGAGGTTCTGAAGAACCGAGCTGGAGGACGAGAATTGAACTCGATTCTGTACCCGCGAGACAAAATGTCCGTCACCCACCGGTCTTTGACCTGTGACATCCAAATGCCGAAAAAGCGGGAGAGCCTGCCCCCGACCGGCGATGCGGAGGGAGGGGGCTGGAAGTCATGAGGTAGCCGCTTTGGAAGCGGTACCTCCATTTGCTTTCTTGGGGCGCGTGTGAGCCCGCCACGAATCTGAGTTTCTTTGCGTCCTCTGAGTCCCTTTGGACGAGGTAAATGGTGTCTTGCCCGAACCTCGAAAGGACTGAAACCTCTGCTGCCACTTTTTCTGCTGAGGTTTGGTTGTTCTGGGTTGTGGTAAAGAGGAGTCTTTACCCTTGGACTGCTTAATGATATCAGCCAATGGCTCGCCAAACAGTCTATCTCTAGATAAAGGCAAACTGGTTAAACATTTTTTGGAACCAGCATCTGCTTTCCAGTCCTTTAACCACAAGGCTCTGCGCAAAACTACCGAATTGGCGGACGCCATTGAGGTGCGGCTGGTAGATTCTAGGACCGCATTGATAGCGTAAGACGCAAACGCCGACATCTGCGTGGTAAGGTGCGCCACTTGCGGCACTGCTGGATGTATGATAGCATCCACTTTTGCTAAGCCAGCTGAAATAGCCTGGAGTGCCCATACGGCTGCGAATGCCGGAGCAAACGACGCGCCGATAGCTTCATAGACAGATTTTAACCAAAGGTCCATCTGTCTGTCATTGGCATCCTTAAGTGAAGCGCCATCCTCCACTGCAACTATGGATCTAGCTGCAAGTTTGGAAATCGGGGGGTCTACCTTTGGACACTGTGTCCAGCGCTTGACCACCTCAGGGGGGAAAGGGAAACGCGTATCTTTAGATCGTTTAGAGAAACGCCTTTCTGGGTGAGCGTCGTGCTTCTGGATTGATTCTCTGAAGTCAGCGTGATCCAACAAAGCACTCAATTTACGCTTGGGATAAAGGAAACGAAACTTCTCCTGCTCCGCAGCCGCCTCTTCTGCTGAAGGGGCTGGGGGAGAAATATCCAACAGCCTATTGATGGCTGAGATAAGGTCGTTTACCATGGCATCCCCATCAGGGGTATCCAGGTTGAGAGGGGTTCCAGGAATGGATTCCTGATCACTCTCATCAGACACATCACAGGGAGACTGATTGCGCTGAGACCCTGAGCAGTGTGATGACGTCGAGGGTCTTTCCCAGCGAGCTCGCTTAGGGTGGCTGGGGCTATCATCTGAGTCATAATCCTCGGCCTGTGAAGCCGGGGACCCCCCTGTGGGCTGGATTAATTCCAAGTGAGGGGGACCTGAGGACAGAGGCCTCGCCGTGCCCAAAGACTGAGCCCCATGCATAGATTGCAAGGTTTCAAGGATTTTTGCCATAGACATAGACATATTATCAGCAAAAACTGCAAAGTCTGTCCCTGTCACCGGGGCAGAACTTACAAGCGTCTCAGCCTGGGTCACTACCTCTCCTGACTCCGGCTGGCGAAGCAGCACCGGGTCGGAGCATTGCACACAATGGGAGCCTGCTGGTAGATTAGCCCCACATGCCGCACACGCAGTACACACAGCCCTGGCCTTGGCAGCCTTGCGTTTTGAGGATGGCATGTTGCTGCTTCCACAGAGGGATCTGGGAGAGGCAGCCAGAAGCGACCTCACAGTGCAAGAAATACAATATCTATATATCTGTACACAGTACACCGATACACCGTGAGGCACTAGAGGGACCAGCACAGAAAAATCGCTTACCGCCCGCTTAAAAAGCGGGTGTGTGGTCGCCAGATAGCCCCTAGTCCAGGTCTCCCAGAGCCTTGCGTCCTTCCTCCAGCCAGACTGCATGTAATGGCTGCCGGCGTCCTGAGAGAGAAGGGGGGCGGGCCCTGGGCGTTCCTGGCTAAGAGCGGGAAGCCTGCTTCCCTCTGTGCCTAGTGTGAGGGCTGGAGCATGTAAATCAGGCTCCAGCCCTCGTCGCTGCTAGCGAACAGCGTCTCTCCCCTACCCTGAATGACAGGGTGGGGGCGGGAACGAATCGGAGCTGCCGGCGTCCTAGGCCCAAAAAGCCGGGGACTCAATTTATAACCGCCGCCGCCGTAAAAGCGCGGACGGCGGATCCCCGGCGCACCACAAGTCACAGCAGCGCCGCCCGGTCCAGAGGGGGTCGGCGCTGCGTTCCCATACACAAAAAATCCCCCAGTAATCTGTAGGGACACTAACTCCAACGTTGCGGTCCCCGGCGCACTACAACACCCAGCCAGCCCGGAGTGTGTCTGTGCCTGCCGGGGACACAGAGTACCTGTATGATGCAGGGCCTGTCCCTGATCGTACTCCTGCTCCGTCTCCATCAGGTTCTAATGGGTCTGTGGATGGAGCCCGGCGTCAGAGCTGAGAGGCCGGCAGGATCCCACTTCCACAGAGCCCTACCAGGGGATGTGGAAGGAAAACAGCATGTCAGGCTCCAGCCCTGTACCAGCAATAGGTACCTCAACCTTACAACACCATCCAGGGGTGAGAAGGGAGCATGCTGGGGACACTATATGTGTCCTCTTTTCTTCCATCCGAAATAGTCAGCAGCTACTGCTGACTAAAATCTGTGGAGCTATGCATGGAATGTCTGACCTCCTTCGCACACAAAGCTAAAACTGGAGAACCCGTGATACCACGGGGGGGGTATAGCCAGAGGAGGAGGGGCCTTGCACTTTTGATGTAGTGCTTTGTGTGGCCTCCAGAGGGCAGTAGCTATACCCCAATCGTCTGGGTCTCCCAATAGAGCGCTGAAGAAAAAACGTTTCCCTCAGCGTTCCATCCGGCCGCCAAACAAGCAAATTTTGCCAGATCCGGTGAAAGCCAGATGGAATGCAAGGCCATCCGGCGCTAAGAGAAGTCTATTGGGGGGGGAACGGATCCTGCGGCAACAGATGCCGGATAGTTTTTTTTTCAGGTTTTTGCCGGATTGTGCCTGATGGCAAAAAACTGATATGTGAAAGCAGCCTAAGTCGTTCATAAGTATGTACAGCCATGACTTTGTAACAATTATAAGTAATAGACTGCTTTGACAAGAGCTTTCAGTTCTCATTTATTTAAGGCTGTGTGAATGTTACTTTTATTTTGGTCAGGAAGACAATGGGACACATTTGTCAGTCATGTTGTGGGAGGCATCAATTTAACAAAAAAACGCATGTTATTTTATTCGTGATGCAACTTATTACTGGGCCGCAAACATTTCTACACTTTAAGACTTAAATTAACAACATGGGTTATATGGCTAAAATCCAAGATCCATTGATAAAATTCATTTTAGGCTATGTGCCGACGTGGCGTTCTGTCCCTGCAGAAATTTCTGCAGCAATTTGAACAGCACATGGGCGCTTCAAATCGCTGCAGAAACACTGCGTACTGAAAAGCCGATTTCATGCGCTCTGGATGCAGCCCCTCCCATAGATAGAGCGGGGACTGCATGCAAAGCGCATGAAAGAAGTTACATGTCACTTCTTAGAACGCAGCGCTTCGCGTTCTAATACGCCACGTGGGCATGGATTATGCACAATCTTCATAGATTGTGCTGGGGACACAGGACGCACACAGTTACGCTGCAGTGCAATATGCAGCGTAACTGCATGAAAATACGCTACGTGGGCATGGATTATGCACAATCTTCATAGATTGTGCTGGGGGCGCAGGACGCATACAGTTACGCTGCAGCGTAACTGCATGAAAATACGCTACGTGGGCACATAGCCTTAAAGTAGATTCTAGTTTGTAGGAAAACCCCTTTAAGTTAAAACCCTATGAAATATCTACCACTTACCCTCCACATTTAAGACCCAAAGCAAGTAAAGCAGACTTCAATCTATCCAACCCAAGAGAAGCCAATTCCTGACAAAAAAAAAGATAAGAACGTAAGTTTAATGAATATAATGAACATAAAAGGTCAGTCACACAAGCTTTAAAATCATGTATGGATAAACCTGAATTAACCTGTATTAAAGGGAGCCTTAGGCTATGTGCGCACAAGCCCGTTTTACCCGCGGATTTACCCGCGGTTTTGGTGCGGAAATTTCTTGAGAAATGTTTGAAATCTTTCTGCAGACATTTCCCAGCAAAACCTATGAGAAAAAAAAAAATATCTGTGCGCACACAGCGTATTTTTTTCTCAAGAAAATTCTTTGTGAAGATTTTCTTGAGAACATTTCTTGAGAAAATGTGCATGTCACTTCTTTTCCGTAGGTACCTGCGGTATACCCCCGGAATTTCACTCCATTCACTGTAATGTAATCGCGAAATACCGGGGGTATACCGCAGGTAGCAAATGATGTGCAGTATACCCCCGGTATAGCCGCGATTTACCTGTGGTAATGTACATCGCTGCCTGCGGTTTTGCAGGAAGTGATGTCATTATGACAGAAGAGGAAGCGGAGCAGAGTAAACACACACGGCACACTCCCTGGACGCTGCACAGAAGCACTTCCGTGTGACCTTCAGATGCCCGTGCAGTCTGTGTCCCGCTCCGGCCCCGCGGCTGCCTGCCCTGCAGTGTCAGTGTCTGCCCGCAGGATCAGCAGCTTGTCACGCTGCAGCGCAGGCAGACACTGACACACAGCAGTGCGTGCAGCCACGGGGATGCCGAGCGCTGCTGTCAGGAGGTGAGATGAGATCATTACCTGCTGTGACAATCTCCTGCCGTCACCGCTGTCACTGCCGTCTATGCCCGTCTCGCGAGCAGCCCGAGACTGTCACTAGCGGTGACGTCACAGGCTCTCGCGATACTGCTGACAACGCGGCGGGCATAGAAGGCAGTGACAGCGCTGATGGCAGGACTGCAGGAAATAGTCACAGCAGGTAATGATCTCATCTAACCTCCTGACAGCAGCGCTCGTCATCCCCTGCAGTGACCTGGGCTGACCTATTGATGTTAGCTCAGGTGACTGCATTACTCTCCCAGCCAATGGGGAACATTCTGTTCTTCATTGACTGGGACATTGACTATGGTATGGATCGTCATGGGACCCCCTTATTGGATTACGCCGGACCCGGATTTGATTGTTCTTTTCAATAAATTGGTGAAAGAGGGAATGTTTTGGGGAGTGTTTTTTCAAATAAAACTTTTGTCATCAATTTTTTTTTTTTTTTTTATTACTGACTGGGTTTGTGATGTCAGGTATCTGATAGACGCGTGACATCACTAACCCCAGGGCCTGATGCCAGGTGACATTACACATCTGGCATCAACCCCATATATTACCCGGTTTGCCACCGCACCAGGGCAATGGGATAAGTTGGGGTGAAGCGCCAGGATTGGCACATCTAATGGATGCGCCACTTCTGGGGCGGCTGTAACCTGCTATTTTTAGGCTGGGGAGTGTCCAATAACAGTGGACCTCCCTAGTCTGAGAATATCAGACCCCAGCTGTCTGCTTTACCTTGGCTGGTGATCCAATTTGGGGGGGACCCCACGTTTTTTGTTTTAAATTATTTATTTAATGTAAAATAACAGCGTGGGGTGCCCTCTGTTTTGGATTACCAGCCAAGGTGAAGCTGCCAGCTGTGGTCTGCAGGCTGCAGCCGTCTGCTTTACCCTAGCTGGCTACAAAAGATGGGGGGACCTCACGTCATTTTTTTTTTAATTATTTATTTATTTTTTGGCTAAATACAAGGCTAGGCACCCTTTAGTGCCACATGAAAGTCATTAAAGGGTGCCAGCTTAGAATATGCAGGGGAGTGGGACATTATATAGGTCTTTCTCATCTATCTATCTATTTATTCATCTATCCATCTTTCCCTCTATCCATTATCTGTCTATCGATTATCTATCTATTATCTATATTATTTATTGCAGTTCAGCATAAAAAAAACGCAGGGATCAACCTGCAGCAAAACCGCATGCGTTTTTCCCGCGGTTTTGGTGCGTTTTTTTACCGCAGGTGCGGTAATCTTCAACTCCCAGAAGTTTCTCAAGAAATTTTCTTGACAAAAATCACTTTTCTAGTGCGCACATAGCCTTAAACTTGCCCAGGTTCCCCATATTGCCACTGTGTATTTATTTATTCAATAACCTTTGCACTTAGTCATTTTTTGTCTAAAAAAATTACCACGAACTGCAAGCAAAAAACTATTTAGAACTTTGGTAGCAATATGCTAATTAGTGGGTATTGTTTTCCACAGATCAATGTTATTCTGCCCCCTGTGGGCACGAGTAACATGTTTTGTGTCAGCAGCATCACCGCCGACTTTTGACAATTCACATTAACAAAGTCGATATATTTTACCTTATGCTGGAGTTATGAACTTGTCACCAGGTTTTTACCTTATGAGCAGCGGCCACCACCAATGAGCCCTTTATATGCAACATTCTAAGATGCTGTATATAAGAGCCCAAGCCGCTGTGTAGAGCATAAAAGTAACTTTATAATACTCCCCTAGGGTGCGGTCTGGTCCGATGGGTGTCGCTGCTCCCTGGTCTGGCGCCTCCTCTCTGCGGCGATCGCCCTCCTCCTTCTTCTGAAGCCGGGGTGCATGACGCGTCCGACGTCACATACACTAGCCGGCATTGAGGTCCTGCACATGCGCACTTTGATCTGCCCTGCTCAGGGCAGATTAAAGTATTGTAGTGAGCATGCGCGGGCGGTCTTTAACATTTCCTCGTGCCTGCGCATTACAGATTACAGTACTTTGACCTGCTCTCAGCAGGGCAGATCAAAGTGCAGCTGCGCAGGACTGCAATGCCGGCCTGGAAGGGATAGGAGGACAGAGATCACAGCAGAGAGGAGGCGCCGGATCGGAGAGCAGCAACACCCATCAGAGCGGACCACGCCACTAGGTGAGTATTATAAAAGTGTTTTTTACGTTCTACACAGCAGCCTGGGCTCTTATATACAGTATTCTAGACAGCTGTATATATGAGCCCACTGGTGGTGGCTGCAGCTTATAGTCGTCAAATCTGGTGACAGGTTCCCTTTAATAAACAGTACTTTGTGCCATAAGAAATTTGTGCCTGTATGTACTGCTGCCACAAAGCAAGGATCTCTAAAATATCTATATATTTCTATAAAATATCGTGGGTGGGCACGTCATCGTACAAAAACAAAGACCCTTTTGGAAAGTTTTTGCTCATGTATCAGTCTTCACCTGACGTGGTTAACTTTCCTTAATCACAATTTAACAATGAGGCTTTCGGGTAAAATTTGGCAGTGCAACTTGTCAAAGTTAACAATTGTTTCCAAATGGAATCTATTTTTGTCTGCTAGAAATATTCAAGGCCGACTACTGTATTTTTCAGACCATAAGACGCACTTTTTTCAACCCAAATGTTGGGGAACAGTGGGGGGTGCGTCTTATAGTCTGAATATAGGTCTGCGGGGAATGAGGGTGCTGCGGTGGAGCGGGTCATCGGTGGCACAAGCAGGCTGTAGCAGCGCCTGCCGTGACCACGTGGGCCCGCTCATTACATATGCACGCCTATCCTCCTGCCCATCATCTCTCAGCGCTGAAACCGGCACTGACAGATGGGCGGGGGGGGTGCACACATAGTAAACAGCCGGCCCGCGTGATCACCCCTGGCAACTACAGCCTGGAGTGATCATGTGCGGCTGTATTCACTGCTCCCCACGCATCATCAGCGTGGGGGGCAGTGAATAAGTACGGTACACTCACCGTTCCCCTGCAGCTTCGCGATGTCCTCCCATCTGCCGGTCAGCTAATCTGTGTAGAGAGCGGTGAGCACAGCGATGACATCATCCCTGTGTGCGCCGCTAGTCACGCAGGTCAACTGACTGGCAGACAGGAGGACGAGCGGTGCTGCAGGGAAGTGACCGGTGACGGCTCCACACTCCGGCGGCGCTGCTGCCGCCACAGACCGGAGGCGGAGCTACACTGCATGGAGCGAGGAAAGGTGAGAACATTTTTTTTTTTTTCTTTGTGTGATACAGGATACAGGCTATACAGCAGGATGGATGGGGGTATATAGCAGGATGGGGGCATATAGCAGGATGCCAGTATATAGCAGGATAAGTGCATATACTAGGATGGGGGTACATATACAAGGCAGGAGGATCATTACCAGGATGGGGTATCTTAGTAGAGAATTTGGGGACATTACCCCCATAACAGTGTCAGCAGTAGATCCTCGCCCCATATCAGTGTGTCATGACCACATATTTTGCTTAAAATTTTATTTTCCCATTTTCCTCCTCTAAAACCAGGGTGCGTCTTATGGTCCAGTGTGTCTTATAGTCCGAAAGAAGGGAATTTTGTTTACTTACTGTAAATTCCTTTTCTTCTAGCTCCTATTGGGAGACCCAGACAATTGGGTGTATAGCTTCTGCCTCCGGAGGCCACACAAAGTATTACACTTAAAAAAGTGTAACCCCTCCCCTCTGCCTATACACCCTCCCGTGGATCAAGGGCTCCTCAGTTTTGGTGCAAAAGCAGGAAGGAGAAAACATATAAATTGGTCTAGGGTAAATTCAATCCGAAGGATGTTCGGAGAACTGAAGACCATGAACAAAAAGAACAATTCAACATGAACAACATGTGTACACAAAAGAACAACCAGCCCGAAGGGAACAGGGGCGGGTGCTGGGTCTCCCAATAGGAGCTAGAAGAAAAGGAATTTATGGTAAGTAAACAAAGTTCCCTTCTTCTTTGTCGCTCCATTGGGAGACCCAGACAATTGGGACGTCCAAAAGCAGTCCCTGGGTGGGTAAAAGAATACCTCAATAAAAAAGCCGCAACGGCCTCCTCTTACAGGTGGGCAACCGCCGCCTGAAGGACTCGCCTACCTAAACTGGCGTCTGCCGAAGCATAGGTATGCACTTGATAGTGTTTCGTGAAAGTGTGCAGACTAGACCACGTAGCTGCCTGACACACCTGCTGAGCCGTAGCCCGGTGCCGCAATGCCCAGGACGCACCCACGGCTCTGGTAGAATGGGCTTTCAGCCCTGAAGGAAGCGGAAGCCCAGAAGAACGGTAGGCTTCGAGAATCGGTTCCTTGATCCACCGAGCCAAGGTTGACTTGGAAGCCTGCGAACCCTTACGCTGGCCAGCGACAAGGACAAAGAGCGCATCTGAACGACGCAGGGGCGCCGTGCGAGACACGTAGAACCGGAGTGCTCTCACTAGATCCAAAGAGTGCAAATCCTTTTCACATTGGTGAATTGGATTAGGGCAAAATGAAGGCAAGGAGATATCTTGATTGAGATGAAAAGGAGATACCACCTTAGAAAGAAAATCCGGGACCGGACGCAGAACCACCTTATCCTGGTGAAACACCAGGAAGGGGGCTTTGCACGACAGCGCTGCAAGCTCAGACACTCTCCGGAGTGATGTAACTGCCACTAGAAAGGCCACCTTCTGCGAAAGACGTGATAAAGAGACATCCCGCAGCGGCTCGAAAGGTGGTTTCTGAAGAGCCGTTAGCACCCTGTTAAGATCCCAGGGTTCTAGTGGACATTTGTAAGGTGGGACTATGTGGCAAACTCCCTGCAGGAACGTGCGGACCTGCGGAAGCCTGGCTAGGCGCTTTTGAAAAAATACGGAGAGCGACGATACTTGGCCCTTGAGAGAGCCGAGTGACAAACCCTTGTCCATTCCGGATTAAAGGAATGAAAGAAAAGTGGGTAAGGCAAACGGCCATGGAAGAAAACCGTTATCAGAGCACCAGGATAAGAAGATTTGCCAAGACCTGTAATAGATCTTGGCGGACGTTGGCTTCCTGGCCTGTCTCATGGTGGCAATGACATCCTGAGATAACCCTGAAGACGCTAGGAGCCAGGACTCAATGGCCACACAGTCAGGTTGACGGCCACAGAATTCAGATGGAAAAACGGGCCTTGTGACAGCAAGTCTGGGCGGTCTGGAAGCGCCCACGGTTGTCCCACCGTGAGATGCCACAGATCCGGGTACCACAACCGCCTCGGCCAATCTGGAGCGACGAGAATGGCGCGACGGCAGTCGGATCTGATCTTGCGTAACACTCTGGGCAGCATCGCCAGAGGAGGAAACACGTAAGGCAGTCGAAACTGCGACCAATCCTGAACTAACGCATCCGCCGCCAGAGCTCTGTGATCCAGAGACCGAGCCATGAATGCCGGGACTTTGTTGTTGTGCCGTGACGCCATGAGATCGACGTCCGGCGTTCCCCAGCGGCGACAGATCTCTCGAAACACTTCTGGGTGCAGAGACCATTCCCCCGCATTCATGCCCTGACGACTGAGAAAATCTGCTTCCCAGTTTTCTACGCCCGGGATGTGAACTGCGGAGATGGTGGAGGCTGTGGCTTCCACCCACTGCAGAATCTGCCGGACTTCCTGGAAGGCTTGACGACTGCGAGTGCCGCCTTGGTGGTTGATGTATGCGACGGCAGTGGCGTTGTCCGACTGGATACGGATCTGCCTGCCCTCCAGCCACCGATAGAAAGCCAATAGGGCTAGATACACTGCCCTTATCTCCAGAACATTGATCTGAAGAGAAGACTCTATCGGGAGTCCAGGTTCCCTGAGCCCTGTGGTGGAGAAAAACCGATCCCCAACCAGACAGGCTCGCGTCCGTGGTGACCACAGCCCAGGTTGGGGGTAGGAAGGATTTTCCCTGCGATAGAGAATTGGGAAGGAGCCACCACTGAAGAGACGTCTTGGTTGCAAGGGAAAGAGAGACTTTCCTGTCGAGGGAAGCCGACCTCCTGTCCCATTTGCGGAGAATGTCCCATTGGAGTGGCCGCAGATGGAATTGCGCGAACGGCACTGCCTCCATCGCTGCCACCATCTTCCCCAGGAAGTGCATGAGGCGCCTCAAGGGGTGTGACTGACCCCGAAGAAGAGATTGCACCCCTGCCTGCAGAGAAAGCTGTTTGTCCCGCGGTAGCTTGACTACCGCTGACTGTGTATGAAATTCCATCCCGAGGTAAGTCAGTGATTGGGTCGGTGTCAACTTGGATTTTGGGAAGTTGATGATCCACCCGAACTGCTGGAGAGTCGCCAGAGCGACGGTAAGGCTGTATTGACACGCCACCCGAGAAGGTGCCCTGACTAGGAGATCGTCTAAGTAGGGAATCACCGAGTGGCCCTGAGAGTGTAGGACCGCCACAACGGATGCCATGACTTTGGTGAAAACCCGTGGGGCTGTCGCCAGGCCGAAAGGCAATGCCACGAACTGAAGGTGTTCGTCCCCGATGGCGAAACGCAAGAAGCGTTGATGTTCGGGTGCGATCGGCACGTGGAGATAAGCATCCTCGATGTCGATCGATGCTAGGAAGTCTCCTTGTGACATCGAGGCGATGACCGAGCGGAGAGATTCCATCCGAAACCGTCTGGTGCTCACATGTCTGTTGAGTAGTTTGAGGTCCAGAACGGGACGGAATGATCCGCCCTTTTTTGGCACCACGAACAAGTTGGAGTAAAAGCCGCGACCACGTTCCTAAGGGGGAACGGGGATCACAACTCCTTCTGTCTTCAGAGCGTCCACTGCCTGAAAAAGTGCGTCGGCCCGAGCGGGGGGCGGAGAGGTTCTGAAGAAACGAGTCGGAGGACGAGAGCTGAACTCTATCCTGTAACCGTGAGACAGAATGTCTCTCACCCATCGGTCTTGAACATGTGGCCACCAGGCGTCGCAAAAGCGGGAGAGCCTGCCACCGACCGAGGATGCGGCTCGGGGATGCCGAGAGTCATGAGGAGGCCGCCTTGGAGGCAGTGCCTCCTGCGGCCTTTTGGGGGCGTGACTTGGACCGCCACGCATAGGAGTTCCTCTGGCCTTTCTCCGGCCTGCTGGACGAAGAGGATTGGGGCTTGGCGGAGGGACGAAAGGACCGAAACCTTGATTGTATTTTTCGTTGCTGAGGTTTCTTAGGTTTGGACTGGGGTAAGGAGGAGTCCTTTCCTTTGGATTCCTTAATCTCATCCAATCGTTCGCCAAACAAGCGGTCGCCAGAAAACGGCAAACCGGTTAAGAACCTCTTGGAGGCCGAGTCTGCCTTCCATTCGCGCAGCCACATGGCCCTGCGGACAGCCACAGAGTTAGCGGATGCCACCGCTGTACGGCTAGCAGAGTCGAGGACTGCGTTCATGGCGTAGGAAGAAAAAGCTTACGCTTGAGAAGTCAAAGACGCAACCTGCGGAGCAGAATTACATGTGACTGCATTAATCTCAGCCAGACAAGCTGAGATAGCTTGGAGTGCCCACACGGCTGCAAAGGCCGGGGCAAAAGACGCGCCCGTGGCTTCATAGATGGGTTTCACCAGGAGCTCTATCTGCCTGTCAGTGGCATCCTTTAGCGATGAGCCATCTGCAACCGATACCACAGATCTAGCCGCCAGCCTAGAGACTGGCGGATCCACCTTGGGACATTGAGCCCAACCCTTAACTACTTCAGAGGGGAAAGGGTAACGTGTGTCAGTAAGGCGCTTAGTAAAGCGCTTGTCCGGAACCGCTCTGGGCTTTTGGACAGCATCTCTGAAGTTAGAATGATCGAAAAACGCACTCCGTGTACGTTTGGGGAACCGAAACTGGTGTTTCTCCTGCTGAGAAGCCGACTCCTCTACAGGTGGAGGCGGGGGGAGAGAGATCTAACACCTGGTTGATGGACGAGATAAGATCATTTACTAAGGCGTCCCCTTCAGGTGTATCAAGGTTGAGGGCGACGTCAGGGTCAGAGCCCTGAGCTGCGACGTCCGCCTCGTCCTCCAGCGAGTCCTCAAGCTGGGAACCCGAGCAGCGTGAAGAAGTCGGGGAAGATTCCCAGCGAGCCCGCTTAGCCTGTCTAGGACTGTGGTCCGGGCAGGAGTCCTCCACGTGAGACCTAGGGCCCAACCTGGGAGCACGCTGCGGTGCGGACCGAGAGGGGCCTGGAGGCGACGATCCAACAGGGGCCGGGGCCTGTGTAAGGACCGGTCTGGACTGCAAAGCTTCAAGCAGCTTGGCAGACCATTTGTCCATAGACTGAGCCATGGATTGTGAAAGTGACTCAGAGAGTTTCTCAGCAAAAGAGGCGAACTCTGTCACTGCCGCCTGGACAGGGGGAGCAGGGGGGTCTACATGAGCCGAGGGGCCCACTAGTGACCGAGGCTCCGGCTGAGCAAGCGAAACAGGGGTCGAGCATTGCTCACAGTGAGGGTAGGTGGAACCCGCAGGTAACATAGCCCCACAAGAGGTACAGGCCGCAAAAAGAAGGATTTTTGTGTACTCACCGTAAAATCTCTTTCTCTGAGTCTTCATTGGGGGACACAGGACCATGGGTTATGCTGCTGTCACTAGGAGGCTGACACTAAGTAAACAGAAAAAGTTAGCTCCTCCCCAGCAGTATAACCCCTGAGCCGGAGGCGGGCTCAATCAGTTTAGTGCACAAGCAGTAGGAGGAGAATCAAACAATCCTGGATAAAACAAGTTAAAAACTATGACCAGTAATCGTGTGACTAGTGGCCTGGGGAAATGGCCACTGATGCAACCGACAGGTAATATATATAACCAATAACACAAGCAGGGTGGGTGCTGTGTCCCCCAATGAAGACTCAGAGAAAGAGATTTTACGGTGAGTACACAAAAATCCTTCTTTCTCTATCGTTTCATTGGGGGACACAGGACCATGGGACGTCCAAAAGCAGTCCCTGGGTGGGAAGAGAAACCATCACCGGAGACAGGAAGGCAACCGCTTCCCCCTGTCGGGCTCGCGCCAGACGTACAAGCACCTACGTTGTGACAGGTGTGCCACTGCCACCCGCAGACCTTACTCCAAGACTGGCCGCTGTCGAAGCTTGGGTGTGACCCTGGTAGAAACTAGTAAAGGTATGCCGACTAGATCGGGTGGCGGCCCAGGGAACCTGGACGGTCGACATCTGGAGTCCAATCGTCCAAAGGGTACCCCTTGCTCGGTAGCCCGTGGCGGAAGTCCGCCCTTCAAGCGAAAGTCTTCACCTATGGAGTAATGGATCCATGTGACAATTCTGGCCTCTGGCGCCGGCATGCGCCCCTTGGGAACGGGTGGCGTGGTGGACTGGGTGTCGGTGTAACCGAAAGGGGTGTCCTGCAGACATGTAAGACTGAGGGCTCGTACCAGTTCTGGAACGAACTAGGCCCCTTTCCGGCTGAGAGAGGAGACTAGAACCGAAAACCGAAAACTAAACACATCTTCTGGAAGGAATCAGCGAGCTGCCCTGGACAGGAACGAAGAGTTCTGGCCGGAGCCTCCCCTTGTCCTGCTGGAGGAGCTGGAAAACAAAAAAGGGGGGAAAGAGCGACAAGAGGGCTGTCCGCCCCGATGCTGTCTGTAACAACAAGATGTCCACGAGGAGCCCACCTAACAAAAACAGGTGGAGCCGGGCAAAAAGGGTTACCTTGAACGAACCCCTCACTGGAATAAGGACCCACGTTTTTAGCGAACGATGAAACAGCCGAGCCAGATGGACGCTTCTCTGAGCGAAGGCCCTGATTGGAGGACGGGAAGTGAAAAGACTCTGAACACACCGAAGCGAAACGGGCCGACACCTGGCCGAAACACGGACGCGCGAGAGGGCCGCATTCGGATCTGACTGGAAGAATGCCAGCAAGAAGGAGGGAAGATGTGGTCCTCACCCACCGGGAAGCTCTTTCCTAGTGGAAATAAATCCTGGAGGAAACTGGATTCCCGGCCCTCAATGTTGTCTGTAATCCTCTTGTCAACAGACCTGACCGAGGCAGAGCCCGGGATCCACTGGCGTGGCCGTCGAACTTGGGACTTTTGAGTCCTGGTAGAAGAGAGGGTCCCCGACACGGAGAACTTGGCGGTCGGGAAGGAGCCCCGGGGCCTCCGTGAGGAGTTGAGTAGGCTATGCGAACTATGCTCGCCTGGGACACTCCAGAGGCATCGTTGCCTTGGTCCATCCTGAGAACCCTCGAGACCATGGGAAACTGCGGGAAGATGCAGGAGAACCTGAAAAGGCTACCCGACCGGTCGAGGGCGTCGTCACCTAGTCCAGAGCAGGTGGTACACTCGACGTACCATTGACTTGAAAGCTGGAACGGGAGAACAATAGGTCCACGACTGGAGGTCTTCCCTCGCCCGGGAACTGACTGGTGACTCCCCTGTTGAGGAGCCCTTTTCCTAAGGGAGGTCTTTCCTACCGAAAAAAATCGGCCGTCTAAAACGTCCATGCTAGGGATGTACTGCCGAGGTCAGCGAGTTAAGGGACCCGTCCCCGGGCAAGATCTTCTTGGCCTCTTCCCTTGCCATGAACTCTCTGCGTCTACCTGGTGGATGATGCACGTCGCCGCTGTGGCAAACCCCGACCCAGAGAAGAAATTGAAGCCGTGCTAACAGGATGGCTCTGGCTTCCGGAATATTGAAGGGGAGACAACGCTCTAGGGCTGTCCCTCGGGACCGTGCCGAGGAATGGTGGGGGCAGCCTACCCTAGCACGGGAGACTGGTGACGGTTGATAATATCCTCCAGAGGAGGGAAGGGAAGCTTCCCAAGGGACGGTTTCGAAGACTGGTCCGCTATGAGGAGATTGGCGGATCACCCGCGAAGACGGAACCCTCTTTGTCTCCGATCTTCAGTGTGGTCCACTGGAGAGTAAGGGATGAATCTGGTACGTGCACCGTCGCTATCACCGCCACAGACTGCCGAGGGCTCGCATAGCCAAAACGGGAGCGGGTGGCAAGGGTACGCGGGACTCTGTGCCAGGAAGGAAAAAACTATTCCTGCGTGAGGAGCAGCTACTCCTGAACGGGCTCGAAAAAAAACGTGCCTAAGGGATGATGGACCGAGCCGGGGTCTGGTAGGACTCCTTCCGGTATCTCAGCTGCGCTAGTAGCGAAAAGTGAATATGACGGTCTAAACCCCAAGCAAGGATCCTTGAAGGGAGAACTCTGGGCCTCCCGGCCGTACTTGGGCGTAGAGAACCTAGCAGCCCTGGAAAGTAGGGTGCGCAGGGACAGTGATCCCTGCAAGCGCTCTGATAAAAAACTGGAACGGTCCACTGCCACTCAAGGTGGAGGGGCTGTTGGAGGGATAGAGGCTTCCTGACGGGTGCGGCGTGAACGGGCTGGGACCTAGTGTGAGGGGACGATCCTGATGCATCTGGGTCGATGCAGGGAAAAGAATGAATCCTTCCCTTACGTAGTCTAGGGTAGAGAAGTACTCTACTCTGACGTAGCCAAGTGGGGCCACTGGACTCGCCTATCTTCAGAGTGGCGTTCCCTAAAGTCGGAAGGGAAGTCAGTGACCTCCTAGATGTCAAATCTGCGTTCCTGATCCCGAGTCAGAGGTCTCGACAGGTGGACACACTGATGGTAGAGGCTCAGGCCGAGCAGTAGGCAGGCCCCAGGTATGTGAAGAGAGGGTACTCACTGAAGATGATAACCAGTCCTGGGACGGGATAGGTGGAACTTGGTCCGCTGCGTATGGAGTCCGCTGATTCTCTGAGGGACGCCACGTTCGGGACGAGAAACCCGGAGGAACACAGGCGGGTCGACCACAGGGTGGGGTACCCCTTCCTTTTGGAGCCCCTTTCTATAAGGGGTAATGACAATAAAAGGACTTACCATTGGTAGAAATCGAGGCCTGGGATTATCCGTGCTAACACAGTCACACGGCGAACTGTATTCCACTGAAACCGAAGGGGCCTGCCGTCTTCGTCTCTGCAAGGTGACTGCCCCCTCTCTCCAGAGCCCTTCGGGGGAATGATAATGCCAAAAACACACGACTTACCGGTGGTAAACGGCGTGTCTGGTAGATGTCTGTAATCAATCCAAGACTCCAGTGTAGCCTGGCCATACTTTCCGAAAACCCCTTTGGAGAAGGGAAAAAAGACAATGACATGGCTTACCGCAGGCAAACGTCGTGTCTGGTAGTTGTCCGTGAACACGCGGTAACTCGGCGAACTCTGGATGTCCCCCGAGCACATCAAGGGTCTGCTCCCAACGCCCTAAAGGAGACCTGGGTGCACGGAGAGAAGAGGGGCTGTCCGTAGCCTTACGGCTTGACTCACCGTTTCTAGCATACTAATGCGTCCTGCGCCAAAACATCTAGGTCCTGCTCGGAGTCCAGCGGAGATGGAAAGCCTGGGCCAACACCCGAGAGGTCGTAAGACTACCGTAGGAAGGGCAGTCTGGACCTGGGGAATAAGGTGGAAAACTGGGGGGCCACGAAAGACGAGACCTGGCAGGTCCGCTTCCAGCCTAGGAAAAAGGTCCCTGGTACGGGACTTGTCTCCCCGAGGGAATGGCGCCGTTTTGTGGATGGTATGACCAAGCGTCGGCGGGGGACGCAGCGCATGCGCACGAACCCGAGGGACGTCAGCGAGGGAATATATGGCCTGAGACAGGGCGTTAACCAGCCGGCAGGGGCGAGACACAGGGGCGTGCGGTGCCAGGGGCTGCGGTAGCTGTCAACACTAATCTGCCATTATGTGCGGGAAATTACCATTAAGGGAACCGCAAACTTGAGCTACCAGTCCCAAATAATTAAAAAACTCAGCTCTGAGAGCTCTTAGACTAACCCTATTGGGATGTGTCCTGATGCAAAAAACCCGAAAAAAGTACCTGAAGAGGTTAATGTATAATGTACAAAACGCAAGCCCTGATAAAAAACCCCACTGTATTTAATCATCATGGAAACTAGGGTTTATCTTCCCCTGATATACGGGCTGCTGCAGCGTCAGTAAACCGCATACCAGGAGTTTGCCATAATCACCTTTTTTTTTTTTTTTTTAATGAACGCTGAGGAGGCTGGAGGTGGGCCCAGGAGAGCGGGAAAACGCAACCACCGCCCCCACTGTGATGCCTGGGGCTGAGCGGAGGGCGGAGACGGAGCGGCCGGCGGCCAATAGCGATGCGGCGGGGGGCGGGCCTGGGACGCCGGAGACAGGGCCGAAGCCGGGGCCTAAATTTTGAGGCAGCCGGCGCAGGGGAAAACAGAGACCGGCGGATCCACCCGCAGGAGCGGCGGCACGGCAGCGACGAGCACCGCAGGCGCGGAGAAGGACTCCATCGCCGGATGGAGACGCGGCCGGGGCGCCCGGTGAGTAGGCCCGGACCGGGGCCTAAATTTGAAACCGCCGGCGCAGGGGAAGGTAGAGACCGGGGGTCCTACCTGCGGGAGCGGCGGCGCGGCAGCGATGTCCGGGCACCGGCCGAGCCCTGCCTGTGTGGACTCCAGCGCCGGGTGGGGGCGAGGCCGGGGTGCTCGGTGAGTAGGCCCAGACCGGGGCCTATATCTTGTAGCCGCCCGGGAGAAGGGAGGGTGAGTGTCCTACCTGGTCGGCGGCGCCGCATCTGGCAGTGTGCAGGCGTGGAGCTCTGCACCTGTGTCCGCTCCGCACACCGGAGGGCTGGCTGCGGGCCGCAGAAGAGAATGAGGCAGGCAGACAGGCAGGAAGATGGACGCTGGTGGGGGCAGGGAGCCCCCTGTAGTGAGGCAGCGCTGCGGGCCCGATATCATCCAGACGCGCTGCGAGGTCCAGTCCCTGCTGTATGCCCCTTGCACCCTTTGGAGTGATACCGCAGGGTGAATAGGGGGTGCCCAGGAAGGATTAGCCCAGCGTGCCAACCCGGGAGTGGTACCGTGGAATTGGACGGGGGAGAGGGCCCGACGAATCAAGCTTCTGCGACCCAGGGGAGCGGTACCCACACGGGCTGCGAGAGCTGAGGTAGAGAAACGATACCTGCAGAAAAAGAGAAATCCAACAGATGAGAGCGACGAGCGTCGCCGAGAGAAAAAAGAAAAAATATACGCAAAAAAACAAGTGGCTGAAGGGGGCCCAGTCGGCCCACATCAGCCTCCTACGACACTAAGCAAAAAACTGATTGAGCCCGCCTCCGGCTCAGGGGTTATACTGCTGGGGAGGAGCTAACTTTTTCTGTTTACTTAGTGTCAGCCTCCTAGTGACAGCAGCATAACCCATGGTCCTGTGTCCCCCAATGAAACGATAGAGAAAAACCCTGTGCCTTAGCACCTTTGCTCCTTGTGGACGACATGCTGTTGTCTCCTAGGAGAGTGATCACTGAGGGTATATGGGAAAGAGTATACAGCCCGACCGAACAGAAATATATATATAAATACGTATCTATTCCGGCACCCTAGGGGGACCAGCACCGGGTGACCGGTGTGGCTTACCGACCGCTAAAAAGCGGAGTGTGTGTCCTCCAGATTCCCTGCCTTAGGTCTCCCAGAGCTGCAGAGCTCTTCCCTGAGAATCCTCCATCGGCAGAATGCCAAAAAATGGCTGCCGGAGCTCTCAGGGGAGGAGTGGAGCCGTGGGCGGCGCCAGGAAAGTGCGGGAATCTGGGGTCCCCACAGTGATCAGTGAGGGGGGAGGAAACATATAGGATGCTCCGGCCCTCACAGCCGACGTCAGGTCGGCCGTCCCGCCCTTACCCCTGACAGGCAGGCCCGGGGGCGGGATTTTTGCTACTAGGCCGCGATGAAGCCGGGGACTAAATTTAAGACCGTGCCCGACAAGCAGGCGCGGTCGGCGCGGAAGTCCGCCGGCCTTCTCAATACAGCAGCTGCTGCAGCGTCCGGGAAGAAGGCGCTCCCTGCACAGTCCCCATGGGGACACAAAGTACCTTATAGTTGCAGGGCCCGGTCCCTGAGGAAGAATAGACTCCGATCCGGCAGATTCCCACAGGGGCTGCGGAGGGAGCACGGTCCCAGTAAATGGATGACCGGTCAGGATCCCACTTCTCCCATAGCCGCTAAGGGATGGTGAAGGAGACTGCATGAGGCTCCGGCCTTTGTACCCGCAATGGGTACCTCAATCTTAACAACACCGCCGACGTAGTGGGGTGAGAAGGGAACATGCCGGGGGCCCCGTGGGGGCCCTCTTTTCTTCCAACCGATATAAGTAATATGAGAATGCATGAGTGGATGTGTGCCTCCTTCCACACAAAGCATAAAACTGAGGAGCCCGTGATCCACGGGAGGGTGTATAGGCAGAGGGGAGGGGTTACGCTTTTTTAAGTGTAATACTTTGTGTGGCCTCCGCAGGCAGAAGGTATACACCCAATTGTCTGGGTCTCCCAATGGAGCGACAAAGAAAATACGGTATTTATCAATTCCTCCTTGCATGCTAAATTTCTACTTTTTTAAACCTCCAGGGAACTACTTGAATCTGTGACGGATTGATTGCTTACATTATATACTGCAATAACACAGTATTATAGAATATAGCAAAATTATAGTTCTCCTACGAAGCCCAGTCTGTGGACTAACATGGAAGTTATGAAGTCCTTCAGCATGCAACGGGCTGTAATAGTAAACCATTGGTTTAGTAGGCTGTGCCTAGATGTGTATACTTGTATATCTGAAAAATGGTACTCTGACATGGAAATGTGTATGCTCATTATAAATAAATTATCCCACAAGCATCATCATCCCCAAACCATAGGATAAATAATAAATGTATAAGATGATGTGTGGTGAGCACCTTGAACTCCAGGTGCGTCTCATGGGATCACGTAGCCCAGAGAGATTAAATGAACGAGTTTTATCTAATCCTGGCACTTCCAGTTCGTTATGGTATTTTTATGTATCATTTTCCTGTCCTGAAGAGGATATCTGCTTTTGTAACTATATTTACCCCTTTGGGTTTTCAGTTACTAATATCTGAACCAATCTTGGTTCCTATATCTTAGTTTAACATCTTAGGGTACGTGCCCACGATCAGTGTTTTGGACGTAGCATGTTTTCACTGCATCCAAAATGCTGCGTTGTACAGTACAAGCATAGTGGATGGGATTTCTAGAAATCCCGTGCCCACTATGCTTGTTTTTTTCCCGCAAACACTGACCTGCGGTGTGTCTTTCCAGACCGCAGCATGTCAATTGTTTGCTGCCGATTCGCATGCGTCCTCAATAGGTAGAACACAAGCGAGAGACCGCAGCGCACAGAAGCCTGACCGTGGGTACGAGCAGCTGCGGTCTCCTGTGGAGGAGACTCATGGCCCCGCAGGTCAGGACGCAGCGAGTCCGGATTGTGGGCACATACCCTTACATTCAACAATCAATTAGTAAATCTAGTCGCTGTCATTTATTTAGGCACATTCTACCTGCTGTAACAGTGTGTGCTACTGTGAATATTAACTCTGTGGCTATATAATTATTCCCTGCTTATCACCTATATTTTGAACTGTGTGGTAGATGATATACTGGTAGTATCCAGTTACAGCCACGTCTTTAATTTTTAATTAAATGGTCTCCTTGCTAGTGAGACTACGTGTGATGAAGTGTTTAAAGGGAAGGTGTTTAATGTTTTGTTTAAATATTATAATTTGTTTTTAATTGAGCAAAATAGAAAAAAAATATTTTAAAAGTTTGATATTTTCCATTCTTAAACACAAGGGAAGCAGCTGCTGAAATCCGACTGTAGAGCTACTGTAGAACTAGCTCACATTACAGCTGCAGTAAAAGTGGGCAGAATCTGCTCTCCTGAGTGTGATGTCACAGCTCCCCCTCCCAATCTCAGTGTTTCCAAAAGGATAAGGGAAGATGAAGTGAAGTGACATAATGCGGAGCCATTTTGTTGGTGACTGAAAAGTGATCCTAATAAGTCTAAAGTGTCACCAATGATAGCTGCATAGTGCTCCACTGTATCCTGCACTTCACTGTATACCATGTCCCACTATATACTGCCCCCACTGTATCCTGTGCCCCACTGTATACTGCCCCCACTGTATCCCACGCTCCACTGTATACCATGCACCCATATACTGTGCTGCCAGTCAGTATCGGAGGTCCGAGGTGACACACAGCAAGGAAGGGTGATCTATAACCTGAGCCCAGCACTGCACTACAGATGATCACCACTTCCAGCCACATGCACTCACCCCAGACCTTTGTCCCGACAGCCTCTCCTGTCAGCCTGGTGTCTGTTACTCCGATCAGCAATCACGGCACAGAGCAGTGATGAACTGCTAGGATCGGAGGCCCGAAGTGAGCACACGTGAGCGGGGTAGTGGCGAAGTGGGGAGACGAGTGGCAGAGGGGGGGGGGGGGGAGGCGACAGGCGTAGTTGGGAGGGGGGGCAGCGGTGGAGTGGAGGGGGGGGCGGTGGAGTGAAGGGGGGCGAGCGGCGAAGTGGGGGGCGAGCGGCAAAGTGGAAGGTGGAGCGGTGGAGTGAAGGGTGGAGCGGCGGAGTGGGGGGGAGCGGCGGGGTGGGGAGCACTACGCCAGGATCAGTTACATTGCAATCACTGCTGCCCGGCACCAGTACTCACCCCAGCCAGAGCGGGTGACAGGGGGAAAGTGCAGCACACAGGATACACTGTGGGCTCCACAAAGATGGTGCTGATCTCCTCCTTCTGCTGTGATCTGGACAGCCCAGGTGGGATGCCTAAAAGACAACCCAGCAAGGGACTGCTTTGTGGCTATATCCACTCTCTAAACATTAAGCCACAGAATGAGGTGAATAGCCAGGTAATTGTTTGCAACCTTAGTGGAACATTCTACCACATCAAGAGATGCAGAACAAAGACATTTAGTTGCTTGCGCAATCTGGTCTGCTGCCTCAGCTAACTTCACCTCCTGGGGCCCAGCCAGAAAACTGCACTGCAAATGCTTTAACAGTCTTCGCAACCCAGGTAACGACAAAGGCCTGACAAAGGGCAGACCCTGCCGCCTCAAATGGAGACTTAGCCTCCATATGTTTGTCCATAGGATCCTTCAATGCCAGAAACTCCCCAAGAGGCAGGGTAGTGGTTCTAGATAGGTCGGATAAAGCAGAGTGTAGCTGTGGGGAGGGAGAGCTGCAGCGGAAAAACTCTGCTTGGTGACAAGCACATGTGCCCTGCGGTCAGATAAAGCAGTCAACTTGCCCCAATCACCGTCTCTGAAGAAGCTGTGCTTCTAGCTCCTCTTGCAGTCTTCCTCTTCCCTCCACATTAGAGTCTTATCATCACCATCTGCTATCTCCTATCTCAGTAATTTAAAAATCTGTTTTCACTGAACACAGATTTTATAAGAGCATTGGGACTTTTGAAAATTAATGAGGAGTCCTGACAGAGCATATTTTTCTCATAAGAGAAAGTTTCTTATTTTCACATGTACTACTGATTTAGGCAATAAAATTAAAATGACAGTTACTCTTTAAGAAGAATAACTAGAGATGAGCGTTTTCTCTTAGCCATCATTGGGGGACACAGGACACAGGACTGAGGACAGTCAAGACTGTCCTCAGGGGGGTTTCCCATCTAGTTTCCCTGTATAAACGGTCGCTGGACCCATGGGACCTCAATCTCGTTTTGGACGGTATCCAGAGGTCCCCTTTTGAACCTCTTAAGGAATCTTCTCTTACTCTTCTCTCCTGGAAGGTAACATTCTTAGTGGCGATTACGTCCATCAGACAAGTTTCGGAGCTAGCAGCACTCTCTTGCCGTGAACCCTTTCTGATCTTTCATCAGGACAAGGTGGTTCTACGCCCCCTTCCGGATTTTTTTCCGAAGGTTACTTCCCCGTTTCATATGAATGAGGACATTGTTCTGCCTTCCTTTTGTCCACACCCAGTCCATGGGGTGGAAAGGGTTCTATATTCGCTAGACCTTGTGAGGGCTCTCCGATATTACGTACTTAGGACAGCCCCTTTAGGAACATAGACTCCTTGTTCGTCATTCTTGAAAGGCCTAAGAAAGGAGAGGCAGCTTTATAGGCAACGCTGGCTCGCTGGATTCGCTCTATGATCCAGGAGGTCTACCGCTTGCAACTGAAGCCCATTCCTAGTGGGCTGCGGACTCATTCCACGCGAGCAGTTGACGCCTCTTGGGCCATTAGGCATCAGGCTTCAGTGGAACAGAGGTGTAAGGCTGTGACCTGGTCTTGCCTACATACTGTTTCAAAGCATTACCGAGTCCATACCCAGGCTTCGGCTGAGGCGAACCTAGGTAGGAAAATTCTGCAAACGATAGTGGAGTACCTATCTCAGTAGGCGCTCCTGGCTATCTGGGACTGGTTCCTAGTCCTTGGGTTGCGTTGTTTATTGTTTACCCACCCATGGACTGCTTTAAGACGTCCCATGGTCCAGTGTCCCCCAATGAGGCGTCAGATAAAAACGGATTTTTGTGTACTCACCGTAAAATCGTTTTCTCTTAGCCATCATTGGGGGACACAGCACCCTCCCTTTTGCCCTGTTGGGCCTTAGCTTTTTTCTGTCTCAGTACTTTTTTGTTATGAGTATTCACTCACGTTTTTTGTTACTTGTTCTCCTACTGCTTGTGTACTAAAACTGAAGTAGCCTGGCTGGGCCAGGGGATGTATACTGCAGGGGAGGAGCTAACATCTTTGAATCTACTTAGTGTCCTCCTATGGATAAGCAGCATAACACCCATGGTCCTGTGTCCCCCAATAAGGCGTCAGAGAAATAACCATTGGCCTTCAGAGCCTAATAACAGCCTCCAGGTGTTTGATCTACCTTTGCTGGCTATCAAAAATAGGGGGGAGCCCATGCTATTTTTTTAATTATTTAAATAAACAATTTAAAATAAAAAAAATGGCGTACCTTGGCTGGTTATTAAAAATAGGGGGGGACACCACACTGTTTAAATTATTTAAATAAATAATTTTATCAAAACAGAGTAAGATCACCTCTATTTTTGATAACCAGCCAAGGTAAAGCAGACAGCTGAGGGCTGCAGCCTGTAGCTGTCTGTTTTACCTGTGCTTGTTATTAAAAATAAGGAGAACTTCACATTTTTTTAATTATCTTGCTCTTACCAACATTTTACTTCTTTTTGCAGCCCTCCAGCCCTTACAACAACCATTTTACAGCACCAAATTTAAGGTCCCATTGACTTATATGGGGTTCGGGTCAAGTCTGGGTCCTGAACCAAACTTTTAACTAAAGTCTGGCCGCTCATCTCTAGGGATATCTAAGGATAACTAAGGATAGTCCCTGATTTACACAAACTTAGGTTGCTGCTGAAATAATACCATACCTCCCATGATGAAAAAGCTGAAAGGTCCAAATGAGCTCCTGCATGTGTAAGAGCACTGCTGGTTTCTTTCTGTAAGACATAAGAGCTTTTCATTCATACTATTTTCAAAGATAAAGTTCTAGCAATTGTCAAAGATAAATATCGTACACGTCAGTCATGGTAAATTCAGATCTTAAATGGCAATGTATAGGATACACTGCTTTAGTAGATGATTTAATTCACAGCAGAAGAGAAAACATTTAATAACAAACCCTGTGGCTTTGAGCCAAGCAATCTAAGAAAAGGGAATTTTGTTTACTTACCGTAAATTCCTTTTCTTCTAGCTCCTATTGGGAGACCCAGACAATTGGGTGTATAGCTTCTGCCTCTGGAGGCCACACAAAAGTATTACACTTTTAAAAAAGTGTAACCCCTCGCATCTGCCTATACACCCTCCCGTGGACCACGGGCTCCTCAGTTTTGGTGCAAAAGCAGGAAGGAGAAAACTTATAAATTGGTCTAGGGTAAATTCAATCCGAAGGATGTTCGGAGAACTGAAGACCATGAACCAAAAGAACAAATTAACATCAACAACATGTGTACACAAAAGAACAACCAGCCCGAAGGGCACAGAGGTTGGTGCTGGGTCTCCCAATAGGAGCTAGAAGAAAAGGAATTTACGGTAAGTAAATAAAATTCCCTTTTTCTTTGTCGCTCCATTGGGAGACCCAGACAATTGGGACGTCCAAGAGCAGTCCCTGGGTGGGTAAAAGAATACCTCAATAAAAGGAGCCGAAAACGGCCCCCTCTTACAGGTGGGCAACCGCCGCCTGGAGGACTCGCCTACCTAGACTGGCGTCTGCCGAAGCATAGGTATGCACTTGATAGTGCTTCGTGAAAGTGTGCAGACTAGACCACGTAGCTGCCTGACACACCTGCTGAGCCGTCGCCCGATGCCGCAATGCCCAGGACGCACCTACGGCTCTGGTAGAATGGGCTTTCAGCCCTGAAGGGAGCGGAAGCCCAGAACTACGGTAGGCCTCGAGAATCGGTTCCTTGATCCACCGAGCCAAGGTTGACTTGGAGGCCTGAGAGCCCTTACGCCGGCCAGCGACAAGGATAAAGAGCGCAACTGAACGGCGCAGGGGCGCCGTGCGAGACACGTAGAAACGGAGTGCTCTCACTAGATCCAAAGAGTGCAAATCCTTTTCACACTGGTGAATTGGATTAGGGCAAAAGGAAGGCAAGGAGATATCCTGATTTAGATGAAAAGGGGATACCACCTTAGGGAGAAATTCCGGGACAGGACGCAGAACCACCTTATCCTGGTGGAAAACCAGGAAGGGAGCTTTGCATGACAGCGCTGCAAGCTCAGACACTCTCCGAAGTGATGTGACTGCCACCAGGAAGGCCACCTTCTGAGAAAGACGGGAGAGAGAGACATCCCGCAGCGGCTCAAAAGGCGGCTTTTGAAGAGCCGTCAGGACCCTGTTAAGATCCCAAGGTTCCAACGGACGTTTGTAAGGTGGGACCATGTGGCAAACTCCCTGCAGGAACGTGCGGACCTGCGGAAGCCTGGCTAGACGCTTTTGAAAAAAAGAGAATTTTGTTTACTTACCGTAAATTCTTTTTCTTATAGTTCCGACATGGGAGACCCAAACCATGGGTGTATAGCTTCTGCCTCCGGAGGACACACAAAGTACTACACTAAAAGTGTAGCTCCTCCCTCCGAGCATATACACTCCCCGGATGACAAATTCAACCAGTTTAGTGCCAAAGCTGAAGGAGGACATCCACCCATAAGTAGAGATGGAGTAAAACCTGGAATAACCGGAACCTCTGTCTACAACAACCGCCGGTGAAAACACACGGAACAAGAAAGCTGCCAACAGGCAACAGGGAGGGTGCTGGGTCTCCCATGTCGGAACTATAAGAAAAAGAATTTACGGTAAGTAAACAAAATTCTCTTTTTCTTCATCGTTCCTTATGGGAGACCCAAACCATGGGACGTCTCAAAGCAGTCCATGGGTGGGAAATAAACAGAAACCGAGAAGTAGGCAAACCTAACTTCACAAATGGGCGACAGCCGTCCGAAGGATGCGTCTGCCCAAGCTCGCATCTGCCGAAGCATGAGCATGCACTTGGTAGTGCTTCGAAAGGGTGTGCAGACTAGACCAAATGGCAGCCTGACAGACCTGCTGAGCCGTAGCGCAAGAGGCACCGACAGCTCTGGTCGAGTGCGCCTTAATCCCCGGCGGGGGAGGCACCTGAGAACATTGGTAGGCATCGGAAATGGCCGACCTAATCCAACGAGCTAGGGTCAGTTTAGAAACCGAGAAACCCTTGCGCTGACGTGTGGTCAGCACAAAAAGAGAGGTGCACCGCCTAAAAAACAGCGGTGCGTGACACATAGATCTGGAGCGTCCGCACCAAATCTAAAGCATGCAACGCTTTCTCAAAGCGATACACAGGGGCCGAACAAAGGGAAGACAATTGAATGTCCTGGTTAAGGTGGAAAGGAGACACCACCTCAGGGAGAAGGCCCGGAGTCGGACGGAGAACCACCTTGTGTTGGTGAAAAACCAAAAAGGGTGACTCCGAAGAGAGCACAGTCAAATCAGAGACTCTCCTGAGAGAAATTATGGCCACCAGAAAGACCACCTTCTATGAAAGACGAAACAACGAAACCTCCCTAAGAGGCTCAAAGGGGGGTTTCTGTAAGGCCATGAGGACCAGATTAAGGCCTCAGGGATCCAGAGACCGCCGGTAAGGCGGAATGATGTGAGATGCGCCCTGCATGAAGGTGCACACCTGGGCCAGCCGGGCAATATGCCGCTGGAACAACGCTGACAGAGCCGAGACCTGTCCCTTGAGGGAATGAGTGACAGTCCTAGCTGCAGGCCGGACTGTAGAAAGGACAGGATGGTCGGCAAGGAAAAAACGGCCAAGGAGCATGGCCGGAAGAACGACACCAGGACAGGAAAATTCTCCAAGTCCTGTGGTAAATCCTGGCCGAGGAAGACTTCCGAGCCTGAGTCATAGTGAAGATGACCTCGGAAGGAATGCCTGAAGCCGTAAGGATTCAGGGCTCAAGAGCCACGCCGTCAATCTGAGAGCCGCAGAATTCTGGCGGAAAACGGACCTTCTGAGAGAAGGTCTGGCCGGTCCGGGAGATGCCACAGCACCTCTACGGACAGACGGAGCAGGTCTGGGAACCAAGCTCGCCTGGGCCAGTCTGGGGCGATGAGTACGACCCGACGGCCCTCCATTCTGATCTTGCGCAGGACTCTGGACAAGAGAGCTAGAGGGGGAAACACGTAAGCCAGACGGAACTGGGACCAATCTGAAACCAGCGCGTCCGTTGCCAAGGCCTGAGGATCGTGGGAGCGAGCCACGTAAACCGGGACCTTGTTGTTGTGCCGGGATGCCATTAGATCCACTTCCGGAGTGCCCCGCCTGCTAAATTGACCGGAACACTGCCGGATGCAGGGCCCACTCGCCGCTGTCCACGGTTTGACGGCTGAGATAATCTGCCTCCCAGTTTTCTACGCCTGGGATGTGGACTGCGGATATGGAGGACTTGGAGTCCTCCGTCCACTGAAGGATACGTTGAACTTCCAACATTGCTAGGCGGCTGCGAGTCCTAGGAGTACAGCCCTGATTTCCAGCACATTGATCGAGAGGGCTGATTCGGACGGAGTCCAAGAGCCCTGTGCTCTGTGGTGTAGAAACACTGCTCCCCAGCCGGATAGACTGGCATCCGTGGTGAGAATCACCCAGGACGGGGCCAGAAAGGAGCGTCTCTGGGACAGAGAGAGGGGCCGAAGCCACCACTTAAGAGAGCTCCTGGTCTGTGGCGACAGAGCCACCAGCCTGTGCAAGGAAGAGGTCCCTTGTCCCAACAGCGGAAAATGTCCAGCTGCAGGGGACGCAGATGGAACTGGCAAGGGGGACCGCTTCCATTGACGCCACCATCTGACCCAGCACCTGCATGAGGTGCCTGATGGAATGACGGCGGAGCCTCAGCAGAGAGCGAACCGCCAGATGAAGGGACTGCTGTTTGACTAAGGGCAGCTTCACAAGTGCCAGCAGAGTCTCGAATTGCATCCCTAGGTACATAAGTTCCTGGGTCGGGGTCAGAGTGGACTTGCAAGCGTGGCGAGAGTGAGCGAGACACTCCGCTCAGAGTGAGCGAGACACTCCGCTCAGAGTGAGCGAGACACTCCGCTCAGAGTGAGCGAGACACTCCGCTCAGAGTGAGCGAGACACTCCGCTCAGAGTGAGCGAGACACTCCGCTCAGAGTGAGCGAGACACTCCGCTCAGAGTGAGCGAGACACTCCGCTCAGAGTGAGCGAGACACTCCGCTCAGAGTGAGCGAGACACTCCGCTCAGAGTGAGCGAGACACTCCGCTCAGAGTGAGCGAGACACTCCGCTCAGAGTGAGCGAGACACTCCGCTCAGAGTGAGCGAGACACTCCGCTCAGAGTGAGCGAGACACTCCGCTCAGAGTGAGCGAGACACTCCGCTCAGAGTGAGCGAGACACTCCGCTCAGAGTGAGCGAGACACTCCGCTCAGAGTGAGCGAGACACTCCGCTCAGAGTGAGCGAGACACTCCGCTCAGAGTGAGCGAGACACTCCGCTCAGAGTGAGCGAGACACTCCGCTCAGAGTGAGCGAGACACTCCGCTCAGAGTGAGCGAGACACTCCGCTCAGAGTGAGCGAGACACTCCGCTCAGAGTTGAGCGAGACACTCCGCTCAGAGTGAGCGAGGACACTCCGCTCAGAGTGAGCGAGACACTCCGCTCAGAGTGAGCGAGACACTCCGCTCAGAGTGAGCGAGACACTCCGCTCAGAGTGAGCGAGACACTCCGCTCAGAGTGAGCGAGACACTCCGCTCAGAGGTGAGCGAGACACTCCGCTCAGAGTGAGCGAGACACTCCGCTCAGAGTGAGCGAGACACTCCGCTCAGAGTGAGCGAGACACTCCGCTCAGAGTGAGCGAGACACTCCGCTCAGAGTGAGCGAGACACTCCGCTCAGAGTGAGCGAGACACTCCGCTCAGAGTGAGCGAGACACTCCCGCTCAGAGTGAGCGAGACACTCCGCTCAGAGTGAGCGAGACACTCCGCTCAGAGTGAGCGAGACACTCCGCTCAGAAGTGAGCGAGACACTCCGCTCAGAGTGAGCGAGACACTCCCGCTCAGAGTGAGCGAGGACACTCCGCTCAGAGTGAGCGAGACACTCCGCTCAGAGTGAGCGAGACACTCCGCTCAGAGTGAGCGAGACACTCCGCTCAGAGTGAGCGAGACACCTCCGCTCAGAGTGAGCGAGACACTCCGCTCAGAGTGAGCGAGACACTCCGCTCAGAGTGAGCGAGACACTCCGCTCAGAGTGAGCGAGACACTCCGCTCAGAGTGAGCGAGACACTCCGCTCAGAGGTGAGCGAGACACTCCGCTCAGAGTGAGCGAGACACTCCGCTCAGAGTGAGCGAGACACTCCGCTCAGAGTGAGCGAGACACTCCGCTCAGAGTGAGCGAGACACTCCGCTCAGAGTGAGCGAGACACTCCGCTCAGAGTGAGCGAGACACTCCGCTCAGAGTGAGCGAGACACTCCGCTCAGAGTGAGCGAGACACTCCCGCTCAGAGTGAGCGAGACACTCCGCTCAGAGTGAGCGAGACACTCCGCTCAGAGTGAGCGAGACACTCCGCTCAGAGTGAGCGAGACACTCCGCTCAGAGTGAGCGAGACACTCCGCTCAGAGTGAGCGAGACACTCCGCTCAGAGTGAGCGAGACACTCCGCTCAGAGTGAGCGAGACACTCCGCTCAGAGTGAGCGAGACACTCCGCTCAGAGTGAGCGAGACACTCCGCTCAGAGTGAGCGAGACACTCCGCTCAGAGTGAGCGAGACACTCCGCTCAGAGTGAGCGAGACACTCCGCTCAGAGTGCGAGACACTCCGCTCAGAGTGAGCGAGACACTCCGCTCAGAGTGAGCGAGACACTCCGCTCAGAGTGAGCGAGACACTCCGCTCAGAGTGAGCGAGACACTCCGCTCAGAGTGAGCGAGACACTCCGCTCAGAGTGAGCGAGACACTCCGCTCAGAGTGAGCGAGACACTCCGCTCAGAGTGAGCGAGACACTCCGCTCAGAGTGAGCGAGACACTCCGCTCAGAGTGAGCGAGACACTCCGCTCAGAGTGAGCGAGACACTCCGCTCAGAGTGAGCGAGACACTCCGCTCAGAGTGAGCGAGACACTCCGCTCAGAGTGAGCGAGACACTCCGCTCAGAGTGAGCGAGACACTCCGCTCAGAGTGAGCGAGACACTCCGCTCAGAGTGAGCGAGACACTCCGCTCAGAGTGAGCGAGACACTCCGCTCAGAGGTGAGCGAGACACTCCGCTCAGAGTGAGCGAGACACTCCGCTCAGAGTGAGCGAGACACTCCGCTCAGAGTGAGCGAGACACTCCGCTCAGAGTGAGCGAGACACTCCGCTCAGAGTGAGCGAGACACTCCGCTCAGAGTGAGCGAGACACTCCGCTCAGAGTGAGCGAGACACTCCGCTCAGAGTGAGCGAGACACTCCGCTCAGAGTGAGCGAGACACTCCGCTCAGAGTGAGCGAGACACCTCCGCTCAGAGTGAGCGAGACACTCCGCTCAGAGTGAGCGAGACACTCCGCTCAGAGTGAGCGAGACACTCCGCTCAGAGTGAGCGAGACACTCCGCTCAGAGTGAGCGAGACACTCCGCTCAGAGTGAGCGAGACACTCCGCTCAGAGTGAGCGAGACACTCCGCTCAGAGTGAGCGAGACACTCCGCTCAGAGTGAGCGAGACACTCCGCTCAGAGTGAGCGAGACACTCCCGCTCAGAGTGAGCGAGACACTCCGCTCAGAGTGAGCGAGACACTCCGCTCAGAGTGAGCGAGACACTCCGCTCAGAGTGAGCGAGACACTCCGCTCAGAGTGAGCGAGACACTCCGCTCAGAGTGAGCGAGACACTACCGCTCAGAGTGAGCGAGACACTCCGCTCAGAGTGAGCGAGACACTCCGCTCAGAGTGAGCGAGACACTCCGCTCAGAGTGAGCGAGACACTCCGCTCAGAGTGAGCGAGACACTCCGCTCAGAGTGAGCGAGACACTCCGCTCAGAGTGAAGCGAGACACTCCGCTCAGAGTGAGCGAGACACTCCGCTCAGAGTGAGCGAGACACTCCCGCTCAGAGTGAGCGAGACACTCCGCTCAGAGTGAGCGAGACACTCCGCTCAGAGTGAGCGAGACACTCCGCTCAGAGTGAGCGAGACACTCCGCTCAGAGTGAGCGAGACACTCCGCTCAGAGTGAGCGAGACACTCCGCTCAGAGTGAGCGAGACACTCCGCTCAGAGTGAGCGAGACACTCCGCTCAGAGTGAGCGAGACACTCCGCTCAGAGTGAGCGAGACACTCCGCTCAGAGTGAGCGAGACACTCCGCTCAGAGTGAGCGAGACACTCCGCTCAGAGTGAGCGAGACACTCCGCTCAGAGTGAGCGAGACACTCCGCTCAGAGTGAGCGAGACACTCCGCTCAGAGTGAGCGAGACACTCCGCTCAGAGTGAGCGAGACACTCCGCTCAGAGTGAGCGAGACACTCCGCTCAGAGTGAGCGAGACACTCCGCTCAGAGTGAGCGAGACACACTCCGCTCAGAGTGAGCGAGACACTCCGCTCAGAGGAGCGAGACACTCCGCTCAGAGAGAGCGAGACACTCCGCTCAGAGTGAGCGAGACACTCCGCTCAGAGTGAGCGAGACACTCCCGCTCAGAGTGAGCGAGACACTCCGCTCAGAGTGAGCGAGACACTCCGCTCAGAGTGAGCGAGACACTCCGCTCAGAGTGAGCGAGACACTCCGCTCAGAGTGAGCGAGACACTCCGCTCAGAGTGAGCGAGACACCTCCGCTCAGAGTGAGCGAGACACTCCGCTCAGAGTGAGCGAGACACTCCGCTCAGAGTGAGCGAGACACCTCCGCTCAGAGTGAGCGAGGACACTCCGCTCAGAGTGAGCGAGACACTCCGCTCAGAGTGAGCGAGACACTCCGCTCACGAGTGAGCGAGACACTCCGCTCAGAGTGAGCGAGACACTCCGCTCAGAGTGAGCGAGACACTCCGCTCAGAGTGAGCGAGACACGACCTCCGCTCAGAGTGAGCGAGACACTCCGCTCAGAGTGAGCGAGACACTCCGCTCAGAGTGAGCGAGACACTCCGCTCAGAGTGAGCGAGACACTCCGCTCAGAGTGAGCGAGACACTCCGCTCAGAGTGAGCGAGACACTCCGCTCAGAGTGAGCGAGACACTCCGCTCAGAGTGAGCGAGACACTCCGCTCAGAGTGAGCGAGACACTCCGCTCAGAGTGAGCGAGACACTCCGCTCAGAGTGAGCGAGACACTCCGCTCAGAGTGAGCGAGACACTCCGCTCAGAGTGAGCGAGACACTCCGCTCAGAGTGAGCGAGACACTCCGCTCAGAGTGAGCGAGACACTCCGCTCAGAGTGAGCGAGACACTCCGCTCAGAGTGAGCGAGACACTCCGCTCAGAGTGAGCGAGACACTCCGCTCAGAGTGAGCGAGACACTCCGCTCAGAGTGAGCGAGGGACACTCCGCTCAGAGTGAGCGAGACACTCCGCTCAGAGTGAGCGGAGACACTCCGCTCAGAGTGAGCGAGACACTCCGCTCAGAGTGAGCGAGACACTCCGCTCAGAGTGAGCGAGACACTCCGCTCAGAGTGAGCGAGACACTCCGCTCAGAGTGAGCGAGACACTCCCGCTCAGAGTGAGCGAGACACTCCGCTCAGAGTGAGCGAGACACTCCGCTCAGAGTGAGCGAGACACTCCGCTCAGAGTGAGCGAGACACTCCGCTCAGAGTGAGCGAGACACTCCGCTCAGAGTGAGCGAGACACTCCGCTCAGATGTGAGCGAGACACTCCGCTCAGAGTGAGCGAGACACTCCGCTCAGAGTGAGCGAGGACACTCCGCTCAGAGTGAGCGAGACACTCCGCTCAGAGTGAGCGAGACACTCCGCTCAGAGTGAGCGAGACACTCCGCTCAGAGTGAGCGAGACACTCCGCTCAGAGTGAGCGAGACACTCGCTCAGAGTGAGCGAGACACTCCGCTCAGAGTGAGCGAGACACTCCGCTCAGAGTGAGCGAGACACTCCGCTCAGAGTGAGCGAGACACTCCGCTCAGAGTGAGCGAGACACTCCGCTCAGAGTGAGCGAGACACTCCGCTCAGAGTGAGCGAGACACTCCGCTCAGAGTGAGCGAGACACTCCGCTCAGAGTGAGCGAGACACTCCGCTCAGAGTGAGCGAGACACTCCGCTCAGAGTGAGCGAGACACTCCGCTCAGAGTGAGCGAGACACTCCGCTCAGAGTGAGCGAGACACTCCGCTCAGAGTGAGCGAGACACTCCGCTCAGAGTGAGCGAGACACTCCGCTCAGAGTGAGCGAGACACTCCGCTCAGAGTGAGCGAGACACTCCGCTCAGAGTGAGCGAGACACTCCGCTCAGAGTGAGCGAGACACTCCGCTCAGAGTGAGCGAGACACTCCGCTCAGAGTGAGCGAGACACTCCGCTCAGAGTGAGCGAGACACTCCGCTCAGAGTGAGCGAGACACTCCGCTCAGAGTGAGCGAGACACTCCGCTCAGAGTGAGCGAGACACTCCGCTCAGAGTGAGCGAGACACTCCGCTCAGAGTGAGCGAGACACTCCGCTCAGAGTGAGCGAGACACTCCGCTCAGAGTGAGCGAGACACTCCGCTCAGAGTGAGCGAGACACTCCGCTCAGAGTGAGCGAGACACTCCGCTCAGAGTGAGCGAGACACTCCGCTCAGAGTGAGCGAGACACTCCGCTCAGAGTGAGCGAGACACTCCGCTCAGAGTGAGCGAGACACTCCGCTCAGAGTGAGCGAGACACTCCGCTCAGAGTGAGCGAGACACTCCGCTCAGAGTGAGCGAGACACTCCGCTCAGAGTGAGCGAGACACTCCGCTCAGAGTGAGCGAGACACTCCGCTCAGAGTGAGCGAGACACTCCGCTCAGAGTGAGCGAGACACTCCGCTCAGAGTGAGCGAGACACTCCGCTCAGAGTGAGCGAGACACTCCGCTCAGAGTGAGCGAGACACTCCGCTCAGAGTGAGCGAGACACTCCGCTCAGAGTGAGCGAGACACTCCGCTCAGAGTGAGCGAGACACTCCGCTCAGAGTGAGCGAGACACTCCGCTCAGAGTGAGCGAGACACTCCGCTCAGAGTGAGCGAGACACTCCGCTCAGAGTGAGCGAGACACTCCGCTCAGAGTGAGCGAGACACTCCGCTCAGAGTGAGCGAGACACTCCGCTCAGAGTGAGCGAGACACTCCGCTCAGAGTGAGCGAGACACTCCGCTCAGAGTGAGCGAGACACTCCGCTCAGAGTGAGCGAGACACTCCGCTCAGAGTGAGCGAGACACTCCGCTCAGAGTGAGCGAGACACTCCGCTCAGAGTGAGCGAGACACTCCGCTCAGAGTGAGCGAGACACTCCGCTCAGAGTGAGCGAGACACTCCGCTCAGAGTGAGCGAGACACTCCGCTCAGAGTGAGCGAGACACTCCGCTCAGAGTGAGCGAGACACTCCGCTCAGAGTGAGCGAGACACTCCGCTCAGAGTGAGCGAGACACTCCGCTCAGAGTGAGCGAGACACTCCGCTCAGAGTGAGCGAGACACTCCGCTCAGAGTGAGCGAGACACTCCGCTCAGAGTGAGCGAGACACTCCGCTCAGAGTGAGCGAGACACTCCGCTCAGAGTGAGCGAGACACTCCGCTCAGAGTGAGCGAGACACTCCGCTCAGAGTGAGCGAGACACTCCGCTCAGAGTGAGCGAGACACTCCGCTCAGAGTGAGCGAGACACTCCGCTCAGAGTGAGCGAGACACTCCGCTCAGAGTGAGCGAGACACTCCGCTCAGAGTGAGCGAGACACTCCGCTCAGAGTGAGCGAGACACTCCGCTCAGAGTGAGCGAGACACTCCGCTCAGAGTGAGCGAGACACTCCGCTCAGAGTGAGCGAGACACTCCGCTCAGAGTGAGCGAGACACTCCGCTCAGAGTGAGCGAGACACTCCGCTCAGAGTGAGCGAGACACTCCGCTCAGAGTGAGCGAGACACTCCGCTCAGAGTGAGCGAGACACTCCGCTCAGAGTGAGCGAGACACTCCGCTCAGAGTGAGCGAGACACTCCGCTCAGAGTGAGCGAGACACTCCGCTCAGAGTGAGCGAGACACTCCGCTCAGAGTGAGCGAGACACTCCGCTCAGAGTGAGCGAGACACTCCGCTCAGAGTGAGCGAGACACTCCGCTCAGAGTGAGCGAGACACTCCGCTCAGAGTGAGCGAGACACTCCGCTCAGAGTGAGCGAGACACTCCGCTCAGAGTGAGCGAGACACTCCGCTCAGAGTGAGCGAGACACTCCGCTCAGAGTGAGCGAGACACTCCGCTCAGAGTGAGCGAGACACTCCGCTCAGAGTGAGCGAGACACTCCGCTCAGAGTGAGCGAGACACTCCGCTCAGAGTGAGCGAGACACTCCGCTCAGAGTGAGCGAGACACTCCGCTCAGAGTGAGCGAGACACTCCGCTCAGAGTGAGCGAGACACTCCGCTCAGAGTGAGCGAGACACTCCGCTCAGAGTGAGCGAGACACTCCGCTCAGAGTGAGCGAGACACTCCGCTCAGAGTGAGCGAGACACTCCGCTCAGAGTGAGCGAGACACTCCGCTCAGAGTGAGCGAGACACTCCGCTCAGAGTGAGCGAGACACTCCGCTCAGAGTGAGCGAGACACTCCGCTCAGAGTGAGCGAGACACTCCGCTCAGAGTGAGCGAGACACTCCGCTCAGAGTGAGCGAGACACTCCGCTCAGAGTGAGCGAGACACTCCGCTCAGAGTGAGCGAGACACTCCGCTCAGAGTGAGCGAGACACTCCGCTCAGAGTGAGCGAGACACTCCGCTCAGAGTGAGCGAGACACTCCGCTCAGAGTGAGCGAGACACTCCGCTCAGAGTGAGCGAGACACTCCGCTCAGAGTGAGCGAGACACTCCGCTCAGAGTGAGCGAGACACTCCGCTCAGAGTGAGCGAGACACTCCGCTCAGAGTGAGCGAGACACTCCGCTCAGAGTGAGCGAGACACTCCGCTCAGAGTGAGCGAGACACTCCGCTCAGAGTGAGCGAGACACTCCGCTCAGAGTGAGCGAGACACTCCGCTCAGAGTGAGCGAGACACTCCGCTCAGAGTGAGCGAGACACTCCGCTCAGAGTGAGCGAGACACTCCGCTCAGAGTGAGCGAGACACTCCGCTCAGAGTGAGCGAGACACTCCGCTCAGAGTGAGCGAGACACTCCGCTCAGAGTGAGCGAGACACTCCGCTCAGAGTGAGCGAGACACTCCGCTCAGAGTGAGCGAGACACTCCGCTCAGAGTGAGCGAGACACTCCGCTCAGAGTGAGCGAGACACTCCGCTCAGAGTGAGCGAGACACTCCGCTCAGAGTGAGCGAGACACTCCGCTCAGAGTGAGCGAGACACTCCGCTCAGAGTGAGCGAGACACTCCGCTCAGAGTGAGCGAGACACTCCGCTCAGAGTGAGCGAGACACTCCGCTCAGAGTGAGCGAGACACTCCGCTCAGAGTGAGCGAGACACTCCGCTGAGAGTGAGCGAGACACTCCGCTGAGAGTGAGCGAGACACTCCGCTGAGAGTGAGCGAGACACTCCGCTGAGAGTGAGCGAGACACTCCGCTGAGAGTGAGCGAGACACTCCGCTGAGAGTGAGCGAGACACTCCGCTGAGAGTGAGCGAGACACTCCGCTGAGAGTGAGCGAGACACTCCGCTGAGAGTGAGCGAGACACTCCGCTGAGAGTGAGCGAGACACTCCGCTGAGAGTGAGCGAGACACTCCGCTGAGAGTGAGCGAGACACTCCGCTGAGAGTGAGCGAGACACTCCGCTGAGAGTGAGCGAGACACTCCGCTGAGAGTGAGCGAGACACTCCGCTGAGAGTGAGCGAGACACTCCGCTGAGAGTGAGCGAGACACTCCGCTGAGAGTGAGCGAGACACTCCGCTGAGAGTGAGCGAGACACTCCGCTGAGAGTGAGCGAGACACTCCGCTGAGAGTGAGCGAGACACTCCGCTGAGAGTGAGCGAGACACTCCGCTGAGAGTGAGCGAGACACTCCGCTGAGAGTGAGCGAGACACTCCGCTGAGAGTGAGCGAGACACTCCGCTGAGAGTGAGCGAGACACTCCGCTGAGAGTGAGCGAGACACTCCGCTGAGAGTGAGCGAGACACTCCGCTGAGAGTGAGCGAGACACGCCGCTGAGAGTGAGCGAGACACGCCGCTGAGAGTGAGCGAGACACGCCGCTGAGAGTGAGCGAGACACGCCGCTGAGAGTGAGCGAGACACGCCGCTGAGAGTGAGCGAGACACTCCGCTGAGAGTGAGCGAGACACTCCGCTGAGAGTGAGCGAGACACTCCGCTGAGAGTGAGCGAGACACTCCGCTGAGAGTGAGCGAGACACTCCGCTGACAGTCTGCACTGGATGAAACCCTGACTAGAAGGTCGTCCAGGTAAGGAATCACTACCAACCCCTGGAGGAGCTGAACCGCAACTGGTGAATACACGAGGGGCCGTGGCTAACCCAAAGGGGAGAGCCACGAATTGGAAATGTTCCTCTCCAAATACAAAACGTAGCCAACGCTGGTGAGAAACTGCGAATGGCACATGCAGATAGACATCTCTGATGTCGATGGATGCCAAGAAATTTCCTTGGGTCATTGACTGATCGCAGAGATTCCATGCAAAATTGCCGCACCTGAACATGCTTGTTGAGAAGCTTGAGATCCAGGTCGGAAAGCACCGTCCTTCTCGGGGACTAGGAAGAGATTTGAGTAGAAATCTCAGAACCGTTCCCAGTCGGGAACTGGTACAATTATTCCATTGGCCTGCAAGAGTGCCACGGCCTGTGAGAAGGCGGCGGCCTTGGAGCAGGGGGGAGTTGACAGAAAAAATCTGTTTGGCGGCTGGATAGAATTCTATTCTGTAGCCGTGGGAGATGGGAACCCACACCCACTGAACGAAGACGTGTTGAAAGCACACGTCGCCCAAGAGGGAGAGAGCCTGCCACCGACCAAGGACGTTACTGGCGCGGCCAGATAATCAAGGGGAGGCTGCCTTGGTGGCAGCAGCTCCTGCCGACTTAGGACGCGGCTTCATGCGCCAGTTGGTTTACGGACCTTGGCTGAGTTAGTGGACGAGGCCGAGGGCTTAGAGGACGACCAGTTAGAGGAAACGAAAGGAATGAAACCTCGACTGGTTCCTGCCCTGGAAAGGTTTTCTGGGTTGTGGCATGGAAGTACTCTTCCTGCCAAAAACTTCCTTAATAATTTCATCCAATTGTTCACCGAATAGACTGGTCCCAGCAAAAGGGAATCCAGCAAGGAACTTCTTAAGAAGCATCTGCCTTCCACTCTCGAAGCCACAGGAACCTGCGGATAGCGAGGGAAGTAGCCGAGGCCACCGCAGTGCGGTGACAGTCTCCAGCTATAGGATGAAAAGACTGAAGCCTGGAAGTTAAGACAACCATGTCGGGCATAAAGACCCTGGTGAGGGAACGCTTCTTCTCCCGAGAAGCAGAGATGGCTTTGAGAGCCCGCACTGCTGCAAAAGATGGGGAGAACGAGGCCCCTGCCGCCGTATATAGATTTGGCCAGAAGGACAACTTGGCGGACAGTGGGATCTTTAGAGAGGTGCCGTCAGCCACTGACACAACTGTCCGGGCTGAGAGACTAGACACCGTAGGGTCCACCCTTGGTGAATGAGCCCACTCCTTGACCACCACTGGTGGAAGGGGGAAACAGTCATCAGAACTACGCTTTGGGAAGCGTCTGTCAGGACAGGCTCTGGGTTTGGTCACAGTGGTCTGAAAAAACTGGAGTGGCTAAAGAACACACTCCCCGTTCTCCTAGGCAATGTATACTGATGCTTTCCTGCTAGAGGGGGTTGCTCCCCTGATACAGGCAGATTGAGGTCCAGTACAAATATAATGGACGCAATCAAATGATTAGCATCTGCGTCACCTTCGGACAATATGGTACATGGAGTAGCGTCCGAGCCCCTAGTAAAGGCATCCTCCCCGTCCTGCGAGTCAGCTCGTGAATCAGAGCCGCGGGACGAGGAAGGAAAGGGGACCCCGCGTCTCCATTTTAGGAGGACGGGGTCTGAGCCAGATGAAGAATCCTCTGTGAGCTTTGCTGAGCGAGCTGTAGCAGCAGAAGCGCCCTGAGAAGGGGGCTGATGCATGCTCAGCAGTGTCCGGGACAGCTGTCCCCTGGAGAGAGGGATTCTACTCAAGCCGGGGGGTTCAGCAACCGGAGCCGGAGCAGCCGGAGGGACCCTTCCAGGCTGCGGCACCACTATGTTAGAACAGGCATCACAATGTGGTTATGTGCATGGTACAGACAGTACGAGTCTACATGCGGTGCATAATAAAAACAGCCTTGCAGCCCTGCTCTGATAAAAGACATGCTGCAGAAGTGGGGGCTCTGTCCAGAAAGACCCCCAGCAGAGTATATAAACAGGGTATATAAGCAGCTGCACAACCGGAGGTTGTGGCTTGCCAGACCGTTTAACATAGGAACATCTCTGTGCCCTCCAGATCCCCCAGAAGTGGGGGCACTGTCCAGAATGACCCCCAGCAGAGAATATAAACAGAGTGTATAAGCAGCTGCACAACCGGAGGTTGTGGCTGCCAGACAGTTTAACAATCTCTGTGCCCTCCAGATCCCCCAGACGTGGGGGCTCTGTCCCAGGCCCCCATTTGCCACAATGTGTTATGCAGACATTGAGAATGCTGAGAAAATGGCGTCCGCAGCGAGGAGAGGGGGCGGGGCCTACTCTGAGAGCAGGACGGAGGGCAAATGAGGCATACAGGGGAGGGAATCTTTCCTCAGTGAGGAGTGTCCTTTCCCTGTGCTGAATAGCCGCTGGGCGGAGCCACACTGTCCCCTGCACTGACTGACATGCAGGGGTAGAGAATCGAAACTAGGCCTCAGGCGAAGCCGGGGCCTAGATTTAAACATGCGGCCAGCGTGCAGGCACCATCGGCGCGGATCTCCAGTGAAAACTGGAGAACCGGCCGGAAATGTTAACATAGTTATAAAACACACTCTCCCCCAATATTAAAGTACAAGGGACCCCTGGAAAGACCACCGTCTGTGGTAATAACGTCTCAGTACTTAGCTTGTGAGACGCAGGTGCCAGGTCCCTGGGGGATGATCGCTCCGTCCGTCAAGGTCCTGAAAAGGGCTGCGGATGGAGACCGGTCTCCTGCAAAGCAGAGAGAACCGTGATGGCTCCCACTTCAAGCCAGAGCCCGAGGGATGGTGAAGGAGCGCGGCATGTGAAGGCTCCAGCCTTGTAATATCAACCTTAACAGCACCGCCGACACAGTTGGGTGAGAAGGGACATGCCGGGAGTCCAGATGGGAGCCGCTTTTCTTCCAAATCTTTGAAATCAAAAATCAAAAATCAGAGGATGCATGTGTGTGTGTGACCTCCTGAACACAAAGCATTGAACTGGTTGGATTTGTCATCCGGGGAGTGTATATGCTCGGAGGGAGGAGCTACACTTTTAGTGTAGTACTTTGTGTGTCCTCCGGAGGCAGAAGCTATACACCCATGGTTTGGGTCTCCCATAAGGAACGATGAAGAAAACACGGAGAGCGCCGATACTTGGCCCTTGAGAGAGCCGAGGGACAAACCCTTGTCCATTCCAGATTGTAGGAATGAAAGGAATGTGGGTAAGGCAAACGGCCATGGAGGAAAACCGTTATCAGAGTACCAGGATAAGAAGATTTGCCAAGACCTGTAATAGATCTTGGCGGACGTTGGCTTCCTGGCTTGTCTCATGGTGGCAATGACATCCTAAGATAACCCTGAAGACGCTAGGAGCCAGGACTCAATGGCCACACAGTCAGGTTGAGGGCCACAGAATTCAGATGGAAAAACGGGCCTTGTGACAGCAAGTCTGGGCGGTCTGGAAGTGCCCACGGTTGACCCACCGTGAGATGCCACAGATCCGGATACCACGACCGCCTCGGCCAGTCTGGAGCGACGAGAATGGCGCGACGGCAGTCGGACCGGATCTTGCGTAGTACCCTGGGCAGCATTGCCAGAGGGGGAAACACATAAGGCAGTCGAAACTGCGACCAATCCTGGACCAAAGCGTCCGCTGCCAGAGCTCTGTGATCCTGAGACCGTGCCATGAAGGCCGGAACCTTGTTGTTGTGCTGTGACGCCATGAGATCGACGTCCGGCGTTCCCCAGCGGCGACAGATCTCTCGAAACACGTCTGGGTGAAGAGACCATTCCCCCGCGTCCATGCCCTGACGACTGAGAAAATCTGCTTCCCAGTTTTCTACGCCCGGGATGTGAACTGCGGAGATAGTGGAGCCTGTGACTTCCACCCACTGCAGAATCCGCCGGACTTCCTGGAAGGCTTGACGACTGCGAGT
This sequence comes from Anomaloglossus baeobatrachus, assembly GCF_048569485.1. Classification (NCBI taxonomy): domain Eukaryota; kingdom Metazoa; phylum Chordata; class Amphibia; order Anura; family Aromobatidae; genus Anomaloglossus; species Anomaloglossus baeobatrachus. The sequence continues at coordinate 391,013,870 of NC_134354.1, read as the reverse complement.
GCCGCCTTAGTGGTTGATGTAGGCAACGGCAGTGGCGTTGTCCGACTGGATTCGGATCTGCCTGCCCTCCAGCCACCGATGGAAAGCCAATAGGGCTAGATATACTGCCCTTATCTCCAGGATATTGATCTGAAGGGACGATTCTATCGGAGTCCAGGTTCCTTGAGCCCTGTGGTGGAGAAAAACCGCTCCCCAACCTGACAGGCTCGCGTCCGTGGTGACCACGGCCCAGGTTAGGGGTAGGAAGGATTTTCCCCGAGACAGAGATGTGGGTAGGAGCCACCACTGAAGTGATGTTTTGGTTGCAAGGGAAAGAGAGATGTTCTTGTCGAGGGAAGCCGAACTCTTGTCCCATTTGCGAAGAATGTCCCATTGGAGTGGCCGTAGATGGAATTGCGCGAACGGCACTGCCTCCATAGCTGCAACCATCTTCCCCAGGAAGTGCATGAGGCGCCTTAAGGGGTGTGACTGACTCCGAAGAAGTGATTGCACCCCCGTCTGCAGAGAAAGCTGTTTGTCCCGCGGTAGCTAGACTAACGCTGGCTGGGTATGAAACTCCATCCCGAGGTAAGTCAGTGATTGGGTCGGTGTCAACTTGGATTTCGGGAAATTGATGATCCACCCGAACTGCTGGAGAGTCGCCAGAGTGACAGTAAGACTTTGTTGAAACGCCACCCGAGAAGGGGCCCTGACTAGGAGATCGTCCAAGTAGGGGATCACCGAGTGGCCCTGAGAGTGCAGGACCGCCACGATGGATGCCATGACCTTGGTGAAAACCCGTGGGGCTGTCGCCAGGCCGAAGGGCAATGCGACGAATTGGAGGTGTTCGTCCCCGATGGCGAAACGCAGGAAACGTTGATGTTCGGGTGCGATCGGCACATGGAGATAAGCATCCTTGATGTCGATCGATCCTAGGAAGTCTCCTTGTGACATCGAGGCGATGACCGAGCGGAGAGATTCCATCCGAAACCGTCTCGTTCTCACATGTCTGTTGAGCAGCTTGAGGTCCAGAACGGGACGGAGTGACCCGTCCTTTTTTGGCACCACGAACAAGTTGGAGTAAAATCCGCGACCACGTTCCTGAAGGGGAACGGGAATCACAACTCCTTCGATCTTTAGAGCGTCCACCGCCTGAAAAAGTGCGTCGGCCTGTGCGGGGGGTGGGGAGGTTCTGAAGAAACGAGCCGTAGGTCGAGAGCTGAACTCTATCCTGTAACCATGAGACAGAATGTCTCTCACCCATCGGTCTTGAACGTGTGGCCACCAGGCGTCGCCAAAGCGGGAGAGCCTGCCACCGACCGAGGATGTATGAGATATGAAGAAGAAAACGGCACTTCCCTCGTGTATATTTTGACCAACCGAGGATGTGGCTAGGTGAGTCCGAGAGTCAAGAAGAGGCCGTCTTGGAGGCAGTGCCTCCTGCGGCCTTTTGGGGGCGTGACTTGGACCGCCACGCATAGGAGTTCCTCTGGCCTTTCTCCGGCCGGTTGGACGAAGAGGATTGGGGCTTGGCGGAGGGACGAAAGGACCGAAACCTCGATTGGATTTTTCTCTGCTGAGGTCTCTTAGGTTTGGACTGGGGTAAGGAGGAGTCCTTTCCCGAGGATTCCTTAATAATCTCATCCAACCGTTCGCCAAATAAACGGTCGCCAGAAAAAGGCAAACCAGTTAAGAACCTTTTGGAAGCAGAGTCTGCTTTCCATTCGCGCAGCCACATGGCCCTGCGGACTGCCACGGAGTTAGCGGATGCTACAGCCGTACGGCTAGCGGAGTCCAGCACGGCGTTCATGGCGTAGGATGAAAATGCTGATGCCTGAGAGGTCAAGGAAGAAACATGCGGAGCAGAATACCGCGTGACAGCATTAATCTCAGTCAGACATGCCGAGATTGCTTGGAGAGCCCACACGGCCGCAAAGGCCGGGGCGAAAGACGCGCCCGTGGCCTCATAAATAGACTTCACCAAGAGCTCTGTCTGTCTGTCAGTTGCATCCTTCAGGGATGAGCCATCGGCAACAGACACAATGGACCTAGCAGCCAATCTAGAGACTGGAGGATCCACCTTGGGAGAGTGTGCCCAGCCCTTAACGACTTCAGGAGGAAAGGGATAACGAGTGTCAGTGTGCCGTTTAGCAAAGCGCTTGTCCGGGACCGCTCTGGGCTTCTGGACTCTGAAGTTAGAGTGATCAAAAAACGTATTGCGCGTACGTTTGGGGAAACGGAATTGGTGTTTCTCCTGCTGATAAGACTCCTCTACAGGAGGAGGCGGGGGTGAGAGATCCAACACCTGGTTGATGGACAAGATAAGACCATTTACTAAGGCGTCCCCCTCAGGGGTATCAAGGTTAAGGGCGAAGTCAGGGTCAGAGCCCTGAGCTCCCACGTCTGCCTCGTCTTCCTGAGAGTCCTCAAGCTGGGATCCAGAGCAGCGTGAGGAGGCCGGGGAAGAGTCCCAGCGAGGCCGCTTAGCCGGTCTGGGACTGCGATCCGGGCAGGAGTCCTCCGCCTGGAACCTAGGGGCTATCATGGGAGCGCGCTGCGGCGCGGACCGAGAAGGGCCTGGAGGAGACAAACTAACAGGGGCCGGGGCCTGTGAAGGGCCCGGTCTGGACTGCAATGCCTCAAGGAGCTTAGATGACCATTTGTCCATAGACTGTGCAATGGATTGAGAAAGTGACAGAGAGTTTGTCAGCGAAAGAAGCCAACGACGGTGACTCTGTCCCTGCAGCCTGCTCAGGGGGAGCAGGGGGATCTACATAAGCCGAGGGGCCCACAAGTGCCCTAGGCTCCGGCTGAGCAAGCGTGGCAGGAGTCGAGCATTGATCACAGTGAGGGTAGGTGGATCCCGCAGGCAACATAGCCCCACAAGAGGTACAGGCCGCGAAAAAAATCTGTGCCTTAGTAGCTTTGCTCCTTGTGGACGACATGCTGTTGTCTCTCAGGCGAGTGACCACTGAGGGTATATGGGAAAAGGGTATAAAGCCTTTCCGGACAGATATATATATCTATTATATATATATATCCCGGCACCCTAGGGGGACCAGCACCGGGTGACCGGTGTGGCTTACCAACCGCTAACGAGCGGAGTGTGTCCTCCAGATTCCCTGTCGTGGATCCCCCGGAGCTGCAGAGCTTTGCTGCTGAGTAGCATCCACCGGCAGAATGGCAAATATGGCCGCCGGATCTCTCAGGGGGGGAGTGGAGCCGAGGGCGGCACTAACAAAGAGCGGGAATCTGGAGTCCCCACAGTAGTCAATGAGGGGGGAGTGAGACATGCCAGATGCTCCGGCCCTCAAAGCCGACGTCATGCCGGTAATCCCGCCCTTACCCCTGACAGGCAGGCTCAGGGGCGGCATTTTTCGAGACTAGGCCGCGGCGAAGCCGGGGACTAAATTTAAGGCCGCGCCCGACAAGCAGGCACGGTCGGCGCGGAAGTCCGCCGAAAAGACAACGGACTGAACTACCGCGGCTTCCGGGGAGAAGGTGCGACCCTCCCTGTACAGTCCCCACATGGGGACACAGAGTACCTTCAAGTTGCAGGGCCCGGTCCCTGGGGATGAAGAAGCTCCGGTCCGGCAGGTTCCACAAGGGGCTGCAGATGGAGCACGGTCCCAGCATATGGATGACCGCTCAGGATCCCACTTCTCCCAGAGCCGCATAAGGGATGATGAAGGAGACGGCATGTGGCTCCAGCCTCCGTACCCGCAATAGGTACCTCAACCTTAACAGCACCGCCGACATAGTGGGGTGAGAAGGGAACATGCCGGGGGCCCCATCGGGGTCCTCTTTTCTTCCATCCGACATAACTATGTATGAGAATGCATGAGTGGATGTGTGCCTCCTTCCACACAAAGCATAAAACTGAGGAGCCCGTGGTCCACGGGAGGGTGTATAGGCAGAGGGGAGGGGTTACACTTTTTTAAAAGTGTAATACTTTGTGTGGCCTCCAGAGGCAGAAGCTATACACCCAATTGTCTGGGTCTCCCAATGGAGCGACAAAGAAATGATGTTTTAGAGGAGCTGGAAAAAAATGCTACTAGAGCATCATAAGTACCGTAATTTTTGGGATTATAAGACAAACTTGTCCTCCAAAACATTTGGGAGGAAAGTAAGGGGTGCTTCTTAGAATCTGAATGTAGTTTACAGGGGGGTGGTGGAGTGGGATCACAGGAGGGTGGGAAGATGGTGCGCTGTGCTGCGGGCGGTGCGCTGAGGGCTTACTGTGGGTGGTGTGCTGCGGCCTGTGCTCGCTGTGGATAGTGAGGCAGGGGCAGCCATTCTGAAAAAGGTCGGTAGTGCAGGCTTCAAATCATGACGCCCGTTGGCGCATGCGCAGATGGAGCTCTCAGCTCAAGACCTCATCTGCGCAAGCGCTGCCTCCTGCCCCTTGATCTCCCTGCAGCATACTTAAGGAAAACGGTGCCTGGAGGTGGCGCTTGCACAGATGAGATTTTGGCTTGTCATTGAGCTGACAGCTGAAGCCTGCACCGCCGACAGTTACTGTATGTAACTCCTGCCTCAGCGAGCATCTGGGACACCCGCTGCACCATCGCCCTACTCCTCCATCTCCCCTGCCTCCTGTGACCCCGCTCCACCATCGCTGCCGTCCCCCCTCTGATAAAACACCACTGGATTATAAGATGGACCCCATATATTTTTCCTCTAAATTTGGGGTGCGTCTTAAAAAAACGAAACATATGGTATTTTATTTTTAGCACAAATGCAATATTTTCTAAATATTCTGATTCATCTGTCCATCTCCTTGGCACCTATACTGAAAAGCCGCTCTACTCTAAAAGTATAATTGTGCGCATTGTAGTGCCCAGAGACGACCTGTAAGTAAATAGATTTCCTGATTTTAGAACAACGTCTTTTATTTCACAGTATCCACTTGATCAAATGACATATGCACATTACCATGTATTTTTCCTATTGCTTGTTTCATCAAAGCCTTAACACAATGAGGCATGACATTGTTACATTCTGGAATCTTGACCTGCTGAATGCTGGCCGACATTGCGTGAAACGTTCCGAAATCTCTCCAAAGAAGCAGGTTTTTGTGAACGTCGTCTCACTGCATAGTGAAACATAGCCCAGACATGATCTAATCTATGGGATTCATATCAAGTGACGGACCGACCCATTGAAGCTTTCTGGTGCCTTTATTGAGCCTTCATCTAATATTCATAGGTGGGCTGCTGAACAAAACATCCACACTGTTTATGGAATGAGTCTCTTTGCCACACTGCAGGTAAGAAGGAGGAAAAAAAATAAATCTGGAAGCTTCCATGGGACAGCCAGTCACCTCTATGGGACGGTCAGAAATTGCTGAGCGTAGTATTCGGCTATCTCTGACAGTTCCTTAGACAATGCATAGGGCAGGGGTGGGCAAGCTTGACCTCTGCTTTAGTCAGAAAAGGCTCTGCAGTGCTCGGTTCTCAGAATTAATGGGAGTCCCAATGATCAGACCCCCCCAGCAATTAATAAGGAAATCATACCCATATGGATAAACTTAAAAGTGAATGTCAGCAGGTTTTTGCTATGCAAGCTGAAGACTGCATGCTGCAAGGGTTAACAGAGAATTCAGGGATGCCTGACTTGTCAGGGTCCGATATGTTTGATCATTTGCTATGTTTATGTATGTATAATCTCTATAGAGAGCCTGGTGTGGAAGGGACTGCTCTCTCAGCTCTGCTACATGCTAAATCTAAAAATTCACATTGAGTCCTCACTGCTGCACCCAGTGATCTAAGTGATACATCATTGGATTCAGAATCTCCTTGTCTACATTATGCTGCTCCTGGATGAGGTACGAAAACCTGCTGACAGATTCCTTTTAAAGGGAAGCTGTCAGCAGAAATTTTGCCCTAAACCTAAAGGTTTCCCCTTCTGCAGCTCCTGGGCTGCATTCTAGCAAAGTTCCTATAGTTATTCTGCCCCCTTTTAGATCAAAATAAATAGTTTATAAATTGGTACCTTTCAGTTTGAAAATCTTGTTAATAGTACACGGGGGCGGGCTGTCTGTTGTCTGTTAATGTCCCTCCTGCTGCTTTAGGCCGTCCCCCAATGCTCATTTACATACCTCAGGACGCCGTCCAGTGCGTCCGAGGTCTCGCGCATGCGCCGTGCCACTGTAGCGGGACTGTGCACAGTGGGACCGCTGGTGACGTTTCGCAGGCACGAGATTATGGGCGGCGCTGTGATTTTCATCAGCAAGCTCCCGCCCATAATCTCGTCCCGCGCTTTCCCCTTTTCCTCCACTGTTCTGCGCATGCCCTGGCCAGATGACCCAACGTCACCTCTTTCCCATCTAGCCCTGGAGCAGGAAATAGATAGGAGGAGCGAAGCAGGACACCACCGATCATCTGGTCAGGGCATGCGCAGAACGGTGGAGGCAGAGGGGAAAGCGCGGGCACGAGATTATGGGCGGGAGCTTGCTGATGAAAATCACAGCGCCGCCCATAATCTCGTGCCTGCGCAACGTCACCAGCGGTCCCACTGTGCACAGTCCCGCTACAGTGGCACAGCACATGCGCGAGACCTAGGACGCACTGGGCAGTGTCCTGAGGTATGTAAATGAGCGTTGGGGGACAGCCTAAAGCGGCAGCAGGGACAGTAACGGACAACAGACAGCCCGCCCCCGTGTACCATTAACAAGATTCTCAAACTGAAAGGTACCACTTTATAAACTATTTATTTTGATCTAAAAGGGGGCAGAATAACTATAGGAACCTTGCTAGAATGCAGCCCAGGAGCTGCAGAAGGGGAAACTTTTAGGTTTACGGCAAAATTTCTGCTGACAGGGTCCCTTTAAATACTTGTTACAATACCTTTAAAGGAAACTGTTGAATTGACACATACAAGAACTTGAAGAAATTTGTGCAGTGCCCGTGCTGTTCATTACTTACCGGCCATCCTGGAAAACTCCCAGACTCCCATTTCTTTTCAAACTCAATCTGTATCTTTCCAAATAGTTCATTTTGATCTAACAAAGGCTTTACTCTGTCTGCGTAGTCTTGGAGGTATTCTAAAAGCACTTCCAGGTACCTGTGAAAATATGGTCATAAAAAACACACAAAATTTAAAATAAACATAACATCTATGAATGTATACCACAAACAAACAAAACAACACTAAAGAAGGAATAACAATTTTAAGCAAGTTCCCCTAAATGAATGATACTTTACCTTTTGTATTCTGCATTTTTACGCTCTTTTGGAATGTCAAAGAGTTGGTCAAAGGTTGATAAATAAGTAATGTAGTCCAGTTTCTGAAAGAAAAAAAAATATTTTAGAGGTCTGTTTTACAGATTGCATTAACTTTACAATATACTCTCACAAAGTCATAAAGCTCTTGTACCATCAGAGTATTAATCTCTGCAACATTTTAGTATTTCTTCACAAAAGAATAAGGCCCCGATTCATCAAAGATTTCATACCAGAATTCTGACATAAAAGCTTTGAAAAGTTGCAAAATTTAGGCGCAAGTTGAAAGTTTGCCTATATTTTTGTGACTGACCCCGTCACGCCAGTTTCACCCAGTTTCAACAAAATGGGCAGAGTTGGGGCAGGACAGGGTGCAACAGGTATGAGATGACACAGATAGTCTAATTCATGATAAGCTGTGGTGTTCCCTACCAGTATCTGAATGGAGTGAGATTTGTGGCATAGCGCAAGGAGCAACTCTTCATGAGTTTGGGACTCCAGGATGCCCCTTCATCAAGACCAGCATGAACAAACGGGCCGTAATTCTCTAGTACAGAGTTGTGTGGGCTCGGCTCAGAACACAACTACGGAGGGGAGGGCTGGCGCTGCGGAGGAGAGGGAGGGTTTATCTCCCCATCTCTTCCGTTGTCGGCTGATGCATGAATTGCATTGCACTTCGCTGTACTGCGAGTGCAATGCGATATTTCTCTCACCCCCGTAGAGTGCAATGCGATATATCTCTCGCCCCCGTAGACTTGAATGGGTGCGAGTGACACAGGATCACATACCACCTGAAGCATGCTGCGATTGTTTTCTCGATCTGATTAGGGCTGAGAAAACAATCGCTCATGGGTGCTGACACACAGGCTAATATTGGTCCGAGTCGAATGCAATTTTTTTTATTACATTCCACTTGCTCCGTATTATTCGCTGTGTGTGCTGACCCTAAGGAAGAAACTTACGTTCATGTATGTGTTAACGGATTTTGGATTAAAGAGGATCTGTTACCAAGTCAAAAGTGGCCAGTTTTTGCTCTTATTTTATTCTTGCAGCCCCTTCCACAGAGTTTGTTTTTGTAATATTATTTAGCTACAGGGACATTGGTCTTTTTATTGAGTGCTAGCTTTTATAGCAGGGGTGGGGAACCTCCGGCCCGCGGGCCGTATGCGGCCCGCAAAGACCTTTTGTACGGCCCCCGGGACTCTGCCAGCAGCCGCGTCTTGCCGGTTACCGGCCCTTTAAATCCCCATGCGCGCTACGAGGACGCGCATTCAGCGTTCACTACTGAACGCTGGTCAGTGCGCGTGTGTAATCAGGAGGACTTATTTTGTGGGCGGGGTTAACACTTTCATCCCGTCCCACAGAAGCCCAGCAGCAGTTTGACGGCTTCAACTAGTAAGTGCGCGCTCCCCCCCCTGCTGCGTGCCAGCTCTTCTGTGCGCGCTCCCCCGTGCTGTGTGCCAGCTAACACGTGCTCGCTCCCCCGTGCCCGCTTCTCCGTGCGCGCTCACCCTTGCCCGCTTCTCCGTTACAGTTCCCCCGTGCACGCTCCTTTGTGCCAGCTCCTCCGCACCCGCTCCCCCGTGTGCGCTCCCACTGTGCTGTGTGCTTGTTCCCACTGTGCTGCTATGTGCTCATTTCCCAGCTGCCGTGTGCCTGCTCCCTCTGTGTCCGCTCCACCAGGGTTGTGTGCTTCTTCCCCAGGTTTGTGTGCTTCTTCCCCAGGGTTGTGTGCTTCTTCCCCAGGGTTGTGTGCTTCTTCCCCAGGGTTGTGTGCTTCTTCCCCAGGGTTGTGTGTCTGCCAGGTTTGTGTGGCCCCCAGGGCTGTGTGCCCCCCCTCCCCTAGGTCTGTGTGTCCCCCCTCTCCACTAGGTCTGTGTGCCCCCCCCCTCCACTAGGTCTGTGTGCCCCCCCCCTCCACTAGGTCTGTGTGCCCCCCCTCCACAAGGTCTGTGTGCCCCCCTCCACTAGGTCTGTGTGCCCCCCTCCACTAGGTCTGTGTGCCCCCCTCCACTAGGTCTGTGTGCCCCCCCTCCACTAGGTCTGTGCCCCCCACTCCCCCAGAGCTGTGTGGCCCCCACTCCCCCAGAGCTGTGTGGCCCCCACTCCCCCAGAGCTGTGTGACTTCCCCCCCCCCCCACCCCCCAGTGCTGTGCCCCCAGTGATGTCCATGCTCCCCCATGCTGTCTTCGCCCCCGTTGCAATGTCTGGGCTCTGCATGTGTTGTCAGTTTCCCCCGTGCCCCCCTATTGCTGTCCGTGCCCCCCTATTGCTGTCCGTGCCCCCCTATTGCTGTCCGTGCCCCCCTATTGCTGTCCGTGCCCCCCCAGTGCTGTCCGTGCCCCCCTTAGTGCTGTCCGTGCCCCCCCCCCGTGCTGTCTGCGCTCCAAAGCCATATCTATGCCTCCCAGTGATGTATATGTCCTCAGCCTTTTTTGTGACGTATATATTCTCCCAGCCCCACCTGTGATGTATATGCTCCAAGCCCCACCTGTGATGTATATGCTCCCAGCCCCTCCTGTGATGTATATACCCCATTGTCTCCTGTAATGTATATATTACAGGTGGGGCTGGAGCATACACATCACAGGAGACACTGGGGAAATATACATCACAGGAGGGGCTGGGGGCATATATCCTGTGATGTATATGCCCCCAGCCCCTCCTGTGATGTATATGCCCCATTGTCTTCTGTAATGTATATATTACAGGTGGGGCTGGAGCATACACATCACAGGAGACACTGGGGGCATATACATCACAGGAGGGGCTGGTGGCATATACATCACAGGAGGGCCTGGGGCATCTCCTTTAATATATATACAGCTGTCTCAACGTCTCCTATGTGATGTATATACAGTAGTTCCAGCGTCTCCTATGTGATGTATATGCCCCCAGCCCATCCTGTGATGTATATATATATATACAGCAGTCCCAGTGTCAGTTGTGATGTATATGATTTACCAATCTTATTAATCACAAAGAGTTGACTGCTCCAGACAGAGACAATCCTGGAAAAGCAGCTGTGAGAAGCAACATGATCAATATCACCTAAAATTAACCGCTGCGCCAAACAGAAGCATCTCTGGCCACCACAATAGGGGTGAGTTAATTAATTGCTTGACCAAATGTAGCGGGGTAATTTTCACATTGATAATTTTGTGCGGCCCCCGATGGTTCGTAGAAATTTCCAGATGGCCCCCGGCAGTAAAAAGGTTCCCCACCCCTGTTTTATAGTCATTACAAGTAGGAGTAGCTCACAGGATTGATAGACCGTAAAAACTAGTACTGAATAAAAAGATTCATCTCTTTGGAATATTATAAAATCCCCCAAACTTTATAAAAAAAAAAAACCAAAAAACAATACTCAGGGGAATATCAGGAATAAAATAGAGCACAAACTGGCTGCTTTTGATCTAGTGACAGGTCCTCTATAAAAACAACTTGCACGTTATCTTACCTCTGATGATTTGAGATTGATGTATTTTAGGTAACAGTCATGGAGATCCAGGTATCGACCATAACCTTCCTCATCTGTAAACTCCACCAGATCTGTGGAAAGCATTGCATGGTCAAACAGAGAAAAGAAGGGAATTTTGTTTACTTACCGTAAATTCCTTTTCTTCTAGCTCCTATTGGGAGACCCAGACAATTGGGTGTATAGCTTCTGCCTCCGGAGGCCACACAAAGTATTACACTTAAAAAAGTGTAACCCCTCCCCTCTGCCTATACACCCTCCCGTGGATCAAGGGCTCCTCAGTTTTGGTGCAAAAGCAGGAAGGAGAAAACATATAAATTGGTCTAGGGTAAATTCAATCCGAAGGATGTTTGGAGAACTGAAAACCATGAACCAAAGAACAATTCAACATGAACAACATGTGTACACAAAAGAACAACCAGCCCGAAGGGAACAGGGGCGGGTGCTGGGTCTCCCAATAGGAGCTAGAAGAAAAGGAATTTACGGTAAGTAAACAAAATTCCCTTCTTCTTTGTCGCTCCATTGGGAGACCCAGACAATTGGGACGTCCAAAAGCAGTCCCTGGGTGGGTAAAAGAATACCTCAATAAAAAAGCCGCAACGGCCCCCTCTTACAGGTGGGCAACCGCCGCCTGAAGGACTCGCCTACCTAAACTGGCGTCTGCCGAAGCATAGGTATGCACTTGATAGTGTTTCGTGAAAGTGTACAGACTAGACCACGTAGCTGCCTGACACACCTGCTGAGCCGTAGCCCGGTGCCGCAATGCCCAGGACGCACCCACGGCTCTGGTAGAATGGGCTTTCAGCCCTGAAGGAAGCGGAAGCCCAAAAGAACGGTAGGCTTCGAGAATCGGTTCCTTGATCCACCGAGCCAAGGTTGACTTGGAAGCCTGCGAACCCTTACGCTGGCCAGCGACAAGGACAAAGAGCGCATCTGAACGACGCAGGGGCGCCGTGCGAGACACGTAGAACCGGAGTGCTCTCACTAGATCCAAAGAGTGCAAATCCTTTTCACATTGGTGAATTGGATTAGGGCAAAATGAAGGCAAGGAGATATCTTGATTGAGATGAAAAGGAGATACCACCTTAGGGAGAAAATCCTGGACCGGACGCAGAACCACCTTATCCTGGTGAAACACCAGGAAGGGGGCTTTGCATGACAGCGCTGCAAGCTCAGATGGAAAAACGGGCCTTGTGACAGCAAGTCTGGGCGGTCTGGAAGCGCCCACGGTTGTCCCATCGTGAGATGCCACAGATCCGGGTACCACGACCGCCTCGGCCAATCTGGAGCGACGAGAATGGCGCGACGGCAGTCGGATCTGATCTTGCGTAACACTCTGGGCAGCATCGCCAGAGGAGGAAACACGTAAGGCAGTCGAAACTGCGACCAATCCTGAACTAACGCATCCGCCGCCAGAGCTCTGTGATCCAGAGACCGAGCCATGAATGCCGGGACTTTGTTGTTGTGCCGTGACACCATGAGATCGACGTCCGGCGTTCCCCAGCGGCGACAGATCTCTCGAAACACTTCGGGTGTAGAGACCATTCCCCCGCATCCATGCCCTGACGACTGAGAAAATCTGCTTCCCAGTTTTCTACGCCCGGGATGTGAACTGCGGAGATGGTGGAGGCTGTGGCTTCCACCCACTGCAGAATCTGCCGGACTTCCTGGAAGGCTTGACGACTGCGAGTGCCGCCTTGGTGGTTGATGTATGCGACGGCAGTGGCGTTGTCCGACTGGATACGGATCTGCCTGCCCTCCAGCAACCGATGGAAAGCCAATAGGGCTAGATACACTGCCCTTATCTCCAGAACATTGATCTGAAGGGAAGACTATCGGAGTCCAGGTTCCCTGAGCCCTGTGGTGGAGAAAAACCGCTTCCCACCCTGACAGGCTCGCGTTCGTGGTGACCACAGCCCAGGTTGGGGGTAGGAAGGATTTTCCCTGCGATAGAGAATTGGAAAGGAGCCACCACTGAAGAGACGTCTTGGTTGCAAGGGAAAGAGAGACTTTCCTGTCGAGGGAAGCCGACCTCCTGTCCCATTTGCGGAGAATGTCCCATTGGAGTGGCCGCAGATGGAATTGCGCGAACGGCACTGCCTCCATCGCTGCCACCATCTTCCCAAGGAAGTGCATGAGGCGCCTTAAGGGGTGAGACTGACCTCGAAGAAGAGATTGCACCCCTGCCTGCAGAGAAAGCTGTTTGTCCCGCGGTAGCTTGACTACCGCTGACAGTGTATGAAACTCCATCCTGAGGTAAGTCAGTGATTGGGTCGGTGTCAACTTGGATTTCGGGAAGTTGATGATCCACCCGAACTGCTGGAGAGTCGCCAGAGCGACGGTAAGGCTGTGTTGACACTCCACCCGAGAAGGGGCCCTGACTAGGAGATCGTCTAAGTAGGGAATCACCGAGTGGCCCTGAGAGTGTAGGACCGCCACAACGGATGCCATGACTTTGGTGAAAACCCGTGGGGCTGTCGCCAGGCCGAAAGGCAATGCCACGAACTGAAGGTGTTCGTCCCCGATGGCGAAACGCAAGAAGCGTTGATGCTCGGGTGCGATCGGCACGTGGAGATAAGCATCCTTGATGTCGATCGATGCTAGGAAGTCTCCTTGTGACATCGAGGCGATGACCGAGCGGAGAGATTCCATCCGAAACCGTCTGGTTCTCACATGTCTGTTGAGTAGTTTGAGGTCCAGAACGGGACGGAATGATCCGTCCTTTTTTGGCACCACGAACAAGTTGGAGTAAAAGCCGCGACCACGTTCCTGAAGGGGAACGGGGATCACAACTCCCTCTGTCTTCAGAGCGTCCACTGCCTGAAAAAGTGCGTCGGCCTGAGCGGGGGGCGGAGAGGTTCTGAAGAAGCGAGCTGCAGGACGAGAGCTGAAATCTATCCTGTAACCGTGAGCCAGAATGTCTCTCACCCATCGGTCTTGAACATGTGGCCACCAGGCGTCACCAAAGCGGGAGAGCCTGCCACCGACCGAGGATGCGGCTAGGGGATGCCGAGAGTCATGAGGAGGCCGCCTTGGAGGCAGTGCCTCCTGCGGCCTTTTGGGGGCGTGACTTGGACCGCCACACATAGGAGTTCCTCTGGCCTTTCTCCGGCCTACTGGACGAAGAGGATTGGGGCTTGGCGGAGGGACGAAAGGACCGAAACCTCGATTGTATTTTTCGTTGCTGAGGTCTCTTAGGTTTGGATTGGGGTAAGGAGGAGTCCTTTCCCTTGGATTCCTTAATAATCTCATCCAATCGTTCGCCAAACAAGCGGTCGCCAGAAAACGGCAAACCGGTTAAGAACCTCTTGGAGGCAGAGTCTGCCTTCCATTCGCGCAGCCACATGGCCCTGCGGACTGCCACAGAGTTAGCGGATGCCACCGCTGTACGGCTAGCAGAGTCGAGGACTGCGTTCATGGCGTAGGAAGAAAAAGCTGACGCTTGAGAAGTCAAAGACGCAACTTGCGGAGCAGAATTACGTGTGACAGCATTAATCTCAGCCAGACAAGCCGAGATAGCTTGGAGTACCCACACGGCTGCAAAAGCCGGGGCAAAAGACGCGCCCGTGGCCTCATAGATGGACTTCACCAGAAGCTCTATCTGCCTGTCAGTGGCATCCTTTAGCGATGAGCCATCTGCAACCGATACCACAGATCTAGCCGCCAATCTAGAGACTGGAGGATCCACCTTGGGACACTGAGCCCAACCCTTAACGACCTCGGAGGGGAAGGGGTAACGCGTGTCAGTGAGGCGCTTAGTAAAGCGCTTGTCCGGAACCGCTCTGGGCTTCTGGACAGCATCTCTGAAGTTAGAGTGATCGAAAAACGCACTACATGTACGTTTGGGGAACCTAAACTGGTGTTTCTCCTGCTGAGACGCCGAGTCCTCTACAGTAGGAGGCGGGGGGAGAGAGATCTAACACCTGGTTGATGGACGAGATAAGATCATTCACTAAGGCGTCCCCTTCAGGTGTATCAAGGTTAAGGGCGACGTCAGGGTCCGAGCCCTGAGCTGCGACGTCCGCCTCGTCCTCCAGAGAGTCCTCAAGCTGGGAACCCGAGCAGCGTGAAGAAGTCGGGGAAGATTCCCAGCGAGCCCGCTTAGCCTGTCTAGGACTGTGGTCCGGGCCAGGAGTCCTCCACGTGAGACCTAGGGCCCAACCTGGGAGCGCGCTGCGGCGCGGACCGAGAGGGGCCTGGAGGCGACGATCCAACAGGGGCCGGGGCCTGTGTAAGAACCGGTCTGGACTGCAAAGCTTCTAGCAGCTTGGCAGACCATTTGTCCATAGACTGAGCCATGGATTGTGAAAGTGACTCAGAGAGTTTCTCAGCAAAAGAGGCGAACTCTGTCCCTGCCGCCTGGACAGGGGGAGCAGGGGGGTCTACATGAGCCGAGGGGCCCACTAGTGACCGAGGCTCCGGCTGAGCAAGCGAAGCAGGGGTCGAGCATTGCTCACAGTGAGGGTAGGTGGAACCCGCAGGTAACATAGCCCCACAAGAGGTACAGGCCGCAAAAAAAACCTGTGCCTTAACAGCTTTGCTCCTTGTGGACGACATGCTGTTGTCTCCTAGGAGAATGATCACTGAGGGTATATGGGCAAAAAAAGGGTATACAGCCCGACCGAACAGAAATATATATATATATATAAATACGTATCTATTCCGGCACCCTAGGGGGACCAGCACCGGGTGACCGGTGTGGCTTACCGACCGCTAAAAAGCGGAGTGTGTGTCCTCCAGATTCCCTGCCTTAGGTCCCCCGGAGCTGCAGAGGTCTTCACTGAGAATCCTCCACCGGCAGAATGCCAAAAAATGGCTGCCGGAGCTCTCAGGGGAGGAGTGGAGCCGTGGGTGGCGCCAGGAAAGTGCGGGAATCTGGGGTCCCCACAGTGATCAGTGAGGGGGGAGGAAACATGCAGGATGGTCCGGCCCTCACCTCCGACGTCAGGTCAGCAGTCCCGCCCTTACCCCTGACAGGGAGGCCCGGGGGCGGGATTTTTGCGACTAGGCCGCGATGAAGCCGGGGACTAAATTTGAGACCGCATCCGACAAGCAGGCACGGTGGGCGCGGAAGTCCGCCGGCCTTCTCAATTCAGCAGCTGCCGCAGCGTCCGGGAAGAAGGTGCGCTCCCTGCACAGTCCCCTATGGGGACACAGAGTACCTTAGAGTTGCAGGGCCCGGTCCCTGAGGTTGAATAGACTCCGATCCGGCAGATTCCCACAGGGGCTGCGGAGGGAGCACGGTCCCAGTAAATGGATGACCGCTCAGGATCCCACTTCTCCCAGAGCCGCTAAGGGATGGTGAAGGAGACGGCATGAGGCTCCGGCCTTTGTACCCACAATGGGTACCTCAACCTTAACAACACCGCCGACGTAGTGGGGTGAGAAGGGAACATGCCGGGGGCCCCGTGGGGGCCCTCTTTTCTTCCAACTGACAACTAATATGAGAATGCATGAGTGGATGTGTGCCTCCTTCCACACAAAGCATAAAACTGAGGAGCCCGTGATCCACGGGAGGGTGTATAGGCAGAGGGGAGGGGGTTACACTTTTTTAAGTGTGATACTTTGTGTGGCCTCCGGAGGCAGAAGCTATACACCCAATTGTCTGGGTCTCCCAATGGAGCGACAAAGAAAAATCATATACTGCTAGCATGGGTGACAAAGCTAAAAGTGCATCTATGTGGCTAGTGAAATGTTTCCTAGGTGCAATATATAATGAAATTAAATAGCCACTTCTCAAAAATAAAGACAGCATTCCGGCCTCAAGAGATTTCTTTAAACAAAAAGGCAACTTGTATCCACACATGAAAAGCCTGGCAAGCGTGGGAAGTGTAGAGAAATGGGCAAATACTTACTCTGAGCTTCTTCACTCGGGTTTTCCCTGGATTTCAGCAGCTCATCAAACTCAATTGACATGGGAACACAGATCTTTCAGAATAAAAAATAACATAAAGTTACTACAATTGTAAAATATAATTAACACAGATGAAATATACTTGCATCCAGGGGTTCCCACCTTCCCCCCATGGGTATCCTTGCATCAAACACTCCCACATCAAGATGTAAGCATCACTCTGGCAGTGTCATCCTACCGTATGTCCAACTTAACACTTAATTTTTCTCTCCAACCCCAAGGCCATTATATGGGCATCAAAGACCTGCTCTTCTTTCAGGATTTGTTAGACCAGGTGCTAATGCACTAAGCTGGCAGATAGACGTGAACCACACATCATGCACATGCAAGCAGTGGGGATCCCTGTATCAAGGGTGACAGACAGTCCTGTGGTGTCTGACAATAGAAGGTCACCTCCTTTTCCCATTAAGACCCTGGGAAGCTCCTCTTCCCTTCAGCTGCTTATCTGTATTAACGATAGTTTAAATACTCTTATTTTCCCTGGACTTGTGCTGGTGATATTTAGTTTATTCACAAGCTCTGGATGCAAGCAGGTGGCTTGCACTCATCTGTAGGATCCTTGCTTCTCTCTGCTGAATGTCTCCTTGGGCCATCTGGAGATAAGTTGTTCATGCTTTTTCCCCATGTGTGTGCTCCCTGTATCTTTTTTTTAGTGTTTAGTGGGGTTGTCGAAGAGCGAATCCCACCCGTTCCCTATCTAGGGCCCAGCTCTAGGGTCATCCTAGAGTCAGGTACCCGGCTCTGCACATAGGTACGGAACCTATCTAGGGTGGTGAGGGACCGCAGAGGCCAGCGATAGGTTTGGTCAGGATCACCATCTCCCCCTCCCCTAATGCAGGGTTTTCCTTCCCTTCTCCTGTTCGCTTGGTACTCCCCCGTACCTAGTGTGACACCCTAATCTACATCATTCTACACAGAAATAAACTACAGTTGCATATGAATGCTAAATGCACTCTTTAGGCATCCACTAGACCTAGAGAGACCCATAGGTATATCACCTGCCTAGAAATACATCCCAAATGTCAACAGAATTACTCTTTTCTGATTAAGCTTATGCTACTCCATGTGAAACTCACCTCATTTGGATGCTTTCGATGAAATTCTTTTATTAATTTGAGTCTGTTATAAAATTCACCAAACTCGTTGGGCCCAGAAATTGCATTCAGCTCTTCTTTTCTTAACCTGAAATAAACACACAACCATGTTATTTGAAACCAAAACGTTAAGTAATTTTCTAAGTACATTGCATTCATATACACGATACAGTCTGTAGGTCTCAAGTTGATTTTGCTGTGGACTTGCACCAGTTTTATCCTTTTGCAAAATCCATAACATATCTGTAATGCTGCAAGAAATGTACCGAAAATGCTACAAACACGTGACTGAGGTCTTCATATTGCCATCCACATATATGACTGACTGAAGGCGTCCTACCAGCCTGCAGATGTACATACAATTCTTGGCATTAAATCCAAATGATATTAGTAAGCTGAACTACACGTTAATAAAAGTCCATTAAAATATACAAGCCTTACCCATCTTTATCTTCGTACAAGTCTCTTGCATTGGAGCTTACGTCCATGTATCTCTACAAGAGACAAATAGAGGGGTGTAAGCGACAGATTTTACCCTGATTTGGTCCATTTCATCTTCCTTCCACCGTTAATGACCAATACTTACATCGAGCACTGCTCTGGCTCTGTGATCTGAATTTATCTGTTCTCGTAACTGTAGAGATACAAACGCTATATTACACAGAGATACAAAAAGAATAAGCCAATTTAACCCCTTTAACGACCAAAAAATGCTTTCTTCATGTGCTTTAGTTTTCTCCTCCACTATAACATTGTTTTCCATGATATAGCCGAATGACAGATGGCTTTTTGCAGGACAAGTTGTAGTTTTGAATGACGCCCTTAGCTTTACCATACAATTTACTGAAAAGCAGGAAAAAAATTCCAAGTGTGGAACAATTGTGAAAAAAACTGTAATCTGCCCATTTTTATATTCTGGTTTTACAGTGTTCATTATGAGCAGGGATGATTGAATACTTCGATTATTGGGCTTCGCGAATATTTTCCGAATACCTCGCCGCTATTCGACTATTCGATGCGCAATGTAAGTCTATGGGAAACCCGAATAACTTTTATTTGGTACTATTCGGTCTTCCCATAGACTTTCATTGCGCATCGAATAGCCAAATAGCGGCGAGGTATTCGGAAAATATTCGCGAACCCGAATAATCGAAGTATTCAATCATCCCTAATGAGGAGGTAAAAATTACCTAGCAGCATAATTTTACAAGACAGTACCATTACAGTGAAACTAAACCTGGACAGTTTTTTGTGCAGAAAATGAGGTATTTCTCACAGAAAAGCATTGCAATTACATGTTTTGTCTTACACGTTTATTTCCTTTTTATAGATTAGACCACAAAAAAAAAAACGGAAAGGAGAAGAAGAAAACTGTCTATGGACGGGAAACAAAATTGGTGAAAAATACCAACAATCTCAATGTTACAAGTCCATCTGCAGAGATCTTGATGTTCCTTTGTCCATCAAGTGCAACATAATCAAGAAGTTTACAACCCATTGTACTGTAGCTAATCTCTCTGGACCTGGATGGTAAAGAAAAATTGATGGAAGGTTACAATGCAGGATAGTGTGGATGGTGGAGAAGCAGTCCCAATCGAGTTTCAAAGAAATTCTGCAGGTTCAGGATGCATCAGTGTCAGTGCAAAATATCCACTGATATTTGAATGAAATGCTATGGCAGGAGACCAAGGAGGAGCCCAATGCTGACACAGAGACATAAAAAAGCGAGACTGCAATTTGCCAAAATGTACGTAAGCCAAAATCCTTCTGGGAAAACATCTTGTGAACAGATGAGACCAAGATAGAGCTTTTTGATAAAGCACATCATTCTACAGTTTACCGAAAACTGAATGAGGCCTACACAAAAAAAAATTACAGTACCTACAGTTAAATATGGTGGCGGCTCAAAGATGTTTTGGGGTTGTTTTGCTGCCTTTGGCACTGGGTGTTTAGGTCGCAATGTAATGCCCAGTGTCAAAAAGCTGTGTTTGTGTTCTAGATCATGGGCCTTCCAGCAGGACAATAACTAAACCTCAATCCATACCCATAATCAGCGTAGGGTCATAACATAAATGCAAACATAATTTGCCTAAAGGGCAACTAGAGGTACCCTAAACTAAAGATTAATAAAACAACTTTTAATCCTAACAAATTAACACAGATCAATCTGAAATGGTAGAGCAATCAAACATATACTAAATCACGTATCCGGCCGCGGACCAAACACTGAGTAAGTGAACAGCTGTCCTACAATAATTGTCAGAGTGATATTGCCCTACCCTGCCTAATAAAAGCTAACTAATAGCCTCCCCAACATGTTTCACCATATCTGGCTTCATCAGGGGGCTAATGCAGGACAATGACCCCAAACATACTTCAAGAAGCCCCCAGAAATGGATGGAAACAAAGTGCTGGAGAATTCTGAAGTGGCAGCAATGAGTCCGGATCTAAATCCTATTGAACACGTGTGGAGAGACTGTAAAATTGCTGTTGGGAGAAGGCGCCTTCATATATGAGAGACCTGGAGCAGTATGCCAAATGACGAATGATCCAAACTCCAGTTAAGAGGTGCAAGAAGCTTGTTGATTATAGGAAGGGATTGATTGCAGTTATTTATTCCAAGGGTGTGCAACCAAATATTAAGTTGAGGGTGAAAATTTTGTCAGGCCTATTTTTGGAGTTGAGTGAAATTCTGTCCAATTTACCTTTTTTCCCACTCACTTTTTTTGTGTTGCTCCAATACACACAAAGGAAGTAAACATGCATGACAAAACGTGTAATTGCAATAATTTTCTGGGAGAAATATTTCATATACTTCATACTACTATACTTATACTTTATATACCGTATTTTTCGGACTATAAGACGCACTTTTTTTCCTCCAAATGTTGAGGGAAAGTGGGGGGTGCATCATATAGTCTGACTGTAGGGGCTGCGGGGAATGAGGGTGCTGTGGTGGAGCGGTTAATCGGCGGCACGAGCAGGCTGTAGCAGCACCTACCGTGGCCACGTGGACCCGCTCATTTCATATGCATGCATCCTCCCGCCCATCATCTCTCAGCCCTGAAGCCGGCGCTGACAGGTGTGCAGGATGAGGGGCGGGGGGTGCACACATAGTAAAGAGCCGGCCCGCATGATCACCCCTGGCAACTACAGCCTGGATTGATCATGTGCGGCTGTATTCACTGCCCCCCTCGCGATCATCATCAGCGCGGGGGGCAGTGAATAAGTGCGGTATACTCACCGGCCACCGATCCCTGTAGCATCGCGATGTCCTCCTGTCTGCCAGCCCACTGATGTGTGTGGAGAGCGGTGAGCACAGGGATGAAGTCATCCTTGTGCGCATGGCTCCACACACATCAGCAGGCCGGCAGACAGGAAGACATTGCGATGCTGCAGGGGAACGTAGACCGGCTACACACAGGTCAGCAGCGCTGCTGCCAGCACAGACAGGAAGACGAGCGATGCTGCTGCAGTGAGGAAAAGTGAGTATAAACGTTTATTTTTTTGTGTTCCACAGGATGCAGGCCATATAGCAGGATGGGGGTATATAGCAGGATGGGGGTATATAGCAGGATGGGGGTATATAGCAGGATGGGGGTATATAGCAGGATGGGGGTATATAGCAGGATGGGGGTCATATATACAAGGATGGGGATTATATACAAGGCAGGAGCATCATTACCAGGATGGGGTACCTTGGTAGAGAATTTGGGGACATTACTCCCATAACAGTGTCAGCAGCAGCTCCTCGTCCCATAACAGTGTGTCATGACCACATTTTTTGCTTAAAATATTATTTTCCTTCTCTAAAACCAGGGTGCGTCTTATAGTCCGAAAAATACGGTATAAATTTCTGCTGCCATTTTCTGAGACCTGTAAATTTTTTACTATGAAGCATTAGGAGAAGTGCGGTGACTGAAAAACCACAATTTAGCTTTTTCATTTAACCTATTATGGACTTTTTGGTACATAACAAATCTTTATACATTTTTTTACATTTGTTAATTTTTAATGAGTGAACAGAGGGGAGATTTAAATTTTTATATTTTTCACTTTTACAACTTTTTTTTGTTTTCTTTTTTGGCCCCCTTAGTAGTGATGGGCAAACTTGCAGATTAACCGGACAAGCGGAAAAAAAAAAAAATCCGCTTCCAGCCCGGAATTTATCTTGGTTATGTGAACGGATGCCGGTCCTTATATAAGTCTATGGAGACCAGAATCCGGTGATTAAAAATGGTGGTAGAAGGCATAGAGGATAGGAGCAAGCGGGCTGTACTTAACGAGGCTCTGGCGCGGCTGTAACTGCTTCCTGGGCCGCTCATTTACTTTCATGCATATGTACTGCTTCTGCGCCCAACAGTGTCTGTGATTGCTTGCAGTCAGACGCGCCCCCAATCTGAGTAAAAATGTGCCTGGCACTTCCAATCACAGATGTGTGTGTCTATCAAGGTATAAAAATAAAAAAAAATTGGAGAAGGGTCCTCCATATAATGGTACGCAGCACAGATAAAGCATATCACTACATGCTGCAGCCCCCAGCTGTCTTGGCTGCATATCAAAATAAGAAAAACCATATGGGGCTTTTTTTAAATTACTTCACTGGACCCGCAGGGGTGTTTTGAGGGTTAAACTGGTGAAAAAGGGGTTTTTTTGTATTTTATTTCAAATAAAGGATTTTTTTCGTGTTTGTGGTTATTTAATTTCATTTACAGATTAGTAATTGGGGCGGTGTCTCATAGACCCTCCCCATCACTAATCTAGGGCTTAGTGACAGCTGTGAGCTGCGAATATTAAACCAATTGCCACCGCACCAGGGCAATTGGGATGAGCAGGGTAAAATACTGGGACTGTCGCATCTAATGGATGTGGCAATCCTGGATTTACTGCAGGCTGCTATTTTAGCAAAGGGGGGGCAAAATGGGGGGCGGATCGCATGCTGTTTTTAAAAATGTATTTAACCCCTTTACGACCAAGGACATAACTGTACATCTTTAGTCGTATCGCGGTACTGCCGGCTGCTGCAGTGATCCCTACACGTCAGTTGATTTGAACAGCAGACATGTGGCGCTAACAGGCACGGGTGGATCCACGATCCACCTGCGCCTGCTTGCCACTTAAATTGTCAAAATGTGACAGAGCGATTTAAATTGGCCGCGGTGGGGATCGCAGCATTCCCCGCCACCATCAGAGACCCTGTGACGCGATCACGGGGAGACGATGGTTGCCATGGTAGCGACAGGTCATGTGATGACTCGTGTCTATCATGACATATCTCCTGTAAGAGCCGACGGAGCGGCAGCTCTTAAAGGAACAGTGCATTTTTTGCTGATCAGAGCTGTGTAACTCTGATCAACAGAAATGCACAAGTGATGATCCATAAAGCCCTCTAGGGGGACTAGCAAAATAAATAAATAAAAAAAGTTTTTCAAAAATATGAAAGTCTAAAAAAAAAAAAAATCTAAACGCTCAAATCACCCCCCTTTTGCCGAATTGAAAAAAAAAATATATAACAGACATATTTGGTATCGCTGCGTTCAGAAATGCCCGATCAAAAAATAAAGCAATTAATCTGATCGATACACGGCGTGGTAAGAAAAATATTCCAAACGCAAAAAATTATGTCTTTTGGTCGCCACAAAAATGTTAAAAAATGCAATAACAGGCGATCAAAACGTAATATCTACACAAAAATGGTATAATTAAAGAGGTGGTTCACTCCATGCAATAGTGGCCACATCTCTGTGAAACTGATAGGGAAGGCTTTTTCTAAATACCTTGTTCAGCCAATTGAACCGCTCATCACAGCCCAGCATCTCTCCTGCTTGCGGCGTTCTGCAGCGAAGCAGAGTGCGCGACATGCTGGGCTGTGATGAGCGGTGAAACTACACCCACAGTCCAGTCACTCAGGAAGACTGGGGCTGGGCTCGGTGTGGTCGAGTTAACTGGTAGTTGACGTGACATCACCGGATCTCAGAGGTCACGGAGCCCAGGGGGTCACTTCATGGGGATGAGCGGACCACAATAGCGCCGCTCACAAGCAGAATTTGCTGAACAAAGTGTTGGACAAAAGCCTTCCCTATCAGTTTTAAAGGGATGTGACCACTATTGCAGAGTAGTGAACCACCCCTTTAAACAACGTCAGCTCAAGACACAAAAAATAAGCCATCACTGAGCACCATATACCAAAAATGAGAACGCTACAGGTCTTGGAAAATGGTGAAAAAAGCACAATTCTATTTCTGGACAAACTTTGGAATTTTTTAACCCCTTAGATAAAAGTACACATATTTAGTATCTACGAACTTGTATTGACCTGAGGCATCACACTGACACATCAGTTTTACCATATAGTGAACACAGTAAATATAATATCCCAAAACCCATCTTTTTTTTTTTTTTTTTGCAATTTCACCGCACTTGGAATGTTTTCCACTTTTCCAGCACACTATATGGTAAAACTAATGGCATCGTTCAAAAGTACAACTCGTCCCACAAAAAAAAAAAAAGGCCTCATATGGCAAGATTGACAGAAAAATAAAAACGTTACAGCTCTCGAAAGAAGGGAAACAAAAACCAAACACGAAAAAATTGCCCGGGGGTAAAAGGGTTAAATAATTAAAAAAACAAAAAACAAAAGCCGCATATGGTGCCTCTTATTTTGTTATACAGCCAAGGTAAGTGCACGGCTGAGGGCTGCAGCCTCTAGACATATGCTGGTCTGGGTATCATAATATTGTGGAACCCTACGTCAATTTCTTTATTTTTTACTCCACAATAGACGCACATAGTGCCTATGGTTGGAAACGTCAGACACGCTGTCACTCAGGGTGGGTGCCCGTCTGACTGCAACTAATCACAGACACTGAAAAGCAATGCATATGCATGAAGGTAATGAGCAGCCCAGGAAGTGGAGAGGCAGCGGGAGCAGTTACAGCCGCGCCGGAGCCTCGGTAAGTATCATGTGCTTGCTTCATTCTTAGTTTCTTTATTTTTCCTTTATTTCCTGAGTGCCGGATCTAGATCATTAGCCGGAATTCTCTGAGAATTATTTGCCTGGCACTCGGGTACGTTTGAAACCGCACGGATCCGGACTTTTACAGTCTGGGTCCACCCATCACTACTCAGAGAACTAGAATCTGCAATGTTCGATCACATACTATATATTTCAATACCACGTCAGTGCAAGTCTCCTATGGATCTCAGCCTGTGGATGGGCTTCCTTAGAGGACCAATATGGCAGTTACTTGGGCCCTCAGCAGCCCTTGAATGCTATAGTAACCCATTGGTTCCCCACTATCAAGTTGATGGAAGCTGGTGACAGAAAAGTCACGGGCACTGAGGGCATTTAAGTGGTTAAACTACAGCGATTGGAGTTAGCTCCGACCTCAGCAGTTAGTGGTAGATACCTCCTATGTAATACAATCTGTATGTCCATGGTATGAATTCAGCTTACATCCTGTGCTTGCTTCATACATTCCTTATCGACCTATGGTGAAAATGTACATCATAGGTTGTTAAGGGGTTAAAGTCCTAGATAGTGTGACTATACAATGTGTCCACCGCCATTAACTTGAGAACGGCAGCAGCTATATGCATAGAAGTGGTGTCTAGGTATAGAAAAGTAGCCATGCGTTACGCAATGAAACCTATAGCGCCACCTGGTGGAAAACAACAGAGTTAGCATTTTTATCTCGAAAACCGAACGAGATAGAGAAAAAAAGTGGATTACAAAGTTGTAGGTCATCATCAATTCAATACGAATCGACACCTTGCATACAGAAATGCTATGATTAGAACGTGTAAAACTCTCAAGGCTGCGGACGTGAAGCGATACCTCATGGAGACCTTCCTACAAGCCATTGGGTATGGTGGCTGCATGGAGTGGCCTCCACGCTCACCTGACCTGACCCCATTGGACTTCTTTCTGTGAGGTCACATCAAACAGCGGGTGTATGCGACCCCTCCACCAACATTGCAGGACCTACGACGACGTATCACAGATGCTTGTGCAAACGTGTCACCTACCATATTGCACAACGTGCAGCAAGATACAGTATACTGTCCAGAGTCCAGATGTGCATTGCAGCTGACGGGGGCCACTTTGAGCATCAAAGTTAAATGAGCGCCATATGCGTGACCAGCATTCAATGTTTTGGGGAGTCATGGGTTTCATATCATAGCATTTCTGTATGTAAGGTGTCGATTCGTATTGAATTGATGATGCCCTACAACTTTGTAATTCACTTTTTTTCACTATCTCGTTCTGTTTTCAAGATAAAAACGCTAACTCCGTTGTTTTCCACCAGGTGGCGCTATAGGTGGTTTCATTGCGTAGCGCATGGCTACTTTACTATACCTAGACACTATTTGTATGCCCATAGCTGCCGCCGTTCTCAAGTAAATGGCAGTTTACAGGATACGGGTGGACACACTGTATACTGTAGGTTGTAAAATCCAATAAAGTGTCACCCCGAATCTCATCTCATCATTGCCACAGAACAGAAGCAGTTACGTTTTGGATCTGTAAATGAAGTTAATGGATCTTTCAGTTTATTTTCCCCTACAGAAACTTCTGGAATTACTGAGGGATGTGGAGCCACTTCATTTGTGTTCCTCAGATCATACATAGAAATCAATAAAAAAAAAAAAGATCCCCTGAAGAAAAGAAATATAACATTTAACCCCAGCTTTAGAGGGTCATCCAAACACACAATATGGATGATGTATAGTTAGGACAGGTCACAAATATCAGACCGGAGGTAGGCTGGCACCCGATGATGGACAGTAGGCAACACTCAATGATTAGCTGTTGCTTTACAGTGCTGGGTTCAATTCCCACCAAGGACACATCTGTAAGGAGTTTGTATGTTCTCCCCACGTTGTGTGTGGGTTTCCTCCGGGTTCTCATGTTTCCTCCCACAATCCATACACAGGGAATTTAGGTGGTGAGCCCCAATGGGGACAGTGATGATGATGTCTGTAAAGTGCTGGGGAATATGATAGTGCTATATAAATGAATAACTAAATTCAAATTGTAACAATTTGGGTTTTTATGCCATATGGGGATAAGGAAGAGGGTGAAGGATGTGACAAGCAAATGTTTTACAGCAGTGTTTAAGAGTCAAACGCGCGTGCGGTGCAGAGAGCGTGCGGTGCAGAGAGTGTGCAGAGTGCATGCGGTGCAGAGCGCGTGTGGTGCAGAGAGACTGCGGTGCAGAGAGTGTGCAGAGAGAGCGCGGTGCAGAGAGAGCGCGGTGCAGAGAGAGCGCGGTGCAGAGAGAGCGCGGTGCAGAGAGTGCAGAGCGCGCGCGGTGCAGAGAGCGCGGTGCAGAGAGTGCAGAGCGCGCGCGGTGCAGAGAGAGCGGTGTAGAGAGAGAGCGGTGTAGAGAGCGCGTGCGGTGCAGAGAGAGCGTGCGGTGCAGAGAGCGCGTGCGGTGCAGAGAGCGCGTGCGGTGCAGAGAGCGCGTGCGGTGCAGAGAGCGCGTGCGGTGCAGAGCGCGTGCGGAGCAGAGCGCGTGCGGAGCAGAGCGCGTGCGGAGCAGAGCGCGTGCGGAGCAGAGAGCGTGCGGAGCAGAGAGCGTGCGGTGCAGAGAGCGTGCGGTGCAGAGCAGAGAGCGTGCGGTGCAGAGCAGAGCGTGCGGTGCAGAGCGTGCGGTGCAGAGCGCAGAGTGTGCGGAGCAGAGTGTGCGGAGCAGAGTGTGCGGAGCAGAGCGCGTGCGGTACAGAGCGTGCGCGGTGCAGAGCAGAGAGTGTGCGGAGCAGAGTGTGCGGAGCAGAGTGTGCGGAGCAGAGAGTGCGGAGCAGAGAGTGCGGAGTGCGTGCGGAGCAGAGCGTCTACGTTTAATGCAAAGTGTGTGATGCAGGGCTCGTGCGTGCGATGCAGACTACGCATTCTAGAGCATGTGCGTGTGATGCAGGGCATTTGTAATATAACCGGCAGCAACAACAGCAATAGCCGCACAATGAGCGACACACAGAAAAGTCGCGCTGTTCAACCAGTCACGTGCTTTCTCACCGTAGCTTTCTTCGCCATCATCTCCTTAGTCATTACATCCATTAGTCGCTCTTTTTCCTCATGGTAGCGCCGCTGTTGCTCCAGTATAGTCTCCATCTTTGGAAGGCCCGAACCGGAAGTGCCAAGTGCACTGCAATACAGTGTCCCCTGTCTCAGTGGGTTAGAGTCAAAGTTCCGTGATGTTCAGGATGTTCAGTAGTGTTACGCGAGTGAGGAATGGACAGAGAGGACACAGCTCCCCCTTGTGGTGATCAGTGTAATGCAAGTAAGGACTGGACAGTGAGATAACAGCTCCCCCTTGTGGTGTTCAGTGTAATGCAAGTGAGGCCTGGACAGTGAGATAACAGCTCCCCCTTGTGGTGCTCAGTGTAATGCAAGTGAGACCTGGACAGAGAGATAACAGCTCCCCCTTGTGGTGATCAGTGTAATGCAAGTGAGCACTGGACAGTGAGATAACAGCTCCCCCTTGTGGTGCTCAGTGTAATGCAAGTGAGGCCTGGACAGAGAGATAACAGCTCCGCCTTGTGGTGATCAGTGTAATGCAAGTGAGCACTGGACAGAGAGATAACAGCTCCTCCTTGTGGTGATCAGGGTAATGCAAGTGAGGCCTGGACAGTGAGATAACAGCTCCCCCTTGTGGTGCTCAGTGTAATGCAAGTGAGAACTGGACAGTGAGATAACAGCTCCCCCTTGTGGTGATCAGTGTAATGCAAGTGAGGACTGGACAGAGAGATAACAGCTCCCCCTTGTGGTGATCAGTGTAATGCAAGTGAGGCCTGGACAGTGAGATAACAGCTCCCCCTTGTGGTGCTCAGTGTAATGCAAGTGAGAACTGGACAGAGAGATAACAGCTCCCCCTTGTGGTGATCAGTGTAATGCAAGTGAGGAATGGACAGTGAGATAACAGCTCCCCCTTGTGGTGTTCAGTGTAATGCAAGTGAGGACTGGACAGTGAGATGACAGCTCCCCCTTGTGGTGATCAGTGTAATGCAAGTGAGAACTGGACAGTGAGATAACAGCTCCCCCTTGTGGTGCTCAGTGTAATGCAAGTGAGGCCTGGACAGTGAGATAACAGCTCCCCCTTGTGGTGATCAGTGTAATGCAAGTGAGGCCTGGACAGTGAGATAACAGCTCCCCCTTGTGGTGATCAGTGTAATGCAAGTGAGGCCTGGACAGTGAGATAACAGCTCCCCCTTGTGGTGCTCAGTGTAATGCAAGTGAGAACTGGACAGTGAGATAACAGCTCCCCCTTGTGGTGATCAGTGTAATGCAAGTGAGGCCTGGACAGTGAGATAACAGCTCCCCCTTGTGGTGCTCAGTGTAATGCAAGTGAGGACTGGACAGTGAGATAACAGCTCCTCCTTGTGGTGATCAGGGTAATGCAAGTGAGGCCTGGACAGTGAGATAACAGCTCCCCCTTGTGGTGCTCAGTGTAATGCAAGTGAGAACTGGACAGTGAGATAACAGCTCCCCCTTGTGGTGATCAGTGTAATGCAAGTGAGGACTGGACAGAGAGATAACAGCTCCCCCTTGTGGTGATCAGTGTAATGCAAGTGAGGCCTGGACAGTGAGATAACAGCTCCCCCTTGTGGTGCTCAGTGTAATGCAAGTGAGAACTGGACAGTGAGATAACAGCTCCCCCTTGTGGTGATCAGTGTAATGCAAGTGAGGAATGGACAGTGAGATAACAGCTCCCCCTTGTGGTGTTCAGTGTAATGCAAGTGAGGACTGGACAGTGAGATGACAGCTTCCCCTTGTGGTGATCAGTGTAATGCAAGTGAGAACTGGACAGTGAGATAACAGCTCCCCCTTGTGGTGATCAGTGTAATGCAAGTGAGGCCTGGACAGTGAGATAACAGCTCCCCCTTGTGGTGATCAGTGTAATGCAAGTGAGGCCTGGACAGTGAGATAACAGCTCCCCCTTGTGGTGCTCAGTGTAATGCAAGTGAGAACTGGACAGTGAGATAACAGCTCCCCCTTGTGGTGATCAGTGTAATGCAAATGAGGAATGGACAGTGAGATAACAGCTCCCCCTTGTGGTGTTCAGTGTAATGCAAGTGAGGACTGGACAGTGAGATGACAGCTCCCCCTTGTGGTGCTCAGTGTAATGCAAGTGAGGACTGACAGAGAGATAACAGCTCCCCCTTGTGGTGCTCAGTGTAATGCAAGTGACGACTGGACAGAGAGATAACAGCTCCCCCTTGTGGTGCTCAGTGTAATGCAAGTGACGACTGGACAGTGAGATAACAGCTCCCCCTTGTGGTGATCAGTGTAATGCAAGTGACGACTGGACAGTGAGATAACAGCTCCCCCTTGTGGTGTTCAGTGTAATGCAAGTGAGCACTGGACAGAGAGATAACAGCTCCCCCTTGTGGTGTTCAGTGTAATGCAAGTGAGGACTGGACAGTGAGATAACAGCTCCCCCTTGTGGTGATCAGTGTAATGCAAGTGAGGCCTGGACAGTGAGATAACAGCTCCCCCTTGTGGTGCTCAGTGTAATGCAAGTGAGAACTGGACAGTGAGATAACAGCTCCCCCTTGTGGTGATCAGTGTAATGCAAGTGAGGAATGGACAGTGAGATAACAGCTCCCCCTTGTGGTGTTCAGTGTAATGCAAGTGAGGACTGGACAGTGAGATGACAGCTCCCCCTTGTGGTGCTCAGTGTAATGCAAGTGACGACTGGACAGAGAGATAACAGCTCCCCCTTGTGGTGCTCAGTGTAATGCAAGTGACGACTGGACAGAGAGATAACAGCTCCCCCTTGTGGTGTTCAGTGTAATGCAAGTGAGGCCTGGACAGAGAGATAACAGCTCCCCCTTGTGGTGTTCAGTGTAATGCAAGTGAGGCCTGGACAGAGAGATAACAGCTCCCCCTTGTGGTGATCAGTGTAATGCAAGTGAGACCTGGACAGAGAGATAACAGCTCCCCCTTGTGGTGATCAGTGTAATGCAAGTGAGGCCTGGACAGGGAGATAACAGCTCCGCCTTGTGGTGATCAGTGTAATGCAAGTGAGCACTGGACAGAGAGATAACAGCTCCCCCTTGTGGTGATCAGGGTAATGCAAGTGAGGCCTGGACAGTGAGATAACAGCTCCCCCTTGTGGTGCTCAGTGTAATGCAAGTGAGGAATGGACAGTGAGATAACAGCTCCCCCTTGTGGTGTTCAGTGTAATGCAAGTGAGGACTGGACAGTGAGATAACAGCTCCCCCTTGTGGTGCTCAGTGTAATGCAAGTGACGACTGGACAGAGAGATAACAGCTCCCCCTTGTGGTGATCAGTGTAATGCAAGTGACGACTGGACAGTGAGATAACAGCTCCCCCTTGTGGTGCTCAGTGTAATGCAAGTGAGGACTGACAGTGAGATAACAGCTCCCCCTTGTGGTGTTCAGTGTAATGCAAGTGAGCACTGGACAGAGAGATAACAGCTCCCCCTTGTGGTGTTCAGTGTAATGCAAGTGAGGACTGGACAGTGAGATAACAGCTCCCCCTTGTGGTGATCAGTGTAATGCAAGTGAGGCCTGGACAGTGAGATAACAGCTCCCCCTTGTGGTGCTCAGTGTAATGCAAGTGAGACCTGGACAGAGAGATAACAGCTCCCCCTTGTGGTGCTCAGTGTAATGCAAGTGAGAACTGGACAGTGAGATAACAGCTCCCCCTTGTGGTGATCAGTGTAATGCAAGTGAGGAATGGACAGTGAGATAACAGCTCCCCCTTGTGGTGTTCAGTGTAATGCAAGTGAGGACTGGACAGTGAGATGACAGCTCCCCCTTGTGGTGATCAGTGTAATGCAAGTGAGCACTGGACAGTGAGATAACAGCTCCCCCTTGTGGTGCTCAGTGTAATGCAAGTGACGACTGGACAGTGAGATAACAGCTCCCCCTTGTGGTGTTCAGTGTAATGCAAGTGAGCACTGGACAGTGAGATAACAGCTCCCCCTTGTGGTGCTCAGTGTAATGCAAGTGAGGCCTGGACAGAGAGATAACAGCTCCGCCTTGTGGTGATCAGTGTAATGCAAGTGAGCACTGGACAGAGAGATAACAGCTCCTCCTTGTGGTGATCAGGGTAATGCAAGTGAGGCCTGGACAGTGAGATAACAGCTCCCCCTTGTGGTGCTCAGTGTAATGCAAGTGAGAACTGGACAGTGAGATAACAGCTCCCCCTTGTGGTGATCAGTGTAATGCAAGTGAGGACTGGACAGAGAGATAACAGCTCCCCCTTGTGGTGATCAGTGTAATGCAAGTGAGGCCTGGACAGTGAGATAACAGCTCCCCCTTGTGGTGCTCAGTGTAATGCAAGTGAGAACTGGACAGTGAGATAACAGCTCCCCCTTGTGGTGATCAGTGTAATGCAAGTGAGGAATGGACAGTGAGATAACAGCTCCCCCTTGTGGTGTTCAGTGTAATGCAAGTGAGGACTGGACAGTGAGATGACAGCTCCCCCTTGTGGTGATCAGTGTAATGCAAGTGAGAACTGGACAGTGAGATAACAGCTCCCCCTTGTGGTGCTCAGTGTAATGCAAGTGAGGCCTGGACAGTGAGATAACAGCTCCCCCTTGTGGTGATCAGTGTAATGCAAGTGAGGCCTGGACAGTGAGATAACAGCTCCCCCTTGTGGTGATCAGTGTAATGCAAGTGAGGCCTGGACAGTGAGATAACAGCTCCCCCTTGTGGTGCTCAGTGTAATGCAAGTGAGAACTGGACAGTGAGATAACAGCTCCCCCTTGTGGTGATCAGTGTAATGCAAGTGAGGCCTGGACAGTGAGATAACAGCTCCCCCTTGTGGTGCTCAGTGTAATGCAAGTGAGGACTGGACAGTGAGATAACAGCTCCTCCTTGTGGCGATCAGGGTAATGCAAGTGAGGCCTGGACAGTGAGATAACAGCTCCCCCTTGTGGTGCTCAGTGTAATGCAAGTGAGAACTGGACAGTGAGATAACAGCTCCCCCTTGTGGTGATCAGTGTAATGCAAGTGAGGACTGGACAGAGAGATAACAGCTCCCCCTTGTGGTGATCAGTGTAATGCAAGTGAGGCCTGGACAGTGAGATAACAGCTCCCCCTTGTGGTGCTCAGTGTAATGCAAGTGAGAACTGGACAGTGAGATAACAGCTCCCCCTTGTGGTGATCAGTGTAATGCAAGTGAGGAATGGACAGTGAGATAACAGCTCCCCCTTGTGGTGTTCAGTGTAATGCAAGTGAGGACTGGACAGTGAGATGACAGCTCCCCCTTGTGGTGATCAGTGTAATGCAAGTGAGAACTGGACAGTGAGATAACAGCTCCCCCTTGTGGTGCTCAGTGTAATGCAAGTGAGGCCTGGACAGTGAGATAACAGCTCCCCCTTGTGGTGATCAGTGTAATGCAAGTGAGGCCTGGACAGTGAGATAACAGCTCCCCCTTGTGGTGCTCAGTGTAATGCAAGTGAGAACTGGACAGTGAGATAACAGCTCCCCCTTGTGGTGATCAGTGTAATGCAAATGAGGAATGGACAGTGAGATAACAGCTCCCCCTTGTGGTGTTCAGTGTAATGCAAGTGAGGACTGGACAGTGAGATGACAGCTCCCCCTTGTGGTGCTCAGTGTAATGCAAGTGAGGACTGACAGAGAGATAACAGCTCCCCCTTGTGGTGCTCAGTGTAATGCAAGTGACGACTGGACAGAGAGATAACAGCTCCCCCTTGTGGTGCTCAGTGTAATGCAAGTGACGACTGGACAGTGAGATAACAGCTCCCCCTTGTGGTGATCAGTGTAATGCAAGTGACGACTGGACAGAGAGATAACAGCTCCCCCTTGTGGTGCTCAGTGTAATGCAAGTGACGACTGGACAGTGAGATAACAGCTCCCCCTTGTGGTGCTCAGTGTAATGCAAGTGAGGACTGACAGTGAGATAACAGCTCCCCCTTGTGGTGTTCAGTGTAATGCAAGTGAGCACTGGACAGAGAGATAACAGCTCCCCCTTGTGGTGTTCAGTGTAATGCAAGTGAGGACTGGACAGTGAGATAACAGCTCCCCCTTGTGGTGATCAGTGTAATGCAAGTGAGGCCTGGACAGTGAGATAACAGCTCCCCCTTGTGGTGCTCAGTGTAATGCAAGTGAGAACTGGACAGTGAGATAACAGCTCCCCCTTGTGGTGATCAGTGTAATGCAAGTGAGGAATGGACAGTGAGATAACAGCTCCCCCTTGTGGTGTTCAGTGTAATGCAAGTGAGGACTGGACAGTGAGATGACAGCTCCCCCTTGTGGTGCTCAGTGTAATGCAAGTGACGACTGGACAGAGAGATAACAGCTCCCCCTTGTGGTGATCAGTGTAATGCAAGTGACGACTGGACAGAGAGATAACAGCTCCCCCTTGTGGTGCTCAGTGTAATGCAAGTGACGACTGGACAGAGAGATAACAGCTCCCCCTTGTGGTGATCAGTGTAATGCAAGTGAGGACTGACAGTGAGATAACAGCTCCCCCTTGTGGTGTTCAGTGTAATGCAAGTGAGGCCTGGACAGAGAGATAACAGCTCCCCCTTGTGGTGTTCAGTGTAATGCAAGTGAGGCCTGGACAGAGAGATAACAGCTCCCCCTTGTGGTGATCAGTGTAATGCAAGTGAGACCTGGACAGAGAGATAACAGCTCCCCCTTGTGGTGATCAGTGTAATGCAAGTGAGGCCTGGACAGGGAGATAACAGCTCCGCCTTGTGGTGATCAGTGTAATGCAAGTGAGCACTGGACAGAGAGATAACAGCTCCCCCTTGTGGTGATCAGGGTAATGCAAGTGAGGCCTGGACAGTGAGATAACAGCTCCCCCTTGTGGTGCTCAGTGTAATGCAAGTGAGAACTGGACAGTGAGATAACAGCTCCCCCTTGTGGTGATCAGTGTAATGCAAGTGAGGAATGGACAGTGAGATAACAGCTCCCCCTTGTGGTGTTCAGTGTAATGCAAGTGAGGACTGGACAGTGAGATAACAGCTCCCCCTTGTGGTGATCAGTGTAATGCAAGTGACGACTGGACAGAGAGATAACAGCTCCCCCTTGTGGTGCTCAGTGTAATGCAAGTGACGACTGGACAGAGAGATAACAGCTCCCCCTTGTGGTGATCAGTGTAATGCAAGTGACGACTGGACAGTGAGATAACAGCTCCCCCTTGTGGTGCTCAGTGTAATGCAAGTGAGGACTGACAGTGAGATAACAGCTCCCCCTTGTGGTGTTCAGTGTAATGCAAGTGAGCACTGGACAGAGAGATAACAGCTCCCCCTTGTGGTGTTCAGTGTAATGCAAGTGAGGACTGGACAGTGAGATAACAGCTCCCCCTTGTGGTGATCAGTGTAATGCAAGTGAGGCCTGGACAGTGAGATAACAGCTCCCCCTTGTGGTGCTCAGTGTAATGCAAGTGAGACCTGGACAGAGAGATAACAGCTCCCCCTTGTGGTGATCAGTGTAATGCAAGTGAGCACTGGACAGTGAGATAACAGCTCCCCCTTGTGGTGCTCAGTGTAATGCAAGTGAGGCCTGGACAGAGAGATAACAGCTCCGCCTTGTGGTGATCAGTGTAATGCAAGTGAGCACTGGACAGAGAGATAACAGCTCCTCCTTGTGGTGATCAGGGTAATGCAAGTGAGGCCTGGACAGAGAGATAACAGCTCCCCCTTGTGGTGTTCAGTGTAATGCAAGTGAGGCCTGGACAGTGAGATAACAGCTCCCCCTTGTGGTGATCAGTGTAATGCAAGTGAGGACTGGACAGAGAGATAACAGCTCCCCCTTGTGGTGCTCAGTGTAATGCAAGTGAGAACTGGACAGTGAGATAACAGCTCCCCCTTGTGGTGATCAGTGTAATGCAAGTGAGGAATGGACAGTGAGATAACAGCTCCCCCTTGTGGTGTTCAGTGTAATGCAAGTGAGGACTGGACAGTGAGATGACAGCTCCCCCTTGTGGTGATCAGTGTAATGCAAGTGAGAACTGGACAGTGAGATAACAGCTCGCCCTTGTGGTGATCAGTGTAATGCAAGTGAGGCCTGGACAGTGAGATAACAGCTCCCCCTTGTGGTGCTCAGTGTAATGCAAGTGAGAACTGGACAGTGAGATAACAGCTCCCCCTTGTGGTGATCAGTGTAATGCAAGTGAGGAATGGACAGTGAGATAACAGCTCCCCCTTGTGGTGTTCAGTGTAATGCAAGTGAGGACTGGACAGTGAGATGACAGCTCCCCCTTGTGGTGCTCAGTGTAATGCAAGTGAGGACTGACAGAGAGATAACAGCTCCCCCTTGTGGTGCTCAGTGTAATGCAAGTGACGACTGGACAGAGAGATAACAGCTCCCCCTTGTGGTGCTCAGTGTAATGCAAGTGACGACTGGACAGTGAGATAACAGCTCCCCCTTGTGGTGATCAGTGTAATGCAAGTGACGACTGGACAGAGAGATAACAGCTCCCCCTTGTGGTGCTCAGTGTAATGCAAGTGAGGACTGACAGTGAGATAACAGCTCCCCCTTGTGGTGTTCAGTGTAATGCAAGTGAGCACTGGACAGAGAGATAACAGCTCCCCCTTGTGGTGTTCAGTGTAATGCAAGTGAGGACTGGACAGTGAGATAACAGCTCCCCCTTGTGGTGATCAGTGTAATGCAAGTGAGGCCTGGACAGTGAGATAACAGCTCCCCCTTGTGGTGCTCAGTGTAATGCAAGTGAGAACTGGACAGTGAGATAACAGCTCCCCCTTGTGGTGATCAGTGTAATGCAAGTGAGGAATGGACAGTGAGATAACAGCTCCCCCTTGTGGTGTTCAGTGTAATGCAAGTGAGGACTGGACAGTGAGATGACAGCTCCCCCTTGTGGTGCTCAGTGTAATGCAAGTGACGACTGGACAGAGAGATAACAGCTCCCCCTTGTGGTGATCAGTGTAATGCAAGTGACGACTGGACAGAGAGATAACAGCTCCCCCTTGTGGTGCTCAGTGTAATGCAAGTGACGACTGGACAGAGAGATAACAGCTCCCCCTTGTGGTGATCAGTGTAATGCAAGTGAGGACTGACAGTGAGATAACAGCTCCCCCTTGTGGTGTTCAGTGTAATGCAAGTGAGGCCTGGACAGAGAGATAACAGCTCCCCCTTGTGGTGTTCAGTGTAATGCAAGTGAGGCCTGGACAGTGAGATAACAGCTCCCCCTTGTGGTGATCAGTGTAATGCAAGTGAGACCTGGACAGAGAGATAACAGCTCCCCCTTGTGGTGATCAGTGTAATGCAAGTGAGGCCTGGACAGGGAGATAACAGCTCCCCCTTGTGGTGCTCAGTGTAATGCAAGTGAGGACTGGACAGAGAGATAACAGCTCCCCCTTGTGGTGTTCAGTGTAATGCAAGTGAGGACTGGACAGAGAGATAACAGCTCCCCCTTGTGGTGATCAGTGTAATGCAAGTGAGGAATGGACAGTGAGATAACAGCTCCCCCTTGTGGTGTTCAGTGTAATGCAAGTGAGGACTGGACAGTGAGATGACAGCTCCCCCTTGTGGTGCTCAGTGTAATGCAAGTGACGACTGGACAGAGAGATAACAGCTCCCCCTTGTGGTGATCAGTGTAATGCAAGTGACGACTGGACAGAGAGATAACAGCTCCCCCTTGTGGTGCTCAGTGTAATGCAAGTGACGACTGGACAGAGAGATAACAGCTCCCCCTTGTGGTGATCAGTGTAATGCAAGTGAGGACTGACAGTGAGATAACAGCTCCCCCTTGTGGTGTTCAGTGTAATGCAAGTGAGGCCTGGACAGAGAGATAACAGCTCCCCCTTGTGGTGTTCAGTGTAATGCAAGTGAGGCCTGGACAGTGAGATAACAGCTCCCCCTTGTGGTGATCAGTGTAATGCAAGTGAGACCTGGACAGAGAGATAACAGCTCCCCCTTGTGGTGATCAGTGTAATGCAAGTGAGGCCTGGACAGGGAGATAACAGCTCCGCCTTGTGGTGATCAGTGTAATGCAAGTGAGCACTGGACAGAGAGATAACAGCTCCCCCTTGTGGTGATCAGGGTAATGCAAGTGAGGCCTGGACAGTGAGATAACAGCTCCCCCTTGTGGTGCTCAGTGTAATGCAAGTGAGAACTGGACAGTGAGATAACAGCTCCCCCTTGTGGTGATCAGTGTAATGCAAGTGAGGAATGGACAGTGAGATAACAGCTCCCCCTTGTGGTGTTCAGTGTAATGCAAGTGAGGACTGGACAGTGAGATAACAGCTCCCCCTTGTGGTGATCAGTGTAATGCAAGTGACGACTGGACAGAGAGATAACAGCTCCCCCTTGTGGTGCTCAGTGTAATGCAAGTGACGACTGGACAGAGAGATAACAGCTCCCCCTTGTGGTGATCAGTGTAATGCAAGTGACGACTGGACAGTGAGATAACAGCTCCCCCTTGTGGTGCTCAGTGTAATGCAAGTGAGGACTGACAGTGAGATAACAGCTCCCCCTTGTGGTGTTCAGTGTAATGCAAGTGAGGACTGGACAGTGAGATAACAGCTCCCCCTTGTGGTGATCAGTGTAATGCAAGTGAGGCCTGGACAGTGAGATAACAGCTCCCCCTTGTGGTGCTCAGTGTAATGCAAGTGAGACCTGGACAGAGAGATAACAGCTCCCCCTTGTGGTGATCAGTGTAATGCAAGTGAGCACTGGACAGTGAGATAACAGCTCCCCCTTGTGGTGCTCAGTGTAATGCAAGTGAGGCCTGGACAGAGAGATAACAGCTCCCCCTTGTGGTGCTCAGTGTAATGCAAGTGAGGCCTGGACAGTGAGATAACAGCTCCCCCTTGTGGTGCTCAGTGTAATGCAAGTGAGGCCTGGACAGTGAGATAACAGCTCCGCCTTGTGGTGATCAGTGTAATGCAAGTGAGCACTGGACAGAGAGATAACAGCTCCTCCTTGTGGTGATCAGGGTAATGCAAGTGAGGCCTGGACAGTGAGATAACAGCTCCCCCTTGTGGTGATCAGTGTAATGCAAGTGAGGCCTGGACAGTGAGATAACAGCTCCCCCTTGTGGTGCTCAGTGTAATGCAAGTGAGAACTGGACAGTGAGATAACAGCTCCCCCTTGTGGTGATCAGTGTAATGCAAGTGAGGACTGGACAGTGAGATAACAGCTCCCCCTTGTGGTGATCAGTGTAATGCAAGTGAGGAATGGACAGTGAGATAACAGCTCCCCCTTGTGGTGTTCAGTGTAATGCAAGTGAGGACTGGACAGTGAGATGACAGCTCCCCCTTGTGGTGATCAGTGTAATGCAAGTGAGAACTGGACAGTGAGATAACAGCTCGCCCTTGTGGTGATCAGTGTAATGCAAGTGAGGCCTGGACAGTGAGATAACAGCTCCCCCTTGTGGTGCTCAGTGTAATGCAAGTGAGAACTGGACAGTGAGATAACAGCTCCCCCTTGTGGTGATCAGTGTAATGCAAGTGAGGAATGGACAGTGAGATAACAGCTCCCCCTTGTGGTGTTCAGTGTAATGCAAGTGAGGACTGGACAGTGAGATGACAGCTCCCCCTTGTGGTGCTCAGTGTAATGCAAGTGAGGACTGACAGAGAGATAACAGCTCCCCCTTGTGGTGCTCAGTGTAATGCAAGTGACGACTGGACAGAGAGATAACAGCTCCCCCTTGTGGTGCTCAGTGTAATGCAAGTGACGACTGGACAGTGAGATAACAGCTCCCCCTTGTGGTGATCAGTGTAATGCAAGTGACGACTGGACAGAGAGATAACAGCTCCCCCTTGTGGTGCTCAGTGTAATGCAAGTGAGGACTGACAGTGAGATAACAGCTCCCCCTTGTGGTGATCAGTGTAATGCAAGTGAGGCCTGGACAGTGAGATAACAGCTCCCCCTTGTGGTGCTCAGTGTAATGCAAGTGAGAACTGGACAGTGAGATAACAGCTCCCCCTTGTGGTGATCAGTGTAATGCAAGTGAGGAATGGACAGTGAGATAACAGCTCCCCCTTGTGGTGTTCAGTGTAATGCAAGTGAGGACTGGACAGTGAGATGACAGCTCCCCCTTGTGGTGCTCAGTGTAATGCAAGTGAGGACTGACAGAGAGATAACAGCTCCCCCTTGTGGTGCTCAGTGTAATGCAAGTGACGACTGGACAGAGAGATAACAGCTCCCCCTTGTGGTGCTCAGTGTAATGCAAGTGACGACTGGACAGTGAGATAACAGCTCCCCCTTGTGGTGATCAGTGTAATGCAAGTGACGACTGGACAGTGAGATAACAGCTCCCCCTTGTGGTGTTCAGTGTAATGCAAGTGAGCACTGGACAGAGAGATAACAGCTCCCCCTTGTGGTGTTCAGTGTAATGCAAGTGAGGACTGGACAGTGAGATAACAGCTCCCCCTTGTGGTGATCAGTGTAATGCAAGTGAGGCCTGGACAGTGAGATAACAGCTCCCCCTTGTGGTGCTCAGTGTAATGCAAGTGAGAACTGGACAGTGAGATAACAGCTCCCCCTTGTGGTGATCAGTGTAATGCAAGTGAGGAATGGACAGTGAGATAACAGCTCCCCCTTGTGGTGTTCAGTGTAATGCAAGTGAGGACTGGACAGAGAGATAACAGCTCCCCCTTGTGGTGATCAGTGTAATGCAAGTGACGACTGGACAGAGAGATAACAGCTCCCCCTTGTGGTGCTCAGTGTAATGCAAGTGACGACTGGACAGAGAGATAACAGCTCCCCCTTGTGGTGATCAGTGTAATGCAAGTGAGGACTGACAGTGAGATAACAGCTCCCCCTTGTGGTGTTCAGTGTAATGCAAGTGAGGCCTGGACAGAGAGATAACAGCTCCCCCTTGTGGTGTTCAGTGTAATGCAAGTGAGGCCTGGACAGTGAGATAACAGCTCCCCCTTGTGGTGATCAGTGTAATGCAAGTGAGACCTGGACAGAGAGATAACAGCTCCCCCTTGTGGTGATCAGTGTAATGCAAGTGAGGCCTGGACAGGGAGATAACAGCTCCGCCTTGTGGTGATCAGTGTAATGCAAGTGAGCACTGGACAGAGAGATAACAGCTCCCCCTTGTGGTGATCAGGGTAATGCAAGTGAGGCCTGGACAGTGAGATAACAGCTCCCCCTTGTGGTGCTCAGTGTAATGCAAGTGAGAACTGGACAGTGAGATAACAGCTCCCCCTTGTGGTGATCAGTGTAATGCAAGTGAGGAATGGACAGTGAGATAACAGCTCCCCCTTGTGGTGTTCAGTGTAATGCAAGTGAGGACTGGACAGTGAGATAACAGCTCCCCCTTGTGGTGATCAGTGTAATGCAAGTGACGACTGGACAGAGAGATAACAGCTCCCCCTTGTGGTGCTCAGTGTAATGCAAGTGACGACTGGACAGAGAGATAACAGCTCCCCCTTGTGGTGATCAGTGTAATGCAAGTGACGACTGGACAGTGAGATAACAGCTCCACCTTGTGGTGCTCAGTGTAATGCAAGTGAGGACTGACAGTGAGATAACAGCTCCCCCTTGTGGTGTTCAGTGTAATGCAAGTGAGCACTGGACAGAGAGATAACAGCTCCCCCTTGTGGTGTTCAGTGTAATGCAAGTGAGGACTGGACAGTGAGATAACAGCTCCCCCTTGTGGTGATCAGTGTAATGCAAGTGAGGCCTGGACAGTGAGATAACAGCTCCCCCTTGTGGTGCTCAGTGTAATGCAAGTGAGCACTGGACAGAGAGATAACAGCTCCCCCTTGTGGTGTTCAGTGTAATGCAAGTGAGGACTGGACAGTGAGATAACAGCTCCCCCTTGTGGTGATCAGTGTAATGCAAGTGAGGCCTGGACAGTGAGATAACAGCTCCCCCTTGTGGTGCTCAGTGTAATGCAAGTGAGAACTGGACAGTGAGATAACAGCTCCCCCTTGTGGTGATCAGTGTAATGCAAGTGAGGACTGGACAGTGAGATGACAGCTCCCCCTTGTGGTGATCAGTGTAATGCAAGTGAGGCCTGGACAGTGAGATAACAGCTCCCCCTTGTGGTGCTCAGTGTAATGCAAGTGAGCACTGGACAGAGAGATAACAGCTCCCCCTTGTGGTGTTCAGTGTAATGCAAGTGAGGACTGGACAGTGAGATAACAGCTCCCCCTTGTGGTGATCAGTGTAATGCAAGTGAGGCCTGGACAGTGAGATAACAGCTCCCCCTTGTGGTGCTCAGTGTAATGCAAGTGAGCACTGGACAGAGAGATAACAGCTCCCCCTTGTGGTGTTCAGTGTAATGCAAGTGAGGACTGGACAGTGAGATAACAGCTCCCCCTTGTGGTGATCAGTGTAATGCAAGTGAGGCCTGGACAGTGAGATAACAGCTCCCCCTTGTGGTGCTCAGTGTAATGCAAGTGAGAACTGGACAGTGAGATAACAGCTCCCCCTTGTGGTGATCAGTGTAATGCAAGTGAGGACTGGACAGTGAGATAACAGCTCCCCCTTGTGGTGATCAGTGTAATGCAAGTGAGCACTGGACAGAGAGATAACAGCTCCGCCTTGTGGTGTTCAGTGTAATGCAAGTGAGGACTGGACAGTGAGATAACAGCTCCCCCTTGTGGTGATCAGTGTAATGCAAGTGAGGAATGGACAGTGAGATAACAGCTCCCCCTTGTGGTGTTCAGTGTAATGCAAGTGAGGACTGGACAGTGAGATAACAGCTCCCCCTTGTGGTGATCAGTGTAATGCAAGTGAGGAATGGACAGTGAGATAACAGCTCCCCCTTGTGGTGTTCAGTGTAATGCAAGTGAGGACTGGACAGTGAGATGACAGCTCCCCCTTGTGGTGCTCAGTGTAATGCAAGTGACGACTGGACAGAGAGATAACAGCTCCCCCTTGTGGTGATCAGTGTAATGCAAGTGACGACTGGACAGAGAGATAACAGCTCCCCCTTGTGGTGCTCAGTGTAATGCAAGTGACGACTGGACAGAGAGATAACAGCTCCCCCTTGTGGTGCTCAGTGTAATGCAAGTGAGGACTGACAGTGAGATAACAGCTCCCCCTTGTGGTGTTCAGTGTAATGCAAGTGAGGCCTGGACAGTGAGATAACAGCTCCCCCTTGTGGTGTTCAGTGTAATGCAAGTGAGGACTGGACAGTGAGATAACAGCTCCCCCTTGTGGTGATCAGTGTAATGCAAGTGAGGCCTGGACAGTGAGATAACAGCTCCCCCTTGTGGTGATCAGTGTAATGCAAGTGAGGACTGGACAGAGAGATAACAGCTCCCCCTTGTGGTGATCAGTGTAATGTAAGTGAGGAATGGACAGTGAGATAACAGCTCCCCCTTGTGGTGATCAGTGTAATGCAAGTGAGAACTGGACAGTGAGATAACAGCTCCCCCTTGTGGTGATCAGTGTAATGCAAGTGAGGAATGGACAGTGAGATAACAGCTCCCCCTTGTGGTGTTCAGTGTAATGCAAGTGAGGACTGGACAGAGAGATAACAGCTCCCCCTTGTGGTGATCAGTGTAATGCAAGTGAGGACTGACAGTGAGATAACAGCTCCCCCTTGTGGTGTTCAGTGTAATGCAAGTGAGAAATGGACAGAGAGATAACAGCTCCCCCTTGTGGTGATCAGTGTAATGCAAGTGAGGAATGGACAGAGAGATAACAGCTCCCCCTTGTGGTGATCAGTGTAATGCAAGTGAGGACTGGACAGAGAGATAACAGCTCCCCCTTGTGGTACTCAGTGTAATGCAAGTGAGGACTGACAGTGAGATAACAGCTCCCCCTTGTGGTGTTCAGTGTAATGCAAGTGAGAAATGGACAGAGAGATAACAGCTCCCCCTTGTGGTGATTAGTGTAATGCAAGTGAGGACTGGACAGAGAGATAACAGCTTCCCCTT
Source organism: Anomaloglossus baeobatrachus (assembly GCF_048569485.1). NCBI lineage: Eukaryota > Metazoa > Chordata > Amphibia > Anura > Aromobatidae > Anomaloglossus > Anomaloglossus baeobatrachus. The sequence goes on along the minus strand of NC_134354.1, from coordinate 390,970,371 downwards.
GTGGTGATCAGTGTAATGCAAGTGAGAAATGGACAGAGAGATAACAGCTCCCCCTTGTGGTGATCAGTGTAATGCAAGTGAGAAATGGACAGTGAGATAACAGCTCCCCCTTGTGGTGATCAGTGTAATGCAAGTGAGGACTGGACAGAGAGATAACAGCTCCCCCTTGTGGTACTCAGTGTAATGCAAGTGAGGACTGGACAGAGAGATAACAGCTCCCCCTTGTGGTACTCAGTGTAATGCAAGTGAGGACTGAACAGAGAGATAACAGCTCCCCCTTGTGGTACTCAGTATAATGCAAGTGAGGACTGGACAGAGAGATAACAGCTCCCCCTTGTGGTGCTCAGTGTAATGCAAGTGAGGCCTGGACAGTGAGATAACAGCTCCCCCTTGTGGTGCTCAGTGTAATGCAAGTGAGAACTGGACAGTGAGATAACAGCTCCCCCTTGTGGTGATCAGTGTAATGCAAGTGAGGAATGGACAGTGAGATAACAGCTCCCCCTTGTGGTGTTCAGTGTAATGCAAGTGAGGACTGGACAGTGAGATGACAGCTCCCCCTTGTGGTGCTCAGTGTAATGCAAGTGACGACTGGACAGAGAGATAACAGCTCCCCCTTGTGGTGATCAGTGTAATGCAAGTGACGACTGGACAGAGAGATAACAGCTCCCCCTTGTGGTGCTCAGTGTAATGCAAGTGACGACTGGACAGAGAGATAACAGCTCCCCCTTGTGGTGCTCAGTGTAATGCAAGTGAGGACTGACAGTGAGATAACAGCTCCCCCTTGTGGTGTTCAGTGTAATGCAAGTGAGGCCTGGACAGTGAGATAACAGCTCCCCCTTGTGGTGTTCAGTGTAATGCAAGTGAGGACTGGACAGTGAGATAACAGCTCCCCCTTGTGGTACTCAGTGTAATGCAAGTGAGGACTGGACAGTGAGATAACAGCTCCCCCTTGTGGTGATCAGTGTAATGCAAGTGAGGACTGGACAGAGAGATAACAGCTCCCCCTTGTGGTGATCAGTGTAATGTAAGTGAGGAATGGACAGTGAGATAACAGCTCCCCCTTGTGGTGATCAGTGTAATGCAAGTGAGAACTGGACAGTGAGATAACAGCTCCCCCTTGTGGTGATCAGTGTAATGCAAGTGAGGAATGGACAGTGAGATAACAGCTCCCCCTTGTGGTGTTCAGTGTAATGCAAGTGAGGACTGGACAGAGAGATAACAGCTCCCCCTTGTGGTGATCAGTGTAATGCAAGTGAGGACTGACAGTGAGATAACAGCTCCCCCTTGTGGTGCTCAGTGTAATGCAAGTGAGGACTGACAGTGAGATAACAGCTCCCCCTTGTGGTGTTCAGTGTAATGCAAGTGAGAAATGGACAGAGAGATAACAGCTCCCCCTTGTGGTGATCAGTGTAATGCAAGTGAGGAATGGACAGAGAGATAACAGCTCCCCCTTGTGGTGATCAGTGTAATGCAAGTGAGGACTGGACAGAGAGATAACAGCTCCCCCTTGTGGTACTCAGTGTAATGCAAGTGAGGACTGACAGTGAGATAACAGCTCCCCCTTGTGGTGTTCAGTGTAATGCAAGTGAGAAATGGACAGAGAGATAACAGCTCCCCCTTGTGGTGATCAGTGTAATGCAAGTGAGGACTGGACAGAGAGGTAACAGCTTCCCCTTGTAGTGATCAGTGTAATGCAAGTGAGAAATGGACAGAGAGATAACAGCTCCCCCTTGTGGTGATCAGTGTAATGCAAGTGAGAAATGGACAGTGAGATAACAGCTCCCCCTTGTGGTGATCAGTGTAATGCAAGTGAGGACTGGACAGAGAGATAACAGCTCCCCCTTGTGGTACTCAGTGTAATGCAAGTGAGGACTGAACAGAGAGATAACAGCTCCCCCTTGTGGTACTCAGTATAATGCAAGTGAGGACTGGACAGAGAGATAACAGCTCCCCCTTGTGGTGCTCAGTGTAATGCAAGTGAGGCCTGGACAGTGAGATAACAGCTCCCCCTTGTGGTGATCAGTGTAATGCAAGTGAGAACTGGACAGTGAGATAACAGCTCCCCCTTGTGGTGTTCAGTGTAATGCAAGTGAGGACTGGACAGTGAGATAACAGCTCCCCCTTGTGGTGATCAGTGTAATGCAAGTGAGGAATGGACAGTGAGATAACAGCTCCCCCTTGTGGTGATCAGTGTAATGCAAGTGAGGCCTGGACAGTGAGATAACAGCTCCCCCTTGTGGTGATCAGTGTAATGCAAGTGAGGCCTGGACAGTGAGATAACAGCTCCCCCTTGTGGTGATCAGTGTAATGCAAGTGAGGCCTGGACAGTGAGATAACAGCTCCCCCTTGTGGTGATCAGTGTAATGCAAGTGAGGCCTGGACAGTGAGATAACAGCTCCCCCTTGTGGTGCTCAGTGTAATGCAAGTGAGGACTGGACAGTGAGATAACAGCTCCCCCTTGTGGTGCTCAGTGTAATGCAAGTGAGGACTGACAGTGAGATAACAGCTCCCCCTTGTGGTGTTCAGTGTAATGCAAGTGAGGACTGGACAGTGAGATAACAGCTCCCCCTTGTGGTGTTCAGTGTAATGCAAGTGAGGACTGGACAGAGAGATAACAGCTCCCCCTTGTGGTGCTCAGTGTAATGCAAGTGAGGACTGGACAGAGAGATAACAGCTCCCCCTTGTGGTGTTCAGTGTAATGCAAGTGAGGACTGGACAGAGAGATAACAGCTCCCCCTTGTGGTGATCAGTGTAATGCAAGTGAGGACTGACAGTGAGATAACAGCTCCCCCTTGTGGTGCTCAGTGTAATGCAAGTGACGACTGGACAGTGAGATATCAGCTCCCCCTTGTGGTGCTCAGTGTAATGCAAGTGAGGACTGACAGTGAGATAACAGCTCCCCCTTGTGGTGTTCAGTGTAATGCAAGTGAGAAATGGACAGAGAGATAACAGCTCCCCCTTGTGGTGTTCAGTGTAATGCAAGTGAGAAATGGACAGAGAGATAACAGCTCCCCCTTGTGGTGATCAGTGTAATGCAAGTGAGGAATGGACAGAGAGATAACAGCTCCCCCTTGTGGTGTTCAGTGTAATGCAAGTGAGGACTGGACAGTGAGATAACAGCTCCCCCTTGTGGTGATCAGTGTAATGCAAGTGAGGAATGGACAGTGAGATAACAGCTCCCCCTTGTGGTGATCAGTGTAATGCAAGTGAGGCCTGGACAGTGAGATAACAGCTCCCCCTTGTGGTGCTCAGTGTAATGCAAGTGAGGACTGACAGTGAGATAACAGCTCCCCCTTGTGGTGTTCAGTGTAATGCAAGTGAGGACTGGACAGTGAGATAACAGCTCCCCCTTGTGGTGCTCAGTGTAATGCAAGTGAGGACTGGACAGTGAGATAACAGCTCCCCCTTGTGGTGTTCAGTGTAATGCAAGTGAGGACTGGACAGTGAGATAACAGCTCCCCCTTGTGGTGCTCAGTGTAATGCAAGTGAGGACTGACAGTGAGATAACAGCTCCCCCTTGTGGTGTTCAGTGTAATGCAAGTGAGGACTGGACAGTGAGATAACAGCTCCCCCTTGTGGTGTTCAGAGTAATGCAAGTGAGGACTGGACAGAGAGATAACAGCTCCCCCTTGTGGTGTTCAGTGTAATGCAAGTGAGGACTGGACAGAGAGATAACAGCTCCCCCTTGTGGTGCTCAGTGTAATGCAAGTGAGGACTGGACAGAGAGATAACAGCTCCCCCTTGTGGTGTTCAGTGTAATGCAAGTGAGGACTGGACAGAGATAACAGCTCCCCCTTGTGGTGATCAGTGTAATGCAAGTGAGGACTGACAGTGAGATAACAGCTCCCCCTTGTGGTGCTCAGTGTAATGCAAGTGACGACTGGACAGTGAGATAACAGCTCCCCCTTGTGGTGCTCAGTGTAATGCAAGTGAGGACTGACAGTGAGATAACAGCTCCCCCTTGTGGTGTTCAGTGTAATGCAAGTGAGAAATGGACAGAGAGATAACAGCTCCCCCTTGTGGTGTTCAGTGTAATGCAAGTGAGAAATGGACAGAGAGATAACAGCTCCCCCTTGTGGTGATCAGTGTAATGCAAGTGAGGAATGGACAGAGAGATAACAGCTCCCCCTTGTGGTGATCAGTGTAATGCAAGTGAGGACTGGACAGAGAGATAACAGCTCCCCCTTGTGGTACTCAGTGTAATGCAAGTGAGGACTGGACAGAGAGATAACAGCTCCCCCTTGTGGTGATCAGTGTAATGCAAGAGACGACTGGACAGTGAGATAACAGCTCCCCCTTGTGGTGCTCAGTGTAATGCAAGTGAGGACTGACAGTGAGATAACAGCTCCCCCTTGTGGTGTTCAGTGTAATGCAAGTGAGAAATGGACAGAGCGATAACAGCTCCCCCTTGTGGTGTTCAGTGTAATGCAAGTGAGAAATGGACAGAGAGATAACAGCTCCCCCTTGTGGTGATCAGTGTAATGCAAGTGAGGAATGGACAGAGAGATAACAGCTCCCCCTTGTGGTGATCAGTGTAATGCAAGTGAGGACTGGACAGAGAGATAACAGCTCCCCCTTGTGGTACTCAGTGTAATGCAAGTGAGGACTGGACAGAGAGATAACAGCTCCCCCTTGTGGTGATCAGTGTAATGCAAGTGAGGACTGGACAGAGAGATAACAGCTCCCCCTTGTGATGTTCAGTGTAAAGCAAGTGAGAAATGGAAAGTGAGATAACAGCTCCCCCTTGTGGTGTTCAGTGTAATGCAAGTGAGAAATGGACAGAGAGATAACAGCTCCCCCTTGTGGTGATCAGTGTAATGCAAGTGAGGACTGGACAGAAAGATAACAGCTCCCCCTTGTGGTGCTCAGTGTAATGCAAGTGAGAACTGGACAGTGAGATAACAGCTCCCCCTTGTGGTGATCAGTGTAATGCAAGTGAGGAATGGACAGTGAGATAACAGCTCCCCCTTGTGGTGATCAGTGTAATGCAAGTGAGGCCTGGACAGTGAGATAACAGCTCCCCCTTGTGGTGCTCAGTGTAATGCAAGTGAGGACTGGACAGTGAGATAACAGCTCCCCCTTGTGGTGCTCAGTGTAATGCAAGTGAGGACTGACAGTGAGATAACAGCTCCCCCTTGTGGTGTTCAGTGTAATGCAAGTGAGGACTGGACAGTGAGATAACAGCTCCCCCTTGTGGTGCTCAGTGTAATGCAAGTGAGGACTGGACAGTGAGATAACAGCTCCCCCTTGTGGTGTTCAGTGTAATGCAAGTGAGGACTGGACAGTGAGATAACAGCTCCCCCTTGTGGTGCTCAGTGTAATGCAAGTGAGGACTGACAGTGAGATAACAGCTCCCCCTTGTGGTGTTCAGTGTAATGCAAGTGAGGACTGGACAGTGAGATAACAGCTCCCCCTTGTGGTGTTCAGAGTAATGCAAGTGAGGACTGGACAGAGAGATAACAGCTCCCCCTTGTGGTGTTCAGTGTAATGCAAGTGAGGACTGGACAGAGAGATAACAGCTCCCCCTTGTGGTGCTCAGTGTAATGCAAGTGAGGACTGGACAGAGAGATAACAGCTCCCCCTTGTGGTGTTCAGTGTAATGCAAGTGAGGACTGGACAGAGAGATAACAGCTCCCCCTTGTGGTGATCAGTGTAATGCAAGTGAGGACTGACAGTGAGATAACAGCTCCCCCTTGTGGTGCTCAGTGTAATGCAAGTGACGACTGGACAGTGAGATAACAGCTCCCCCTTGTGGTGCTCAGTGTAATGCAAGTGAGGACTGACAGTGAGATAACAGCTCCCCCTTGTGGTGTTCAGTGTAATGCAAGTGAGAAATGGACAGAGAGATAACAGCTCCCCCTTGTGGTGTTCAGTGTAATGCAAGTGAGAAATGGACAGAGAGATAACAGCTCCCCCTTGTGGTGATCAGTGTAATGCAAGTGAGGAATGGACAGAGAGATAACAGCTCCCCCTTGTGGTGATCAGTGTAATGCAAGTGAGGACTGGACAGAGAGATAACAGCTCCCCCTTGTGGTACTCAGTGTAATGCAAGTGAGGACTGGACAGAGAGATAACAGCTCCCCCTTGTGGTGATCAGTGTAATGCAAGAGACGACTGGACAGTGAGATAACAGCTCCCCCTTGTGGTGCTCAGTGTAATGCAAGTGAGGACTGACAGTGAGATAACAGCTCCCCCTTGTGGTGTTCAGTGTAATGCAAGTGAGAAATGGACAGAGAGATAACAGCTCCCCCTTGTGGTGTTCAGTGTAATGCAAGTGAGAAATGGACAGAGAGATAACAGCTCCCCCTTGTGGTGATCAGTGTAATGCAAGTGAGGAATGGACAGAGAGATAACAGCTCCCCCTTGTGGTGATCAGTGTAATGCAAGTGAGGACTGGACAGAGAGATAACAGCTCCCCCTTGTGGTACTCAGTGTAATGCAAGTGAGGACTGGACAGAGAGATAACAGCTCCCCCTTGTGGTGATCAGTGTAATGCAAGTGAGGACTGGACAGAGAGATAACAGCTCCCCCTTGTGATGTTCAGTGTAAAGCAAGTGAGAAATGGAAAGTGAGATAACAGCTCCCCCTTGTGGTGTTCAGTGTAATGCAAGTGAGAAATGGACAGAGAGATAACAGCTCCCCCTTGTGGTGATCAGTGTAATGCAAGTGAGGACTGGACAGAAAGATAACAGCTCCCCCTTGTGGTGCTCAGTGTAATGCAAGTGAGAACTGGACAGTGAGATAACAGCTCCCCCTTGTGGTGCTCAGTGTAATGCAAGTGAGGACTGGACAGTGAGATAACAGCTCCCCCTTGTGGTGATCAGTGTAATGCAAGTGAGGAATGGACAGTGAGATAACAGCTCCCCCTTGTGGTGATCAGTGTAATGCAAGTGAGAAATGGACAGTGAGATAACAGCTCCCCCTTGTGGTGATCAGTGTAATGCAAGTGAGAAATGGACAGAGAGATAACAGCTCCCCCTTGTGGTGATCAGTGTAATGCAAGTGAGAAATGGACAGTGAGATAACAGCTCCCCCTTGTGGTGATCAGTGTAATGCAAGTGAGGACTGGACAGAGAGATAACAGCTCCCCCTTGTGGTGATCAGTGTAATGCAAGTGAGAAATGGACAGAGAGATAACAGCTCCCCCTTGTGGTGATCAGTGTAATGCAAGTGAGAAATGGACAGTGAGATAACAGCTCCCCCTTGTGGTGATCAGTGTAATGCAAGTGAGGACTGACAGTGAGATAACAGCTCCCCCTTGTGGTGATCAGTGTAATGCAAGTGAGGACTGACAGTGAGATGACAGCTCCCCCTTGTGGTGCTCAGTGTAATGCAAGTGACGACTGGACAGAGAGCTAACAGCTCCCCCTTGTGGTGATCAGTGTAATGCAAGTGAGGACTGACAGTGAGATAACAGCTCCCCCTTGTGGTGCTCAGTGTAATGCAAGTGAGGACTGACAGTGAGATAACAGCTCCCCCTTGTGGTGTTCAGTGTAATGCAAGTGAGAAATGGACAGAGAGATAACAGCTCCCCCTTGTGGTGATCAGTGTAATGCAAGTGAGGAATGGACAGAGAGATAACAGCTCCCCCTTGTGGTGATCAGTGTAATGCAAGTGAGGACTGGACAGAGAGATAACAGCTCCCCCTTGTGGTACTCAGTGTAATGCAAGTGAGGACTGACAGTGAGATAACAGCTCCCCCTTGTGGTGTTCAGTGTAATGCAAGTGAGAAATGGACAGAGAGATAACAGCTCCCCCTTGTGGTGATCAGTGTAATGCAAGTGAGGACTGGACAGAGAGATAACAGCTTCCCCTTGTGGTGATCAGTGTAATGCAAGTGAGAAATGGACAGAGAGATAACAGCTCCCCCTTGTGGTGATCAGTGTAATGCAAGTGAGAAATGGACAGTGAGATAACAGCTCCCCCTTGTGGTGATCAGTGTAATGCAAGTGAGGACTGGACAGAGAGATAACAGCTCCCCCTTGTGGTACTCAGTGTAATGCAAGTGAGGACTGAACAGAGAGATAACAGCTCCCCCTTGTGGTACTCAGTATAATGCAAGTGAGGACTGGACAGAGAGATAACAGCTCCCCCTTGTGGTGCTCAGTGTAATGCAAGTGAGGCCTGGACAGTGAGATAACAGCTCCCCCTTGTGGTGATCAGTGTAATGCAAGTGAGAACTGGACAGTGAGATAACAGCTCCCCCTTGTGGTGTTCAGTGTAATGCAAGTGAGGACTGGACAGTGAGATAACAGCTCCCCCTTGTGGTGATCAGTGTAATGCAAGTGAGGAATGGACAGTGAGATAACAGCTCCCCCTTGTGGTGATCAGTGTAATGCAAGTGAGGCCTGGACAGTGAGATAACAGCTCCCCCTTGTGGTGCTCAGTGTAATGCAAGTGAGGACTGGACAGTGAGATAACAGCTCCCCCTTGTGGTGCTCAGTGTAATGCAAGTGAGGACTGGACAGTGAGATAACAGCTCCCCCTTGTGGTGTTCAGTGTAATGCAAGTGAGGACTGGACAGAGAGATAACAGCTCCCCCTTGTGGTGCTCAGTGTAATGCAAGTGAGGACTGGACAGAGAGATAACAGCTCCCCCTTGTGGTGTTCAGTGTAATGCAAGTGAGGACTGGACAGAGAGATAACAGCTCCCCCTTGTGGTGATCAGTGTAATGCAAGTGAGGACTGACAGTGAGATAACAGCTCCCCCTTGTGGTGCTCAGTGTAATGCAAGTGACGACTGGACAGTGAGATAACAGCTCCCCCTTGTGGTGCTCAGTGTAATGCAAGTGAGGACTGACAGTGAGATAACAGCTCCCCCTTGTGGTGTTCAGTGTAATGCAAGTGAGAAATGGACAGAGAGATAACAGCTCCCCCTTGTGGTGATCAGTGTAATGCAAGTGAGGAATGGACAGAGAGATAACAGCTCCCCCTTGTGGTGATCAGTGTAATGCAAGTGAGGACTGGACAGAGAGATAACAGCTCCCCCTTGTGGTACTCAGTGTAATGCAAGTGAGGACTGGACAGAGAGATAACAGCTCCCCCTTGTGGTGATCAGTGTAATGCAAGTGAGGACTGGACAGAGAGATAACAGCTCCCCCTTGTGATGTTCAGTGTAAAGCAAGTGAGAAATGGAAAGTGAGATAACAGCTCCCCCTTGTGGTGTTCAGTGTAATGCAAGTGAGAAATGGACAGAGAGATAACAGCTCCCCCTTGTGGTGATCAGTGTAATGCAAGTGAGGACTGGACAGAAAGATAACAGCTCCCCCTTGTGGTGCTCAGTGTAATGCAAGTGAGAACTGGACAGTGAGATAACAGCTCCCCCTTGTGGTGCTCAGTGTAATGCAAGTGAGGACTGGACAGTGAGATAACAGCTCCCCCTTGTGGTGATCAGTGTAATGCAAGTGAGGACTGGACTGTGAGATAACAGCTCTCCCTTGTGGTGATCAGTGTAATGCAAGTGAGGAATGGACAGTGAGATAACAGCTCCCCCTTGTGGTGATCAGTGTAATGCAAGTGAGAAATGGACAGTGAGATAACAGCTCCCCCTTGTGGTGATCAGTGTAATGCAAGTGAGGACTGGACAGTGAGATAACAGCTCCCCCTTGTGGTGATCAGTGTAATGCAAGTGAGGAATGGACAGTGAGATAACAGCTCCCCCTTGTGGTGATCAGTGTAATGCAAGTGAGAAATGGACAGTGAGATAACAGCTCCCCCTTGTGGTGATCAGTGTAATGCAAGTGAGAAATGGACAGAGAGATAACAGCTCCCCCTTGTGGTGATCAGTGTAATGCAAGTGAGAAATGGACAGTGAGATAACAGCTCCCCCTTGTGGTGATCAGTGTAATGCAAGTGAGGACTGGACAGAGAGATAACAGCTCCCCCTTGTGGTGATCAGTGTAATGCAAGTGAGAACTGGACAGTGAGATAACAGCTCCCCCTTGTGGTGTTCAGTGTAATGCAAGTGAGGACTGGACAGTGAGATAACAGCTCCCCCTTGTGGTACTCAGTGTAATGCAAGTGACGACTGGACAGAGAGATAACAGCTCCCCCTTGTGGTGATCAGTGTAATGCAAGTGAGGACTGGACAGAGAGATAACAGCTCCCCCTTGTGGTACTCAGTGTAATGCAAGTGAGGACTGGACAGAGAGATAACAGCTCCCCCTTGTGGTGTTCAGTGTAAAGCAAGTGAGAAATGGAAAGTGAGATAACAGCTCCCCCTTGTGGTGTTCAGTGTAATGCAAGTGAGAAATGGACAGTGAGATAACAGCTCCCCCTTGTGGTGATCAGTGTAATGCAAGTGAGAAATGGACAGTGAGATAACAGCTCCCCCTTGTGGTGATCAGTGTAATGCAAGTGAGGACTGTACAGTGAGATAACAGCTCCCCCTTGTGGTACTCAGTGTAATGCAAGTGAGGACTGGACAGAGAGATAACAGCTCCCCCTTGTGGTGATCAGTGTAATGCAAGTGAGGCCTGGACAGTGAGATAACAGCTCCCTCTTGTGGTACTCAGTGTAATGCAAGTGAGCACTGGACAGAGAGATAACAGCTCCTCCTTGTGGTGATCAGTGTAATGCAAGTGAGGCCTGGACAGTGAGATAACAGCTCCCCCTTGTGGTGATCAGTGTAATGCAAGTGAGGCCTGGACAGTGAGATAACAGCTCCCCCTTGTGGTGCTCAGTGTAATGCAAGTGAGAACTGGACAGTGAGATAACAGCTCCCCCTTGTGGTGATCAGTGTAATGCAAGTGAGGAATGGACAGTGAGATAACAGCTCCCCCTTGTGGTGTTCAGTGTAATGCAAGTGAGGACTGGACAGTGAGATGACAGCTCCCCCTTGTGGTGCTCAGTGTAATGCAAGTGACGACTGGACAGAGAGATAACAGCTCCCCCTTGTGGTGATCAGTGTAATGCAAGTGAGGACTGACAGTGAGATAACAGCTCCCCCTTGTGGTGTTCAGTGTAATGCAAGTGAGAAATGGACAGAGAGATAACAGCTCCCCCTTGTGGTGATCAGTGTAATGCAAGTGAGGAATGGACAGAGAGATAACAGCTCCCCCTTGTGGTGATCAGTGTAATGCAAGTGAGGACTGGACAGAGAGATAACAGCTCCCCCTTGTGGTACTCAGTGTAATGCAAGTGAGGACTGACAGTGAGATAACAGCTCCCCCTTGTGGTGTTCAGTGTAATGCAAGTGAGAAATGGACAGAGAGATAACAGCTCCCCCTTGTGGTGATCAGTGTAATGCAAGTGAGGACTGGACAGAGAGATAACAGCTTCCCCTTGTGGTGATCAGTGTAATGCAAGTGAGAAATGGACAGAGAGATAACAGCTCCCCCTTGTGGTGATCAGTGTAATGCAAGTGAGAACTGGACAGTGAGATAACAGCTCCCCCTTGTGGTGATCAGTGTAATGCAAGTGAGGACTGGACAGAGAGATAACAGCTCCCCCTTGTGGTACTCAGTGTAATGCAAGTGAGGACTGGACAGAGAGATAACAGCTCCCCCTTGTGGTACTCAGTATAATGCAAGTGAGGACTGGACAGAGAGATAACAGCTCCCCCTTGTGGTGCTCAGTGTAATGCAAGTGAGGCCTGGACAGTGAGATAACAGCTCCCCCTTGTGGTGATCAGTGTAATGCAAGTGAGAACTGGACAGTGAGATAACAGCTCCCCCTTGTGGTGTTCAGTGTAATGCAAGTGAGGACTGGACAGTGAGATAACAGCTCCCCCTTGTGGTGATCAGTGTAATGCAAGTGAGGAATGGACAGTGAGATAACAGCTCCCCCTTGTGGTGATCAGTGTAATGCAAGTGAGGCCTGGACAGTGAGATAACAGCTCCCCCTTGTGGTGATCAGTGTAATGCAAGTGAGGAATGGACAGTGAGATAACAGCTCCCCCTTGTGGTGTTCAGTGTAATGCAAGTGAGGACTGGACAGTGAGATGACAGCTCCCCCTTGTGGTGCTCAGTGTAATGCAAGTGACGACTGGACAGAGAGATAACAGCTCCCCCTTGTGGTGATCAGTGTAATGCAAGTGACGACTGGACAGAGAGATAACAGCTCCCCCTTGTGGTGCTCAGTGTAATGCAAGTGACGACTGGACAGTGAGATAACAGCTCCCCCTTGTGGTGCTCAGTGTAATGCAAGTGAGGACTGACATTGAGATAACAGCTCCCCCTTGTGGTGTTCAGTGTAATGCAAGTGAGCACTGGACAGAGAGATAACAGCTCCCCCTTGTGGTGTTCAGTGTAATGCAAGTGAGGACTGGACAGTGAGATAACAGCTCCCCCTTGTGGTGATCAGTGTAATGCAAGTGAGGCCTGGACAGTGAGATAACAGCTCCCCCTTGTGGTGCTCAGTGTAATGCAAGTGAGAACTGGACAGTGAGATAACAGCTCCCCCTTGTGGTGATCAGTGTAATGCAAGTGAGGAATGGACAGTGAGATAACAGCTCCCCCTTGTGGTGTTCAGTGTAATGCAAGTGAGGACTGGACAGTGAGATGACAGCTCCCCCTTGTGGTGCTCAGTGTAATGCAAGTGACGACTGGACAGAGAGATAACAGCTCCCCCTTGTGGTGATCAGTGTAATGCAAGTGACGACTGGACAGAGAGATAACAGCTCCCCCTTGTGGTGCTCAGTGTAATGCAAGTGACGACTGGACAGTGAGATAACAGCTCCCCCTTGTGGTGCTCAGTGTAATGCAAGTGAGGACTGACAGTGAGATAACAGCTCCCCCTTGTGGTGTTCAGTGTAATGCAAGTGAGGCCTGGACAGTGAGATAACAGCTCCCCCTTGTGGTGTTCAGTGTAATGCAAGTGAGGACTGGACAGTGAGATAACAGCTCCCCCTTGTGGTACTCAGTGTAATGCAAGTGAGGACTGGACAGTGAGATAACAGCTCCCCCTTGTGGTGATCAGTGTAATGCAAGTGAGGACTGGACAGAGAGATAACAGCTCCCCCTTGTGGTGATCAGTGTAATGTAAGTGAGGAATGGACAGTGAGATAACAGCTCCCCCTTGTGGTGATCAGTGTAATGCAAGTGAGAACTGGACAGTGAGATAACAGCTCCCCCTTGTGGTGATCAGTGTAATGCAAGTGAGGAATGGACAGTGAGATAACAGCTCCCCCTTGTGGTGTTCAGTGTAATGCAAGTGAGGACTGGACAGTGAGATGACAGCTCCCCCTTGTGGTGCTCAGTGTAATGCAAGTGACGACTGGACAGAGAGATAACAGCTCCCCCTTGTGGTGATCAGTGTAATGCAAGTGAGGACTGACAGTGAGATAACAGCTCCCCCTTGTGGTGCTCAGTGTAATGCAAGTGAGGACTGACAGTGAGATAACAGCTCCCCCTTGTGGTGTTCAGTGTAATGCAAGTGAGAAATGGACAGAGAGATAACAGCTCCCCCTTGTGGTGATCAGTGTAATGCAAGTGAGGAATGGACAGAGAGATAACAGCTCCCCCTTGTGGTGATCAGTGTAATGCAAGTGAGGACTGGACAGAGAGATAACAGCTCCCCCTTGTGGTACTCAGTGTAATGCAAGTGAGGACTGACAGTGAGATAACAGCTCCCCCTTGTGGTGTTCAGTGTAATGCAAGTGAGAAATGGACAGAGAGATAACAGCTCCCCCTTGTGGTGATCAGTGTAATGCAAGTGAGGACTGGACAGAGAGATAACAGCTTCCCCTTGTGGTGATCAGTGTAATGCAAGTGAGAAATGGACAGAGAGATAACAGCTCCCCCTTGTGGTGATCAGTGTAATGCAAGTGAGAAATGGACAGTGAGATAACAGCTCCCCCTTGTGGTGATCAGTGTAATGCAAGTGAGGACTGGACAGAGAGATAACAGCTCCCCCTTGTGGTACTCAGTGTAATGCAAGTGAGGACTGAACAGAGAGATAACAGCTCCCCCTTGTGGTACTCAGTATAATGCAAGTGAGGACTGGACAGAGAGATAACAGCTCCCCCTTGTGGTGCTCAGTGTAATGCAAGTGAGGCCTGGACAGTGAGATAACAGCTCCCCCTTGTGGTGATCAGTGTAATGCAAGTGAGAACTGGACAGTGAGATAACAGCTCCCCCTTGTGGTGTTCAGTGTAATGCAAGTGAGGACTGGACAAAGAGATAACAGCTCCCCCTTGTGGTGATCAGTGTAATGCAAGTGAGGAATGGACAGTGAGATAACAGCTCCCCCTTGTGGTGATCAGTGTAATGCAAGTGAGGCCTGGACAGTGAGATAACAGCTCCCCCTTGTGGTGCTCAGTGTAATGCAAGTGAGGACTGGACAGTGAGATAACAGCTCCCCCTTGTGGTGCTCAGTGTAATGCAAGTGAGGACTGGACAGTGAGATAACAGCTCCCCCTTGTGGTGTTCAGTGTAATGCAAGTGAGGACTGGACAGAGAGATAACAGCTCCCCCTTGTGGTGCTCAGTGTAATGCAAGTGAGGACTGGACAGAGAGATAACAGCTCCCCCTTGTGGTGTTCAGTGTAATGCAAGTGAGGACTGGACAGAGAGATAACAGCTCCCCCTTGTGGTGATCAGTGTAATGCAAGTGAGGACTGACAGTGAGATAACAGCTCCCCCTTGTGGTGCTCAGTGTAATGCAAGTGACGACTGGACAGTGAGATAACAGCTCCCCCTTGTGGTGCTCAGTGTAATGCAAGTGAGGACTGACAGTGAGATAACAGCTCCCCCTTGTGGTGTTCAGTGTAATGCAAGTGAGAAATGGACAGAGAGATAACAGCTCCCCCTTGTGGTGTTCAGTGTAATGCAAGTGAGAAATGGACAGAGAGATAACAGCTCCCCCTTGTGGTGATCAGTGTAATGCAAGTGAGGAATGGACAGAGAGATAACAGCTCCCCCTTGTGGTGATCAGTGTAATGCAAGTGAGGACTGGACAGAGAGATAACAGCTCCCCCTTGTGGTACTCAGTGTAATGCAAGTGAGGACTGGACAGAGAGATAACAGCTCCCCCTTGTGGTGATCAGTGTAATGCAAGTGAGGACTGGACAGAGAGATAACAGCTCCCCCTTGTGATGTTCAGTGTAAAGCAAGTGAGAAATGGAAAGTGAGATAACAGCTCCCCCTTGTGGTGTTCAGTGTAATGCAAGTGAGAAATGGACAGAGAGATAACAGCTCCCCCTTGTGGTGATCAGTGTAATGCAAGTGAGGACTGGACAGAAAGATAACAGCTCCCCCTTGTGGTGCTCAGTGTAATGCAAGTGAGAACTGGACAGTGAGATAACAGCTCCCCCTTGTGGTGCTCAGTGTAATGCAAGTGAGGACTGGACAGTGAGATAACAGCTCCCCCTTGTGGTGATCAGTGTAATGCAAGTGAGGAATGGACAGTGAGATAACAGCTCCCCCTTGTGGTGATCAGTGTAATGCAAGTGAGAAATGGACAGTGAGATAACAGCTCCCCCTTGTGGTGATCAGTGTAATGCAAGTGAGAAATGGACAGAGAGATAACAGCTCCCCCTTGTGGTGATCAGTGTAATGCAAGTGAGAAATGGACAGTGAGATAACAGCTCCCCCTTGTGGTGATCAGTGTAATGCAAGTGAGGACTGGACAGAGAGATAACAGCTCCCCCTTGTGGTGATCAGTGTAATGCAAGTGAGAAATGGACAGAGAGATAACAGCTCCCCCTTGTGGTGATCAGTGTAATGCAAGTGAGAAATGGACAGTGAGATAACAGCTCCCCCTTGTGGTGATCAGTGTAATGCAAGTGAGGACTGACAGTGAGATAACAGCTCCCCCTTGTGGTGTTCAGTGTAATGCAAGTGAGGACTGGACAGTGAGATGACAGCTCCCCCTTGTGGTGCTCAGTGTAATGCAAGTGACGACTGGACAGAGAGATAACAGCTCCCCCTTGTGGTGATCAGTGTAATGCAAGTGAGGACTGACAGTGAGATAACAGCTCCCCCTTGTGGTGCTCAGTGTAATGCAAGTGAGGACTGACAGTGAGATAACAGCTCCCCCTTGTGGTGTTCAGTGTAATGCAAGTGAGAAATGGACAGAGAGATAACAGCTCCCCCTTGTGGTGATCAGTGTAATGCAAGTGAGGAATGGACAGAGAGATAACAGCTCCCCCTTGTGGTGATCAGTGTAATGCAAGTGAGGACTGGACAGAGAGATAACAGCTCCCCCTTGTGGTACTCAGTGTAATGCAAGTGAGGACTGACAGTGAGATAACAGCTCCCCCTTGTGGTGTTCAGTGTAATGCAAGTGAGAAATGGACAGAGAGATAACAGCTCCCCCTTGTGGTGATCAGTGTAATGCAAGTGAGGACTGGACAGAGAGATAACAGCTTCCCCTTGTGGTGATCAGTGTAATGCAAGTGAGAAATGGACAGAGAGATAACAGCTCCCCCTTGTGGTGATCAGTGTAATGCAAGTGAGAAATGGACAGTGATATAACAGCTCCCCCTTGTGGTGATCAGTGTAATGCAAGTGAGGACTGGACAGAGAGATAACAGCTCCCCCTTGTGGTACTCAGTGTAATGCAAGTGAGGACTGAACAGAGAGATAACAGCTCCCCCTTGTGGTACTCAGTATAATGCAAGTGAGGACTGGACAGAGAGATAACAGCTCCCCCTTGTGGTGCTCAGTGTAATGCAAGTGAGGCCTGGACAGTGAGATAACAGCTCCCCCTTGTGGTGATCAGTGTAATGCAAGTGAGAACTGGACAGTGAGATAACAGCTCCCCCTTGTGGTGTTCAGTGTAATGCAAGTGAGGACTGGACAGTGAGATAACAGCTCCCCCTTGTGGTGATCAGTGTAATGCAAGTGAGGAATGGACAGTGAGATAACAGCTCCCCCTTGTGGTGATCAGTGTAATGCAAGTGAGGCCTGGACAGTGATATAACAGCTCCCCCTTGTGGTGCTCAGTGTAATGCAAGTGAGGACTGGACAGTTAGATAACAGCTCCCCCTTGTGGTGCTCAGTGTAATGCAAGTGAGGACTGGACAGTGAGATAACAGCTCCCCCTTGTGGTGTTCAGTGTAATGCAAGTGAGGACTGGACAGAGAGATAACAGCTCCCCCTTGTGGTGCTCAGTGTAATGCAAGTGAGGACTGGACAGAGAGATAACAGCTCCCCCTTGTGGTGTTCAGTGTAATGCAAGTGAGGACTGGACAGAGAGATAACAGCTCCCCCTTGTGGTGATCAGTGTAATGCAAGTGAGGACTGACAGTGAGATAACAGCTCCCCCTTGTGGTGCTCAGTGTAATGCAAGTGACGACTGGACAGTGAGATAACAGCTCCCCCTTGTGGTGCTCAGTGTAATGCAAAAGAGGACTGACAGTGAGATAACAGCTCCCCCTTGTGGTGTTCAGTGTAATGCAAGTGAGAAATGGACAGAGAGATAACAGCTCCCCCTTGTGGTGTTCAGTGTAATGCAAGTGAGAAATGGACAGAGAGATAACAGCTCCCCCTTGTGGTGATCAGTGTAATGCAAGTGAGGAATGGACAGAGAGATAACAGCTCCCCCTTGTGGTGATCAGTGTAATGCAAGTGAGGACTGGACAGAGAGATAACAGCTCCCCCTTGTGGTACTCAGTGTAATGCAAGTGAGGACTGGACAGAGAGATAACAGCTCCCCCTTGTGGTGATCAGTGTAATGCAAGTGACGACTGGACAGTGAGATAACAGCTCCCCCTTGTGGTGCTCAGTGTAATGCAAGTGAGGACTGACAGTGAGATAACAGCTCCCCCTTGTGGTGTTCAGTGTAATGCAAGTGAGAAATGGACAGTGAGATAACAGCTCCCCCTTGTGGTGATCAGTGTAATGCAAGTGAGGACTGACAGTGAGATAACAGCTCCCCCTTGTGGTGCTCAGTGTAATGCAAGTGACGACTGGACAGTGAGATAACAGCTCCCCCTTGTGGTGCTCAGTGTAATGCAAGTGAGGACTGACAGTGAGATAACAGCTCCCCCTTGTGGTGTTCAGTGTAATGCAAGTGAGAAATGGACAGAGAGATAACAGCTCCCCCTTGTGGTGTTCAGTGTAATGCAAGTGAGAAATGGACAGAGAGATAACAGCTCCCCCTTGTGGTGATCAGTGTAATGCAAGTGAGGAATGGACAGAGAGATAACAGCTCCCCCTTGTGGTGATCAGTGTAATGCAAGTGAGGACTGGACAGAGAGATAACAGCTCCCCCTTGTGGTACTCAGTGTAATGCAAGTGAGGACTGGACAGAGAGATAACAGCTCCCCCTTGTGGTGATCAGTGTAATGCAAGTGAGGACTGGACAGAGAGATAACAGCTCCCCCTTGTGATGTTCAGTGTAAAGCAAGTGAGAAATGGAAAGTGAGATAACAGCTCCCCCTTGTGGTGTTCAGTGTAATGCAAGTGAGAAATGGACAGAGAGATAACAGCTCCCCCTTGTGGTGATCAGTGTAATGCAAGTGAGGACTGGACAGAAAGATAACAGCTCCCCCTTGTGGTGCTCAGTGTAATGCAAGTGAGAACTGGACAGTGAGATAACAGCTCCCCCTTGTGGTGCTCAGTGTAATGCAAGTGAGGACTGGACAGTGAGATAACAGCTCCCCCTTGTGGTGATCAGTGTAATGCAAGTGAGGAATGGACAGTGAGATAACAGCTCCCCCTTGTGGTGATCAGTGTAATGCAAGTGAGAAATGGACAGTGAGATAACAGCTCCCCCTTGTGGTGATCAGTGTAATGCAAGTGAGAAATGGACAGAGAGATAACAGCTCCCCCTTGTGGTGATCAGTGTAATGCAAGTGAGAAATGGACAGTGAGATAACAGCTCCCCCTTGTGGTGATCAGTGTAATGCAAGTGAGGACTGGACAGAGAGATAACAGCTCCCCCTTGTGGTGATCAGTGTAATGCAAGTGAGAACTGGACAGTGAGATAACAGCTCCCCCTTGTGGTGTTCAGTGTAATGCAAGTGAGGACTGGACAGTGAGATAACAGCTCCCCCTTGTGGTACTCAGTGTAATGCAAGTGACGACTGGACAGAGAGATAACAGCTCCCCCTTGTGGTGATCAGTGTAATGCAAGTGAGGACTGGACAGAGAGATAACAGCTCCCCCTTGTGGTACTCAGTGTAATGCAAGTGAGGACTGGACAGAGAGATAACAGCTCCCCCTTGTGGTGTTCAGTGTAAAGCAAGTGAGAAATGGAAAGTGAGATAACAGCTCCCCCTTGTGGTGTTCAGTGTAATGCAAGTGAGAAATGGACAGTGAGATAACAGCTCCCCCTTGTGGTGATCAGTGTAATGCAAGTGAGAAATGGACAGTGAGATAACAGCTCCCCCTTGTGGTGATCAGTGTAATGCAAGTGAGGACTGGACAGAGAGATAACAGCTCCCCCTTGTGGTGATCAGTGTAATGCAAGTGAGGACTGACAGTGAGATAACAGCTCCCCCTTGTGGTGCTCAGTGTAATGCAAGTGACGACTGGACAGTGAGATAACAGCTCCCCCTTGTGGTGCTCAGTGTAATGCAAAAGAGGACTGACAGTGAGATAACAGCTCCCCCTTGTGGTGTTCAGTGTAATGCAAGTGAGAAATGGACAGAGAGATAACAGCTCCCCCTTGTGGTGTTCAGTGTAATGCAAGTGAGAAATGGACAGAGAGATAACAGCTCCCCCTTGTGGTGATCAGTGTAATGCAAGTGAGGAATGGACAGAGAGATAACAGCTCCCCCTTGTGGTGATCAGTGTAATGCAAGTGAGGACTGGACAGAGAGATAACAGCTCCCCCTTGTGGTACTCAGTGTAATGCAAGTGAGGACTGGACAGAGAGATAACAGCTCCCCCTTGTGGTGATCAGTGTAATGCAAGTGACGACTGGACAGTGAGATAACAGCTCCCCCTTGTGGTGCTCAGTGTAATGCAAGTGAGGACTGACAGTGAGATAACAGCTCCCCCTTGTGGTGTTCAGTGTAATGCAAGTGAGAAATGGACAGTGAGATAACAGCTCCCCCTTGTGGTGATCAGTGTAATGCAAGTGAGGACTGACAGTGAGATAACAGCTCCCCCTTGTGGTGCTCAGTGTAATGCAAGTGACGACTGGACAGTGAGATAACAGCTCCCCCTTGTGGTGCTCAGTGTAATGCAAGTGAGGACTGACAGTGAGATAACAGCTCCCCCTTGTGGTGTTCAGTGTAATGCAAGTGAGAAATGGACAGAGAGATAACAGCTCCCCCTTGTGGTGTTCAGTGTAATGCAAGTGAGAAATGGACAGAGAGATAACAGCTCCCCCTTGTGGTGATCAGTGTAATGCAAGTGAGGAATGGACAGAGAGATAACAGCTCCCCCTTGTGGTGATCAGTGTAATGCAAGTGAGGACTGGACAGAGAGATAACAGCTCCCCCTTGTGGTACTCAGTGTAATGCAAGTGAGGACTGGACAGAGAGATAACAGCTCCCCCTTGTGGTGCTCAGTGTAATGCAAGTGAGGACTGGACAGTGAGATAACAGCTCCCCCTTGTGGTGATCAGTGTAATGCAAGTGAGGAATGGACAGTGAGATAACAGCTCCCCCTTGTGGTGATCAGTGTAATGCAAGTGAGAAATGGACAGTGAGATAACAGCTCCCCCTTGTGGTGATCAGTGTAATGCAAGTGAGAAATGGACAGAGAGATAACAGCTCCCCCTTGTGGTGATCAGTGTAATGCAAGTGAGAAATGGACAGTGAGATAACAGCTCCCCCTTGTGGTGATCAGTGTAATGCAAGTGAGGACTGGACAGAGAGATAACAGCTCCCCCTTGTGGTGATCAGTGTAATGCAAGTGAGAACTGGACAGTGAGATAACAGCTCCCCCTTGTGGTGTTCAGTGTAATGCAAGTGAGGACTGGACAGTGAGATAACAGCTCCCCCTTGTGGTACTCAGTGTAATGCAAGTGACGACTGGACAGAGAGATAACAGCTCCCCCTTGTGGTGATCAGTGTAATGCAAGTGAGGACTGGACAGAGAGATAACAGCTCCCCCTTGTGGTACTCAGTGTAATGCAAGTGAGGACTGGACAGAGAGATAACAGCTCCCCCTTGTGGTGTTCAGTGTAAAGCAAGTGAGAAATGGAAAGTGAGATAACAGCTCCCCCTTGTGGTGTTCAGTGTAATGCAAGTGAGAAATGGACAGTGAGATAACAGCTCCCCCTTGTGGTGATCAGTGTAATGCAAGTGAGAAATGGACAGTGAGATAACAGCTCCCCCTTGTGGTGATCAGTGTAATGCAAGTGAGGACTGGACAGTGAGATAACAGCTCCCCCTTGTGGTACTCAGTGTAATGCAAGTGAGGACTGGACAGAGAGATAACAGCTCCCCCTTGTGGTGATCAGTGTAATGCAAGTGAGGCCTGGACAGTGAGATAACAGCTCCCTCTTGTGGTACTCAGTGTAATGCAAGTGAGCACTGGACAGAGAGATAACAGCTCCTCCTTGTGGTGATCAGTGTAATGCAAGTGAGGCCTGGACAGTGAGATAACAGCTCCCCCTTGTGGTGATCAGTGTAATGCAAGTGAGGCCTGGACAGTGAGATAACAGCTCCCCCTTGTGGTGCTCAGTGTAATGCAAGTGAGAACTGGACAGTGAGATAACAGCTCCCCCTTGTGGTGATCAGTGTAATGCAAGTGAGGAATGGACAGTGAGATAACAGCTCCCCCTTGTGGTGTTCAGTGTAATGCAAGTGAGGACTGGACAGTGAGATGACAGCTCCCCCTTGTGGTGCTCAGTGTAATGCAAGTGACGACTGGACAGAGAGATAACAGCTCCCCCTTGTGGTGATCAGTGTAATGCAAGTGAGGACTGACAGTGAGATAACAGCTCCCCCTTGTGGTGTTCAGTGTAATGCAAGTGAGAAATGGACAGAGAGATAACAGCTCCCCCTTGTGGTGATCAGTGTAATGCAAGTGAGGAATGGACAGAGAGATAACAGCTCCCCCTTGTGGTGATCAGTGTAATGCAAGTGAGGACTGGACAGAGAGATAACAGCTCCCCCTTGTGGTACTCAGTGTAATGCAAGTGAGGACTGACAGTGAGATAACAGCTCCCCCTTGTGGTGTTCAGTGTAATGCAAGTGAGAAATGGACAGAGAGATAACAGCTCCCCCTTGTGGTGATCAGTGTAATGCAAGTGAGGACTGGACAGAGAGATAACAGCTTCCCCTTGTGGTGATCAGTGTAATGCAAGTGAGAAATGGACAGAGAGATAACAGCTCCCCCTTGTGGTGATCAGTGTAATGCAAGTGAGAAATGGACAGAGAGATAACAGCTCCCCCTTGTGGTGATCAGTGTAATGCAAGTGAGGAATGGACAGAGAGATAACAGCTCCCCCTTGTGGTGATCAGTGTAATGCAAGTGAGGACTGGACAGAGAGATAACAGCTCCCCCTTGTGGTGATCAGTGTAATGCAAGTGAGGACTGGACAGAGAGATAACAGCTTCCCCTTGTGGTGATCAGTGTAATGCAAGTGAGGACTGGACAGAGAGATAACAGCTCCCCCTTGTGGTGATCAGTGTAATGCAAGTGAGAACTGGACAGTGAGATAACAGCTCCCCCTTGTGGTGATCAGTGTAATGCAAGTGAGGACTGGACAGAGAGATAACAGCTCCCCCTTGTGGTACTCAGTGTAATGCAAGTGAGGACTGGACAGAGAGATAACAGCTCCCCCTTGTGGTACTCAGTATAGTGCAAGTGAGGACTGGACAGAGAGATAACAGCTCCCCCTTGTGGTGCTCAGTGTAATGCAAGTGAGGCCTGGACAGTGAGATAACAGCTCCCCCTTGTGGTGATCAGTGTAATGCAAGTGAGAACTGGACAGTGAGATAACAGCTCCCCCTTGTGGTGTTCAGTGTAATGCAAGTGAGGACTGGACAGTGAGATAACAGCTCCCCCTTGTGGTGATCAGTGTAATGCAAGTGAGGACTGACAGTGAGATAACAGCTCCCCCTTGTGGTGTTCAGTGTAATGCAAGTGAGGCCTGGACAGTGAGATAACAGCTCCCCCTTGTGGTGTTCAGTGTAATGCAAGTGAGGACTGGACAGTGAGATAACAGCTCCCCCTTGTGGTGATCAGTGTAATGCAAGTGAGGACTGGACAGAGAGATAACAGCTCCCCCTTGTGGTGATCAGTGTAATGTAAGTGAGGAATGGACAGTGAGATAACAGCTCCCCCTTGTGGTGATCAGTGTAATGCAAGTGAGAACTGGACAGTGAGATAACAGCTCCCCCTTGTGGTGATCAGTGTAATGCAAGTGAGGAATGGACAGTGAGATAACAGCTCCCCCTTGTGGTGTTCAGTGTAATGCAAGTGAGGACTGGACAGTGAGATGACAGCTCCCCCTTGTGGTGCTCAGTGTAATGCAAGTGACGACTGGACAGAGAGATAACAGCTCCCCCTTGTGGTGATCAGTGTAATGCAAGTGAGGACTGACAGTGAGATAACAGCTCCCCCTTGTGGTGCTCAGTGTAATGCAAGTGAGGACTGACAGTGAGATAACAGCTCCCCCTTGTGGTGTTCAGTGTAATGCAAGTGAGAAATGGACAGAGAGATAACAGCTCCCCCTTGTGGTGATCAGTGTAATGCAAGTGAGGAATGGACAGAGAGATAACAGCTCCCCCTTGTGGTGATCAGTGTAATGCAAGTGAGGACTGGACAGAGAGATAACAGCTCCCCCTTGTGGTACTCAGTGTAATGCAAGTGAGGACTGGACAGTGAGATAACAGCTCCCCCTTGTGGTGTTCAGTGTAATGCAAGTGAGGCCTGGACAGTGAGATAACAGCTCCCCGTTGTGGTGATCAGTGTAATGCAAGTGAGGACTGGACAGAGAGATAACAGCTCCCCCTTGTGGTACTCAGTGTAATGCAAGTGAGGACTGGACAGAGAGATAACAGCTCCCCCTTGTGGTGATCAGTGTAATGCAAGTGAGGACTGGACAGAGAGATAACAGCTCCCCCTTGTGATGTTCAGTGTAAAGCAAGTGAGAAATGGAAAGTGAGATAACAGCTCCCACTTGTGGTGTTCAGTGTAATGCAAGTGAGAAATGGACAGAGAGATAACAGCTCCCCCTTGTGGTGATCAGTGTAATGCAAGTGAGGACTGGACAGAAAGATAACAGCTCCCCCTTGTGGTGCTCAGTGTAATGCAAGTGAGAACTGGACAGTGAGATAACAGCTCCCCCTTGTGGTGCTCAGTGTAATGCAAGTGAGGACTGGACAGTGAGATAACAGCTCCCCCTTGTGGTGATCAGTGTAATGCAAGTGAGGAATGGACAGTGAGATAACAGCTCCCCCTTGTGGTGATCAGTGTAATGCAAGTGAGAAATGGACAGTGAGATAACAGCTCCCCCTTGTGGTGATCAGTGTAATGCAAGTGAGAAATGGACAGAGAGATAACAGCTCCCCCTTGTGGTGATCAGTGTAATGCAAGTGAGAAATGGACAGTGAGATAACAGCTCCCCCTTGTGGTGATCAGTGTAATGCAAGTGAGGACTGGACAGAGAGATAACAGCTCCCCCTTGTGGTGATCAGTGTAATGCAAGTGACGACTGGACAGAGAGATAACAGCTCCCCCTTGTGGTGATCAGTGTAATGCAAGTGAGGACTGGACAGAGAGATAACAGCTCCCCCTTGTGGTACTCAGTGTAATGCAAGTGAGGACTGGACAGAGAGATAACAGCTCCCCCTTGTGGTGTTCAGTGTAAAGCAAGTGAGAAATGGAAAGTGAGATAACAGCTCCCCCTTGTGGTGTTCAGTGTAATGCAAGTGAGAAATGGACAGTGAGATAACAGCTCCCCCTTGTGGTGCTCAGTGTAATGCAAGTGAGGACTGGACAGTGAGATAACAGCTCCCCCTTGTGGTGATCAGTGTAATGCAAGTGAGAAATGGACAGTGAGATAACAGCTCCCCCTTGTGGTGATCAGTGTAATGCAAGTGAGGACTGGACAGTGAGATAACAGCTCCCCCTTGTGGTACTCAGTGTAATGCAAGTGAGGACTGGACAGAGAGATAACAGCTCCCCCTTGTGGTGATCAGTGTAATGCAAGTGAGGCCTGGACAGTGAGATAACAGCTCCCTCTTGTGGTACTCAGTGTAATGCAAGTGAGCACTGGACAGAGAGATAACAGCTCCTCCTTGTGGTGATCAGTGTAATGCAAGTGAGGCCTGGACAGTGAGATAACAGCTCCCCCTTGTGGTGATCAGTGTAATGCAAGTGAGGCCTGGACAGTGAGATAACAGC
The DNA here is from genome assembly GCF_048569485.1 of Anomaloglossus baeobatrachus. Classification (NCBI taxonomy): domain Eukaryota; kingdom Metazoa; phylum Chordata; class Amphibia; order Anura; family Aromobatidae; genus Anomaloglossus; species Anomaloglossus baeobatrachus. The sequence goes on along the minus strand of NC_134354.1, from coordinate 390,945,177 downwards.
TCCCCCTTGTGGTGCTCAGTGTAATGCAAGTGAGAACTGGACAGTGAGATAACAGCTCCCCCTTGTGGTGATCAGTGTAATGCAAGTGAGGAATGGACAGTGAGATAACAGCTCCCCCTTGTGGTGTTCAGTGTAATGCAAGTGAGGACTGGACAGTGAGATGACAGCTCCCCCTTGTGGTGCTCAGTGTAATGCAAGTGACGACTGGACAGAGAGATAACAGCTCCCCCTTGTGGTGATCAGTGTAATGCAAGTGAGGACTGACAGTGAGATAACAGCTCCCCCTTGTGGTGTTCAGTGTAATGCAAGTGAGAAATGGACAGAGAGATAACAGCTCCCCCTTGTGGTGATCAGTGTAATGCAAGTGAGGAATGGACAGAGAGATAACAGCTCCCCCTTGTGGTGATCAGTGTAATGCAAGTGAGGACTGGACAGAGAGATAACAGCTCCCCCTTGTGGTACTCAGTGTAATGCAAGTGAGGACTGACAGTGAGATAACAGCTCCCCCTTGTGGTGTTCAGTGTAATGCAAGTGAGAAATGGACAGAGAGATAACAGCTCCCCCTTGTGGTGATCAGTGTAATGCAAGTGAGGACTGGACAGAGAGATAACAGCTTCCCCTTGTGGTGATCAGTGTAATGCAAGTGAGAAATGGACAGAGAGATAACAGCTCCCCCTTGTGGTGATCAGTGTAATGCAAGTGAGAAATGGACAGAGAGATAACAGCTCCCCCTTGTGGTGATCAGTGTAATGCAAGTGAGGAATGGACAGAGAGATAACAGCTCCCCCTTGTGGTGATCAGTGTAATGCAAGTGAGGACTGGACAGAGAGATAACAGCTCCCCCTTGTGGTGATCAGTGTAATGCAAGTGAGGACTGGACAGAGAGATAACAGCTTCCCCTTGTGGTGATCAGTGTAATGCAAGTGAGAAATGGACAGAGAGATAACAGCTCCCCCTTGTGGTGATCAGTGTAATGCAAGTGAGAACTGGACAGTGAGATAACAGCTCCCCCTTGTGGTGATCAGTGTAATGCAAGTGAGGACTGGACAGAGAGATAACAGCTCCCCCTTGTGGTACTCAGTGTAATGCAAGTGAGGACTGGACAGAGAGATAACAGCTCCCCCTTGTGGTACTCAGTATAATGCAAGTGAGGACTGGACAGAGAGATAACAGCTCCCCCTTGTAGTGCTCAGTGTAATGCAAGTGAGGCCTGGACAGTGAGATAACAGCTCCCCCTTGTGGTGATCAGTGTAATGCAAGTGAGAACTGGACAGTGAGATAACAGCTCCCCCTTGTGGTGTTCAGTGTAATGCAAGTGAGGACTGGACAGTGAGATAACAGCTCCCCCTTGTGGTGATCAGTGTAATGCAAGTGAGGAATGGACAGTGAGATAACAGCTCCCCCTTGTGGTGATCAGTGTAATGCAAGTGAGGCCTGGACAGTGAGATAACAGCTCCCCCTTGTGGTGCTCAGTGTAATGCAAGTGAGGACTGGACAGTGAGATAACAGCTCCCCCTTGTGGTGCTCAGTGTAATGCAAGTGAGGACTGGACAGTGAGATAACAGCTCCCCCTTGTGGTGTTCAGTGTAATGCAAGTGAGGACTGGACAGAGAGATAACAGCTCCCCCTTGTGGTGCTCAGTGTAATGCAAGTGAGGACTGGACAGAGAGATAACAGCTCCCCCTTGTGGTGTTCAGTGTAATGCAAGTGAGGACTGGACAGAGAGATAACAGCTCCCCCTTGTGGTGATCAGTGTAATGCAAGTGAGGACTGACAGTGAGATAACAGCTCCCCCTTGTGGTGCTCAGTGTTATGCAAGTGACGACTGGACAGTGAGATAACAGCTCCCCCTTGTGGTGCTCAGTGTAATGCAAGTGAGGACTGACAGTGAGATAACAGCTCCCCCTTGTGGTGTTCAGTGTAATGCAAGTGAGAAATGGACAGAGAGATAACAGCTCCCCCTTGTGGTGTTCAGTGTAATGCAAGTGAGAAATGGACAGAGAGATAACAGCTCCCCCTTGTGGTGATCAGTGTAATGCAAGTGAGGAATGGACAGAGAGATAACAGCTCCCCCTTGTGGTGATCAGTGTAATGCAAGTGAGGACTGGACAGAGAGATAACAGCTCCCCCTTGTGGTACTCAGTGTAATGCAAGTGAGGACTGGACAGAGAGATAACAGCTCCCCCTTGTGATGTTCAGTGTAAAGCAAGTGAGAAATGGAAAGTGAGATAACAGCTCCCCCTTGTGGTGTTCAGTGTAATGCAAATGAGAAATGGACAGAGAGATAACAGCTCCCCCTTGTGGTGATCAGTGTAATGCAAGTGAGAAATGGACAGTGAGATAACAGCTCCCCCTTGTGGTGATCAGTGTAATGCAAGTGAGGACTGGACAGAGAGATAACAGCTCCCCCTTGTGGTACTCAGTGTAATGCAAGTGAGAACTGGACAGTGAGATAACAGCTCCCCCTTGTGGTGCTCAGTGTAATGCAAGTGAGGACTGGACAGTGAGATAACAGCTCCCCCTTGTGGTGATCAGTGTAATGCAAGTGAGGAATGGACAGTGAGATAACAGCTCCCCCTTGTGGTGATCAGTGTAATGCAAGTGAGAAATGGACAGTGAGATAACAGCTCCCCCTTGTGGTGATCAGTGTAATGCAAGTGAGAAATGGACAGAGACATAACAGCTCCCCCTTGTGGTGATCAGTGTAATGCAAGTGAGAAATGGACAGTGAGATAACAGCTCCCCCTTGTGGTGATCAGTGTAATGCAAGTGAGGACTGGACAGAGAGATAACAGCTCCCCCTTGTGGTACTCAGTGTAATGCAAGTGAGAACTGGACAGTGAGATAACAGCTCCCCCTTGTGGTGCTCAGTGTAATGCAAGTGAGGACTGGACAGTGAGATAACAGCTCCCCCTTGTGGTGATCAGTGTAATGCAAGTGAGGAATGGACAGTGAGATAACAGCTCCCCCTTGTGGTGATCAGTGTAATGCAAGTGAGAAATGGACAGTGAGATAACAGCTCCCCCTTGTGGTGATCAGTGTAATGCAAGTGAGAAATGGACAGAGAGATAACAGCTCCCCCTTGTGGTGATCAGTGTAATGCAAGTGAGAACTGGACAGTGAGATAACAGCTCCCCCTTGTGGTGTTCAGTGTAATGCAAGTGAGGACTGGACAGTGAGATAACAGCTCCCCCTTGTGGTACTCAGTGTAATGCAAGTGACGACTGGACAGAGAGATAACAGCTCCCCCTTGTGGTGATCAGTGTAATGCAAGTGAGGACTGACAGTGAGATAACAGCTCCCCCTTGTGGTGCTCAGTGTAATGCAAGTGACGACTGGACAGAGAGATAACAGCTCCCCCTTGTGGTACTCAGTATAATGCAAGTGAGGACTGGACAGAGAGATAACAGCTCCCCCTTGTGGTGCTCAGTGTAATGCAAGTGAGGCCTGGACAGTGAGATAACAGCTCCCCCTTGTGGTGATCAGAGTAATGCAAGTGAGAACTGGACAGTGAGATAACAGCTCCCCCTTGTGGTGTTCAGTGTAATGCAAGTGAGGACTGGACAGTGAGATAACAGCTCCCCCTTGTGGTGATCAGTGTAATGCAAGTGAGGAATGGACAGTGAGATAACAGCTCCCCCTTGTGGTGATCAGTGTAATGCAAGTGAGGCCTGGACAGTGAGATAACAGCTCCCCCTTGTGGTGCTCAGTGTAATGCAAGTGAGGACTGGACAGTGAGATAACAGCTCCCCCTTGTGGTGCTCAGTGTAATGCAAGTGAGGACTGGACAGTGAGATAACAGCTCCCCCTTGTGGTGTTCAGAGTAATGCAAGTGAGGACTGGACAGAGAGATAACAGCTCCCCCTTTTGGTGATCAGTGTAATGCAAGTGAGGACTGACAGTGAGATAACAGCTCCCCCTTGTGGTGCTCAGTGTAATGCAAGTGACGATTGGACAGTGAGATAACAGCTCCCCCTTGTGGTGCTCAGTGTAATGCAAGTGAGGACTGACAGTGAGATAACAGCTCCCCCTTGTGGTGTTCAGTGTAATGCAAGTGAGAAATGGACAGAGAGATAACAGCTCCCCCTTGTGGTGTTCAGTGTAATGCAAGTGAGAAATGGACAGAGAGATAACAGCTCCCCCTTGTGGTGATCAGTGTAATGCAAGTGAGGAATGGACAGAGAGATAACAGCTCCCCCTTGTGGTGATCAGTGTAATGCAAGTGAGGACTGGACAGAGAGATAACAGCTCCCCCTTGTGGTACTCAGTGTAATGCAAGTGAGGACTGGACAGAGAGATAACAGCTCCCCCTTGTGGTGATCAGTGTAATGCAAGTGAGGACTGGACAGAGAGATAACAGCTCCCCCTTGTGATGTTCAGTGTAAAGCAAGTGAGAAATGGAAAGTGAGATAACAGCTCCCCCTTGTGGTGTTCAGTGTAATGCAAGTGAGAAATGGACAGAGAGATAACAGCTCCCCCTTGTGGTGATCAGTGTAATGCAAGTGAGAAATGGACAGTGAGATAACAGCTCCCCCTTGTGGTGATCAGTGTAATGCAAGTGAGGACTGGACAGAGAGATAACAGCTCCCCCTTGTGGTACTCAGTGTAATGCAAGTGAGAACTGGACAGTGAGATAACAGCTCCCCCTTGGGGTGCTCAGTGTAATGCAAGTGAGGACTGGACAGTGAGATAACAGCTCCCCCTTGTGGTGATCAGTGTAATACAAGTGAGGAATGGACAGTGAGATAACAGCTCCCCCTTGTGGTGATCAGTGTAATGCAAGTGAGAAATGGACAGTGAGATAACAGCTCCCCCTTGTGGTGATCAGTGTAATGCAAGTGAGAAATGGACAGAGAGATAACAGCTCCCCCTTGTGGTGATCAGTGTAATGCAAGTGAGAAATGGACAGTGAGATAACAGCTCCCCCTTGTGGTGATCAGTGTAATGCAAGTGAGGACTGGACAGAGAGATAACAGCTCCCCCTTGTGGTGATCAGTGTAATGCAAGTGAGAACTGGACAGTGAGATAACAGCTCCCCCTTGTGGTGTTCAGTGTAATGCAAGTGAGGACTGGACAGTGAGATAACAGCTCCCCCTTGTGGTACTCAGTGTAATGCAAGTGACGACTGGACAGAGAGATAACAGCTCCCCCTTGTGGTGATCAGTGTAATGCAAGTGAGGACTGACAGTGAGATAACAGCTCCCCCTTGTGGTGTTCAGTGTAATGCAAGTGAGGACTGGACAGTGAGATAACAGCTCCCCCTTGTGGTGTTCAGTGTAATGCAAGTGAGAAATGGACAGAGAGATAACAGCTCCCCCTTGTGGTGATCAGTGTAATGCAAGTGAGGAATGGACAGAGAGATAACAGCTCCCCCTTGTGGTGATCAGTGTAATGCAAGTGAGGACTGGACAGAGAGATAACAGCTCCCCCTTGTGGTACTCAGTGTAATGCAAGTGAGGACTGGACAGAGAGATAACAGCTCCCCCTTGTGGTGTTCAGTGTAAAGCAAGTGAGAAATGGAAAGTGAGATAACAGCTCCCCCTTGTGGTGTTCAGTGTAATGCAAGTGAGAATTGGACAGAGAGATAACAGCTCCCCCTTGTGGTGATCAGTGTAATGCAAGTGAGAAATGGACAGTGAGATAACAGCTCCCCCTTGTGGTGATCAGTGTAATGCAAGTGAGGACTGGACAGTGAGATAACAGCTCCCCCTTGTGGTACTCAGTGTAATGCAAGTGAGGACTGGACAGTGAGATAACAGCTCCCCCTTGTGGTGCTCAGTGTAATGCAAGTGAGGACTGGACAGAGAGATAACAGCTCCCCCTTGTGGTGATCAGTGTAATGCAAGTGAGGCCTTGACAGTGAGATAACAGCTCCCTCTTGTGGTACTCAGTGTAATGCAAGTGAGGCCTGGACAGTGAGATAACAGCTCCCCCTTGTGGTGATCAGTGTAATGCAAGTGAGGACTGGATAGAGAGATAACAGCTCCCCCTTGTGGTGCTCAGTGTAATGCAAGTGAGGACTGGACAGAGAGATAACAGCTCCCCCTTGTGGTGTTCAGTGTAATGCAAGTGAGGACTGGACAGTGAGATAACAGCTCCCCCTTGTGTTGCTCAGTGTAATGCAAGTGAGGACTGGACAGTGAGATAACAGCTCCCCCTTGTGGTGTTCAGTGTAATGCAAGTGAGGACTGGACAGAGAGATAACAGCTCCCCCTTGTGGTGCTCAGTGTAATGCAAGTGACGACTGGACAGAGAGATAACAGCTCCCCCTTGTGGTGATCAGTGTAATGCAAGTGAGGACTGGACAGAGAGATAACAGCTCCCCCTTGTGGTGCTCAGTGTAATGCAAGTGAGGCCTGGACAGTGAGATAACAGCTCCCCCTTGTGGTGCTCAGTGTATTGCAAGTGAGGACTGGACAGTGAGATAACAGCTCCCCCTTGTGGTGCTCAGTGTAATGCAAGTGAGGACTGGACAGAGAGATAACAGCTCCCCCTTGTGGTGCTCAGTGTAATGCAAGTGAGGCCTGGACAGTGAGATAACAGCTCCCCCTTGTGGTGCTCAGTGTAATGCAAGTGAGGACTGGACAGTGAGATAACAGCTCCCCCTTGTGGTGTTCAGAGTAATGCAAGTGAGGACTGGACAGTGAGATAACAGCTCCCCCTTGTGGTACTCAGTGTAATGCAAGTGAGGACTGGACAGTGAGATAACAGCTCCCCCTTGTGGTGCTCAGTGTAATGCAAGTGAGGACTAAACAGAGAGATAACAGCTCCCCCTTGTGGTGTTCAGTGTAATGCAAGTGAGGAATGGACAGTGAGATAACAGCTCCCCCTTGTGGTGATCAGTGTAATGCAAGTGAGGCCTGGACAGTGAGATAACAGCTCCCCCTTGTGGTGTTCAGTGTAATGCAAGTGAGGACTGGACAGTGAGATAACAGCTCCCCCTTGTGGTGTTCAGTGTAATGCAAGTGAGGACTGACAGTGAGATAACAGCTCCCCCTTGTGGTGCTCAGTGTAATGCAAGTGAGGAATGGACAGTGAGATAACAGCTCCCCCTTGTGGTGATCAGTGTAATGCAAGTGAGGCCTGGACAGTGAGATAACAGCTCCCCCTTGTGGTGATCAGTGTAATGCAAGTGAGGCCTGGACAGTGAGATAACAGCTCCCCCTTGTGGTGTTCAGTGTAATGCAAGTGAGGACTGGACAGTGAGATAACAGCTCCCCCTTGTGGTACTCAGTGTAATGCAAGTGACGACTGGACAGAGAGATAACAGCTCCCCCTTGTGGTGATCAGTGTAATGCAAGTGAGGACTGACAGTGAGATAACAGCTCCCCCTTGTGGTGCTCAGTGTAATGCAAGTGACGACTGACAGTGAGATAACAGCTCCCCCTTGTGGTGTTCAGTGTAATGCAAGTGAGAAATGGACAGAGAGATAACAGCTCCCCCTTGTGGTGATCAGTGTAATGCAAGTGAGGACTGACAGTGAGATAACAGCTCCCCCTTGTGGTGCTCAGTGTAATGCAAGTGAGGAATGGACAGTGAGATAACAGCTCCCCCTTGTGGTGATCAGTGTAATGCAAGTGAGGCCTGGACAGTGAGATAACAGCTCCCCCTTGTGGTACTCAGTGTAATGCAAGTGACGACTGGACAGAGAGATAACAGCTCCCCCTTGTGGTGATCAGTGTAATGCAAGTGAGGACTGACAGTGAGATAACAGCTCCCCCTTGTGGTGCTCAGTGTAATGCAAGTGACGACTGGACAGTGAGATTACAGCTCCCCCTTGTGGTGCTCAGTGTAATGCAAGTGAGGACTGACAGTGAGATAACAGCTCCCCCTTGTGGTGTTCAGTGTAATGCAAGTGAGAAATGGACAGAGAGATAACAGCTCCCCCTTGTGGTGATCAGTGTAATGCAAGTGAGGACTGGACAGAGAGATAACAGCTCCCCCTTGTGGTACTCAGTGTAATGCAAGTGAGGACTGGACAGAGAGATAACAGCTCCCCCTTGTGGTGATCAGTGTAATGCAAGTGAGGACTGGACAGAGAGATAACAGCTCCCCCTTGTGGTGTTCAGTGTAAAGCAAGTGAGAAATGGAAAGTGAGATAACAGCTCCCCCTTGTGGTGTTCAGTGTAATGCAAGTGAGAAATGGACAGAGAGATAACAGCTCCCCCTTGTGGTGATCAGTGTAATGCAAGTGAGAAATGGACAGTGAGATAACAGCTCCCCCTTGTGGTGATCAGTGTAATGCAAGTGAGGACTGGACAGAGAGATAACAGCTCCCCCTTGTGGTACTCAGTGTAATGCAAGTGAGGACTGGACAGAGAGATAACAGCTCCCCCTTGTGGTGATCAGTGTAATGCAAGTGAGGCCTGGACAGAGAGATAACAGCTCCCCCTTGTGGTGATCAGTGTAATGCAAGTGAGGCCTGGACAGAGAGATAACAGCTTCCCCTTGTGGTGATCAGTGTAATGCAAGTGAGAAATGGACAGAGATAACAGCTCCCCCTTGTGGTGATCAGTGTAATGCAAGTGAGAACTGGACAGTGAGATAACAGCTCCCCCTTGTGGTGATCAGTGTAATGCAAGTGAGGACTGGACAGAGAGATAACAGCTCCCCCTTGTGGTACTCAGTGTAATGCAAGTGAGGACTGGACAGAGAGATAACAGCTCCCCCTTGTGGTACTCAGTATAATGCAAGTGAGGACTGGACAGAGAGATAACAGCTCCCCCTTGTGGTGCTCAGTGTAATGCAAGTGAGGCCTGGACAGTGAGATAACAGCTCCCCCTTGTGGTGATCAGTGTAATGCAAGTGAGGATTGGACAGAGAGATAACAGCTCCCCCTTGTGATGTTCAGTGTAAAGCAAGTGAGAAATGGAAAGTGAGATAACAGCTCCCCCTTGTGGTGTTCAGTGTAATGCAAATGAGAAATGGACAGAGAGATAACAGCTCCCCCTTGTGGTGATCAGTGTAATGCAAGTGAGAAATGGACAGTGAGATAACAGCTCCCCCTTGTGGTGATCAGTGTAATGCAAGTGAGGACTGGACAGAGAGATAACAGCTCCCCCTTGTGGTACTCAGTGTAATGCAAGTGAGAACTGGACAGTGAGATAACAGCTCCCCCTTGTGGTGCTCAGTGTAATGCAAGTGAGGACTGGACAGTGAGATAACAGCTCCCCCTTGTGGTGATCAGTGTAATGCAAGTGAGGAATGGACAGTGAGATAACAGCTCCCCCTTGTGGTGATCAGTGTAATGCAAGTGAGAAATGGACAGTGAGATAACAGCTCCCCCTTGTGGTGATCAGTGTAATGCAAGTGAGAAATGGACAGAGAGATAACAGCTCCCCCTTGTGGTGATCAGTGTAATGCAAGTGAGAAATGGACAGTGAGATAACAGCTCCCCCTTGTGGTGATCAGTGTAATGCAAGTGAGGACTGGACAGAGAGATAACAGCTCCCCCTTGTGGTACTCAGTGTAATGCAAGTGAGAACTGGACAGTGAGATAACAGCTCCCCCTTGTGGTGCTCAGTGTAATGCAAGTGAGGACTGGACAGTGAGATAACAGCTCCCCCTTGTGGTGATCAGTGTAATGCAAGTGAGGAATGGACAGTGAGATAACAGCTCCCCCTTGTGGTGATCAGTGTAATGCAAGTGAGAAATGGACAGTGAGATAACAGCTCCCCCTTGTGGTGATCAGTGTAATGCAAGTGAGAAATGGACAGAGAGATAACAGCTCCCCCTTGTGGTGATCAGTGTAATGCAAGTGAGAAATGGACAGTGAGATAACAGCTCCCCCTTGTGGTGATCAGTGTAATGCAAGTGAGAACTGGACAGTGAGATAACAGCTCCCCCTTGTGGTGTTCAGTGTAATGCAAGTGAGGACTGGACAGTGAGATAACAGCTCCCCCTTGTGGTACTCAGTGTAATGCAAGTGACGACTGGACAGAGAGATAACAGCTCCCCCTTGTGGTGATCAGTGTAATGCAAGTGAGGACTGACAGTGAGATAACAGCTCCCCCTTGTGGTGCTCAGTGTAATGCAAGTGACGACTGGACAGAGAGATAACAGCTCCCCCTTGTGGTACTCAGTATAATGCAAGTGAGGACTGGACAGAGAGATAACAGCTCCCCCTTGTGGTGCTCAGTGTAATGCAAGTGAGGCCTGGACAGTGAGATAACAGCTCCCCCTTGTGGTGATCAGTGTAATGCAAGTGAGAACTGGACAGTGAGATAACAGCTCCCCCTTGTGGTGTTCAGTGTAATGCAAGTGAGGACTGGACAGTGAGATAACAGCTCCCCCTTGTGGTGATCAGTGTAATGCAAGTGAGGAATGGACAGTGAGATAACAGCTCCCCCTTGTGGTGATCAGTGTAATGCAAGTGAGGCCTGGACAGTGAGATAACAGCTCCCCCTTGTGGTGCTCAGTGTAATGCAAGTGAGGACTGGACAGTGAGATAACAGCTCCCCCTTGTGGTGCTCAGTGTAATGCAAGTGAGGACTGGACAGTGAGATAACAGCTCCCCCTTGTGGTGTTCAGTGTAATGCAAGTGAGGACTGGACAGAGAGATAACAGCTCCCCCTTGTGGTGATCAGTGTAATGCAAGTGAGGACTGACAGTGAGATAACAGCTCCCCCTTGTGGTGCTCAGTGTAATGCAAGTGACGATTGGACAGTGAGATAACAGCTCCCCCTTGTGGTGCTCAGTGTAATGCAAGTGAGGACTGACAGTGAGATAACAGCTCCCCCTTGTGGTGTTCAGTGTAATGCAAGTGAGAAATGGACAGAGAGATAACAGCTCCCCCTTGTGGTGTTCAGTGTAATGCAAGTGAGAAATGGACAGAGAGATAACAGCTCCCCCTTGTGGTGATCAGTGTAATGCAAGTGAGGAATGGACAGAGAGATAACAGCTCCCCCTTGTGGTGATCAGTGTAATGCAAGTGAGGACTGGACAGAGAGATAACAGCTCCCCCTTGTGGTACTCAGTGTAATGCAAGTGAGGACTGGACAGAGAGATAACAGCTCCCCCTTGTGATGTTCAGTGTAAAGCAAGTGAGAAATGGAAAGTGAGATAACAGCTCCCCCTTGTGGTGTTCAGTGTAATGCAAGTGAGAAATGGACAGAGAGATAACAGCTCCCCCTTGTGGTGATCAGTGTAATGCAAGTGAGAAATGGACAGTGAGATAACAGCTCCCCCTTGTGGTGATCAGTGTAATGCAAGTGAGGACTGGACAGAGAGATAACAGCTCCCCCTTGTGGTACTCAGTGTAATGCAAGTGAGAACTGGACAGTGAGATAACAGCTCCCCCTTGTGGTGCTCAGTGTAATGCAAGTGAGGACTGGACAGTGAGATAACAGCTCCCCCTTGTGGTGATCAGTGTAATACAAGTGAGGAATGGACAGTGAGATAACAGCTCCCCCTTGTGGTGATCAGTGTAATGCAAGTGAGAAATGGACAGTGAGATAACAGCTCCCCCTTGTGGTGATCAGTGTAATGCAAGTGAGAAATGGACAGAGAGATAACAGCTCCCCCTTGTGGTGATCAGTGTAATGCAAGTGAGAAATGGACAGTGAGATAACAGCTCCCCCTTGTGGTGATCAGTGTAATGCAAGTGAGGACTGGACAGAGAGATAACAGCTCCCCCTTGTGGTGATCAGTGTAATGCAAGTGAGAACTGGACAGTGAGATAACAGCTCCCCCTTGTGGTGTTCAGTGTAATGCAAGTGAGGACTGGACAGTGAGATAACAGCTCCCCCTTGTGGTACTCAGTGTAATGCAAGTGACGACTGGACAGAGAGATAACAGCTCCCCCTTGTGGTGATCAGTGTAATGCAAGTGAGGACTGACAGTGAGATAACAGCTCCCCCTTGTGGTGTTCAGTGTAATGCAAGTGAGGACTGGACAGTGAGATAACAGCTCCCCCTTGTGGTGTTCAGTGTAATGCAAGTGAGAAATGGACAGAGAGATAACAGCTCCCCCTTGTGGTGATCAGTGTAATGCAAGTGAGGAATGGACAGAGAGATAACAGCTCCCCCTTGTGGTGATCAGTGTAATGCAAGTGAGGACTGGACAGAGAGATAACAGCTCCCCCTTGTGGTACTCAGTGTAATGCAAGTGAGGACTGGACAGAGAGATAACAGCTCCCCCTTGTGGTGTTCAGTGTAAAGCAAGTGAGAAATGGAAAGTGAGATAACAGCTCCCCCTTGTGGTGTTCAGTGTAATGCAAGTGAGAATTGGACAGAGAGATAACAGCTCCCCCTTGTGGTGATCAGTGTAATGCAAGTGAGAAATGGACAGTGAGATAACAGCTCCCCCTTGTGGTGATCAGTGTAATGCAAGTGAGGACTGGACAGTGAGATAACAGCTCCCCCTTGTGGTACTCAGTGTAATGCAAGTGAGGACTGGACAGTGAGATAACAGCTCCCCCTTGTGGTGCTCAGTGTAATGCAAGTGAGGACTGGACAGAGAGATAACAGCTCCCCCTTGTGGTGATCAGTGTAATGCAAGTGAGGCCTTGACAGTGAGATAACAGCTCCCTCTTGTGGTACTCAGTGTAATGCAAGTGAGGCCTGGACAGTGAGATAACAGCTCCCCCTTGTGGTGATCAGTGTAATGCAAGTGAGGACTGGATAGAGAGATAACAGCTCCCCCTTGTGGTGCTCAGTGTAATGCAAGTGAGGACTGGACAGAGAGATAACAGCTCCCCCTTGTGGTGTTCAGTGTAAAGCAAGTGAGAAATGGAAAGTGAGATAACAGCTCCCCCTTGTGGTGTTCAGTGTAATGCAAGTGAGGACTGGACAGTGAGATAACAGCTCCCCCTTGTGTTGCTCAGTGTAATGCAAGTGAGGACTGGACAGTGAGATAACAGCTCCCCCTTGTGGTGTTCAGTGTAATGCAAGTGAGGACTGGACAGAGAGATAACAGCTCCCCCTTGTGGTGCTCAGTGTAATGCAAGTGACGACTGGACAGAGAGATAACAGCTCCCCCTTGTGGTGATCAGTGTAATGCAAGTGAGGACTGGACAGAGAGATAACAGCTCCCCCTTGTGGTGCTCAGTGTAATGCAAGTGAGGCCTGGACAGTGAGATAACAGCTCCCCCTTGTGGTGCTCAGTGTAATGCAAGTGAGGACTGGACAGTGAGATAACAGCTCCCCCTTGTGGTGCTCAGTGTAATGCAAGTGAGGACTGGACAGAGAGATAACAGCTCCCCCTTGTGGTGCTCAGTGTAATGCAAGTGAGGCCTGGACAGTGAGATAACAGCTCCCCCTTGTGGTGCTCAGTGTAATGCAAGTGAGGACTGGACAGTGAGATAACAGCTCCCCCTTGTGGTGTTCAGAGTAATGCAAGTGAGGACTGGACAGTGAGATAACAGCTCCCCCTTGTGGTACTCAGTGTAATGCAAGTGAGGCCTGGACAGTGAGATAACAGCTCCCCCTTGTGGTGCTCAGTGTAATGCAAGTGAGGACTGGACAGTGAGATAACAGCTCCCCCTTGTGGTGTTCAGAGTAATGCAAGTGAGGACTGGACAGAGAGATAACAGCTCCCCCTTGTGGTGCTCAGTGTAATGCAAGTGAGGACTAAACAGAGAGATAACAGCTCCCCCTTGTGGTGTTCAGTGTAATGCAAGTGAGGAATGGACAGTGAGATAACAGCTCCCCCTTGTGGTGATCAGTGTAATGCAAGTGAGGCCTGGACAGTGAGATAACAGCTCCCCCTTGTGGTGTTCAGTGTAATGCAAGTGAGGACTGGACAGTGAGATAACAGCTCCCCTTGTGGTGTTCAGTGTAATGCAAGTGAGGACTGGACAGTGAGATAACAGCTCCCCCTTGTGGTGATCAGTGTAATGCAAGTGAGGACTGACAGTGAGATAACAGCTCCCCCTTGTGGTGCTCAGTGTAATGCAAGTGAGGAATGGACAGTGAGATAACAGCTCCCCCTTGTGGTGATCAGTGTAATGCAAGTGAGGCCTGGACAGTGAGATAACAGCTCCCCCTTGTGGTGTTCAGTGTAATGCAAGTGAGGACTGGACAGTGAGATAACAGCTCCCCCTTGTGGTACTCAGTGTAATGCAAGTGACGACTGGACAGAGAGATAACAGCTCCCCCTTGTGGTGATCAGTGTAATGCAAGTGAGGACTGACAGTGAGATAACAGCTCCCCCTTGTGGTGCTCAGTGTAATGCAAGTGACGACTGGACAGTGAGATAACAGCTCCCCCTTGTGGTGCTCAGTGTAATGCAAGTGAGGACTGACAGTGAGATAACAGCTCCCCCTTGTGGTGTTCAGTGTAATGCAAGTGAGAAATGGACAGAGAGATAACAGCTCCCCCTTGTGGTGATCAGTGTAATGCAAGTGAGGACTGACAGTGAGATAACAGCTCCCCCTTGTGGTGCTCAGTGTAATGCAAGTGAGGAATGGACAGTGAGATAACAGCTCCCCCTTGTGGTGATCAGTGTAATGCAAGTGAGGCCTGGACAGTGAGATAACAGCTCCCCCTTGTGGTGTTCAGTGTAATGCAAGTGAGGACTGGACAGTGAGATAACAGCTCCCCCTTGTGGTACTCAGTGTAATGCAAGTGACGACTGGACAGAGAGATAACAGCTCCCCCTTGTGGTGATCAGTGTAATGCAAGTGAGGACTGACAGTGAGATAACAGCTCCCCCTTGTGGTGCTCAGTGTAATGCAAGTGACGACTGGACAGTGAGATAACAGCTCCCCCTTGTGGTGCTCAGTGTAATGCAAGTGAGGACTGACAGTGAGATAACAGCTCCCCCTTGTGGTGTTCAGTGTAATGCAAGTGAGAAATGGACAGAGAGATAACAGCTCCCCCTTGTGGTGATCAGTGTAATGCAAGTGAGGACTGGACAGAGAGATAACAGCTCCCCCTTGTGGTGATCAGTGTAATGCAAGTGAGGACTGGACAGAGAGATAACAGCTCCCCCTTGTGGTACTCAGTGTAATGCAAGTGAGGACTGGACAGAGAGATAACAGCTCCCCCTTGTGGTGATCAGTGTAATGCAAGTGAGGACTGGACAGAGAGATAACAGCTCCCCCTTGTGGTGTTCAGTGTAAAGCAAGTGAGAAATGGAAAGTGAGATAACAGCTCCCCCTTGTGGTGTTCAGTGTAATGCAAGTGAGAAATGGACAGAGAGATAACAGCTCCCCCTTGTGGTGATCAGTGTAATGCAAGTGAGAAATGGACAGTGAGATAACAGCTCCCCCTTGTGGTGATCAGTGTAATGCAAGTGAGGACTGGACAGAGAGATAACAGCTCCCCCTTGTGGTACTCAGTGTAATGCAAGTGAGGACTGGACAGAGAGATAACAGCTCCCCCTTGTGGTGATCAGTGTAATGCAAGTGAGGCCTGGACAGAGAGATAACAGCTCCCCCTTGTGGTGATCAGTGTAATGCAAGTGAGGCCTGGACAGTGAGATAACAGCTCCCTCTTGTGGTACTCAGTGTAATGCAAGTGAAGCCTGGACAGTGAGATAACAGCTCCCCCTTGTGGTGATCAGTGTAATGCAAGTGAGGACTGGACAGAGAGATAACAGCTCCCCCTTGTGGTGCTCAGTGTAATGCAAGTGAGGACTGGACAGAGAGATAACAGCTCCCCCTTGTGGTGTTCAGTGTAAAGCAAGTGAGAAATGGAAAGTGAGATAACAGCTCCCCCTTGTGGTGTTCAGTGTAATGCAAGTGAGGACTGGACAGTGAGATAACAGCTCCCCCTTGTGGTACTCAGTGTAATGCATGTGAGGACTGGACAGTGAGATAACAGCTCCCCCTTGTGGTGTTCAGTGTAATGCAAGTGAGAAATGGACAGTGAGATAACAGCTCCCCCTTGTGGTGCTCAGTGTAATGCAAGTGAGGACTGGACAGTGAGATAACAGCTCCCCCTTGTGGTGTTCAGTGTAATGCAAGTGAGGACTGGACAGAGAGATAACAGCTCCCCCTTGTGGTGATCAGTGTAATGCAAGTGAGGACTGGACAGAGAGATAACAGCTCCCCCTTGTGGTGCTCAGTGTAATGCAAGTGAGGCCTGGACAGTGAGATAACAGCTCCCCCTTGTGGTGCTCAGTGTAATGCAAGTGAGGACTGGACAGAGAGATAACAGCTCCCCCTTGTGGTGATCAGTGTAATGCAAGTGAGGACTGGACAGAGAGATAACAGCTCCCCCTTGTGGTGCTCAGTGTAATGCAAGTGAGGCCTGGACAGTGAGATAACAGCTCCCCCTTGTGGTGCTCAGTGTAATGCAAGTGAGGACTGGACAGAGAGATAACAGCTCCCCCTTGTGTTGCTCAGTGTAATGCAAGTGACGACTGGACAGTGAGATAACAGCTCCCCCTTGTGGTCATCAGTGTAATGCAAGTGAGGACTGGACAGAGAGATAACAGCTCCCCCTTGTGGTGTTCAGAGTAATGCAAGTGAGGACTGGACAGTGAGATAACAGCTCCCCCTTGTGGTACTCAGTGTAATGCAAGTGAGGACTGGACAGTGAGATAACAGCTCCCCCTTGTGGTGCTCAGTGTAATGCAAGTGAGGACTAAACAGAGAGATAACAGCTCCCCCTTGTGGTGTTCAGAGTAATGCAAGTGAGGACTGGACAGTGAGATAACAGCTCCCCCTTGTGGTACTCAGTGTAATGCAAGTGAGGACTGGACAGTGAGATAACAGCTCCCCCTTGTGGTGTTCAGTGTAATGCAAGTGAGGACTGGATAGAGAGATAACAGCTCCCCCTTGTGGTGATCAGTGTAATGCAAGTGAGGACTGGACAGAGAGATAACAGCTCCCCCTTGTGGTGATCAGTGTAATGGAAGTGAGGACTGGACAGAGAGATAACAGCTCCCCCTTGTGGTGATCAGTGTAATGCAAGTGAGACCTGGACAGTGAGATAACAGCTCCCCCTTGTGGTGTTCAGTGTAATGCAAGTGAGGACTGGACAGTGAGATAACAGCTCCCCCTTGTGGTGATCAGTGTAATGCAAGTGAGGACTGGACAGTGAGATAACAGCTCCCCCTTGTGGTGTTCAGTGTAATGCAAGTGAGGACTGGACAGTGAGATAACAGCTCCCCCTTGTGGTGTTCAGTGTAATGCAAGTGAGGCCTGGACAGTGAGATAACAGCTCCCCCTTGTGGTGTTCAGTGTAATGCAAGTGAGGACTGGACAGTGAGATAACAGCTCCCCCTTGTGGTGTTCAGTGTAATGCAAGTGAGGAATGGACAGTGAGATAACAGCTCCCCCTTGTGGTGTTCAGTGTAATGCAAGTGAGGACTGGACAGTGAGATAACAGCTCCCCCTTGTGGTGTTCAGTGTAATGCAAGTGAGGAATGGACAGTGAGATAACAACTCCCCCTTGTGGTGATCAGTGTAATGCAAGTGAGGCCTGGACAGTGAGATAACAGCTCCCTCTTGTGGTACTCAGTGTAATGCAAGTGAGGCCTGGACAGAGAGATAACAGCTCCCCCTTGTGGTGATCAGTGTAATGCAAGTGAGGACTGGACAGTGAGATAACAGCTCCCCCTTGTGGTACTCAGTGTAATGCAAGTGAGGACTGGACAGTGAGATAACAGCTCCCCCTTGTGGTGTTCAGTGTAATGCAAGTGAGGACTGGACAGAGAGATAACAGCTCCCCCTTGTGGTGTTCAGTGTAATGCAAGTGAGGACTGGACAGTGAGATAACAGCTCCCCCTTGTGGTACTCAGTGTAATGCAAGTGACGACTGGACAGAGAGATAACAGCTCCCTCTTGTGGTACTCAGTGTAATGCAAGTGAGGACTGGACAGTGAGATAACAGCTCCCCCTTGTGGTGTTCAGTGTAATGCAAGTGAGGACTGGACAGAGAGATAACAGCTCCCCCTTGTGGTGATCAGTGTAATGCAAGTGAGGACTGGACAGTGAGATAACAGCTCCCCCTTGTGGTGTTCAGTGTAATGCAAGTGAGGAATGGACAGTGAGATAACAACTCCCCCTTGTGGTGATCAGTGTAATGCAAGTGAGGCCTGGACAGAGAGATAACAGCTCCCCCTTGTGGTGATCAGTGTAATGCAAGTGAGGACTGGACAGTGAGATAACAGCTCCCCCTTGTGGTGTTCAGTGTAATGCAAGTGAGGACTGGACAGAGAGATAACAGCTCCCCCTTGTGGTGTTCAGTGTAATGCAAGTGAGGACTCGACAGTGAGATAACAGCTCCCCCTTGTGGTACTCAGTGTAATGCAAGTGACGACTGGACAGAGAGATAACAGCTCCCTCTTGTGGTACTCAGTGTAATGCAAGTGAGGACTGGACAGTGAGATAACAGCTCCCCCTTGTGGTGTTCAGTGTAATGCAAGTGAGGACTGGACAGAGAGATAACAGCTCCCCCTTGTGGTGTTCAGTGTAATGCAAGTGAGGACTGGACAGTGAGATAACAGCTCCCCCTTGTGGTACTCAGTGTAATGCAAGTGACGACTGGACAGAGAGATAACAGCTCCCCCTTGTGGTGATCAGTGTAATGCAAGTGAGGACTGACAGTGAGATAACAGCTCCCCCTTGTGGTGTTCAGTGTAATGCAAGTGAGAAATGGACAGAGAGATAACAGCTCCCCCTTGTGGTGTTCAGTGTAATGCAAGTGAGGACTGGACAGTGAGATAACAGCTCCCCCTTGTGGTGATCAGTGTAATGCAAGTGAGGAATGGACAGAGAGATAACAGCTCCCCCTTGTGGTGATCAGTGTAATGCAAGTGAGGACTGGACAGAGAGATAACAGCTCCCCCTTGTGGTACTCAGTGTAATGCAAGTGAGGACTGGACAGAGAGATAACAGCTCCCCCTTGTGGTGATCAGTGTAATGCAAGTGAGGAATGGACAGAGAGATAACAGCTCCCCCTTGTGGTGATCAGTGTAATGCAAGTGAGGACTGGACAGAGAGATAACAGCTCCCCCTTGTGGTGTTCAGTGTAAAGCAAGTGAGAAATGGAAAGTGAGATAACAGCTCCCCCTTGTGGTGTTCAGTGTAATGCAAGTGAGGACTGGACAGTGAGATAACAGCTCCCCCTTGTGGTACTCAGTGTAATGCAAGTGAGGACTGGACAGAGAGATAACAGCTCCCCCTTGTGGTACTCAGTGTAATGCAAGTGACAACTGGACAGAGAGATAACAGCTCCCCCTTGTGGTGATCAGTGTAATGCAAGTGAGGACTGACAGTGAGATAACAGCTCCCCCTTGTGGTGCTCAGTGTAATGCAAGTGACGACTGGACAGAGAGATAACAGCTCCCCCTTGTGGTGATCAGTGTAATGCAAGTGAGGACTGACAGTGAGATAACAGCTCCCCCTTGTGGTGTTCAGTGTAATGCAAGTGAGAAATGGACAGAGAGATAACAGCTCCCCCTTGTGGTGTTCAGTGTAATGCAAGTGAGAAATGGACAGAGAGATAACAGCTCCCCCTTGTGGTGATCAGTGTAATGCAAGTGAGGAATGGACAGAGAGATAACAGCTCCCCCTTGTGGTGATCAGTGTAATGCAAGTGAGGACTGGACAGAGAGATAACAGCTCCCCCTTGTGGTACTCAGTGTAATGCAAGTGAGGACTGGACAGAGAGATAACAGCTCCCCCTTGTGGTGATCAGTGTAATGCAAGTGAGGACTGGACAGAGAGATAACAGCTCCCCCTTGTGGTGTTCAGTGTAAAGCAAGTGAGAAATGGAAAGTGAGATAACAGCTCCCCCTTGTGGTGTTCAGTGTAATGCAAGTGAGAAATGGACAGAGAGATAACAGCTCCCCCTTGTGGTGATTAGTGTAATGCAAGTGAGAAATGGACAGTGAGATAACAGCTCCCCCTTGTGGTGATCAGTGTAATGCAAGTGAGGACTGGACAGAGAGATAACAGCTCCCCCTTGTGGTACTCAGTGTAATGCAAGTGAGAACTGGACAGTGAGATAACAGCTCCCCCTTGTGGTGTTCAGTGTAATGCAAGTGAGGACTGGACAGTGAGATAACAGCTCCCCCTTGTGGTGATCAGTGTAATGCAAGTGAGGAATGGACAGTGAGATAACAGCTCCCCCTTGTGGTGATCAGTGTAATGCAAGTGAGAAATGGACAGTGAGATAACAGCTCCCCCTTGTGGTGATCAGTGTAATGCAAGTGAGGAATGGACAGTGAGATAACAGCTCCCCCTTGTGGTGATCAGTGTAATGCAAGTGAGGACTGGACAGAGAGATAACAGCTCCCCCTTGTGGTACTCAGTGTAATGCAAGTGAGAACTGGACAGTGAGATAACAGCTCCCCCTTGTGGTGTTCAGTGTAATGCAAGTGAGGACTGGACAGTGAGATAACAGCTCCCCCTTGTGGTGATCAGTGTAATGCAAGTGAGGAATGGACAGTGAGATAACAGCTCCCCCTTGTGGTGATCAGTGTAATGCAAGTAAGAAATGGACAGAGAGATAACAGCTCCCCCTTGTGGTGATCAGTGTAATGCAAGTGAGAAATGGACAGTGAGATAACAGCTCCCCCTTGTGGTGATCAGTGTAATGCAAGTGAGGACTGGACAGAGAGATAACAGCTCCCCCTTGTGGTGATCAGTGTAATGCAAGTGAGAACTGGACAGTGAGATAACAGCTCCCCCTTGTGGTATTCAGTGTAATGCAAGTGAGGACTGGACAGTGAGATAACAGCTCCCCCTTGTGGTGATCAGTGTAATGCAAGTGAGGAATGGACAGTGAGATAACAGCTCCCCCTTGTGGTGATCAGTGTAATGCAAGTGAGGCCTGGACAGTGAGATAACAGCTCCCCCTTGTGGTGTTCAGTGTAATGCAAGTGAGGACTGGACAGTGAGATAACAGCTCCCCCTTGTGGTACTCAGTGTAATGCAAGTGACGACTGGACAGAGAGATAACAGCTCCCCCTTGTGGTGATCAGTGTAATGCAAGTGAGGACTGACAGTGAGATAACAGCTCCCCCTTGTGGTGCTCAGTGTAATGCAAGTGACGACTGGACAGTGAGATAACAGCTCCCCCTTGTGGTGCTCAGTGTAATGCAAGTGAGGACTGACAGTGAGATAACAGCTCCCCCTTGTGGTGTTCAGTGTAATGCAAGTGAGAAATGGACAGAGAGATAACAGCTCCCCCTTGTGGTGATCAGTGTAATGCAAGTGAGGAATGGACAGAGAGATAACAGCTCCCCCTTGTGGTGATCAGTGTAATGCAAGTGAGGACTGGACAGAGAGATAACAGCTCCCCCTTGTGGTACTCAGTGTAATGCAAGTGAGGACTGGACAGAGAGATAACAGCTCCCCCTTGTGGTGATCAGTGTAATGCAAGTGAGGACTGGACAGAGAGATAACAGCTCCCCCTTGTGGTGTTCAGTGTAAAGCAAGTGAGAAATGGAAAGTGAGATAACAGCTCCCCCTTGTAATGTTCAGTGTAATGCAAGTGAGAAATGGACAGAGAGATAACAGCTCCCCCTTGTGGTGATCAGTGTAATGCAAGTGAGAAATGGACAGTGAGATAACAGCTCCCCCTTGTGGTGATCAGTGTAATGCAAGTGAGGACTGGACAGAGAGATAACAGCTCCCCCTTGTGGTACTCAGTGTAATGCAAGTGAGGACTGGACAGAGAGATAACAGCTCCCCCTTGTGGTGATCAGTGTAATGCAAGTGAGGCCTGGACAGTGAGATAACAGCTCCCTCTTGTGGTACTCAGTGTAATGCAAGTGAGGCCTGGACAGTGAGATAACAGCTCCCCCTTGTGGTGATCAGTGTAATGCAAGTGAGGACTGGACAGAGAGATAACAGCTCTCCCTTGTGGTGTTCAGTGTAAAGCAAGTGAGAAATGGAACGTGAGATAACAGCTCCCCCTTGTGGTGTTCAGTGTAATGCAAGTGAGGACTGGACAGTGAGATAACAGCTCCCCCTTGTGGTACTCAGTGTAATGCAAGTGAGGACTGGACAGTGAGATAACAGCTCCCCCTTGTGGTGTTCAGTGTAATGCAAGTGATGACTGGACAGAGAGATAACAGCTCCCCCTTGTGGTGTTCAGTGTAATGCAAGTGAGAAATGGACAGTGAGATAACAGCTCCCCCTTGTGGTACTCAGTGTAATGCAAGTGAGGACTGGACAGAGAGATAACAGCTCCCCCTTGTGGTGATCAGTGTAATGCAAGTGACGACTGGACAGAGAGATAACAGCTCCCCCTTGTGGTGATCAGTGTAATGCAAGTGAGGACTGGACAGAGAGATAACAGCTCCCCCTTGTGGTGCTCAGTGTAATGCAAGTGAGGCCTGGACAGTGAGATAACAGCTCCCCCTTGTGGTGCTCAGTGTAATGCAAGTGAGGACTGGACAGTGAGATAACAGCTCCCCCTTGTGGTGCTCAGTGTAATGCAAGTGAGGACTGGACAGAGAGATAACAGCTCCCCCTTGTGGTGTTCAGAGTAATGCAAGTGAGGACTGGACAGTGAGATAACAGCTCCCCCTTGTGGTACTCAGTGTAATGCAAGTGAGGACTGGACAGTGAGATAACAGCTCCCCCTTGTGGTGTTCAGTGTAATGCAAGTGAGGACTGGATAGAGAGATAACAGCTCCCCCTTGTGGTGATCAGTGTAATGCAAGTGAGGACTGGACAGAGAGATAACAGCTCCCCCTTGTGGTGTTCAGTGTAATGCAAGTGAGGACTGGACAGTGAGATAACAGCTCCCCTTGTGGTGTTCAGTGTAATGCAAGTGAGGACTGGACAGTGAGATAACAGCTCCCCCTTGTGGTGATCAGTGTAATGCAAGTGAGGACTGACAGTTAGATAACAGCTCCCCCTTGTGGTGATCAGTGTAATGCAAGTGAGGACTGGACAGAGAGATAACAGCTCCCCCTTGTGGTGTTCAGTGTAATGCAAGTGAGGACTGGACAGAGAGATAACAGCTCCCCCTTGTGGTGTTCAGTGTAATGCAAGTGAGAACTGGACAGTGAGATAACAGCTCCCCCTTGTGGTGATCAGTGTAATGCAAGTGAGGAATGGACAGTGAGATAACAGCTCCCCCTTGTGGTGATCAGTGTAATGCAAGTGAGGACTGGACAGTGAGATAACAGCTCCCCCTTGTGGTACTCAGTGTAATGCAAGTGACGACTGGACAGAGAGATAACAGCTCCCTCTTGTGGTGATCAGTGTAATGCAAGTGAGGACTGACAGTGAGATAACAGCTCCCCCTTGTGGTGCTCAGTGTAATGCAAGTGAGGACTGGACAGTGAGATAACAGCTCCCCCTTGTGGTACTCAGTGTAATGCAAGTGACGACTGGACAGAGAGATAACAGCTCCCTCTTGTGGTGATCAGTGTAATGCAAGTGAGGACTGACAGTGAGATAACAGCTCCCCCTTGTGGTGCTCAGTGTAATGCAAGTGACGACTGGACAGTGAGATAACAGCTCCCCCTTGTGGTGCTCAGTGTAATGCAAGTGAGGACTGACAGTGAGATAACAGCTCCCCCTTGTGGTGTTCAGTGTAATGCAAGTGAGAAATGGACAGAGAGATAACAGCTCCCCCTTGTGGTGTTCAGTGTAATGCAAGTGAGAAATGGACAGAGAGATAACAGCTCCCCCTTGTGGTGATCAGTGTAATGCAAGTGAGGAATGGACAGAGAGATAACAGCTCCCCCTTGTGGTGATCAGTGTAATGCAAGTGAGGACTGGACAGAGAGATAACAGCTCCCCCTTGTGGTACTCAGTGTAATGCAAGTGAGGACTGGACAGAGAGATAACAGCTCCCCCTTGTGGTGATCAGTGTAATGCAAGTGAGGACTGGACAGAGAGATAACAGCTCCCCCTTGTGGTGTTCAGTGTAAAGCAAGTGAGAAATGGAAAGTGAGATAACAGCTCCCCCTTGTGGTGTTCAGTGTAATGCAAGTGAGGACTGGACAGTGAGATAACAGCTCCCCCTTGTGGTACTCAGTGTAATGCAAGTGAGGACTGGACAGTGAGATAACAGCTCCCCCTTGTGGTGTTCAGTGTAATGCAAGTGATGACTGGACAGAGAGATAACAGCTCCCCCTTGTGGTGTTCAGTGTAATGCAAGTGAGAAATGGACAGTGAGATAACAGCTCCCCCTTGTGTTGCTCAGTGTAATGCAAGTGAGGACTGGACAGAGAGATAACAGCTCCCCCTTGTGGTGATCAGTGTAATGCAAGTGAGGACTGGACAGAGAGATAACAGCTCCCCCTTGTGGTGCTCAGTGTAATGCAAGTGAGGCCTGGACAGTGAGATAACAGCTCCCCCTTGTGGTGCTCAGTGTAATGCAAGTGAGGACTGGACAGAGAGATAACAGCTCCCCCTTGTGGTGATCAGTGTAATGCAAGTGAGGACTGGACAGAGAGATAACAGCTCCCCCTTGTGGTGCTCAGTGTAATGCAAGTGAGGCCTGGACAGTGAGATAACAGCTCCCCCTTGTGGTGCTCAGTGTAATGCAAGTGAGGCCTGGACAGTGAGATAACAGCTCCCCCTTGTGGTGCTCAGTGTAATGCAAGTGAGGACTGGACAGAGAGATAACAGCTCCCCCTTGTGTTGCTCAGTGTAATGCAAGTGACGACTGGACAGTGAGATAACAGCTCCCCCTTGTGGTCATCAGTGTAATGCAAGTGAGGACTGGACAGAGAGATAACAGCTCCCCCTTGTGGTGTTCAGAGTAATGCAAGTGAGGACTGGACAGTGAGATAACAGCTCCCCCTTGTGGTACTCAGTGTAATGCAAGTGAGGACTGGACAGTGAGATAACAGCTCCCCCTTGTGGTGCTCAGTGTAATGCAAGTGAGGACTAAACAGAGAGATAACAGCTCCCCCTTGTGGTGTTCAGAGTAATGCAAGTGAGGACTGGACAGTGAGATAACAGCTCCCCCTTGTGGTACTCAGTGTAATGCAAGTGAGGACTGGACAGTGAGATAACAGCTCCCCCTTGTGGTGTTCAGTGTAATGCAAGTGAGGACTGGATAGAGAGATAACAGCTCCCCCTTGTGGTGATCAGTGTAATGCAAGTGAGGACTGGACAGAGAGATAACAGCTCCCCCTTGTGGTGATCAGTGTAATGCAAGTGAGGAATGGACAGTGAGATAACAGCTCCCCCTTGTGGTGCTCAGTGTAATGCAAGTGAGGACTGGACAGTGAGATAACAGCTCCCCCTTGTGGTGTTCAGTGTAATGCAAGTGAGGACTGGACAGTGAGATAACAGCTCCCCCTTGTGGTACTCAGTGTAATGCAAGTGACGACTGGCCAGAGAGATAACAGCTCCCCCTTGTGGTGATCAGTGTAATGCAAGTGAGGACTGACAGTGAGATAACAGCTCCCCCTTGTGGTGCTCAGTGTAATGCAAGTGAGGACTGGACAGTGAGATAACAGCTCCCCCTTGTGGTGCTCAGTGTAATGCAAGTGAGGACTGACAGTGAGATAACAGCTCCCCCTTGTGGTGTTCAGTGTAATGCAAGTGAGAAATGGACAGTGAGATAACAGCTCCCCCTTGTGGTGATCAGTGTAATGCAAGTGAGGACTGGACAGAGAGATAACAGCTCCCCCTTGTGGTGCTCAGTGTAATGCAAGTGAGGACTGGACAGAGAGATAACAGCTCCCCCTTGTGGTGTTCAGTGTAAAGCAAGTGAGAAATGGAAAGTGAGATAACAGCTCCCCCTTGTGGTGTTCAGTGTAATGCAAGTGAGGACTGGACAGTGAGATAACAGCTCCCCCTTGTGGTACTCAGTGTAATGCAAGTGACGACTGGACAGTGAGATAACAGCTCCCCCTTGTGGTCATCAGTGTAATGCAAGTGAGGACTGGACAGAGAGATAACAGCTCCCCCTTGTGGTGTTCAGAGTAATGCAAGTGAGGACTGGACAGTGAGATAACAGCTCCCCCTTGTGGTACTCAGTGTAATGCAAGTGAGGACTGGACAGTGAGATAACAGCTCCCCCTTGTGGTGCTCAGTGTAATGCAAGTGAGGACTAAACAGAGAGATAACAGCTCCCCCTTGTGGTGTTCAGAGTAATGCAAGTGAGGACTGGACAGTGAGATAACAGCTCCCCCTTGTGGTACTCAGTGTAATGCAAGTGAGGACTGGACAGTGAGATAACAGCTCCCCCTTGTGGTGTTCAGTGTAATGCAAGTGAGGACTGGATAGAGAGATAACAGCTCCCCCTTGTGGTGATCAGTGTAATGCAAGTGAGGACTGGACAGAGAGATAACAGCTCCCCCTTGTGGTGATCAGTGTAATGCAAGTGAGGACTGGACAGAGAGATAACAGCTCCCCCTTGTGGTGATCAGTGTAATGCAAGTGAGACATGGACAGTGAGATAACAGCTCCCCCTTGTGGTGTTCAGTGTAATGCAAGTGAGGACTGGACAGTGAGATAACAGCTCCCCCTTGTGGTGATCAGTGTAATGCAAGTGAGAACTGGACAGTGAGATAACAGCTCCCCCTTGTGGTGATCAGTGTAATGCAAGTGAGGACTGGACAGTGAGATAACAGCTCCCCCTTGTGGTGTTCAGTGTAATGCAAGTGAGGACTGGACAGTGAGATAACAGCTCCCCCTTGTGGTACTCAGTGTAATGCAAGTGAGGACTGGACAGTGAGATAACAGCTCCCCCTTGTGGTGTTCAGTGTAATGCAAGTGAGGAATGGACAGTGAGATAACAGCTCCCCCTTGTGGTGATCAGTGTAATGCAAGTGAGGCCTGGACAGTGAGATAACAGCTCCCCCTTGTGGTGTTCAGTGTAATGCAAGTGAGGAATGGACAGTGAGATAACAACTCCCCCTTGTGGTGATCAGTGTAATGCAAGTGAGGCCTGGACAGTGAGATAACAGCTCCCTCTTGTGGTGATCAGTGTAATGCAAGTGAGGACTGGACAGAGAGATAACAGCTCCCCCTTGTGGTGATCAGTGTAATGCAAGTGAGGACTGGACAGAGAGATAACAGCTCCCCCTTGTGGTGTTCAGTGTAATGCAAGTGAGGACTGGACAGTGAGATAACAGCTCCCCCTTGTGGTGTTCAGTGTAATGCAAGTGAGGAATGGACAGTGAGATAACAACTCCCCCTTGTGGTGATCAGTGTAATGCAAGTGAGGCCTGGACAGTGAGATAACAGCTCCCTCTTGTGGTACTCAGTGTAATGCAAGTGAGGCCTGGACAGAGAGATAACAGCTCCCCCTTGTGGTGTTCAGTGTAATGCAAGTGAGGACTGGACAGAGAGATAACAGCTCCCTCTTGTGGTACTCAGTGTAATGCAAGTGAGGACTGGACAGTGAGATAACAGCTCCCCCTTGTGGTGTTCAGTGTAATGCAAGTGAGGACTGGACAGAGAGATAACAGCTCCCCCTTGTGGTGTTCAGTGTAATGCAAGTGAGGACTGGACAGTGAGATAACAGCTCCCCCTTGTGGTACTCAGTGTAATGCAAGTGACGACTGGACAGAGAGATAAAAGCTCCCCCTTGTGGTGATCAGTGTAATGCAAGTGAGGACTGACAGTGAGATAACAGCTCCCCCTTGTGGTGCTCAGTGTAATGCAAGTGACGACTGGACAGAGAGATAACAGCTCCCCCTTGTGGTGATCAGTGTAATGCAAGTGAGGACTGACAGTGAGATAACAGCTCCCCCTTGTGGTGCTCAGTGTAATGCAAGTGACGACTGGACAGAGAGATAACAGCTCCCCCTTGTGGTGCTCAGTGTAATGCAAGTGAGGACTGACAGTTAGATAACAGCTCCCCCTTGTGGTGTTCAGTGTAATGCAAGTGAGAAATGGACAGAGAGATAACAGCTCCCCCTTGTGGTGATCAGTGTAATGAAAGTGAGAAATGGACAGTGAGATAACAGCTCCCCCTTGTGGTCATCAGTGTAATGCAAGTGAGGAATGGACAGAGAGATAACAGCTCCCCCTTGTGGTGATCAGTGTAATGCAAGTGAGGACTGGACAGAGAGATAACAGCTTCCCCCTTGTGGTGATCAGTGTAATGCAAGTGAGGACTGGACAGAGAGATAACAGCTCCCCCTTGTGGTGTTCAGTGTAATGCAAGTGAGGACTGGACAGTGAGATAACAGCTCCCCCTTGTGGTGCTCAGTGTAATGCAAGTGAGGACTGGACAGTGAGATAACAGCTCCCCCTTGTGGTGCTCAGTGTAATGCAAGTGAGGACTGGACAGTGAGATAACAGCTCCCCCTTGTGGTGCTCAGTGTAATGCAAGTGACGACTGGACAGTGAGATAACAGCTCCCCCTTGTGGTGCTCAGTGTAATGCAAGTGAGGACTGACAGTGAGATAACAGCTCCCCCTTGTGGTGTTCAGTGTAATGCAAGTGAGAAATGGACAGAGAGATAACAGCTCCCCCTTGTGGTGTTCAGTGTAATGCAAGTGAGAAATGGACAGAGAGATAACAGCTCCCCCTTGTGGTGATCAGTGTAATGCAAGTGAGGAATGGACAGAGAGATAACAGCTCCCCCTTGTGGTGATCAGTGTAATGCAAGTGAGGACTGGACAGAGAGATAACAGCTCCCCCTTGTGGTACTCAGTGTAATGCAAGTGAGGACTGGACAGAGAGATAACAGCTCCCCCTTGTGGTGATCAGTGTAATGCAAGTGAGGACTGGACAGAGAGATAACAGCTCCCCCTTGTGGTGTTCAGTGTAAAGCAAGTGAGAAATGGAAAGTGAGATAACAGCTCCCCCTTGTGGTGTTCAGTGTAATGCAAGTGAGAAATGGACAGAGAGATAACAGCTCCCCCTTGTGGTGATCAGTGTAATGCAAGTGAGAAATGGACAGTGAGATAACAGCTCCCCCTTGTGGTGATCAGTGTAATGCAAGTGAGGACTGGACAGAGAGATAACAGCTCCCCCTTGTGGTACTCAGTGTAATGCAAGTGAGGACTGGACAGAGAGATAACAGCTCCCCCTTGTGGTGCTCAGTGTAATGCAAGTGAGGCCTGGACAGTGAGATAACAGCTCCCTCTTGTGGTACTCAGTGTAATGCAAGTGAAGCCTGGACAGTGAGATAACAGCTCCCCCTTGTGGTGATCAGTGTAATGCAAGTGAGGACTGGACAGAGAGATAACAGGTCCCCCTTGTGGTGCTCAGTGTAATGCAAGTGAGGACTGGACAGAGAGATAACAGCTCCCCCTTGTGGTGTTCAGTGTAAAGCAAGTGAGAAATGGAAAGTGAGATAACAGCTCCCCCTTGTGGTGTTCAGTGTAATGCAAGTGAGGACTGGACAGTGAGATAACAGCTCCCCCTTGTGGTACTCAGTGTAATGCAAGTGAGGACTGGACAGTGAGATAACAGCTCCCCCTTGTGGTGTTCAGTGTAATGCAAGTGATGACTGGACAGAGAGATAACAGCTCCCCCTTGTGGTGTTCAGTGTAATGCAAGTGAGAAATGGACAGTGAGATAACAGCTCCCCCTTGTGTTGCTCAGTGTAATGCAAGTGAGGACTGGACAGAGAGATAACAGCTCCCCCTTGTGGTGATCAGTGTAATGCAAGTGAGGACTGGACAGAGAGATAACAGCTCCCCCTTGTGGTGCTCAGTGTAATGCAAGTGAGGCCTGGACAGTGAGATAACAGCTCCCCCTTGTGGTGCTCAGTGTAATGCAAGTGAGGACTGGACAGAGAGATAACAGCTCCCCCTTGTGGTGATCAGTGTAATGCAAGTGAGGACTGGACAGAGAGATAACAGCTCCCCCTTGTGGTGCTCAGTGTAATGCAAGTGAGGCCTGGACAGTGAGATAACAGCTCCCCCTTGTGGTGCTCAGTGTAATGCAAGTGAGGCCTGGACAGTGAGATAACAGCTCCCCCTTGTGGTGCTCAGTGTAATGCAAGTGAGGACTGGACAGAGAGATAACAGCTCCCCCTTGTGTTGCTCAGTGTAATGCAAGTGACGACTGGACAGTGAGATAACAGCTCCCCCTTGTGGTCATCAGTGTAATGCAAGTGAGGACTGGACAGAGAGATAACAGCTCCCCCTTGTGGTGTTCAGAGTAATGCAAGTGAGGACTGGACAGTGAGATAACAGCTCCCCCTTGTGGTACTCAGTGTAATGCAAGTGAGGACTGGACAGTGAGATAACAGCTCCCCCTTGTGGTGCTCAGTGTAATGCAAGTGAGGACTAAACAGAGAGATAACAGCTCCCCCTTGTGGTGTTCAGAGTAATGCAAGTGAGGACTGGACAGTGAGATAACAGCTCCCCCTTGTGGTACTCAGTGTAATGCAAGTGAGGACTGGACAGTGAGATAACAGCTCCCCCTTGTGGTGTTCAGTGTAATGCAAGTGAGGACTGGATAGAGAGATAACAGCTCCCCCTTGTGGTGATCAGTGTAATGCAAGTGAGGACTGGACAGAGAGATAACAGCTCCCCCTTGTGGTGATCAGTGTAATGCAAGTGAGGACTGGACAGAGAGATAACAGCTCCCCCTTGTGGTGATCAGTGTAATGCAAGTGAGACCTGGACAGTGAGATAACAGCTCCCCCTTGTGGTGATCAGTGTAATGCAAGTGAGGACTGGACAGAGAGATAACAGCTCCCCCTTGTGGTGATCAGTGTAATGCAAGTGAGGAATGGACAGTGAGATAACAGCTCCCCCTTGTGGTGCTCAGTGTAATGCAAGTGAGGACTGGACAGTGAGATAACAGCTCCCCCTTGTTGTGTTCAGTGTAATGCAAGTGAGGACTGGACAGTGAGATAACAGCTCCCCCTTGTGGTACTCAGTGTAATGCAAGTGACGACTGGCCAGAGAGATAACAGCTCCCCCTTGTGGTGATCAGTGTAATGCAAGTGAGGACTGACAGTGAGATAACAGCTCCCCCTTGTGGTGCTCAGTGTAATGCAAGTGAGGACTGGACAGTGAGATAACAGCTCCCCCTTGTGGTGCTCAGTGTAATGCAAGTGAGGACTGACAGTGAGATAACAGCTCCCCCTTGTGGTGTTCAGTGTAATGCAAGTGAGAAATGGACAGTGAGATAACAGCTCCCCCTTGTGGTGATCAGTGTAATGCAAGTGAGGACTGGACAGAGAGATAACAGCTCCCCCTTGTGGTGCTCAGTGTAATGCAAGTGAGGACTGGACAGAGAGATAACAGCTCCCCCTTGTGGTGTTCAGTGTAAAGCAAGTGAGAAATGGAAAGTGAGATAACAGCTCCCCCTTGTGGTGCTCAGTGTAATGCAAGTGAGGACTGGACAGAGAGATAACAGCTCCCCCTTGTGGTGTTCAGAGTAATGCAAGTGAGGACTGGACAGTGAGATAACAGCTCCCCCTTGTGGTACTCAGTGTAATGCAAGTGAGGACTGGACAGTGAGATAACAGCTCCCCCTTGTGGTGCTCAGTGTAATGCAAGTGAGGACTAAACAGAGAGATAACAGCTCCCCCTTGTGGTGTTCAGAGTAATGCAAGTGAGGACTGGACAGAGAGATAACAGCTCCCCCTTGTGGTGATCAGTGTAATGCAAGTGAGGACTGGACAGAGAGATAACAGCTCCCCCTTGTGGTGATCAGTGTAATGCAAGTGAGACCTGGACAGTGAGATAACAGCTCCCCCTTGTGGTGTTCAGTGTAATGCAAGTGAGGACTGGACAGTGAGATAACAGCTCCCCCTTGTGGTGATCAGTGTAATGCAAGTGAGAACTGGACAGTGAGATAACAGCTCCCCCTTGTGGTGATCAGTGTAATGCAAGTGAGGACTGGACAGTGAGATAACAGCTCCCCCTTGTGGTGTTCAGTGTAATGCAAGTGAGGACTGGACAGTGAGATAACAGCTCCCCCTTGTGGTACTCAGTGTAATGCAAGTGAGGACTGGACAGTGAGATAACAGCTCCCCCTTGTGGTGTTCAGTGTAATGCAAGTGAGGAATGGACAGTGAGATAACAGCTCCCCCTTGTGGTGATCAGTGTAATGCAAGTGAGGCCTGGACAGTGAGATAACAGCTCCCCCTTGTGGTGTTCAGTGTAATGCAAGTGAGGACTGGACAGTGAGATAACAGCTCCCCCTTGTGGTGTTCAGTGTAATGCAAGTGAGGAATGGACAGTGAGATAACAACTCCCCCTTGTGGTGATCAGTGTAATGCAAGTGAGGCCTGGACAGTGAGATAACAGCTCCCTCTTGTGGTACTCAGTGTAATGCAAGTGAGGCCTGGACAGAGAGATAACAGCTCCCCCTTGTGGTGATCAGTGTAATGCAAGTGAGGACTGGACAGAGAGATAACAGCTCCCCCTTGTGGTGTTCAGAGTAATGCAAGTGAGGACTGGACAGTGAGATAACAGCTCCCCCTTGTGGTACTCAGTGTAATGCAAGTGAGGACTGGACAGTGAGATAACAGCTCCCCCTTGTGGTGCTCAGTGTAATGCAAGTGAGGACTAAACAGAGAGATAACAGCTCCCCCTTGTGGTGTTCAGAGTAATGCAAGTGAGGACTGGACAGTGAGATAACAGCTCCCCCTTGTGGTACTCAGTGTAATGCAAGTGAGGACTGGACAGTGAGATAACAGCTCCCCCTTGTGGTGTTCAGTGTAATGCAAGTGAGGACTGGATAGAGAGATAACAGCTCCCCCTTGTGGTGATCAGTGTAATGCAAGTGAGGACTGGACAGAGAGATAACAGCTCCCCCTTGTGGTGATCAGTGTAATGCAAGTGAGGACTGGACAGAGAGATAACAGCTCCCCCTTGTGGTGATCAGTGTAATGCAAGTGAGACCTGGACAGTGAGATAACAGCTCCCCCTTGTGGTGATCAGTGTAATGCAAGTGAGGACTGGACAGAGAGATAACAGCTCCCCCTTGTGGTGATCAGTGTAATGCAAGTGAGGAATGGACAGTGAGATAACAGCTCCCCCTTGTGGTGCTCAGTGTAATGCAAGTGAGGACTGGACAGTGAGATAACAGCTCCCCCTTGTGGTGTTCAGTGTAATGCAAGTGAGGACTGGACAGTGAGATAACAGCTCCCCCTTGTGGTACTCAGTGTAATGCAAGTGACGACTGGCCAGAGAGATAACAGCTCCCCCTTGTGGTGATCAGTGTAATGCAAGTGAGGACTGACAGTGAGATAACAGCTCCCCCTTGTGGTGCTCAGTGTAATGCAAGTGAGGACTGGACAGTGAGATAACAGCTCCCCCTTGTGGTGCTCAGTGTAATGCAAGTGAGGACTGACAGTGAGATAACAGCTCCCCCTTGTGGTGTTCAGTGTAATGCAAGTGAGAAATGGACAGTGAGATAACAGCTCCCCCTTGTGGTGATCAGTGTAATGCAAGTGAGGACTGGACAGAGAGATAACAGCTCCCCCTTGTGGTGCTCAGTGTAATGCAAGTGAGGACTGGACAGAGAGATAACAGCTCCCCCTTGTGGTGTTCAGTGTAAAGCAAGTGAGAAATGGAAAGTGAGATAACAGCTCCCCCTTGTGGTGTTCAGTGTAATGCAAGTGAGGACTGGACAGTGAGATAACAGCTCCCCCTTGTGGTACTCAGTGTAATGCAAGTGACGACTGGACAGTGAGATAACAGCTCCCCCTTGTGGTCATCAGTGTAATGCAAGTGAGGACTGGACAGAGAGATAACAGCTCCCCCTTGTGGTGTTCAGAGTAATGCAAGTGAGGACTGGACAGTGAGATAACAGCTCCCCCTTGTGGTACTCAGTGTAATGCAAGTGAGGACTGGACAGTGAGATAACAGCTCCCCCTTGTGGTGCTCAGTGTAATGCAAGTGAGGACTAAACAGAGAGATAACAGCTCCCCCTTGTGGTGTTCAGAGTAATGCAAGTGAGGACTGGACAGTGAGATAACAGCTCCCCCTTGTGGTACTCAGTGTAATGCAAGTGAGGACTGGACAGTGAGATAACAGCTCCCCCTTGTGGTGTTCAGTGTAATGCAAGTGAGGACTGGATAGAGAGATAACAGCTCCCCCTTGTGGTGATCAGTGTAATGCAAGTGAGGACTGGACAGAGAGATAACAGCTCCCCCTTGTGGTGATCAGTGTAATGCAAGTGAGGACTGGACAGAGAGATAACAGCTCCCCCTTGTGGTGATCAGTGTAATGCAAGTGAGACCTGGACAGTGAGATAACAGCTCCCCCTTGTGGTGTTCAGTGTAATGCAAGTGAGGACTGGACAGTGAGATAACAGCTCCCCCTTGTGGTGATCAGTGTAATGCAAGTGAGAACTGGACAGTGAGATAACAGCTCCCCCTTGTGGTGATCAGTGTAATGCAAGTGAGGACTGGACAGTGAGATAACAGCTCCCCCTTGTGGTGTTCAGTGTAATGCAAGTGAGGACTGGACAGTGAGATAACAGCTCCCCCTTGTGGTACTCAGTGTAATGCAAGTGAGGACTGGACAGTGAGATAACAGCTCCCCCTTGTGGTGTTCAGTGTAATGCAAGTGAGGAATGGACAGTGAGATAACAGCTCCCCCTTGTGGTGCTCAGTGTAAAGCAAGTGAGGCCTGGACAGTGAGATAACAGCTCCCCCTTGTGGTGTTCAGTGTAATGCAAGTGAGGAATGGACAGTGAGATAACAACTCCCCCTTGTGGTGATCAGTGTAATGCAAGTGAGGCCTGGACAGTGAGATAACAGCTCCCTCTTGTGGTACTCAGTGTAATGCAAGTGAGGCCTGGACAGAGAGATAACAGCTCCCCCTTGTGGTGATCAGTGTAATGCAAGTGAGGACTGGACAGAGAGATAACAGCTCCCCCTTGTGGTGTTCAGTGTAATGCAAGTGAGGACTGGACAGTGAGATAACAGCTCCCCCTTGTGGTGTTCAGTGTAATGCAAGTGAGGAATGGACAGTGAGATAACAACTCCCCCTTGTGGTGATCAGTGTAATGCAAGTGAGGCCTGGACAGTGAGATAACAGCTCCCTCTTGTGGTACTCAGTGTAATGCAAGTGAGGCCTGGACAGAGAGATAACAGCTCCCCCTTGTGGTGTTCAGTGTAATTCAAGTGAGGACTGGACAGAGAGATAACAGCTCCCTCTTGTGGTACTCAGTGTAATGCAAGTGAGGACTGGACAGTGAGATAACAGCTCCCCCTTGTGGTGTTCAGTGTAATGCAAGTGAGGACTGGACAGAGAGATAACAGCTCCCCCTTGTGGTGTTCAGTGTAATGCAAGTGAGGACTGGACAGTGAGATAACAGCTCCCCCTTGTGGTACTCAGTGTAATGCAAGTGACGACTGGACAGAGAGATAACAGCTCCCCCTTGTGGTGATCAGTGTAATGCAAGTGAGGACTGACAGTGAGATAACAGCTCCCCCTTGTGGTGCTCAGTGTAATGCAAGTGACGACTGGACAGAGAGATAACAGCTCCCCCTTGTGGTGCTCAGTGTAATGCAAGTGAGGACTGACAGTTAGATAACAGCTCCCCCTTGTGGTGTTCAGTGTAATGCAAGTGAGAAATGGACAGAGAGATAACAGCTCCCCCTTGTGGTGATCAGTGTAATGAAAGTGAGAAATGGACAGTGAGATAACAGCTCCCCCTTGTGGTCATCAGTGTAATGCAAGTGAGGAATGGACAGAGAGATAACAGCTCCCCCTTGTGGTGATCAGTGTAATGCAAGTGAGGACTGGACAGAGAGATAACAGCTTCCCCCTTGTGGTGATCAGTGTAATGCAAGTGAGGACTGGACAGAGAGATAACAGCTCCCCCTTGTGGTGTTCAGTGTAATGCAAGTGAGGACTGGACAGTGAGATAACAGCTCCCCCTTGTGGTGCTCAGTGTAATGCAAGTGAGGACTGGACAGTGAGATAACAGCTCCCCCTTGTGGTGCTCAGTGTAATGCAAGTGAGGACTGGACAGTGAGATAACAGCTCCCCCTTGTGGTACTCAGTGTAATGCAAGTGACGACTGGACAGAGAGATAACAGCTCCCCCTTGTGGTGATCAGTGTAATGCAAGTGAGGACTGACAGTGAGATAACAGCTCCCCCTTGTGGTGCTCAGTGTAATGCAAGTGAGGACTGGACAGTGAGATAACAGCTCCCCCTTGTGGTGCTCAGTGTAATGCAAGTGAGGACTGACAGTGAGATAACAGCTCCCCCTTGTGGTGTTCAGTGTAATGCAAGTGAGAAATGGACAGAGAGATAACAGCTCCCCCTTGTGGTGATCAGTGTAATGAAAGTGAGAAATGGACAGTGAGATAACAGCTCCCCCTTGTGGTGATCAGTGTAATGCAAGTGAGGAATGGACAGAGAGATAACAGCTCCCCCTTGTGGTGATCAGTGTAATGCAAGTGAGGACTGGACAGAGAGATAACAGCTCCCCCTTGTGGTGATCAGTGTAATGCAAGTGAGGAATGGACAGTGAGATAACAGCTCCCCCTTGTGGTGTTCAGTGTAATGCAAGTGAGGACTGGACAGTGAGATAACAGCTCCCCCTTGTGGTACTCAGTGTAATGCAAGTGAGGACTGGACAGAGAGATAACAGCTCCCCCTTGTGGTGTTCAGTGTAATGCAAGTGAGGACTGGACAGTGAGATAACAGCTCCCCCTTGTGGTGCTCAGTGTAATGCAAGTGAGGACTGGACAGTGAGATAACAGCTCCCCCTTGTGGTGTTCAGTGTAATGCAAGTGAGGACTGGACAGTGAGATAACAGCTCCCCCTTGTGGTACTCAGTGTAATGCAAGTGACGACTGGACAGAGAGATAACAGCTCCCCCTTGTGGTGATCAGTGTAATGCAAGTGAGGACTGACAGTGAGATAACAGCTCCCCCTTGTGGTGCTCAGTGTAATGCAAGTGAGGACTGGACAGTGAGATAACAGCTCCCCCTTGTGGTGCTCAGTGTAATGCAAGTGAGGACTGACAGTGAGATAACAGCTCCCCCTTGTGGTGTTCAGTGTAATGCAAGTGAGAAATGGACAGAGAGATAACAGCTCCCCCTTGTGGTGTTCAGTGTAATGCAAGTGAGAAATGGACAGAGAGATAACAGCTCCCCCTTGTGGTGATCAGTGTAATGCAAGTGAGGAATGGACAGAGAGATAACAGCTCCCCCTTGTGGTGATCAGTGTAATGCAAGTGAGGACTGGACAGAGAGATAACAGCTCCCCCTTGTGGTACTCAGTGTAATGCAAGTGAGGACTGGACAGAGAGATAACAGCTCCCCCTTGTGGTGTTCAGTGTAATGCAAGTGAGAAATGGACAGAGAGATAACAGCTCCCCCTTGTGGTGTTCAGTGTAATGCAAGTGAGAAATGGACAGAGAGATAACAGCTCCCCCTTGTGGTGATCAGTGTAATGCAAGTGAGGAATGGACAGAGAGATAACAGCTCCCCCTTGTGGTGATCAGTGTAATGCAAGTGAGGACTGGACAGAGAGATAACAGCTCCCCCTTGTGGTGTTCAGTGTAAAGCAAGTAAGAAATGGAAAGTGAGATAACAGCTCCCCCTTGTGGTGTTCAGTGTAATGCAAGTGAGAAATGGACAGAGAGATAACAGCTCCCCCTTGTGGTGATCAGTGTAATGCAAGTGAGAAATGGACAGTGAGATAACAGCTCCCCCTTGTGGTGATCAGTGTAATGCAAGTGAGGACTGGACAGAGAGATAACAGCTCCCCCTTGTGGTACTCAGTGTAATGCAAGTGAGAACTGGACAGTGAGATAACAGCTCCCCCTTGTGGTGTTCAGTGTAATGCAAGTGAGGACTGGACAGTGAGATAACAGCTCCCCCTTGTGGTGATCAGTGTAATGCAAGTGAGGAATGGACAGTGAGATAACAGCTCCCCCTTGTGGTGATCAGTGTAATGCAAGTGAGAAATGGACAGTGAGATAACAGCTCCCCCTTGTGGTGATCAGTGTAATGCAAGTGAGAAATGGACAGAGAGATAACAGCTCCCCCTTGTGGTGATCAGTGTAATGCAAGTGAGAAATGGACAGTGAGATAACAGCTCCCCCTTGTGGTGATCAGTGTAATGCAAGTGAGGACTGGACAGAGAGATAACAGCTCCCCCTTGTGGTGATCAGTGTAATGCAAGTGAGAACTGGACAGTGAGATAACAGCTCCCCCTTGTGGTGATCAATGTAATGCAAGTGAGGAATGGACAGTGAGATAACAGCTCCCCCTTGTGGTGATCAGTGTAATGCAAGTGAGGCCTGGACAGTGAGATAACAGCTCCCCCTTGTGGTGTTCAGTGTAATGCAAGTGAGGACTGGACAGTGAGATAACAGCTCCCCCTTGTGGTACTCAGTGTAATGCAAGTGACGACTGGACAGAGAGATAACAGCTCCCCCTTGTGGTGATCAGTGTAATGCAAGTGAGGACTGGACAGTGAGATAACAGCTCCCCCTTGTGGTGCTCAGTGTAATGCAAGTGACGACTGGACAGTGAGATAACAGCTCCCCCTTGTGGTGCTCAGTGTAATGCAAGTGAGGACTGACAGTGAGATAACAGCTCCCCCTTGTGGTGTTCAGTGTAATGCAAGTGAGAAATGGACAGAGAGATAACAGCTCCCCCTTGTGGTGATCAGTGTAATGCAAGTGAGGAATGGACAGAGAGATAACAGCTCCCCCTTGTGGTGATCAGTGTAATGCAAGTGAGGACTGGACAGAGAGATAACAGCTCCCCCTTGTGGTACTCAGTGTAATGCAAGTGAGGACTGGACAGAGAGATAACAGCTCCCCCTTGTGGTGATCAGTGTAATGCAAGTGAGGACTGGACAGAGAGATAACAGCTCCCCCTTGTGGTGTTCAGTGTAAAGCAAGTGAGAAATGGAAAGTGAGATAACAGCTCCCCCTTGTGGTGTTCAGTGTAATGCAAGTGAGAAATGGACAGAGAGATAACAGCTCCCCCTTGTGGTGATCAGTGTAATGCAAGTGAGAAATGGACAGTGAGATAACAGCTCCCCCTTGTGGTGATCAGTGTAATGCAAGTGAGGACTGGACAGAGAGATAACAGCTCCCCCTTGTGGTACTCAGTGTAATGCAAGTGAGGACTGGACAGAGAGATAACAGCTCCCCCTTGTGGTGATCAGTGTAATGCAAGTGAGGCCTGGACAGTGAGATAACAGCTCCCTCTTGTGGTACTCAGTGTAATGCAAGTGAGGCCTGGACAGTGAGATAACAGCTCCCCCTTGTGGTACTCAGTGTAATGCAAGTGAGGACTGGACAGAGAGATAACAGCTCCCCCTTGTGGTGCTCAGTGTAATGCAAGTGAGGACTGGACAGAGAGATAACAGCTCCCCCTTGTGGTGATCAGTGTAATGCAAGTGAGGACTGGACAGAGAGATAACAGCTCCCCCTTGTGGTGCTCAGTGTAATGCAAGTGAGGACTGGACAGAGAGATAACAGCTCCCCCTTGTGGTGTTCAGTGTAAAGCAAGTGAGAAATGGAAAGTGAGATAACAGCTCCCCCTTGTGGTGTTCAGTGTAATGCAAGTGAGGACTGGACAGTGAGATAACAGCTCCCCCTTGTGGTGTTCAGTGTAATGCAAGTGAGGACTGGACAGTGAGATAACAGCTCCCCCTTGTGGTACTCAGTGTAATGCAAGTGAGGACTGGACAGTGAGATAACAGCTCCCCCTTGTGGTGTTCAGTGTAATGCAAGTGATGACTGGACAGAGAGATAACAGCTCCCCCTTGTGGTGTTCAGTGTAATGCAAGTGAGAAATGGACAGTGAGATAACAGCTCCCCCTTGTGGTACTCAGTGTAATGCAAGTGAGGACTGGACAGAGAGATAACAGCTCCTCCTTGTGGTGTTCAGTGTAATGCAAGTGAGGACTGGACAGAGAGATAACAGCTCCCCCTTGTGGTGCTCAGTGTAATGCAAGTGAGAAATGGACAGTGAGATAACAGCTCCCCCTTGTGTTGCTCAGTGTAATGCAAGTGAGGACTGGACAGTGAGATAACAGCTCCCCCTTGTGGTGTTCAGTGTAATGCAAGTGAGGACTGGACAGAGAGATAACAGCTCCCCCTTGTGGTGCTCAGTGTAATGCAAGTGACGACTGGACAGAGAGATAACAGCTCCCCCTTGTGGTGATCAGTGTAATGCAAGTGAGGACTGGACAGAGAGATAACAGCTCCCCCTTGTGGTGCTCAGTGTAATGCAAGTGAGGCCTGGACAGTGAGATAACAGCTCCCCCTTGTGGTGCTCAGTGTAATGCAAGTGAGGACTGGACAGTGAGATAACAGCTCCCCCTTGTGGTGCTCAGTGTAATGCAAGTGAGGCCTGGACAGTGAGATAACAGCTCCCCCTTGTGGTGCTCAGTGTAATGCAAGTGAGGACTGGACAGAGAGATAACAGCTCCCCCTTGTGGTGTTCAGAGTAATGCAAGTGAGGACTGGACAGTGAGATAACAGCTCCCCCTTGTGGTACTCAGTGTAATGCAAGTGAGGACTGGACAGTGAGATAACAGCTCCCCCTTGTGGTGCTCAGTGTAATGCAAGTGAGGACTAAACAGAGAGATAACAGCTCCCCCTTGTGGTGTTCAGAGTAATGCAAGTGAGGACTGGACAGTGAGATAACAGCTCCCCCTTGTGGTACTCAGTGTAATGCAAGTGAGGACTGGACAGTGAGATAACAGCTCCCCCTTGTGGTGTTCAGTGTAATGCAAGTGAGGACTGGATAGAGAGATAACAGCTCCCCCTTGTGGTGATCAGTGTAATGCAAGTGAGGACTGGACAGAGAGATAACAGCTCCCCCTTGTGGTGTTCAGTGTAATGCAACTGAGGACTGGACAGTGAGATAACAGCTCCCCCTTGTGGTGTTCAGTGTAATGCAAGTGAGGAATGGACAGTGAGATAACAGCTCCCCCTTGTGGTGATCAGTGTAATGCAAGTGAGGCCTGGACAGTGAGATAACAGCTCCCCCTTGTGGTGTTCAGTGTAATGCAAGTGAGGACTGGACAGTGAGATAACAGCTCCCCTTGTGGTGTTCAGTGTAATGCAAGTGAGGACTGGACAGTGAGATAACAGCTCCCCCTTGTGGTGATCAGTGTAATGCAAGTGAGGACTGACAGTGAGATAACAGCTCCCCCTTGTGGTGATCAGTGTAATGCAAGTGAGGACTGGACAGAGAGATAACAGCTCCCCCTTGTGGTGTTCAGTGTAATGCAAGTGAGGACTGGACAGTGAGATAACAGCTCCCCCTTGTGGTGTTCAGTGTAATGCAAGTGAGAACTGGACAGTGAGATAACAGCTCCCCCTTGTGGTGATCAGTGTAATGCAAGTGAGGAATGGACAGTGAGATAACAGCTCCCACTTGTGGTGATCAGTGTAATGCAAGTGAGGCCTGGACAGTGAGATAACAGCTCCCCCTTGTGGTGTTCAGTGTAATGCAAGTGAGGACTGGACAGTGAGATAACAGCTCCCCCTTGTGGTACTCAGTGTAATGCAAGTGACGACTGGACAGAGAGATAACAGCTCCCCCTTGTGGTGATCAGTGTAATGCAAGTGAGACCTGGACAGTGAGATAACAGCTCCCCCTTGTGGTGCTCAGTGTAATGCAAGTGACGACTGGACAGTGAGATAACAGCTCCCCCTTGTGGTGCTCAGTGTAATGCAAGTGAGGACTGACAGTGAGATAACAGCTCCTCCTTGTGGTGTTCAGTGTAATGCAAGTGAGAAATGGACAGAGAGATAACAGCTCCCCCTTGTGGTGATCAGTGTAATGCAA
Source organism: Anomaloglossus baeobatrachus (assembly GCF_048569485.1). Lineage (NCBI taxonomy): Eukaryota > Metazoa > Chordata > Amphibia > Anura > Aromobatidae > Anomaloglossus > Anomaloglossus baeobatrachus. Next base: position 390,903,651 of record NC_134354.1, on the reverse strand, counting down.
GTGAGGAATGGACAGAGAGATAACAGCTCCCCCTTGTGGTGATCAGTGTAATGCAAGTGAGGACTGGACAGAGAGATAACAGCTCCCCCTTGTGGTGATCAGTGTAATGCAAGTGAGGACTGGACAGAGAGATAACAGCTCCCCCTTGTGGTGATCAGTGTAATGCAAGTGAGGACTGGACAGAGAGATAACAGCTCCCCCTTGTGGTGTTCAGTGTAAAGCAAGTGAGAAATGGAAAGTGAGATAACAGCTCCCCCTTGTGGTGTTCAGTGTAATGCAAGTGAGAAATGGACAGAGAGATAACAGCTCCCCCTTGTGGTGATCAGTGTAATGCAAGTGAGGACTGGACAGAGAGATAACAGCTCCCCCTTGTGGTACTCAGTGTAATGCAAGTGAGGACTGGACAGAGAGATAACAGCTCCTCCTTGTGGTGATCAGTGTAATGCAAGTGAGGACTGGACAGAGAGATAACAGCTCCCCCTTGTGGTGATCAGTGTAATGCAAGTGAGGACTGGACAGAGAGATAACAGCTCCCCCTTGTGGTGTTCAGTGTAAAGCAAGTGAGAAATGGAAAGTGAGATAACAGCTCCCCCTTGTGGTGTTCAGTGTAATGCAAGTGAGAAATGGACAGAGAGATAACAGCTCCCCCTTGTGGTGATCAGTGTAATGCAAGTGAGGACTGGACAGAGAGATAACAGCTCCCCCTTGTGGTACTCAGTGTAATGCAAGTGAGGACTGGACAGAGAGATAACAGCTCCCCCTTGTGGTACTCAGTGTAATGCAAGTGAGGACTGGACAGAGAGATAACAGCTCCCCCTTGTGGTACTCAGTGTAATGCAAGTGAGGACTGGACAGAGAGATAACAGCTCCCCCTTGTGGTGATCAGTGTAATGCAAGTGAGAAATGGACAGTGAGATAACAGCTCCCCCTTGTGGTACTCAGTGTAATGCAAGTGAGGCCTGGACAGTGAGATAACAGCTCCCCCTTGTGGTGATCAGTGTAATGCAAGTGAGGACTGGACAGAGAGATAACAGCTCCCCCTTGTGGTGCTCAGTGTAATGCAAGTGAGGACTGGACAGTGAGATAACAGCTCCCCCTTGTGGTACTCAGTGTAATGCAAGTGAGGACTGGACAGTGAGATAACAGCTCCCCCTTGTGGTGTTCAGTGTAATGCAAGTGATGACTGGACAGAGAGATAACAGCTCCCCCTTGTGGTGTTCAGTGTAATGCAAGTGAGAAATGGACAGTGAGATAACAGCTCCCCCTTGTGTTGCTCAGTGTAATGCAAGTGAGGACTGGACAGTGAGATAACAGCTCCCCCTTGTGGTGTTCAGTGTAATGCAAGTGAGGACTGGACAGAGAGATAACAGCTCCCCCTTGTGGTGCTCAGTGTAATGCAAGTGAGGACTGGACAGTGAGATGACAGCTCCCCCTTGTGGTGCTCAGTGTAATGCAAGTGACGACTGGACAGAGAGATAACAGCTCCCCCTTGTGGTGATCAGTGTAATGCAAGTGAGGACTGGACAGAGAGATAACAGCTCCCCCTTGTGGTGCTCAGTGTAATGCAAGTGAGGCCTGGACAGTGAGATAACAGCTCCCCCTTGTGGTGCTCAGTGTAATGCAAGTGAGGACTGGACAGAGAGATAACAGCTCCCCCTTGTGGTGTTCAGAGTAATGCAAGTGAGGACTGGACAGTGAGATAACAGCTCCCCCTTGTGGTACTCAGTGTAATGCAAGTGAGGACTGGACAGTGAGATAACAGCTCCCCCTTGTGGTGCTCAGTGTAATGCAAGTGAGGACTAAACAGAGAGATAACAGCTCCCCCTTGTGGTGTTCAGAGTAATGCAAGTGAGGACTGGACAGTGAGATAACAGCTCCCCCTTGTGGTACTCAGTGTAATGCAAGTGAGGACTGGACAGTGAGATAACAGCTCCCCCTTGTGGTGTTCAGTGTAATGCAAGTGAGGACTGGATAGAGAGATAACAGCTCCCCCTTGTGGTGATAAGTGTAATGCAAGTGAGGACTGGACAGAGAGATAACAGCTCCCCCTTGTGGTGATCAGTGTAATGCAAGTGAGGACTGGACAGAGAGATAACAGCTCACCCTTGTGGTGATCAGTGTAATGCAAGTGAGACCTTGACAGTGAGATAACAGCTCCCCCTTGTGGTGTTCAGTGTAATGCAAGTGAGGACTGGACAGTGAGATAACAGCTCCCCCTTGTGGTGATCAGTGTAATGCAAGTGAGGACTGGACAGTGAGATAACAGCTCCCCCTTGTGGTGTTCAGTGTAATGCAAGTGAGGACTGGACAGTGAGATAACAGCTCCCCCTTGTGGTGTTCAGTGTAATGCAAGTGAGGCCTGGACAGTGAGATAACAGCTCCCCCTTGTGGTGTTCAGTGTAATGCAAGTGAGGACTGGACAGTGAGATAACAGCTCCCCCTTGTGGTGTTCAGTGTAATGCAAGTGAGGAATGGACAGTGAGATAACAGCTCCCCCTTGTGGTGATCAGTGTAATGCAAGTGAGGAATGGACAGTGAGATAACAGCTCCCCCTTGTGGTGTTCAGTGTAATGCAAGTGAGGACTGGACAGTGAGATAACAGCTCCCCCTTGTGGTGTTCAGTGTAATGCAAGTGAGGAATGGACAGTGAGATAACAACTCCCCCTTGTGGTGATCAGTGTAATGCAAGTGAGGCCTGGACAGTGAGATAACAGCTCCCTCTTGTGGTACTCAGTGTAATGCAAGTGAGGCCTGGACAGAGAGATAACAGCTCCCCCTTGTGGTGATCAGTGTAATGCAAGTGAGGAATGGACAGTGAGATAACAGCTCCCCCTTGTGGTGATCAGTGTAATGCAAGTGAGAACTGGACAGTGAGATAACAGCTCCCCCTTGTGGTACTCAGTGTAATGCAAGTGACGACTGGACAGAGAGATAACAGCTCCCCCTTGTGGTGATCAGTGTAATGCAAGTGAGGACTGACAGTGAGATAACAGCTCCCCCTTGTGGTGCTCAGTGTAATGCAAGTGACGACTGGACAGAGAGATAACAGCTCCCCCTTGTGGTGCTCAGTGTAATGCAAGTGAGGACTGACAGTGAGATAACAGCTCCCCCTTGTGGTGTTCAGTGTAATGCAAGTGAGAAATGGACAGAGAGATAACAGCTCCCCCTTGTGGTGATCAGTGTAATGAAAGTGAGAAATGGACAGTGAGATAACAGCTCCCCCTTGTGGTGATCAGTGTAATGCAAGTGAGGAATGGACAGAGAGATAACAGCTCCCCCTTGTGGTGCTCAGTGTAATGCAAGTGAGGACAGGACAGTGAGATAACAGCTCCCCCTTGTGGTGATCAGTGTAATGAAAGTGAGAAATGGACAGTGAGATAACAGCTCCCCCTTGTGGTGATCAGTGTAATGCAAGTGAGGAATGGACAGAGAGATAACAGCTCCTCCTTGTGGTGCTCAGTGTAATGCAAGTGAGGACTGGACAGTGAGATAACAGCTCCCCCTTGTGGTGATCAGTGTAATGCAAGTGAGGACTGGACAGAGAGATAACAGCTCCCCCTTGTGGTGTTCAGTGTAAAGCAAGTGAGAAATGGAAAGTGAGATAACAGCTCCCCCTTGTGGTGTTCAGTGTAATGCAAGTGAGGACTGGACAGTGAGATAACAGCTCCTCCTTGTGGTGTTCAGTGTAATGCAAGTGAGGACTGGACAGTGAGATAACAGCTCCCCCTTGTGGTACTCAGTGTAATGCAAGTGAGGACTGGACAGAGAGATAACAGCTCCCCCTTGTGGTGTTCAGTGTAAAGCAAGTGAGAAATGGAAAGTGAGATAACAGCTCCCCCTTGTGGTGTTCAGTGTAATGCAAGTGAGGACTGGACAGTGAGATAACAGCTCCCCCTTGTGGTGTTCAGTGTAATGCAAGTGAGGACTGGATAGAGAGATAACAGCTCCCCCTTGTGGTGATCAGTGTAATGCAAGTGAGGACTGGACAGAGAGATAACAGCTCCCCCTTGTGGTGATCAGTGTAATGCAAGTGAGGACTGGACAGAGAGATAACAGCTCCCCCTTGTGGTGCTCAGTGTAATGCAAGTGAGGCCTGGACAGTGAGATAATAGCTCCCCCTTGTGGTACTCAGTGTAATGCAAGTGAGGCCTGGACAGTGAGATAACCGCTCCCCCTTGTGGTGATCAGTGTAATGCAAGTGAGGCCTGGACAGTGAGATAATAGCTCCCCCTTGTGGTACTCAGTGTAATGCAAGTGAGGCCTGGACAGTGAGATAATAGCTCCCCCTTGTGGTGTTCAGTGTAATGCAAGTGAGAAATGGACAGTGAGATAACAGCTCCCCCTTGTGGTGATCAGTGTAATGCAAGTGAGGCCTGGACAGTGAGATAACAGCTCCCCCTTGTGGTGATCAGTGTAATGCAAGTGAGAAATGGACAGTGAGATAACAGCTCCCCCTTCTGGTGATCAGTGTAATGCAAGTGAGAAATGGACAGTGAGATAACAGCTCCCCCTTGTGGTGATCAGTGTAATGCAAGTGAGAAATGGAAAGTGAGATAACAGCTCCCTCTTGTGGTGTTCAGTGTAATGCAAGTGAGGACTGGACAGTGAGATAACAGCTCCCCCTTGTGGTGATCAGTGTAATGCAAGTGAGGACTGGACAGAGAGATAACAGCTCCCCCTTGTGGTGATCAGTGTAATGCAAGTGAGGACTGGACAGAGAGATAACAGCTCCCCCTTGTGGTGCTCAGTGTAATGCAAGTGAGGCCTGGACAGTGAGATAACAGCTCCCCCTTGTGGTGCTCAGTGTAATGCAAGTGAGGAATGGACAGAGAGATAACAGCTCCCCCTTGTGGTGCTCAGTGTAATGCAAGTGAGGACTGGACAGAGAGATAACAGCTCCCCCTTGTGGTCATCAGTGTAATGCAAGTGAGGACTGGACAGTGAGATAACAGCTCCCCCTTGTGGTGCTCAGTGTAATGCAAGTGAGGACTGGATAGTGAGATAACAGCTCCCCCTTGTGGTCATCAGTGTAATGCAAGTGAGGACTGGACAGAGAGATAACAGCTCCCCCTTGTGGTCATCAGTGTAATGCAAGTGAGGACTGGACAGTGAGATAACAGCTCCTCCTTGTGGTGCTCAGTGTAATGCAAGTGAGGACTGGACAGTGAGATAACAGCTCCCCCTTGTGGTGTTCAGTGTAATGGAAGTGAGGACTGGACAGTGAGATAACAGCTCCTCCTTGTGGTGTTCAGTGTAATGGAAGTGAGGACTGGACAGTGAGATAACAGCTCCCCCTTGTGGTGCTCAGTGTAATGCAAGTGAGGACTGGACAGTGAGATAACAGCTCCTCCTTGTGGTGTTCAGTGTAATGGAAGTGAGGACTGACAGTGAGATAACAGCTCCCCCTTGTGGTGCTCAGTGTAATGCAAGTGAGGACTAGATAAGGTGATAACAGCTCCCCCTTGTGGTGATCAGTGTAATGCAAGTGAGGACTGGACAGTGAGATAACAGCTCCCCCTTGTGGTGCTCAGTGTAATGCAAGTGAGGACTGGACAGTGAGATAACAGCTCCCCCTTGTGGTGCTCAGTGTAATGCAAGTGAGGACTGGACAGTGAGATAACAGCTCCCCCTTGTGGTGCTCAGTGTAATGCAAGTGAGGACTGGACAGTGAGATAACAGCTCCCCCTTGTGGTGTTCAGTGTAATGCAAGTGAGGCCTGGACAGTGAGATAACAGCTCCCCCTTGTGGTGCTCAGTGTAATTCAAGTGAGGACTGGACAGAGAGATAACAGCTCCCCCTTGTGGTCATCAGTGTAATGCAAGTGAGGACTGGACAGTGAGATAACAGCTCCTCCTTGTGGTGCTCAGTGTAATGCAAGTGAGGACTGGACAGTGAGATAACAGCTCCTCCTTGTGGTGTTCAGTGTAATGGAAGTGAGGACTGGACAGTGAGATGACAGCTCCCCCTTGTGGTGCTCAGTGTAATGCAAGTGAGGACTAGATAAGGTGATAACAGCTCCCCCTTGTGGTGATCAGTGTAATGCAAGTGAGGACTGGACAGTGAGATAACAGCTCCCCCTTGTGGTGCTCAGTGTAATGCAAGTGAGGACTAGATAAGGTGATAACAGCTCCCCCTTGTGGTGATCAGTGTAATGCAAGTGAGGACTGGACAGTGAGATAACAGCTCCTCCTTGTGGTGCTCAGTGTAATGCAAGTGAGGACTGGACAGTGAGATAACAGCTCCCCCTTGTGGTGTTCAGTGTAATGCAAGTGAGGCCTGGACAGTGAGATAACAGCTCCCCCTTGTGAAAATCAGTGTAATGCAAGTGAGGCCTGGACAGTGAGATAACAGCTCCCCCTTGTGGTGATCAGTGTAATGCAAGTGACGACTAGACAGAGAGATAACAGATCCCCCTTGTGGTGCTCAGTGTAATGCAAGTGAGAAATGGACAGTGAGATAACAGCTCCCCCTTGTGGTGATCAGTGTAATGCAAGTGAGGCCTGGACAGTGAGATAACAGCTCCCCCTTGTGGTGTTCAGTGTAATGCAAGTGAGAAATGGACAGTGAGATAACAGCTCCCCCTTGTGGTGATCAGTGTAATGCAAGTGAGGACTGGACAGAGAGATAACAGCTCCCCCTTGTGGTGCTCAGTGTAATGCAAGTGAGGCCTGGACAATGAGATAACAGCTCCCCCTTGTGGTGATCAGTGTAATGCAAGTGAGGCCTGGACAGTGAGATAACAGCTCCCCCTTGTGGTGCTCAGTGTAATGCAAGTGAGGACTGGACAGAGAGATAACAGCTCCCCCTTGTGGTGCTCAGTGTAATGCAAGTAAAGACTGGACAGTGAGATAACAGCTCCCCCTTGTGGTGCTCAGTGTAATGCAAGTGAGGACTGGACAGTGAGATAACAGCTCCTCCTTGTGGTGCTCAGTGTAATGCAAGTGAGGACTGGACAGAGAGATAACAGCTCCCCCTTGTGGTGCTCAGTGTAATGCAAGTAAAGACTGGACAGTGAGATAACAGCTCCCCCTTGTGGTGCTCAGTGTAATGCAAGTGAGGACTGGACAGTGAGATAACAGCTCCCCCTTGTGGTGCTCAGTGTAATGCAAGTGAGGACTGGACAGAGAGATAACAGCTCCCCCTTGTGGTGCTCAGTGTAATGCAAGTGAGGACTGGACAGTGAGATAACAGCTCCCCCTTGTGGTGATCAGTGTAATGCAAGTGAGGACTGGACAGTGAGATAACAGCTCCCCCTTGTGGTGCTCAGTGTAATGCAAGTGAGGACTGGACAGTGAGATAACAGCTCCCCTTTGTGGTGTTCAGTGTAATGCAAGTGAGGAATGGACAGAGAGATAACAGCTCCCCCTTGTGGTGTTCAGTGTAATGCAAGTGAGGACTGGACAGTGAGATAACAGCTCCCCCTTGTGGTGTTCAGTGTAATGCAAGTGAGGACTGGACAGAGAGATAACAGCTCCCCCTTGTGGTCATCAGTGTAATGCAAGTGACGACTGGACAGAGAGATAACAGCTCCCCCTTGTGGTGATCAGTGTAATGCAAGTAAGGACTGGACAGAGAGATAACAGCTCCCCCTTGTGGTGATCAGTGTAATGCAAGTGAGGACTGGACAGTGAGATAACAGCTCCCCCTTGTGGTGCTCAGTGTAATGCAAGTGAGGACTGGACAGAGAGATAACAGCTCCCCCTTGTGGTGATCAGTGTAATGCAAGTGAGGACTGGACAGAGAGATAACAGCTCCCCCTTGTGGTGATCAGTGTAATGCAAGTGAGGACTGGACAGTGAGATAACAGCTCCCCCTTGTGGTGATCAGTGTAATGCAAGTGAAGACTGGACAGTGAGATAACAGCTCCCCATTGTGGTGCTCAGTGTAATGCAAGTGAGGACTGGACAGAGAGATAACAGCTCCTCCTTGTGGTGCTCAGTGTAATGCAAGTGAAAACTGGACAAAGAAATAACAGCTCCCCCTTGTGGTGATCAGTGTAATGCAAGTGACGACTGGACAGAGAGATAACAGCTCCTCCTTGTGGTGCTCAGTGTAATGCAAGTGAGGACTGGACAGAGAGATAACAGCTCCCCCTTGTGGTGATCAGTGTAATGCAAGTGAGGACTGGACAGAGAGATAACAGCTCCTCCTTGTGGTGCTCAGTGTAATGCAAGTGAGGACTGGACAGAGAGATAACAGCTCCCCCTTGTGGTGATCAGTGTAATGCAAGTGAGGACTGGACAGTGAGATAACAGCTCCCCCTTGTGGTGCTCAGTGTAATGCAAGTGAGGACTGGAAAGTGAGAGGACAGATCCCCCTTGTGATGCTCAGTGTAATGCAAGTGAGAACTGGACAGAGAGATAACAGCTCCCCCTTGTGGTGCTCAGTGTAATGCAAGTGAAAACTGGACAGTGAGATAACAGCTCCCCCTTGTGGTGCTCAGTTTTATTGCAAGTGAGGCCTGGACAGTGAGATAACAGCTCCCCCTTGTGGTGATCAGTGTAATGCAAGTGACGACTGGACAGAGAGATAACAGCTCTCCCTTGTGGTGCTCAGTGTAATGCAAGTGAGGACTGGAAAGTGAGATAACAGCTCCCCCTTGTGGTGCTCAGTGTAATGCAAGAGAGGACTGGAAAGTGTCATAGCTCCCCCTTGTGGTACTCAGTGTAATGCAAGTGAGGACTGGACAGAGAGACAACAGCTCCCCCTTGTGGTGCTCAGTGTAATGCAAGTGAGGAATGGACAGTGAGATAACAGCTCCCCCTTGTGGTGCTTAGTGTAATGCAAATGAGAACTGGACAGTGAGATAACAGTTCCCCCTTGTGGTGCACAGTGTAATGTAAGTGAAAACTGGATAGTGAGATAACAGCTCCCTCTTGTGGTGCTCAGTGAAATGTAAGTGGGGACTAGATAAGGTGATAACAGCTCCCCCTTGTGGTGCTCAGTGTAATGCAAGCGAGGACTGGACAGAGAGACAACAGCTCCCCCTTGTGGTGCTCAGTGTAATGCAAGTGAGGAATGGACAGTGAGATAACAGTTCCCCCTTGTGGTGCTCAGTGTAATGTAAGTGAAAACTGGACAGTGAGATAACAGCTCCCCCTTGTGGTGCTTAGTGTAATGCAAATGAGAACTGGACAGTGAGATAACGGCTCCCCCTTGTGGTGATCAGTGCAATGCAAGTGAGAACTGGACAGAGAGATAACAGCTGCCTCTTGTGGTGATCAGTGTAATGCAAGTGAGAAATGGACAGTGAGATAACAGCTCCTCCTTGTGGTGATCAGTGTAATGCAAGTTAGGACTGGACAGTGAGATAACAGCTCCCCCTTGTGGTGCTCAGTGTAATGCAAGTGAGGACTGGACAGTGAGATAACAGCTCCCCCTTGTGGTGATCAGTGTAATGCAAGTGAGAAATGGACAGTGAAATGACAGCTCCCCCTTGTGGTGCTCAGTGTAATGCAAGTGAGGACTGGACAGAGAGATAACAGCTCCTCCTTGTGGTGCTCAGTGTAATGCAAGTGAGGACTGGACAGAGAGATAACAGCTCCTCCTTGTGTTGCTCAGTGTAATGCAAGGGAGGACTGGACAGTGAGATAACAGCTCTCCCTTGTGGTGCTCAGTGTAATGCAAGTGAGGACTAAACAGAGAGATAACAGCTCCCCCTTGTGGTGCTCAGTGTAATGCAAGTGAGGACTAAACAGAGAGATAACAGCTCCCCCTTGTGGTGCTCAGTGTAATGCAAGTGAGGCCTGGACAGTGAGATAACAGCTCCTCCTTGTGGTGCTCAGTGTAATGCAAGTGAGGACTGGACAGTGAGATAACAGCTCCTCCTTGTGGTGCTCAGTGTAATGCAAGTGAGGAATGGACAGTGAGATAACAGCTCCCCCTTGTGGTGATCAGTGTAATGCAAGTGAGGAATGGACAGTGAGATAACAGCTCCCCCTTGTGGTGTTCAGTGTAATGCAAGTGAGGACTGGACAGTGAGATAACAGCTCCCCCTTGTGGTGTTCAGTGTAATGCAAGTGAGGAATGGACAGTGAGATAACAACTCCCCCTTGTGGTGATCAGTGTAATGCAAGTGAGGCCTGGACAGTGAGATAACAGCTCCCTCTTGTGGTACTCAGTGTAATGCAAGTGAGGCCTGGACAGAGAGATAACAGCTCCCCCTTGTGGTGATCAGTGTAATGCAAGTGAGGAATGGACAGTGAGATAACAGCTCCCCCTTGTGGTGATCAGTGTAATGCAAGTGAGAACTGGACAGTGAGATAACAGCTCCCCCTTGTGGTGTTCAGTGTAATGCAAGTGAGGACTGGACAGAGAGATAACAGCTCCCCCTTGTGGTGTTCAGTGTAATGCAAGTGAGGACTGGACAGTGAGATAACAGCTCCCCCTTGTGGTACTCAGTGTAATGCAAGTGACGACTGGACAGAGAGATAACAGCTCCCCCTTGTGGTGATCAGTGTAATGCAAGTGAGGACTGACAGTGAGATAACAGCTCCCCCTTGTGGTGCTCAGTGTAATGCAAGTGACGACTGGACAGAGAGATAACAGCTCCCCCTTGTGGTGCTCAGTGTAATGCAAGTGAGGACTGACAGTGAGATAACAGCTCCCCCTTGTGGTGTTCAGTGTAATGCAAGTGAGAAATGGACAGAGAGATAACAGCTCCCCCTTGTGGTGATCAGTGTAATGAAAGTGAGAAATGGACAGTGAGATAACAGCTCCCCCTTGTGGTGATCAGTGTAATGCAAGTGAGGAATGGACAGAGAGATAACAGCTCCCCCTTGTGGTGCTCAGTGTAATGCAAGTGAGGACAGGACAGTGAGATAACAGCTCCCCCTTGTGGTGATCAGTGTAATGAAAGTGAGAAATGGACAGTGAGATAACAGCTCCCCCTTGTGGTGATCAGTGTAATGCAAGTGAGGAATGGACAGAGAGATAACAGCTCCTCCTTGTGGTGCTCAGTGTAATGCAAGTGAGGACTGGACAGTGAGATAACAGCTCCCCCTTGTGGTGATCAGTGTAATGCAAGTGAGGACTGGACAGAGAGATAACAGCTCCCCCTTGTGGTGTTCAGTGTAAAGCAAGTGAGAAATGGAAAGTGAGATAACAGCTCCCCCTTGTGGTGTTCAGTGTAATGCAAGTGAGGACTGGACAGTGAGATAACAGCTCCTCCTTGTGGTGTTCAGTGTAATGCAAGTGAGGACTGGACAGTGAGATAACAGCTCCCCCTTGTGGTACTCAGTGTAATGCAAGTGAGGACTGGACAGAGAGATAACAGCTCCCCCTTGTGGTGTTCAGTGTAAAGCAAGTGAGAAATGGAAAGTGAGATAACAGCTCCCCCTTGTGGTGTTCAGTGTAATGCAAGTGAGGACTGGACAGTGAGATAACAGCTCCCCCTTGTGGTGTTCAGTGTAATGCAAGTGAGGACTGGATAGAGAGATAACAGCTCCCCCTTGTGGTGATCAGTGTAATGCAAGTGAGGACTGGACAGAGAGATAACAGCTCCCCCTTGTGGTGATCAGTGTAATGCAAGTGAGGACTGGACAGAGAGATAACAGCTCCCCCTTGTGGTGCTCAGTGTAATGCAAGTGAGGCCTGGACAGTGAGATAATAGCTCCCCCTTGTGGTACTCAGTGTAATGCAAGTGAGGCCTGGACAGTGAGATAACCGCTCCCCCTTGTGGTGATCAGTGTAATGCAAGTGAAGACTGGACAGTGAGATAATAGCTCCCCCTTGTGGTGTTCAGTGTAATGCAAGTGAGAAATGGACAGTGAGATAACAGCTCCCCCTTGTGGTGATCAGTGTAATGCAAGTGAGGCCTGGACAGTGAGATAACAGCTCCCCCTTGTGGTGATCAGTGTAATGCAAGTGAGAAATGGACAGTGAGATAACAGCTCCCCCTTCTGGTGATCAGTGTAATGCAAGTGAGAAATGGACAGTGAGATAACAGCTCCCCCTTGTGGTGATCAGTGTAATGCAAGTGAGAAATGGAAAGTGAGATAACAGCTCCCTCTTGTGGTGTTCAGTGTAATGCAAGTGAGGACTGGACAGTGAGATAACAGCTCCCCCTTGTGGTGATCAGTGTAATGCAAGTGAGGACTGGACAGAGAGATAACAGCTCCCCCTTGTGGTGATCAGTGTAATGCAAGTGAGGACTGGACAGAGAGATAACAGCTCCCCCTTGTGGTGCTCAGTGTAATGCAAGTGAGGCCTGGACAGTGAGATAACAGCTCCCCCTTGTGGTGCTCAGTGTAATGCAAGTAAGGACTGGACAGAGAGATAACAGCTCCCCCTTGTGGTGATCAGTGTAATGCAAGTGAGGACTGGACAGTGAGATAACAGCTCCCCCTTGTGGTGATCAGTGTAATGCAAGTGAGGACTGGACAGAGAGATAACAGCTCCCCCTTGTGGTGCTCAGTGTAATGAAAGTGAGGACTGGACAGTGAGATAACAGCTCCTCCTTGTGGTGTTCAGTGTAATGGAAGTGAGGACTGGACAGTGAGATAACAGCTCCCCCTTGTGGTGCTCAGTGTAATGCAAGTGAGGACTGGACAGTGAGATAACAGCTCCTCCTTGTGGTGTTCAGTGTAATGGAAGTGAGGACTGACAGTGAGATAACAGCTCCCCCTTGTGGTGATCAGTGTAATGCAAGTGAGGACTGGACAGTGAGATAACAGCTCCCCCTTGTGGTGCTCAGTGTAATGCAAGTGAGGACTGGACAGTGAGATAACAGCTCCCCCTTGTGGTGCTCAGTGTAATGCAAGTGAGGACTGGACAGTGAGATAACAGCTCCCCCTTGTGGTGCTCAGTGTAATGCAAGTGAGGACTGGACAGTGAGATAACAGCTCCCCCTTGTGGTGTTCAGTGTAATGCAAGTGAGGCCTGGACAGTGAGATAACAGCTCCCCCTTGTGGTGCTCAGTGTAATGCAAGTGAGGACTGGACAGAGAGATAACAGCTCCCCCTTGTGGTCATCAGTGTAATGCAAGTGAGAACTGGACAGTGAGATAACAGCTCCTCCTTGTGGTGCTCAGTGTAATGCAAGTGAGGACTGGACAGTGAGATAACAGCTCCTCCTTGTGGTGTTCAGTGTAATGGAAGTGAGGACTAGATAAGGTGATAACAGCTCCCCCTTGTGGTGATCAGTGTAATGCAAGTGAGGACTGGACAGTGAGATAACAGCTCCCCCTTGTGGTGCTCAGTGTAATGCAAGTGAGGACTAGATAAGGTGATAACAGCTCCCCCTTGTGGTGATCAGTGTAATGCAAGTGAGGACTGGACAGTGAGATAACAGCTCCTCCTTGTGGTGCTCAGTGTAATGCAAGTGAGGACTGGACAGTGAGATAACAGCTCCCCCTTGTGGTGTTCAGTGTAATGCAAGTGAGGCCTGGACAGTGAGATAACAGCTCCCCCTTGTGAAAATCAGTGTAATGCAAGTGAGGCCTGGACAGTGAGATAACAGCTCCCCCTTGTGGTGATCAGTGTAATGCAAGTGACGACTAGACAGAGAGATAACAGATCCCCCTTGTGGTGCTCAGTGTAATGCAAGTGAGAAATGGACAGTGAGATAACAGCTCCCCCTTGTGGTGATCAGTGTAATGCAAGTGAGGCCTGGACAGAGAGATAACAGCTCCCCCTTGTGGTGCTCAGTGTAATGCAAGTAAAGACTGGACAGTGAGATAACAGCTCCCCCTTGTGGTGCTCAGTGTAATGCAAGTGAGGACTGGACAGTGAGATAACAGCTCCTCCTTGTGGTGCTCAGTGTAATGCAAGTGAGGACTGGACAGAGAGATAACAGCTCCCCCTTGTGGTGCTCAGTGTAATGCAAGTAAAGACTGGACAGTGAGATAACAGCTCCCCCTTGTGGTGCTCAGTGTAATGCAAGTGAGGACTGGACAGTGAGATAACAGCTCCCCCTTGTGGTGCTCAGTGTAATGCAAGTGAGGACTGGACAGAGAGATAACAGCTCCCCCTTGTGGTGCTCAGTGTAATGCAAGTGAGGACTGGACAGTGAGATAACAGCTCCCCCTTGTGGTGATCAGTGTAATGCAAGTGAGGACTGGACAGTGAGATAACAGCTCCCCCTTGTGGTGCTCAGTGTAATGCAAGTGAGGACTGGACAGAGAGATAACAGCTCCCCCTTGTGGTGCTCAGTGTAATGCAAGTGAGGACTGGAAAGTGAGAGGACAGATCCCCCTTGTGATGCTCAGTGTAATGCAAGTGAGAACTGGACAGAGAGATAACAGCTCCCCCTTGTGGTGCTCAGTGTAATGCAAGTGAAAACTGGACAGTGAGATAACAGCTCCCCCTTGTGGTGCTCAGTTTTATTGCAAGTGAGGCCTGGACAGTGAGATAACAGCTCCCCCTTGTGGTGATCAGTGTAATGCAAGTGACGACTGGACAGAGAGATAACAGCTCTCCCTTGTGGTGCTCAGTGTAATGCAAGTGAGGACTGGAAAGTGAGATAACAGCTCCCCCTTGTGGTGCTCAGTGTAATGCAAGAGAGGACTGGAAAGTGTCATAGCTCCCCCTTGTGGTACTCAGTGTAATGCAAGTGAGGACTGGACAGAGAGACAACAGCTCCCCCTTGTGGTGCTCAGTGTAATGCAAGTGAGGAATGGACAGTGAGATAACAGCTCCCCCTTGTGGTGCTTAGTGTAATGCAAATGAGAACTGGACAGTGAGATAACAGTTCCCCCTTGTGGTGCACAGTGTAATGTAAGTGAAAACTGGATAGTGAGATAACAGCTCCCTCTTGTGGTGCTCAGTGAAATGTAAGTGGGGACTAGATAAGGTGATAACAGCTCCCCCTTGTGGTGCTCAGTGTAATGCAAGCGAGGACTGGACAGAGAGACAACAGCTCCCCCTTGTGGTGCTCAGTGTAATGCAAGTGAGGAATGGACAGTGAGATAACAGTTCCCCCTTGTGGTGCTCAGTGTAATGTAAGTGAAAACTGGACAGTGAGATAACAGCTCCCCCTTGTGGTGCTTAGTGTAATGCAAATGAGAACTGGACAGTGAGATAACGGCTCCCCCTTGTGGTGATCAGTGCAATGCAAGTGAGAACTGGACAGAGAGATAACAGCTGCCTCTTGTGGTGATCAGTGTAATGCAAGTGAGAAATGGACAGTGAGATAACAGCTCCTCCTTGTGGTGATCAGTGTAATGCAAGTTAGGACTGGACAGTGAGATAACAGCTCCCCCTTGTGGTGCTCAGTGTAATGCAAGTGAGGACTGGACAGTGAGATAACAGCTCCCCCTTGTGGTGATCAGTGTAATGCAAGTGAGAAATGGACAGTGAAATGACAGCTCCCCCTTGTGGTGCTCAGTGTAATGCAAGTGAGGACTGGACAGAGAGATAACAGCTCCTCCTTGTGGTGCTCAGTGTAATGCAAGTGAGGACTGGACAGAGAGATAACAGCTCCTCCTTGTGTTGCTCAGTGTAATGCAAGGGAGGACTGGACAGTGAGATAACAGCTCTCCCTTGTGGTGCTCAGTGTAATGCAAGTGAGGACTAAACAGAGAGATAACAGCTCCCCCTTGTGGTGCTCAGTGTAATGCAAGTGAGGACTAAACAGAGAGATAACAGCTCCCCCTTGTGGTGCTCAGTGTAATGCAAGTGAGGCCTGGACAGTGAGATAACAGCTCCTCCTTGTGGTGCTCAGTGTAATGCAAGTGAGGACTGGACAGTGAGATAACAGCTCCCCCTTGTGGTGCTCAGTGTAATGCAAGTAAGGACTGGACAGTGAGATAACAGCTCCCCCTTGTGGTGATCAGTGTAATGCAAGTGAGATCTGGACAGTGAGATAACAGCTCCCCCTTGTGGTGCTCAGTGTAATGCAAGTGAGGACTGGACAGTGAGATAACAGCTCCCCCTTGTGGTGATCAGTGTAATGCAAGTGAGGTCTGGACAGAGAGATAACAGCTCTCCCTTGTGGTGTTCAGTGTAATGCAAGTGAGGACTGGACAGTGAGATAACAGCTCCCCCTTGTGGTGCTCAGTGTAATGCAAGTAAGGACTGGACAGTGAGATAACAGCTCTCCCTTGGGGTGTTCAGTGTAATGCAAGTGAGGACTGGACAGAGAGATAACAGCTCCTCCTTGTGGTGCTCAGTGTAATGCAAGTAAGGACTGGACAGTGAGAAAACAGCTCCCCCTTGTGGTGTTCAGTGTAATGCAAGTGAGATCTGGACAGTGAGATAACAGCTCCCCCTTGTGGTGCTCAGTGTAATGCAAGTGAGATCTGGACAGAGAGATAACAGCTCTCCCTTGTGGTGTTCAGTGTAATGCAAGTGAGGACTGGACAGTGAGATAACAGCTCCCCCTTGTGGTGTTCAGTGTAATGCAAGTGAGGACTGGACAGAGAGATAACAGCTCCTCCTTGTGGTGCTCAGTGTAATGCAAGTGAGGACTGGACAGTGAGATAACAGCTCCCCCTTGTGGTGCTCAGTGTAATGCAAGTGAGATCTGGACAGTGAGATAACAGCTCCCCCTTGTGGTGCTCAGTGTAATGCAAGTGAGATCTGGACAGAGAGATAACAGCTCTCCCTTGTGGTGTTCAGTGTAATGCAAGTGAGGACTGGACAGTGAGATAACAGCTCCCCCTTGTGGTGTTCAGTGTAATGCAAGTGAGGACTGGACAGTGAGATAACAGCTCCCCCTTGTGGTGATCAGTGTAATGCAAGTGAGAAATGGACAGTGAGATAATAGCTCCCCCTTGTGGTGCTCAGTGTAATGCAAGTGAGGCCTGGACATTGAGATAACAGCTCCCCCTTGTGGTGTTCAGTGTAATGCAAGTGAGGAGTGGACAGAGAGATAACAGCTCCCCCTTGTGGTGCTCAGTGTAATGCAAGTGACGACTGGACAGTGAGATAACAGCTCCCCCTTGTGGTGTTCAGTGTAATGCAAGTGAGGACTGGACAGTGAGATAACAGCTCCCCCTTGTGGTCATCAGTGTAATGCAAGTGACGACTGGACAGAGAGATAACAGCTCCCCCTTGTGGTGATCAGTGTAATGCAAGTGAGGCCTGGACAGTGAGATAACAGCTCCCCCTTGTGGTGATCAGTGTAATGCAAGTGAGGACTGGACAGTGAGATAACAGCTCCCCCTTGTGGTGTTCAGTGTAATGCAAGTGAGGACTGGACAGTGAGATAACAGCTCCCCCTTGTGGTGTTCAGTGTAATGCAAGTGAGGAATGGACAGTGAGATAACAGCTCCCCCTTGTGGTGATCAGTGTAATGCAAGTGAGGAATGGACAGTGAGATAACAGCTCCCCCTTGTGGTACTCAGTGTAATGCAAGTGAGGACTGGACAGAGAGATAACAGCTCCCCCTTGTGGTCATCAGTGTAATGCAAGTGACGACTGGACAGAGAGATAACAGCTCCCCCTTGTGGTACTCAGTGTAATGCAAGCAAGGCCTGGATAGTGAGATAACAGCTCCCCCTTGTGGTGATCAGTGTAATGCAAGTGAGGACTGAACAGAGAGATAACAGCTCCCCCTTGTGGTGCTCAGTGTAATCCAAGTGAGGACTAGATAAGGTGATAACAGCTCCCCCTTGTGGTGCTCAGTGTAATGCAAGTGAGGCCTGGACAGTGAGATAACAGCTCCCCCTTGTGGTACTCAGTGTAATGCAAGTGAGGACTGGACAGAGAGATAACAGCTCCCCCTTGTGGTGATCAGTGTAATGCAAGTGAGAAATGGACAGTGAGATGACAGCTCCCCCTTGTGGTACTCAGTGTAATGCAAGTGAGGACTGGACAGTGAGATAACAGCTCCCCCTTGTGGTGCTCAGTGTAATGCAAGTGAGTCCTGGACAGTGAGATAACAGCTCCCCCTTGTGGTGATCAGTGTAATGCAAGTTAGGACTGGACAGTGAGATAACAGCTCCTCCTTGTGGTGATCAGTGTAATGCAAGTGAGAAATGGACAGTGAGACAACAGCTCCCCCTTGTGGTACTCAGTGTAATGCAAGTGAGGACTGGACAGTGAGATAACAGCTCCCCCTTGTGGTGCTCAGTGTAATGCAAGTGAGTCCTGGACAGAGAGATAACAGCTCCCCCTTGTGGTGATCAGTGTAATGCAAGTGAGAAATGGACAGTGAAATGACAGCTCCCCCTTGTGGTGCTCAGTGTAATGCAAGTGAGGACTGGACAGAGAGATAACAGCTCCTCCTTGTGGTGCTCAGTGTAATGCAAGTGAGGACTGGACAGTGAGATAACAGCTCCCCCTTGTGGTGCTCAGTGTAATGCAAGTGAAAACTGGACAAAGAGATAACAGCTACCCCTTGTGGTGCTTAGTGTAATGCAAGTGAGGACTGGACAGTGAGATAACAGCTCCCCCTTGTGGTGCTCAGTGTAATGCAAGTGAGGACTGGACAGAGAGATAACAGCTCCTCCTTGTGGTGCTCAGTGTAATGCAAGTGAGGACTGGACAGTGAGATAACAGCTCCCCCTTGTGGTGCTCAGTGTAATGCAAGTGAAAACTGGACAAAGAGATAACAGCTACCCCTTGTGGTGCTTAGTGTAATGCAAGTGAGGACTGGACAGTGAGATAACAGCTCCCCCTTGTGGTGATCAGTGTAATACAAGTGAGGACTGGACAGAGAGATAACAGCTCCCCCTTGTGGTGTTCAGTGTAACGCAAGTGAGGACTGGACAGAGAGATAACAGCTCCCCCTTGTGGTGATCAGTGTAATGCAAGTGAGGACTGGGACAGAAAGATAACAGCTCCCCCTTGTGGTGCTCAGTGTAATGCAAGTGAGGACTGGAAAGTGAGAGGTCAGATCCCCCTTATGATGCTCAGTGTAATGCAAGTGAGAACTGGACAGAGAGATAACAGCTCCCCCTTTTGGTGCTCAATGTAATGCAAGTGAACACTGGACAGTGAGAAAACAGCTCCCCCTTGTGGTGCTCAATGTAATGAAAATGAGGACTGGACAGAGAGAAAACAGCTCTCCCTTGTGGTGCTCAGTGTAATGCAAGTGAGGACTGGACAGAGAGATAACAGCTCCCCCTTGTGGTGCTCAATGTAATGAAAATGAGGACTGGACAGAGAGAAAACAGCTCTCCCTTGTGGTGCTCAGTGTAATGCAAGTGAGGACTGGACAGAGAGATAACAGCTCCCCCTTGTGGTGATCAGTGTAATGCAAGTGAGGCCTGGACAGTGAGATAACAGCTCCCCCTTGTGGTGCTCAGTGTAATGCAAGTGAGAACTGGACAGAGAGATAACAGCTCCCCCTTGTGGTGCTTAGGGTAATGCAAGTGAGTACTGGACACAGAGATAACAGCTCCCCCTTGTGGTGCTCAGTGTAATGCAAGTGAAAACTGGACAGTGAGATAACAGCTCCCCTTGTGGTGCTCAGGATAATGCAAGTGAGGACTGGATAGTGAGATAACAGCTCCCCCTTGTAGTGCTCAGTGTACTGCAAGTGAGGACTGGATAGCGTGATTAGAGCTCCCCCTTGTGGTGCTCAGGGTAATGCAAGTGAGGAATGGACAGAGGACACAGCTCCCCCTTGTGGTGCTCAGTGTAATGCAAGTGATGACTGGATAGTGTGATTAGAGCTCCCCCTTGTGGTGCTTAGTGTAATACAAGTGAGGACTGGACAGTGAGATAACAGCTCCCCTTGTGTTGCTCAGTGTAATGCAAGTGATGACTGGACAGTGAGATAACAGCTCCCCCTTGTGGTGCTCAGTGTAATGCAAGTGAGGAATGGACAGTGAGATAACAGCTCCCCTTTGTGGTGCTCAGTGTAATGCAAGTGAGGACTGGACAGTGAGATAACAGCTCCTCCTTGTGGTGCTCAGTGTAATGCAAGTGAGGAATGGACAGTGAGATAACAGCTCCCCCTTGTGGTGCTCAGTGTAATGCAAGTGAGGAATGGACAGTGAGATAACAGCTCCCCCTTGTGTTGCTCAGTGTAATGCAAGTGATGACTGGACAGTGAGATAACAGCTCCCCCTTGTGGTGCTCAGTGTAATGCAAGTGAGGACAGGACAGTGAGATAACAGCTCCCCCTTGTGGTGATCAGTGTAATGCAAGTGACGACTGGACAGAGAGATAACAGCTCCCCCTTGTGGTGATCAGTGTAATGCAAGTGAGGACTGGACAGAGAGATAACAGCTCCTCCTTGTGGTGATCAGTGTAATGCAAGTAAGGACTGGACAGTGAGATAACAGCTCCCCCTTGTGGTGCTCAGTGTAATGCAAGTGAGGCCTGGACAGTGAGATAACAGCTTCCCCTTGTGGTGATCAGTGTAATGCAAGTAAGGACTGGACAGTGAGATAACAGCTCCCCCTTGTGGTACTCAGTGTAATTACATAGTTACATAGTTACTTAGGTTGAAAAAAGACCTAGGTCCATCTAGTTCAACCTTCCTCCACCAGTTCTACATTTAGTCACTAAGTCTTTTATAACCAACAATGTTGTGTGTACTGAGGAAATCATCCAGCCCTTTTTTAAAAGCTGTTATAGTATCTGCCATTACTACCTCTTGTGGTAGGGCATTCCACAGTCTGACTGCTCTAACTGTAAAGAACCCTTTCCGATTTAGGTGTCGGAATCGCTTTTCTTCCACTCGCAGTGAGTGCCCCCTGGTCCTTAGTATTGTCTTTGGAAGAAATAAGTCATGTGCCAGTCCTTTATATTGACCACACATGTATTTATACATATAAATGAGATCTCCTCTGAGACGTCTTTTTTATAAGCTAAACATATCTAACTTTTTCAACCTGTCATCATATGGGAGGCCTTCCATTCCTTGTAATAGTCTAGTTGCCCGCCTTTGAACTGACTCTACCTTCTTAATATCCTTTTTAAAATGTGAAGCCCAAAACTGGATCCCGTATTCCAGATGTGGCCTTACAAGTGATTTATAGAGGGGTAACAATACGTTGGGATCACGGGATCTAATCTCTCTTTTTATACACCCTAAAATCTTGTTTGCTTTAGCAGCTGCTGCTTGACATTGAGTGCTGCTGCTCAGCTTATTTGTAATGAGAATACCCAAATCCTTCTCCTGTTCTGTAGTCCCGAGTTTACTTCCATTTAATGTATACGCAGCTATAGGATTACTCCGTCCTAGGTGCATTACTTTACATTTATCAACATTAAATCTCATTTGCCAAGTATCTGCCCATTCTGACATCTTATCCAGATCTTTTTGTAATATTGTACTATCCAGGTCAGTTTTTAATATCCTACATAGTTTGGTGTCATCGGCAAAGACTGACACTGTACTATCAATCCCATCCACAAGGTCATTAATAAAGAGATTAAAAAGAATCGGTCCAAGCACAGATCCCTGCGGCACCCCACTGCTGACTATAGCCCATTTAGAGAATGTACCATTTATGACTTTTCTTTGTTTCCTATCTTTTAGCCAATTCCTTACCCAGTTGCATATTGTGTCCCCTAGTCCTTGCTTCTGGAGCTTTAGTATAAGGCTATTATGTGGTACAGTATCAAATGCTTTTGCAAAGTCCAAATAAATCACATCAGTTGCATTACCAATAACCAGGTTTGAACTTACCCCCTCATAGAACCCCAACAGGTTGGTTAGACACGACTTATCTTTCATGAATCCATGCTGTCTGTCAGTTATCATATTATTTTCTGCAATATATTTTTGCATGTAATCCCTTAAAATGCCCTCAAAAACTTTGCATACTACTGATGTCAGGCTTACTGGACGGTAGTTGCCTGGATCTACCCTCTTACCTTTCTTAAATATCGGTACCACATCAGCAATGTAGTGTAATGCAAGTAAGGACTGGACAGTGAGATAACAGCTCCCCTTGTGGTGCTCAGTGTAATGCAAGTGAGGCCTGGACAGTGAGATAACAGCTCCCCCTTGTGGTGCTCACTGTAATGCAAGTGAGGACTGGACAGATAGATAACAGCTCCCCCTTGTGGTGCTCAGTGTAATGCAAGTGAGGACTGGACAGTGATAACAGCTCCCCCTTGTGGTGCTCAGTGAAATGCAAGTGAGGACTTTACAGTGAGATGACAGCTCCCCCTTGTGGTGCTCAGTGAAATGCAAGGGATGACTAGATAAGGTGATAACAGCTCCCCCTTGTGGTGCTCAGTGTAATGCAAGTGAGGACTGGACAGAGGTAAAACAGCTCCCCCTTGTGGTGCTCAGTGTAATTCAATTGAGGAATGGACTGTGAGAGAACAGCTCCCCCTTGTGGTGCTTAGTGTAATGCAAATGAGGACTGGACAGTGAGATAACAGCTCCCCCTTGTGGTGATCAGTGTAATGCAAGTGAGGACTGGACAGAGAGATAACAGTTCCCCCTTGTGGTGCTCAGTGTAATGCAAAAGAGGACTGGACAGGGAGATAACAGCTCCCCCTTGTGGTGCTCAGTGTAATGCAAGTGAGAACTGGACAGAGAGATAACAGCTCCCCCTTGTGGTGATCAGTGTAATGCAAGTGAGAAATGGACAGTGAGATAACAGCTCCCCCTTGTGGTACTCAGTGTAATGCAAGTGAGGACTGGACAGTGAGATAACTGCTCCCCCTTGTGGTGCTCAGTGTAATGCAAGTGAGGCCTGGACAGTGAGATAACAGCTCCCCCTTGTGGTGCTCAGTGAAATGCAAGTGAGGACAGGACAGAGAGATAACAGCTCCCCCTTGTGGTGATCAGTGTAATGCAAGTGAGGACAGGACAGTGAGATAACAGCTCCCCCATGTGTTGCTCAGTGTAATGCAAGTGAGGACTGGACAGAGAGATAACAGCTCCCCCTTGTGGTGCTCAGTGTAATGCAAGTGAGAAATGGACAGTGAGATAACAGCTCCTCCTTGTGGTGCTCAGTGTAATGCAAGTGAGGACTGGACAGAGAGATAACAGCTCCCCCTTGTGGTGCTCAGTGTAATGCAAGTGAGAAATGGACAGTGAGATAACAGCTCCCCCTTGTGGTGATCAGTGTAATGCAAGTGAGAAATGGACAGTGAGATAACAGCTCCCCCTTGTGGTACTCAGTGTAATGCAAGTGAGGACTGACAGTGAGATAACAGCTCCCCCTTGTGGTGCTCAGTGTAATGCAAGTGAGGACTGGACAGAGAGATAACAGCTCCCCCTTGTGGTGCTCAGTGTAATGCAAGTGAGAACTGGACAGTGAGATAACAGCTCCCCCTTGTGATGCTCAGTGTAATGCAAGTGAGGACTGGACAGAGAGATAACAGCTCCCCCTTGTGGTGCTCAGGGTAATGCAAGTGAGGACTGGACAGTGAGATAACAGCTCCCCCTTGTGGTGATCAGTGTAATGCAAGTGAGGCCTGGACAGTGAGATAACAGCTCCCCCTTGTGGTGCTCAGTGTAATGCAAGTGAGGAATGGACAGAGAGATAACAGCTCCCCCTTGTGGTGATCAGTATAATGCAAGTGAGGACTGGACAGAGAGATAACAGCTCCCCCTTGTGGTGCTCAGTGTAATGCAAGTGAAAACTGGACAAAGAGATAACAGCTCTCCCTTGTGGTGATCAGTGTAATGCAAGTGACGACTGGACAGTGAGATAACAGCTCCCCCTTGTGGTGCTCAGTGTAATGCAAGTGAGGACTGGACAGAGAGATAACAGCTCCCCCTTGTGGTGCTCAGTGTAATGCAAGTGAGGACTGGACAGTGAGATAACAGCTCCCCCTTGTGGTGCTCAGTGTAATGCAAGTGAGGACTGGACAACGAGATAACAACTCCCCCTTGTGGTGCTCAGTGTAATGCAAGGGAGGACTGGACAGTGAGATAACAGCTCTCCCTTGTGGTGATCAGTGTAATGCAAGTGAAAACTGGACAAAGAGATAACAGCTCTCCCTTGTGGTGATCAGTGTAATGCAAGTGACGACTGGACAGTGAGATAACAGCTCCCCCTTGTGGTGCTCAGTGTAATGCAAGTGAGGACTGGACAGAGAGATAACAGCTCCCCCTTGTGGTGCTCAGTGTAATGCAAGTGAGGACTGGACAGTGAGATAACAGCTCCCCCTTGTGGTGCTCAGTGTAATGCAAGTGAGGACTGGACAGAGAGATAACAGCTCCCCCTTGTGGTGATCAGTGTAATGCAAGTGAGGACTGGACAGTGAGATAACAGCTCCCCCTTGTGGTGCTCAGTGTAATGCAAGTGACGACTGGACAGAGAGATAACAGCTCCCCCTTGTGGTGATCAGTGTAATGCAAGTGAGGACTGACAGTGAGATAACAGCTCCCCCTTGTGGTGCTCAGTGTAATGCAAGTGAGGACTGGACAGAAAGATAACAGCTCCCCCTTGTGGTGTTCAGTGTAATGCAAGTGAGGACTGGACAGTGAGATAACAGCTCCCCCTTGTGGTGCTCAGTGTAATGCAAGTGAGGACTGGACAGTGAGATAACAGCTCCCCCTTGTGGTGCTCAGTGTAATGCAAGTGAGGACTGGACAGAAAGATAACAGCTCCCCCTTGTGGTGTTCAGTGTAATGCAAGTGAGGACTGGACAGTGAGATAACAGCTCCCCCTTGTGGTGTTCAGTGTAATGCAAGTGTGGAATGGACAGAGAGATAACAGCTCCCCCTTGTGGTGCTCAGTGTAATGCAAGTGAGGACTGGACAGTGAGATAACAGCTCCCCCTTGTGGTGATCAGTGTAATGCAAGTGAGGACTGGACAGAAAGATAACAGCTCCCCCTTGTGGTGCTCAGTGTAATGCAAGTGAGGACTGGACAGTGAGATAACAGCTCCCCCTTGTGGTGCTCAGTGTAATGTAAGTGAGGAATGGACAGAGAGATAACAGCTCCCCCTTGTGGTGCTCAGTGTAATGCAAGTGAGGCCTGGACAGTGAGATAACAGCTCCCCCTTGTGGTGCTCAGTGTAATGCAAGTGAGGACTGGACAGTGAGATAACAGCTCCCCCTTGTGGTGTTCAGTGTAATGCAAGTGAGGAATGGACAGAGAGATAACAGCTCCCCCTTGTGGTGCTCAGTGTAATGCAAGTGAGGACTGGACAGTGAGATAACAGCTCCCCCTTGTGGTGATCAGTGTAATGCAAGTGAGGACTGGACAGAAAGATAACAGCTCCCCCTTGTGGTGCTCAGTGTAATGCAAGTGAGGACTGGACAGAGAGATAACAGCTCCCCCTTGTGGTGCTCAGTGTAATGCAAGTGAGGCCTGGACAGTGAGATAACAGCTCCCCCATGTGTTGCTCAGTGTAATGCAAGTGAGGACTGGACAGTGAGATAACAGCTCCCCCTTATGGTGCTCAGTGTAATGCAAGGGAAGACTGGACAATGAGATAACAGCTCCCCCTTGTGGTGATCAGTGTAATGCAAGTGAGGCCTGGACAGTGAGATAACAGCTCCCCCTTGTGGTGCTCAGTGTAATGCAAGTGAGGACTGGACAGTGAGATAACAGCTCTCCCTTGTGGTGATCAGTGTAATGCAAGTGAAAACTGGACAAAGAGATAACAGCTCCCCCTTGTGGTGCTCAGTGTAATGCAAGTGAGGACTGGACAGAGAGATAACAGCTCTCCCTTGTGGTGCTCAGTGTAATGCAAGTGAGGACTGGACAGTGAGATAACAGCTCCCCCTTGTGGTGCTCAGTGTAATGCAAGTGACGACTGGACAGAGAGATAACAGCTCCCCCTTGTGGTGATCAGTGTAATGCAAGTGAAAACTGGACAAAGAGATAACAGCTCCCCCTTGTGGTGATCAGTGTAATGCAAGTGACGACTGGATTGTGAGATAACAGCTCCCCCTTGTGGTGCTCAGTGTAATGCAAGTGAAACCTGGACAGTGAGATAACAGCTCCCCCTTGTGGTGCTCAGTGTAATGCAAGTGAGGACTGGACAGAAAGATAACAGCTCCCCCTTGTGGTGCTCAGTGTAATGCAAGTGAGGACTGGACAGAGAGATAACAGCTCCCCCTTGTGGTGATCAGTGTAATGCAAGTGAGGACTGGACAGAGAGATAACCGCTCCCTCTTGTGGTGCTCAGTGTAATGCAAGTGAGGACTGGACAGAGAGATAACAGCTCCCCCTTGTGGTGATCAGTGTAATGCAAGTGAGGCCTGGACAGAGAGATAACAGCTCCTCCTTGTGGTGCTCAGTGTAATGCAAGTGAGGCCTGGACAGTGAGATAACAGCTCCCCCTTGTGGTGATCAGTGTAATGCAAGTTAGGACTGGACAGAGAGATAACAGCTCCTCCTTGTGGTGCTCAGTGTAATGCAAGTGAGGCCTGGAAAGTGAGATAACAGCTCCCCCTTGTGGTGATCAGTGTAATGCAAGTGAGGACTGGACAGAGAGATAACAGCTCCCCCTTGTGGTGATCAGTGTAATGCAAGTGAAAACTGGACAAAGAGATAACAGCTCCCCCTTGTGGTGATCAGTGTAATGCAAGTGACGACTGGACAGAGAGATAACAGCTCCCCCTTGTGGTGCTCAGTGTAATGCAAGTGAAAACTGGACAGAGAGATAACAGCTCCCCCTTGTGGTGATCAGTGTAACGCAAGTGAGGACTGGACAGTGAGATAACAGCTCTCCCTTGTGGTGATCAGTGTAATGCAAGTGAGGACTGGACAGAGAGATAACAGCTCCCCCTTGTGGTGATCAGTGTAATGCAAGTGAGGACTGGACAGAGAGATAACAGCTCCTCCTTGTGGTGCTCAGTGTAATGCAAGTGAAAACTGGACAGAGAGATAACAGCTCCCCCTTGTGGTGATCAGTGTAATGCAAGTGAGGACTGGACAGAGAGATAACAGCTCTCCCTTGTGGTGATCAGTGTAATGCAAGTGAGGACTGGACAGAGAGATAACAGCTCCCCCTTGTGGTGCTCAGTGTAATGCAAGTGAGGAATGGACAGTGAGATAACAGCTCCCCCTTGTGGTGCTCAGTGTAATGCAAGTGAGGAATGGACAGAGAGATAACAGCTCCCCCTTGTGGTGCTCAGTGTAATGCAAGTGAGGACTGGACAGAGAGATAACAGCTCCCCCTTGTGGTGCTCAGTGTAATGCAAGTGAGGAATGGACAGAGAGATAACAGCTCCCCCTTGTGGTGCTCAGTGTAATGCAAGTGAGGAATGGACAGAGAGATAACAGCTCCCCCTTGTGGTGATCAGTGTAATGCAAGTGAGGAATGGACAGTGAGATAACAGCTCCCCCTTGTGGTGCTCAGTGTAATGCAAGTGAGGACTGGACAGAAAGATAACAGCTCCCCCTTGTGGTGCTCAGTGTAATGCAAGTGAGGACTGGACAGAGAGATAACAGCTCCCTCTTGTGGTACTCAGTGTAATGCAAGTGAGGCCTGGACAGTGAGATAACAGCTCCCCCTTGTGGTGCTCAGTGTAATGCAAGTGAAAACTGGACAGAGAGATAACAGCTCCCCCTTGTGGTGTTCAGTGTAATGCAAGTGAGGCCTGGACAGTGAGATAACAGCTCCCCCTTGTGGTGATCAGTGTAATGCAAGTGAGGCCTGGACAGTGAGATAACAGCTCCCCCTTGTGGTGATCAGTGTAATGCAAGTGAGGACTGGACAGTGAGATAACAGCTCCCCCTTGTGGTGTTCAGTGTAATGCAAGTGAGGACTGGACAGTGAGATAACAGCTCCTCCTTGTGGTGATCAGTGTAATGCAAGTGAGGCCTGGACAGTGAGATAACAGCTCCCCCTTGTGGTGATCAGTGTAATGCAAGTGAGGACTGGACAGTGAGATAACAGCTCCTCCTTGTGGTGATCAGGGTAATGCAAGTGAGGCCTGGACAGTGAGATAACAGCTCCTCCTTGTGGTGATCAGTGTAATGCAAGTGAGGCCTGGACAGTGAGATAACAGCTCCCCCTTGTGGTGCTCAGTGTAATGCAAGTGAGGACTGAACAGAGAGATAACAGCTCCCCCTTGTGGTGCTCAGTGTAATGCAAGTGAGGCCTGGACAGAGAGATAACAGCTCCCCCTTGTGGTGTTCAGTGTAATGCAAGTGAGGACTGGACAGTGAGATAACAGCTCCTCCTTGTGGTGATCAGTGTAATGCAAGTGAGGCCTGGACAGTGAGATAACAGCTCCCCCTTGTGGTGCTCAGTGTAATGCAAGTGAGGACTGAACAGAGAGATAACAGCTCCCCCTTGTGGTGCTCAGTGTAATGCAAGTGAGGCCTGGACAGAGAGATAACAGCTCCCCCTTGTGGTGTTCAGTGTAATGCAAGTGACGACTGGACAGAAAGATAACAGCTCCCCCTTGTGGTGCTCAGTGTAATGCAAGTGAGGAATGGACAGAGAGATAACAGCTCCCTCTTGTGGTGATCAGTGTAATGCAAGTGAAAACTGGACAAAGAGATAACAGCTCCCCCTTGTGGTGATCAGTGTAATGCAAGTGAGAAATGGACAGTGAGATAACAGCTCCCCCTTGTGGTGCTCAGTGTAATGCAAGTGAGGCCGGGGCAGAGAGATAACAGCTCCCCCTTGTGGTGATCAGTGTAATGCAAGTGAGGACTGGACAGAGAGATAACAGCTCCCCCTTGTGGTACTCAGTATAATGCAAGTGAGGACTGGACAGTGAGATAACAGCTCCCCCTTTTGGTGCTCAGTTTTATTGCAAGTGAGGCCTGGACAGTGAGATAACAGCTCCCCCTTGTGGTGCTCAGTGTAATGCAAGTGAGGACTGGAAAGTGAGATAACAGCTCCCCCTTGTGGTGCTCAGTGTAATGCAAGAGAGGACTGGACAGTGTGATAGCTCTCCCTTGTGGTACTCAGTGTAATGCAAGTGAGGACTGGACAGTGAGATGACAGCTCCTTCTTGTGGTGCTAAGGGTAATGCAAGTGAGGACTGGACAGTGAGATAACAGCTCCCCCTTGTGGTGCTTAGTGTAATGCAAATGAGGACTGGACTGTGAGATAACAGCTCCTGCCTTGTGATGCTGAGTGTAGTGCAAGTGAGGACTGGACAGTGAGATGACAGCTCCTTCTTGTGGTGGGCAGTGTAATGCAAGTGAGGAATGGACAGTGAGATAACAGCTCCCCCTTGTGGTGCTTAGTGTAATGCAAATGAGGACTGGACTGTGAGATAACAGCTCCTGCCTTGTGATGCTGAGTGTAGTGCAAGTGAGGACTGGACAGTGAGATAACAGCTCCCCCTTGTGGTGCTTAGGGTAATGCAAGTGAGTACTGGACACAGAGATAACAGCTCCCCCTTGTGGTGCTCAGTGTAATGCAAGTGAAAACTGGACAGTGAGATGATAGCTCCCCTTGTGGTGCTCAGGGTAATGCAAGTGAGGACTGGATAGTGAGATAACAGCTCCCCCTTGTAGTGCTCAGTGTAATGCAAGTGAGGACTGGACAGAGAGATAACAGCTCCCCCTTGTGGTGCTCAGGGTAATGCAAGTGAGGAATGGACAGAGGACACAGCTCCCCCTCGTGGTGCTCAGTGTAATACAAGTGAGGACTGGACAGTGAGATAACAGCTCCCCTTGTGTTGCTCAGTGTAATGCAAGTGATGACTGGACAATGAGATAACAGCTCCCCCTTGTGGTGATCAGTGTAATGCAAGAGAGGACTGGACAGTGAGATAACAGCTCCCCCTTGTGGTGGGCAGTGTTATGCAAGTGAGAACTGGACAGTGAGATAACAGCTCCCCTTGTGGTGCTAAGTGTAATGCAAGTGAGGACTGGACAGTGAGATAACAGCTCCCCCTTGTGGTGCTCAGTGTAATGCAAGTGAGGACTGGACAGTGAGATAACAGCTCCCCCTTGTGGTGATCAGTGTAATGCAAGTGATTACTGGATAGCGAGATAAAAGCTCCTCCTTGTGGTGCTCAGTGTAATGCAAGTGAGGACAGGACAGTGAGATAACAGCTCCCCCTTGTGGTGCTCAGTGTATCCCAAGTGAGGACTGGACAGTGAGATAACAGCTCCCCCTTGTGGTGATCAGTGTATCACAAGTGAGGACTGGATAGCGTGACAACAGCTCCCCCTTGTGGTACTCAGTGTAATGCAAGTGAGGAATGGACAGTGAGATAAGAGCTCCCCCTTGTGATGATCAGTGTAATGCAAGTGAGAACTGGACAGTGAGATAACAGCTCCCCTACACAGGTGGAACAAGGATGGGACATTACTACATGGAGACCAGGATGGGAACATTACTACACAGAGACCATTATGGAGACATTACTACAGGGAGACCAGGATGGGGAAATTACTACATGGAGACCTGGATGGGCACAATACTACAGGATGGGGACATTACTACACGGAGACCAAGATGGGGACATTACTACACGGAGACTAGGATGGGGATATTACTACAAGGAGACCAGGATGGGGACATTGCGACATGGAAACCAGGATGGGGACATTACTACACGGAGACCAGAATGGTGACATTAAAACACAGAGACCAGGATGGGAACATTATTACACGGAGACCAGGATTGGGACATTACTACACAGAGGCCAGGATGGGGACATTATTACAGGGAGACAAGGATGGGCACAATACTACAGGATGGGGACATTAGTACATGGAGACTAGGATGGGGACATTACTACACGGAGACCAGAATGGTGACATTAATATACAGAGACCAGGATGGGAACATTACTACACGGAGACCAGGATGGGGACATTACTACACAGAGGCCAGGATGGGCATAATACTATAGGATGGGGACATTAGTACATGGAGACCAGGATGAGGACATTACTACACGGAGACAAGGATGGGCACAATACTACAGGTTGGGGACATTAGTACATGGAGACAAGGATGGGGACATTACTACACAGAGACCAGGTTGGGGACATTACTACACCAAGACCAGGATGGGGACATTATTACAAGGAGATCAGGATGGGGACATGACCACAAGATGGGACATTACTACAAGGGGGGACAAGGTTAAGATATTACTACAGAGGTGGAACAAGGATGGGACATTACTACATGGAGACCAGGATGGGAACATTACTACTCGGAAACCAGGATGGGAACATTACTACACGGAGACCAGTATGAGGACATTACTACACGGAGACCAGGATGGGGAAATTACTACATGGAGACCGGGATGGGGACATTACTACACGGAGACTAGGATGGGGACATTACTACAAGGAGTCCAGGATGGGGACATTACGACATGGAAACCAGGATTGGGACATTACTACACGGAGACCAGAATGGTGACATTAATACACAGAGACCAGGATGGGAACATTACTACACGGAGACCAGGATCGGGACATTACTACACAGAGGCCAGGATGGGGACATTATTACAGGGAGACCAGGATGGGTACAATACTACAGGATGGGACATTACTACAAGGAAAACAGGATGGGCACATTAATACAGGATGGGGACATTAGTACATGGAGACTAGGATGGGGACATTACTACACGGAGACCAGGATGGGAACATTACTACACGGAGACCAGGATCGGGACATTACTACACAGAGGCCAGGATGGGGACATTATTACAGGGAGACCAGGATGGGCACAATACTACAGGATGGGGACATTAGTACATGGAGACTAGGATGGGGACATTACTACACGGAGACCAGAATGGTGACATTAATATACAGAGACCAGGATGGGAACATTACTACACGGAGACCAGGATGGGGACATTACTACACAGAGGCCAGGATGGGGACATTAGCACACGGAGACCAGGATGGGCACAATACTACAGGATGGGAACATTAGTACATGGAGACCAAGGTGGGGACATTACTACACGGAGACCAGGATGTGGACATTAGTACACGGATACCAGGATGGGCACAAAACTACAGGATGGGGACATTAGTACATGGAGACCAGGATGGGGACATTACTACACAGAGACCAGGTTGGAGACATTACTCTACCAAGGCCAGGATGGGGACATTAGTACACGGAGATAAGGATGGGCACAATACTACAGGATGGGGACATTAATACATGGAGACCAGGACGGGTACATTACTACACGGAGACCAGGATGGGGACATTACTACACGGACACCAGGATGGGGACATTACTACATGGAGACCAGGATGGGGACATTACTACATGGAGACCACGATGGGCACAATACTACAGGATGGGATATTACTACAAGGAAACCAAGATGGGCACATTACTGCAAAATGGGGACATTAGTACATGGACACCAGGATGGGGACATTACTACACGGAGACCAGGATAGGCACAATACTACAGGATGGGACATTACTACAATGAGACCTGGATGGGTACAATACTACAGGATAGGACATTAATACAAGGAGACTAGAATTGGCACAATACTATAGGATGGGGACATTATTACATGGAGACCAAGATGGGGACAATACTGCAGGATGGAACATTACAACAAAGAAACCAGGATGGGCACATTACTACACGATGGGGTCATTACTACATGGAGACCAGGATGGGGGCATTACTACATGGAGATCAGGATTGGGACGTTCCTACAAGGAGACCAGGATGGGGACATTAGTATACGGACACCAGGATGGGCACAATACTACAGGATGGGACATTACTACAAGGAAAACAGGATGGGCACATTACTACAGGATGGGGATATTAGTATATGGAGACAAGGATGGGGACATTACTACACAGAGACCAGGTTGGGGACATTAGCACACTGAGATAAGGATGGGCACAATACTACAGGATGGGGACATTAATTTATGGAGACCAGGATGGGGACATTACTACACGGAGACCAGGATGTGGAAATTAGTACACGGAGACAAGGATGGGCACAATACTACAGGTTGGGGACATTAGTACATGGAGACAAGGATGGGGACATTACTACACAGAGACCAGGTTGGGGACATTACTACACCAAGACCAGGATGGGGACATTAATACAAGGAGACTAGGATGGGAACATGACCACAAGATGGGAGATTACTACAAGGGGGGACCAGGTTAAGATATTACTACACAGGTGGAACAAGGATGGGACATTACTACATGGAGACCAGGATGGGAACATTACTACTCGGAAATCAGGATGGGCACATTACTACACGGAGACCAGTATGAGGACATTACTACACGGAGACCAGGATGGGGAAATTACTACATGGAGACCGGGATGGAGACATTACTACACGGAGACTAGGATGGGGACATTACTACAAGGAGTCCAGGATGGGGACATTACGACTTGGAAACCAGGATTGGGACATTACTACACGGAGACCAGAATGGTGACATTAATACACAGAGACCAGGATGGGAACATTACTACACGGAGACCAGGATCGGGACATTACTACTAGAGTTGAGCGCGGTTCGCGGTTCGAGGTTCTCCAGTTCTAAGCTCGAGTGATTTTTGGGGCTGTTCGAGATCGAACTAGAACTCGAGCTTTTTGCTAAAAGCTCGATAGTTCTAGATACGTTCGAGAACGGTTCTAGCAGCAAAAAGCAGGGCTTTTTACAGCTACAGTGAGCAGGAGCCATCGCTGGCAGCCTGCCACAAGCTGGTAACCAAGATAAACATCGGGTATCCAAGCAAAGCGCTTTGGTTAGTAACCCGATGTTTATCTTAGTTACGTGCAGGAAGCCCACACTTTCCCGCTCAGCTCGCTCCGCCCCACACACACACACACAAACACCCCCACCCCCCCGCCCGCTCGCTCGGCTTACCTGCGGTGATGAAGTCCCGCCATCCCGACCTCAGCGCTGTCACTGTCCTCCATGGCCGCCGCTTGTCACATCACCTCTCGCTTCCAACCCGAGACTGACTAGCGGTGACGTCACGGACCTCTCGCGATACTTGAGGGGAAGGCGCCGGTCATTGAACTCAGTGACAGGGGCTGTCAGTGTGCTGGAGATCAGCGCAGGTAATGTACCTTGCTGACAGCAGCACTTGTCACCCCCCTGCAGTGACCTGGGCTGACCCATTGATGTTAGCTCAGGTCACTGCATTGCTCTCCCAGCCAATGGGGAACATCCTGCTCTTCATTGACTGGGACAGTGTGGATCGTCATGGCAACCCCTTGGATTACAGCAGACCTGGATTTGTTTTTCAATCTAATAAATTGGTTAAAGAGGGAATGTTTTGGGGAGTGTTTTTTCAAATAAAAATGTGTTTGTCGTCTATTTTTTTTTATTACTGACTGGGTTGGTGATGTCGGGTATCTGATAGACGCCTGACCTCACCAACCCCAGGGCTTGATGCCAGGTGACATTACACATCTGGTATTAACCCCATATATTACCCCGTTTGCCACCGCACCAGGGCGCGGGATGAGCTGGGGCGAAGCACCAGGATTGGCGCATCTAATGGATGCGCCACTTCTGGGGCGGCTGCGGCCTGCTATTTTTAGGCTGGGGAGATTCCAATAACCATGGACCTCCCTAGTCTGAGAATATCAGGCCCCAGCTGTCTGCTTTACCTTGGCTGGTGATCCAATTTTGGGGGACCCCTACGTGTTTTTTTTTTTAATTATTTATTTAATTTAAAATAACAGCGTGGGGTGCCCTCAGTTTTGGATTACCAGCCAAGGTGAGGTTGCCAGCTGTGGTCTGCAGGCTGCAGCCGTCTGCTTTACCCTAGCTGGCTACAAAACTAGGGGGAACCCTACGTCATTTTTTTTTTCATTTTTTTGGCTAAATACAAAGCTAAGCACCCCTTAGTGCCACATGAAAGGTACCAAAGGGTGTTCCACTTTTTCTCCATTTTTTTCTCCACTTTTTCTCCATTTTTTTCTCCACTTATTCTCCACTTTTTCTCCTCTTATTTTCCACTTTTTCTCCTCTTATGCTCCACTTTTTCTCCACTTTTTCTCCTCTTAATCTCCACTTTTTCTCCACTTTTTCTCCTCTTAATCTCCACTTTTTCTCCACTTTTTCTCCACTTTTTTCTCCACTTTTTCTCCTCTTATGCTCCACTTTTTCTCCACTTTTTCTCCACTTTTTCTCCACTTTTTCTCCTCTTATGCTCCACTTTTTCTCCACTTTTTCTCCTCTTAATCTCCACTTTTTCTCCACTTTTTCTCCACTTTTATCTCCACTTTTTTCTCCACTTTTTTCTCCACTTTTTCTCCACTTTTTCTCCTCTTATGCTCCACTTTTTCTCCACTTTTTCTCCTCTTAATCTCCACTTTTTCTCCACTTTTTCTCCTCTTAATCTCCACTTTTTCTCCACTTTTTCTCCACTTTTTTCTCCACTTTTTCTCCTCTTATGCTCCACTTTTTCTCCACTTTTTCTCCACTTTTTCTCCACTTTTTCTCCACTTTTTCTCCTCTTATGCTCCACTTTTTCTCCACTTTTTCTCCTCTTAATCTCCACTTTTTCTCCACTTTTTCTCCACTTTTATCTCCACTTTTTTCTCCACTTTTTTCTCCACTTTTTCTCCACTTTTTCTCCACTTTTTTCTCCACTTTTTCTCCTCTTATGCTCCACTTTTTCTCCACTTTTTCTCCACTTTTTTCTCCCCTTTTTCTCCTCTTATGCTCCACTTTTTCTCCACTTTTTCTCCACTTTTTCTCCTCTTATGCTCCACTTTTTCTCCACTTTTTTCTCCACTTTTTCTCCTCTTATGCTCCACTTTTTCTCCACTTTTTCTCCACTTTTTCTCCTCTTATGCTCCACTTTTTCTCCACTTTTTCTCCTCTTATGCTCCACTTTTTCTCCACTTTTTCTCCACTTTTTCTCCTCTTATGCTCCACTTTTTCTCCACTTTTTCTCCACTTTTTCTCCACTTTTTTCTCCACTTTTTCTCCTCTTATGCTCCACTTTTTCTCCACGTTTTCTCCACTTTTTCTCCTTTTATGCTCCACTTTTTCTCCACTTTTTCTCCACTTTTTCTCCACTTTTTCTCCTCTTATGCTCCACTTTTTCTCCACTTTTTCTCCTCTTATGCTCCACTTTTTCTCCACTTTTTCTCCACTTTTTCTCCACTTTTTCTCCTCTTATGCTCCACTTTTTCTCCACTTTTTCTCCACTTTTTCTCCACTTTTTTCTCCACTTTTTCTCCTCTTATGCTCCACTTTTTCTCCACTTTTTCTCCACTTTTTCTCCACTTTTTCTCCTCTTATGCTCCACTTTTTCTCCACTTTTTCTCCACTTTTTCTCCACTTTTTTCTCCACTTTTTTCTCCACTTTTTCTCCAATTTTTCTCCTCTTATGCTCCACTTTTTCTCCACTTTTTCTCCAATTTTTCTCCACTTTTTCTCCACTTTTTCTCCACTTTTTTCTCCACTTTTTCTCCTCTTATGCTCCACTTTTTCTCCACTTTTTCTCCACTTTTTCTCCTCTTATGCTCCACTTTTTCTCCACTTTTTCTCCACTTTTTCTCCTCTTATGCTCCACTTTTTCTCCACTTTTTTCTCCACTTTTTCTCCTCTTATGCTCCACTTTTTCTCCACTTTTTTCTCCACTTTTTTCTCCACTTTTTCTCCACTTTTTCTCCTCTTATGCTCCACTTTTTCTCCACTTTTTTTCCACTTTTTCTCCACTTTTTTCTCCACTTTTTTCTCCACTTTTTTCTCCACTTTTTCCCCACTTTTTCTCCTCTTATGCTCCACTTTTTCTCCACTTTTTCTCCACTTTTTTCTCCACTTTTTCTCCTCTTATGCTCCACTTTTTCTCCACTTTTTCTCCACTTTTTCTCCTCTTATGCTCCACTTTTTCTCCACTTTTTCTCCACTTTTTTCTCAACTTTTTTCTCCACTTTTTCTCCACTTTTTCTCCTCTTATGCTCCACTTTTTCTCCACTTTTTCTCCACTTTTTCTCCTCTTATGCTCCACTTTTTCTCCACTTTTTCTCCGTTCTTTTTCTATGGTCGGTCTACCCATTAGCTCTGCCATGCATACTGTAGCTCTACACCTACTGCACATGTTACTTTATGATTGACATCTCTTTCGTACCAGAGCTGTCTAAGGGTATGTGCGCACGTTGCTTTTTACCTGCTTTTTACCTGCTTTTTTGCTGCTTTTTCTTCTGCGCTGTTTAATGCCAAAATGGATGTGTTCTTCTATTCAAGCAAAGTCTATGGGAATTTGGGTTGCTTGTTCACACTATGTTGTTCAAAATGCTGCCTTTTTGTGGCAGAACTTTGGTCAAAAACTCAGCTTTGCAGTGCAAAACCCAAATGGCAAAAACAATTGACATGTTGCTTCTTTGAAAAGCTGAGTTTTTGACCAAAGTTCTGCCTCAAAAAGGCAGCATTTTGAACAACATAGTGTGAACAAGAAACCCAAATTCCCATAGACTTTGCTTGAATAGAAGAACATATCAATTTTGGCATCAAACAGCGCAGAAGAAAAAGCAGCAAAAAAGCAGGTAAAAAGCAGGTAAAAAGCAACGTGCGCACATACCCTTAGCCTACTCTGACCCCATATTTGTCATTACTATATTGTCCTTGTACTGTATTATGACATTTGTATCATGTGTTTCATTTCTTGCTGTGTTGCAATTTTTTTGCTGCATCCCAATTGTACCTCTACATTGTTCGAGTTTATGTTATTGTTCTCTCACTCTTATGTGATACTGATTATTGTCATTTTTCATGTTTACATGCAGATAAGTCCAATCTGACGAAGGCTCAGGCCGAAACGTCATTTGTAACTTGTTTTGGACAAAAACATATATGCTTATGAAAAAATTTTTTTCTTAATACGGACCAATAAAGAGTGATTTTGCATTACTATCCATTGTGACTTACTGACTTAGTCTGGGAGATATAGAGTGCCGAGGTTACTCACTAATTTTATCTATTATTACCTCTGAGCACCTATATACCAGTGAGCAGAGCTTCCTCTACAGTAGTTCTCCTGATTAGGCATGCCCTTACCTCATGAGCAGGGCATTGCAGCTTTGGTAGCAACCATTACGACATGGACTCTGCTGCTGTGGACCCGGGGAGAGTGAGTGCAGATTCATTGCACCCACACTCCTCACATGAAGGGTCCACACTCCTAGAAAATGGGGGATACATTCCCTGAGTGTCTCCCCCCCATATTCTAGACGGTCCAGAGTCGTCGTGGGACCCCTTTATTTTTTTTCTTACAATAAATTGGTGAAAGAGGAAATGTTTTGGGGACTGTTTTTTCAAATAAATTTCTTTTATCGATTTTTTGTTTTTGTTAGTACTGACAGTTTATGATGTTGGGTATCTAATAGACGCCATGACATCACAAACTGCTGGGCTTGATCTCAGGTGACTTTACAGCTAGTATCAACCCGATTTATTACCCCGTTTGCCACTGCACCAGGGCACGGGATGAGCTGGGGTGAAGCGCCAGGATTGGCGCATCTAGTGGATGCGCCACGTCTGGGGTGCCTGCGGCCTGCTATTTTTAGGCTGTGAAGGCCCAATAACTATGGACCTTCCCACCCTGAGAATACCAGACCACAGCTGTCCGCTTTACCTTGGCTGGTGATCCAATTTGGGGGGGACCCTACTTTTATTGTGTAATTATTAATATTTATAAAATAATTATAAAAAAGAGCCTGAGGGGACCTCCACATTGGATCCCCAACCACGGTAAAGCTGCCAGCTGTGGTTTTCAGGCTACAGCCGTCTGCTTTACCCTAGCTGGCTATCAAAAATGGGGGACCCAACGTAATTTTTTTTTTTAACTATTTTTTAAATAGAAAAAATTAATGGGCTTCCCTGTATTTTGATTGCCAACCAAGGTAACGGCAGGCAGATGGGGGTGGCAACCCATAGCTGTCTGCTTTATCTGCGCTGAGAATCAAAAATACCGCGGAGCGCTACGTCATTTTTTTAAAGATTTATTTTTACAGCACTGTGATGTCCAGCAATCAAAATACAGGGAAGCCCATTTTATTTTTAGTTATTTAAATAAATAATTAAAAAAAATATATATGGGCTCCCGCTGCATTTTTAGTATTGCTAGCTAAGGGTAATCCAAGCAGCTACTGGCTGCTAACCCCCACTGCTTGGTGTTACCTTCACTGGCAATGGAAAATCCAGGGAAGCATTTTTTATTTTTTTTGCCAAAAAACTACAAAAAAAGGACGTGAGCTTCGCCCTATTTTTGTATGCTAGCCAGGTATAGCAGGCAGGTGCTGGAAGAGTTGGATACAGCGCCAGAAGATGGCGCTTCTATGAAAATGCCATTTTCTGAGGTGGCTGCAGACTGCAATTCGCAGCAGTGGGGCCCAGAAAGCTCAGGCCAACCGGTGGTGCGGATTCCAATCCCCAGCTGCCTAGTTGTACCTGGCTGGACACAAAAATGGGGCAAAGTCTACGTCATTTGTTTTCTAATTATTTCATGAAATTCATGAAATAATAAAAAAAGGGCTTCCCTTTATTTTTGGTTCCCAGCCGGGTACAAATAGGCAACTGGGGGTTGGGGGCAGCCGTACCTGCCTGCTGTACCTGGCTAGCATACAAAAATATGGCGAAGCCCACATAATTTTTTCAGGGGGCAAAAAACTTCTGCATACAGTCCTGGATGGAGTATGCTGAGCCTTGTAGTTCTGCAGCTGCTGTCTGTCTGTATGGAGAAGAGCAGACAGCAGCTGCAGAACTACAAGGCTCAGCATACTCCATCCAGGACTGTATGCAGAGGTTTTTTGCCCACCAAAAAAATGACGTGGGCTTCGCCATATTTTTTGTATGCTAGCCAGGTACAGCTGGCAGCCACGGGCTGCCTCCAACCTCCAGTTGCCTATTTGTACCCGGCTGGGAACCAAAAATATAGGGAAGCCCGTTTTTTTTAATTATTTCACTTATTTCATGAAATAATTAAAAAACAAATGACGTGGGCTTCGCCCTATTTTTGTGTCCAGCCGGGTACAACTAGGCAGCTGGGGATTGGAATCCGCAGCACAGGTTAGCCCGAGGTTTGTGGGCGCCTCTGCTGCGGATTTCAGTCCGCAGCCGTCCCAGAAAATGGCGCTCTCACAGAAGCGCCATCATCTGGCGCTGTATCCAACTCTTCCAACAGCCCTGGAGCCGGGTGGCTTGTTGGGTAATCATGAGTTAATACTGGCTTTGTTTTACCAGCCAGTATTAAGCCAGAGATTCTTAATGTCAGGCACGTTTGACCCGGCCATTAAGAATCTCCAATAAAGGGTTAAAAAAAAGACACCACACAGAGAAAAAATACTTTAATAGAAATAAATACACAGACACATTAGAGACTCCATCTTTATTACCCCCTGTCAGCCCTCCACGATCCTGCTCTTCTGTCTTCTTTCTTTCTAGTGTAGTAGTAGTGACGATTGTAGTGAGGATGAGATTCACCAGCTCATCACTTGGGGCTGGGGAACCTCCATCCTCACTACAATGCTCACTACAATCGGGAAGCAGCGTACAGCCTTCACTCCGTGAGTGATCAGTGCTGGCTGCTAGCGGTAACGCTGACAGACGCGTTACCATAGCAACGGTGCTCTCGCAGCCGCGGTTAGCGGTGACGTCACCGCTAACTGCGTTGCTATGGCAACGGTGATCTCCGTTAATGACCGGCTGTGTCAGCCGGTCCCTAACGGAACGGGGAGTCGACCGTGTGCTAGAGCATGTCGCCGGTACACGGCGATACACATATGTGCACCGTGTACCGCAGAGATGCACTCGCAGGTCCTACATGACGTGTCATAGTCATGTGACCAGTCTGTAGCCAATGAGATAATAGCCACGTGACTGGTCACATGGCTATTTTGACGTCACGATAGGTCCTGCTTCTCTGCTGGCAGTGCAGGTCACCGGGAGGATTCAGCGATCATCGGATGGAATAGCGGCAGGAGACAGAGTGCAGAAGGGATCGCGAGGACCGGTAAGTGTTATGGCAATGTTTATTAACTGTTTGTGTACATTTATAATGCATTTTTATGTGTTTGTGATTGCCTCCCATTATAGCCTATACGTTCGAGTTCGGTTCGTCGAACGTTCGACGAGCCGAACTCGAACGGGACCCCCGT
Organism: Anomaloglossus baeobatrachus; assembly: GCF_048569485.1. NCBI lineage: Eukaryota > Metazoa > Chordata > Amphibia > Anura > Aromobatidae > Anomaloglossus > Anomaloglossus baeobatrachus. Next base: position 390,862,804 of record NC_134354.1, on the reverse strand, counting down.
TCGGCGAACCGGCCTCGAGCCAAACCGGGACCAGTTCGCTCATCTCTAATTACTACACAGAAGCCAGGATGGGGACATTATTACAGGGAGACCAGGATGGGCGCAATACTACAGGATGGGACATTACTACAAGGAAAACAGGATAGGCACATTAATACAGGATGGGGACATTAGTACATGGAGACTAGGATGGGGACATTATTACACGGAGACCAGGATGGGAACATTACTACACGGAGACCAGGATCGGGACATTGCTACACAGAGGCCAGGATGGGGACATTATTACAGGGAGACCAGGATGGGCACAATACTACAGGATGGGGACATTAGTACATGTAGACTAGGATGGGGACATTACTACACGGAGACCAGAATGGTGACATTAATATACAGAGACCAGGATGGGAACATTACTACACGGAGACCAGGATGGGGACATTACTACACAGAGGCCAGGATGGGGACATTAGCACACGGAGACCAGGATGGGCACAATACTATAGGATGGGGACATTAGTACATGGAGACCAGGATGGGGACATTACTACACGGAGACCAGAATGGGACATTAGTACACGGAGACCAGGATGGGAACAATACTACTGGATGGGAACATTAGTACATGGAGACCAAGGTGGGGACATTACTACACGGAGACCAGGATGTGGACATTAGTACACGGAGACCAGGATGGGCACAAAACTACAGGATGGGGACATTAGTACATGGAGACCAGGATGGGGACATTACTACACAGAGACCAGGTTGGAGACATTACTACACCAAGGCCAGGATGGGGACATTAGTACACGGAGATAAGGATGGGCACAATACTACAGGATGGGGACATTAATACATGGAGACCAGGACGGGGACATTACTACACGGAGACCAGGATGGGGACATTACTACACGGACACCAGGATGGGGACATTACTACATGGAGACCAGGATGGGGACATTACTACATGGAGACCACAATGGGCACAATACTACAGGATGGGACATTACTACAAGGAAACCAAGATGGGCACATTACTGCAAAATGGGGACATTACTACATGGACACCAGGATGGGGACATTACTACACGGAGACCAGGATAGGCACAATACTACAGGATGGGACATTACTACAATGAGACCTGGATGGGTACAATACTACAGGATAGGACATTAATACAAGGAGACTAGAATTGGCACAATACTATTGGATGGGGACATTATTACATGGAGACCAAGATGGGCACAATACTGCAGGATGGAACATTACAAAAAAGAAACCAGGATGGGCACATTACTACACGATGGGGACATTACTACATGGAGACCAGGATGGGGACAATACTACAGGATGGGACATTACTACAAGGAAAACAGGATGGGCACATTACTACAGGATGGGGATATTAGTATATGGAGACAAGGATGGGGACATTACTACACAGAGACCAGGTTGGGAACAATACTACACCGAGGCCAGGATGGGGACATTAGTACACGGAGATAAGGATGGGCACAATACTACAGGATGGGGACATTAATTTATGGAGACCAGGATGGGGACATTACTACATGGAGACATTACTACACGGAGACCAGGATGGGGACATTACTACACGGAGACCAGGGTGGGGACATTACTACATGGAGACCACGATGGGCACAATACTACAGGATGGGAAATTACTACAGGATGGGGATATTATACATGGAGACAAGGATGGGGACATTACTACACGGAGACAAGGGTGGGGACATTACTACACGGAGACCAGGGTGGGGACATTACTACATGGAGACCAGGATGGGCACAATACTACAGGATGGGACATTACTATAAGGAAACCAAGATGGGCACATTACTGTAGGATGCAGAAATTAGTACATGGAGACCAGGATGGGGACATTACTACACGGAGACCAGGATGGGCAAATTACTACACGAAGACCAGGATGGGGACATTACCTCACGGAAACCAGGATGGGGACATTACCTCGCGGAAACCAGGATGGGGACATTACTACATGAGACCAGTATGGCGATATTACTACACGGAGACCAGGATGGGGACATTACTACAAGGAGACCAGGATGGGAACAATAATACAGGATGGGACATTACTACAAGGAAACCAGGATGAGCACAATACTACAGGATGGAACATTACTACAAGGAGACTGGGATGGGCACAATACTACAGGATAGGACATTACTACAATGAGACCAGGATGGGCACAATACTACAGGATGGGACATGAGTACAAGGAAACTAGATTGGGCACAATACTACAGGATGGGGACATTACTACACGGAAACCAGGATGGGCACAATACTACAGGATGGGAGAATACTACAAGGAAACCAGGATGGGCACATTACTACAGTATGGGGACATTACTACATGGAGACAAGGATGGGGACATTACTACACGGAGACCAAGATGGGGACATTACTACACAGAGAGCAGGATGGGGACATTACTACACGGAGACCAGGATGGGGACATTACTACATGGAGACCAGGATGGGCACAATACTACAGGATGGGACATTACTGCAAGGAAACTAAGATGGGCACATTACTACAGGATGGGGACATTAGTATATGGAGACCAGGCTGGGCACATTGCTGTACGGAAACCAGGATGGGGCCATTACTACATGAAGTTCAGGAAGGGGGCATTACGTCACGGAAACTAGGATGGGGACAATACTACATGAGACCAGTATGGGGACATTACTACACGGAGACCAGGATGGGGACATTACTACACGGAGACCAGGATGGGCACAATAATACAGGATGGGACATTACTACAAGGAAACCAGGATGGGCACAATACTACAGGATGGGATGTTACTACAGGGAGACCAGGATGGGCACAATACTACTGGATAGTGACATTACTACAAGGAGACCAGGATGGGCACAATATTACAGGCTAGGGACATTACTACACGGAGACCAGAATGGGACAATACTACAGGATGGGACATTACTACAAGGGGACCAGGATGGGCACAATACTACAGGATGGGACATTACTAAAATGATATCAGGATGGGCACAATACTACAGGATGTGACATTAGTACAATGAGACTAGAATGGGCACAATATTACAGGATGGGGACATTACTACACAGAGACCAGGATGGGCACATTACTACAGGATGGGGACATCACTACATGGAGACCAGGATGGGGACATTACTACACAGAGACCAAGATGAGGACATTACTACACAGAGACCAGGATGGGGACATTACTACAAAGAGACCAGGATGGGGACATTACTACACGGAGACCAGGATGGGCACATTACTACATGGAGACCAGGATGGGCACATTTCTAGAGGATGGGGACATTAGTACATGGAGACTAGGATGGGGACATTACTACACGGAGACTAGGATGGAGACATTACTACATGGAGACCAGGATGGGCACATTACTACACGGAAACCAGGATGGGGCCATTACTACACGAAGACCAGGATGAGGACATTACTTCACGGAAACTAGGATGGGGACAATACTTCATGAGACCAGTATGGGGACATTTCTACATGGAGACCAGGATGGGGGACATTACTACAAGGAGAAAAGGATGGGCACAATACTACAGTATGGGGACATTACTACAAGGAGACCAAGATGGGCCAATACTAAAGGAATGGGACATTACTACAAGGAGACAAGGATGGGCACAATACTACAGGTTTGGGACATTACTACAGGGAGACCAGGATGGGCACAACACTACAGGATGGGGACATTAGTACAAGGAGACCAAGATGGGCACAATACTACAGGATGGGACATTACTGCATGGAGACCAGGATGGGGACATTACTACAAGGAGACCAGGATGGGCACATTACTACATGGAGACCAGGATGGGCACAATACTACAGGATGGGACTATACTGCAAGGAAACCAAGATGGGCACATTTCTAGAGGATGGGGACATTAGTACATGGAGACTAGGGTGGGGACATTACTACACGGAGACTAGGATGGAGACATTACTACATGGAGACCAGGATGGGCACATTACCACACGGAAACCAGGATGGGGCCATTACTACACGAAGACAAGGATGAGGACATTACTTCACGGAAACTAGGATGGGGACAATACTTCATGAGACCAGTATGGGGACATTTCTACATGGAGACCAGGATGGGGGACATTACTAGAAAGGAGACAAGGATGGTCACAATACTACAGTATGGGGATATTACTACAAGGAGACCAAGATGGGCACAATACTAAAGGAATGGGACATTAGTACAAGGAGACAAGGATGGGCACAATACTACAGGTTTGGGACATTACTACAGGGAGACCAGGATGGGCACAACACTACAGGATGGGGACATTAGTACAAGGAGACCAAGATGGGCACAATACTACAGGATGGGACATTACTGCACGGAGACCAGGATGGGAACATTACTACAAGGAGACCAGGATTTGCACAATATTAGAGGATGGGAGATTACTACAAGGGGACTAGAATGGACACAATACTACAGGATGGGGACATTACTACACGGAGACCAGGATGGGCACAATACTGCAGGATGAGGACATTACTACAAGGCGACCAGGATGGGCACAATACTGCAGGATGGGACATTACTACAAAGGGACGAGGATGGGCACAATATTACAGGATGGGACATTACTGCATAGAGACCAGGATGGGGACATTAGTATGCGGAGACCAGGATGGAGACAATACTACTCGGAGACAAGGATGAGCACATCACTACATGTAGACCAGGATGGGGACATTACTACATGGAGACCAGGATAGGGACATTACTACACAGAGGCCAGGATGGGGATATTAGTACACGGAGACCAGGATGGGCACAATACTATAGGATGGGGACATTAGTACATGGAGACCAGGATGGGGACATTACTATGCGGGGACTAGGATGGAGACATTACTACAAGGAAACCAGGATGGGCACAATACTACAGGATGGGGACATTACTAGGAGACCAGGATGGGCACAATACTACAAGATGGGACATTAGTACAAGAAGGCTAGAATGGGCACACTACTACAGGATGGGGACATTACTACACGGAGACCAGGATGGGGACATTACTATAAGGAGACCAGGATGGGCACAATACTACAGGATGAGACATTACTACAAGGAGACCAGGATGGGCACAATACTACAGGATGGGACATTACTACAAGGAAACCAGGATGGGCACAATACTACAGGATGAGACATTACTACAAGGAGACCAGGATGGGCACAATACTACAGGATGGGAGAAAACTACAGAGAGACCAGGATGGGCACAATACTGTTGGATGGTGACATTACTACAAGGAGACCAGGATGGGCACAATACTACAGGATGGGGATATTAATACAAGGAGGCCAGGATTGGGACATTAGTACATGGAGACCAGGATGGGGACATTACTACACGGAGACTAGGATGGAGACATTACTACATGGAGACCAGGATGGGGACATTACTACACGGAGACTAGGATGGAGACATTACTACATGGAGACCAGGATGGGCACATTACTACACAGAAAACCAGGATGGGGCCATTACTACACGGAAGCCAGGATGGGGACATTACTTCATGGAAATTAGGATTGGAACAATACTACTTGAGATCAGTTTGGGGATTTTACTACACGGAGACCAGGATGGGGATATTACTACAAGGAGACCAGGATGGGCACAATACTACAGGATGGGCCATTAGTACAAGTAGACTAGAGTGGGCACAATACTACAGGATGGTACATTTTTACAAGGAGACCAGGATGGGCACAATACTACAGGATGAGACATTACTGCAAGGAAACCAAGATGGGCAAATTACTACAGGATGGGGACATTAGTACATGGAGACCAGGATGGGGACCTTACTACACAGAGACCAGGATGGGGACATTACTACATGGAGACCAGGATGGGCACAATACTGCAGGATGGGGGCATTACTACAAGGAGACAAGGATGGGGACATTACTACAGAATGGGGACAAGCATGGGGCACATTACTACAGGATGTTTTTTTATATATCAATTCAAATAAACAAAAAAGTCCATGTTATTGCCACATCCATAATGATTCAAGCTAAACAAAACAACCCATTTTCCATACAATGAATGGCATTTAATTTTTTTTCTTTAAAAAGTGATCCTATGGCGTATAGAAAAAAAATATTTGGTAATACTAAAAACGTCACTTTGTCCTCCTGCAAAGAATGTGGCCCCCCAAATAATTTTTTTTCTATGTGCGGCCCATATACTCAGCCGAGTTTGAGACCCTTGGAGTAAAGGGTCACATCAGAGGTATGCTGACCCTTCATACTTGGTTATGGTTAAGTTCCGACTGGGACAGTTTCCGGGGAAGGCCCAAAACACACGGCATGAAAATTGGTGCGAGTGGAATGCGATAAAACATCGCATTCCACTCGGACCAATATTAGCCTATGTGTCAGCACCCATGAGCGATTATTTTCTCAGCTCTAATCGGACCGAGAAAACAACTGCAGCATGTTGCGACTGTAACGCGTTCCTTTTTTCTCCCGCACCCATTCAAGTCTATGGAACGAGAGAAAAATCGCACTGCACTCGCAGTACACCGGTGTACCGCGAGTGCAGGGCGAGAATGGCAATAGCCGGCAACGGAGGAGAGAGGGAGATAAATACCTACCTCCCCTCCTCAGCACTTGCCAGGGCCGGACTAGGACTAAAATTCAGCCCTGGCATTTGGGGGTACACAGACCCACTTTTCTCGTGGTGAAAGTGTAATATCTTTCTGACCTTGTATATGTGAGTACTGTATGGCACTATGTGAGCACTGTATGGCACTATGTGATACTGTATGGCGCTATGTGACACTGTATGGCATTTTGAGACACTGTATGGCACTATTTGAGCACTGTATGGCATTATATGAGTACTGTATGGCACTATGTGAGTACTGTATGGCACTATGTGACACATTTTTGCAGTGTGTAGCATACCTTGATGTATTTTCTGCTCTTTACTTCCCTGATTTGTGGATTGTTCCGCCACATACCTGTGTCCTAATCACTCTACAAGCACTGCAGTCACTACAGGGGATTGTACCTGTGCGGACAGGTCCAGGACTAATATCACTGATATCACACTAATTAATCCTCGATTAATGACTTCGCGCCCCTCCCCACACACACAATACAATGCACCCCCATTACCCACACACACCCACACACATACAATACAATGCACCCCCATTACCCCTCCTCACACACACACACACACACACACATACACACACACACACACACACACACAGTACAATGCACCCCCATTACCCTCACACACATACAATAAAATGCACACTCCATTACACACACACACACACACACAATACAATGCACGCTCCATTACCCTCACACACACAGTACAATGCACGCCGCTCCATTACCCCTCCCCCTCACACAAAACAATACACCCCCCATCACCCACTACACACAATACATGCTCCATTACCCCTCCCCCCACACACAATACAATACGCCCCCATCACCCACTACACACACACACACACACACACACACACACACAATGCAATGCACCCCCCATTACCCCACCCCCGACAAACATACAATACACCCTCCATTACCCCCACACACACACACACACAACACAATGCACCCTCCATTACCCCTCCACACACACAATACAATGCACCACCCATCACCTACCACACACACACACAAACACACACACAATACAATGCACCCTACATTACCCCTCCCCACACACAATACAATGCACCCTCCATTACCCCTCCCCCACACACAATACAATGCACCCTCCATTACCCCTCCCCACACACACAATACAATGCACCCTCCATTACCCCATTACCCCTCCCCCCACACACACACACAATATAATACACCCCCATTACCCCTCCCCCCATACACAATACAATACACCCTGCATTACCCTCTCCCCAGACATAATACAATGCACCCCCCATCAACCCCTACATACACAAATTACACTACCCCATCACTACAGACTCCAGCCTCACTTTCCCTCGGAATACAGCACTCCCCCTCTGCCTGTCACAAAGCTGTGTCCTCAGCCCCTCCCCACTCATCCCCATTAATTAAACTTGCCATCTTTGGCTCCTCCATGGAGCGCTTACCGCTGCCTGATGTCTCCTGTGTGTCGCCCGTGTGGAGCCCCGCATTACCTTCAGGTTGCCTCAAGGTCTTCAGGGACTTCTCGTGATGGGATTCTTCTGGCCGCAGGTAGGTCAGGTTAACTTCTATGGGGATCGTGACGCCACTCTCGGTAATTGTGGTCAGGGGGTGACCGTCACTGCAATTTAGGGAGTGCCTGGGGCTGATGGTAGATGCAGTCAGTTGTTGTGGCCTCCCGAGAGTGAGGCTGGCCCCAGGGCCCAGTGTAAGTGTGTAGTACCACAAGTCGCAGAAGAACTCACACACAAGCAGCAATGTCTTTCAGGGTTTTTACTCACTTTCAGGTGGTAGCTGTGAGTCAACCCGAGCGATGCTATGATGAACCAGGTGGAACCAGATATTCCTTCGTCTGATGTAGGGGTGACTGCTGACTCGCCTTCCTTGCCCTTCTTGCTTGGGGTGACTCCTACTTGTAGTATTGCTGGAATCACCCAGGGAAGTCGCAACTGCCGTTCTCCCCTTTCTGGGCCATTTGCGGGCAGCGTGGACCAAGGTAAGATGGCTCCTGGCTCAATCCTCCTTATGGGCACCCTCGTTGCTGCTGTAGCTGCGGACTCTGTGTGGTTGGTGAGGCACGTAAAGTGCCCTCACCAGCAGGTTTGGTAGGCCAACTGAATGGGCCCCTGCTCTGGGGACATGATTCCCTGTGCGGGCTTGGACAACCGGCGATCTTCTTACTCAGCCACCTCTTGCTACTGCCCTAGGTGGTTTTCAGGTGGCACCACTGGGTAGCCTTTCTCCCCTGCCAGCAGCCACTGACTGGTGCAGTGTCTGGCAAGGCCCTGCTCCTCTGCTCTGCCCTCCAGACACGGCTCCTCCACTCCTTCTCCTTCGGCTGCCTCTGCACAACTCCCTGTCTCCAGTCCCACACCCACCACTAGCTGGGATGCGAGGGCCACACCCCCTCCATGGGTCCGCCCAGGGGTCCCCTCTAAGCTGTGTGTGTTCCTGGTTCTAAGTGTCTGTGTGTCCACACCCTAGTCAGCCTCTGGGATTACCTGTGTTGTACTGACCCAGCATGGGTGCAGTACTCAGTGGTGCCTGACTGTTACATCACCGCCGGAGTCTGCTCCAGCGACTTCTGCTCCGATTGCCAGGCGACGCCGTGTTCCTGCCGTGGATGGTGCTGGTGATGGGAGAGGAGTCGATGCCAGCGGGCTCCAATTATCCACTGGGCTGGGTTATCTTGGGATCTGCAGTACCGCTGGCTGACTGTGGGTGGCATGTGTCTTCCAGCTGAAGTTACCAGCGTTCAGCTACAGCCAATGGGAAGACACCACACCCTTCTTATTCCCCCTCCTGTCACATGACCACTGCCAGAGATAGTTCTGATTTCCTGGCTCCTGGTCAACCCTATTCTGTTTTGTGATTCCTGTGTGCTGACTTATGCATGTTTTCTGACTACCCTTCTGCCTGCTGTTTTTGTACCTCGCTGCCCGATCCGGATTTGACCTCTGCTCCGTTTTCTGATTACGTCCTTGTCTGCCGATTCTGTCCCTGTTCTGCTATTCCTGGTTTGACCCTGCCTGATGACTACTCTCATCGGACTGCAGCCTTCCACAGGTAGTGATCTCCAGGGCCCTGTGTAATTCCAAATCCCTGTATAGGGGTTAAAGGGTTTCAGGCTTCTGGGGGTCCTGCTTGGTGAGTGGCTTCCCTCTAGTCTGTCCATTATATCCCCCCTGAGTCTGTTGATCCAGGCAGGCGTTACACTGACCAGGTCAGGGGTGCTACATTCCCCCTTAGTTACCAAAAGCACGTCCTCTGGCTGTAAAGACAAAACATTTAAAGTGCAAAACATTTAAAACATTAAAACATCATAAAAGCATCATAAAACATACCAGGTACCACTTTTCGCCACCCTCCACCCACAAGTCGGTTACCCACCCAAAACCCTCTCAGGAGGCTGGTCACCGATGCTTTTAGCAACCAGGTCTGGGCCATCTGTTTCCCCAGACCTTTCCTCCAATCTTCCTCTCCTGGGGCTGGTGGTTGAAGGCAAGCCCCTCTCCCGTCGAGCCGCGTCTTCAGCCACTTCTGGCAGGATGTAGAGGCGGCTTTCTCAGTCGGTGTTGCTTCTTTGTGGTGGAGAGCCAAGCCCCATAAACAGGCGTGCTCTGGTTGGTACCAAAAAGGTAAACTTTCATACACTGCGAGAGTTTGTGGCTATAGCCAGTTCATAGCCTAATCGTCCGTAGTAATATTGCACAAACCAGGTGTAAAAGCAGACTTAAATTCTCACATCAGTTCATGTGGGCACATTCTCTTGAATTTGTTTAACGTTGCTTTAACTCCAAACTGGTAACTTGAACTTTGCTGCACTCTCTACTTGGACGTCCTCCTCTCACAACCAGGGCTTTTGCTTGTAGGGCTTTGACACCTGGAGGTTTCTGTGTCTTCTTCTGTAGTGCTTGTGGTATCTTCGTCTTTAGCTATATCTGTGTCTTTATCTTGTTCTTTTTCTTTGTTTTTATCTTGTTCTTTTTCTTTGTCTTTATCTGTGTCTTTATTTTGTTCTTTGATGGAAACTGCTGGGCTGTAGCTGGAGCTCCTTGGGCATGGCACTACATCCAGTGCATACCAGCCTCTTTCGCCTTGGTGTCTGGTAAACTCTACCAGGTCTCCCATGTGTAGATCATGGCCAGGGTGTCCTCTGGGCAAATGGGAGCGGACGTCTCTTCTGCTTACGAAAATGCCCTCTTTAATGCCAAGCGCCACTATGAAGTCATAGCCGGTTTTCATTCTGAATTCCTCCACTACTCCACGGTAGAGAGGACCTCTAACCTGGTGCCTGGCTTTTCTGAGTGACTGCTTTTCCTCCAGATCTAGGGGCGGGCTGTCACGTCTCAGTTCTGTTTGTCTGGAGAATGCTGCACAGGGGGTGGTCTTGCTCTTGCGCGGTGCCGTACTCGACTAGCTGGCCTCCGCATTACTGCCACCTCGCTGTCTGTGGGCTCCCAGGTTATGTGCAGGCTGGGCATGTAGATGTATTAATTCACAAGGAGAAGATCCAGTGTCCAAAAGACATATAATGTGGTCTTTGAGTAAAACTCAACAGAACCCTTACAACATACTCAAAAGACCTTTTTAATCAAATATACAAATTCTTTATTGAAACATGATTAAGAACATCAACACACAGACATGTTAAAACATATACATAATAAAAAGGTGTGATAAGAGTCTGTCACAATTGAAAGAACATGATAATCCACATGATGGTCAATCCTGATACATAATGTACATTTTTACATAGAGTTCTATATGTTAATTCCAGTGTTGCTTTAAACAAGAAAAGCCTATAATGCTCACTGTCCCCAATATATGAGTCAGATTTATTAAATTGCAGAGAGGAGATAAACAGGAGCAGTTAGCTTAATATGTGAAATAAATTGTTTATATGAATAATATCATTATATTAAACAGCCAAGGCATTGGTGATGTTACAAAAATTTGTATTTACCTGACTATAGAAAATAACCCAGTTTAGGAGGTATATTTGCTAAATCACAACACATACATGATCAGCATGGCAGAAATCCAGTTGATAAAGGTATATTACCTACTAGAAGGTGGCCCTATTCTAACGCATCGGGTATTCTAGAATTTATTGTGTAGTTAATGTATGTTTTTTGTTATATACAGTGCCTACAAGTAGTATTCAACCCCCTGCAGATTTAGCAGGTTTGATAAGATGCAAATAAGTTAGAGCCTGCAAACTTCAAACAAGAGCAGGATTTATTAACAGATGCATAAATCTTACAAACCAACAAGTTATGTTGCTCAGTTAAATTTTAATAAATTTTCAACATAAAAGTGTGGGTCAATTATTATTCAACCCCTAGGTTTAATATTTTGTGGAATAACCCTTGTTTGCAATTACAGCTAATAATCGTCTTTTATAAGACCTGATCAGGCCGGCACAGGTCTCTGGAGTTATCTTGGCCCACTCCTCCATGCAGATCTTCTCCAAGATATCTAGGTTCTTTGGGTGTCTCATGTGGACTTTAATCTTGAGCTCCTTCCACACGTTTTCAATTGGGTTAAGGTCAGAAGACTGACTAGGCCACTACAACACCTTGATTTTTTCCCTCTTGAACCAGGCCTTGGTTTTCTTGGCTGTGTGGGTCATTGTCTTGTTGGAAGATGAAATGACGACCCATCTTAAGATCCTTGATGGAGGAGCGGAGGTTCTTGGCCAAAATCTCCAGGTAGGCCATGCTATCCATCTTCCCATGGATGCGGACCAGATGGCCAGGCCCCTTGACTGAGAAACAGCCCCACAGCATGATGCTGCCACCACCATGCTTGGCTGTAGGGATGGTATTCTTGGGGTTGTATGCAGTGCCATCCAGTCTCCAAACGTCACGTGTGTGGTTGGCACCAAAGATCTCGATCTTGGTCTCATCAGACCAGAGAACCTTGAACCAGTCTGTCTCAGAGTCCTCCAAGTGATCATGAGCAAACTGTAGACGAGCCTTGACATGACGCTTTGAAAGTAAAGGTACCTTACGGGCTCGTCTGGAACGGAGACCATTGCGGTGGAGTACGTTACTTATGGTATTGACTGAAACCAATGTCCCCACTGCCATGAGATCTTCCCGGAGCTTGTTGTCCTTGGGTTAGCCTTGACTCTTCGGACAAGCCTGGCCTCGGAACGGGTGGAAACGTTCAAAGGCTGTCCAGGCCGTGGAAGGCTAACAGTAGTTCCATAAGCCTTCCACTTCCGGATGATGCTCCCAACAGTGGAGACAGGTAGGCCCAACTCCTTGGAAAGTGTTTTGTACCCCTTGCCAGCCTTGTGACCCTCCACGATCTTGTCTCTGATGGCCTTGGAATGCTCCTTTGTCTTTCCCATGTTGACCAAGTATGAGTGCTGTTCACAAGTTTGGGGAGGGTCTTAATTAGTCAGAAAAGGCTGGAAAAAGAGATAATTAATCCAAACATGTGAAGCTCATTGTTCTTTGTGCCTGAAATACTTCTTAATACTTTAGGGGAACCAAACAGAATTCTGGTGGTTTGAGGGGTTGAATAATAAATGACCCTCTGAATAAACTTTTCACAATTTAAAAAAAAAAAAAAAAAAGAAAAAAAGAAATAACATTCTTTTTTGCTGCAGTGCATTTCACACTT